>NW_020664582.1:11949111-12033015 GCF_002925995.2 Terrapene triunguis
GAAACAACAAGGCAGACAACTACAGGTTGTTGGTGGAAAACCTCCTCAAGGCATACAAAAGCCTTGGTTGCAACATGTCACTAAAGATACATTTTTTGCACTCTCATCTAGATTTTTTTCCACCGAACTGTGGAGCAGTGAGCGATGAGCACGGCGAGTGATTTCACCAGGACATTGCAACAATGGAGAAACGTTATCAGGGCAAATGGAGCCCATCAATGCTTGCAGACTATTGCTGGACAGTGACAAGAGATGCTCCATTTAATGAATACAAGAGACAAGCCAAGAAGCGCCGAGTAGACTCTGAATAGGACTAAACTATGTACATAATCGTTTTTTGCCTTTTGTTTCATAATAAATTTTATTTATATAACCCCATTTGCTGATTTTTAAAGTGTTACATAAACAGGACAGGTGAAATATTATCATGTAAAGCAACCATAAACACATGAAAAGACCTAGGTTTACAATTTATGATTAAAACTCTACTATCTACACAATATACGTAGACATAAAATGTAAAAACTTAAATATCTTAGAAACAGTAGCCAATCAGTTGTTTTAATTGTCATATTTGAATTCAGCACATCAAAATACATAATAAATAGCACATTTTATCTCTGAAGCAGACGACTTCTCAAAAATTGTAGACCAGTGTTACTATTGCACTTTTCATCCATAGATCACAAAGGCCTGATTTTTCCATTGCCCTGCATCTTGTGTTGTCATTTGCAACAGTGCAAAGTGGGTACAAAATGCTCAGTTATGTTCATTTTGCACTGGTGTAAATGTCTACAAAAGTTTCAGGACAGTGGAGAATCCTGAGCAAAATGCTTGAGAAAGGGGAGTAATTACCATTGTCCCCATTTCATGAATGAGGAAAGTGAGAGACAAAAGGAGTTTAGTGACCAGTGCGAGGATCCACAGCAACCCAGTGAGGGAGCCAGGAATTGAATCCAGGTCTCTAGACTCCCAGTTTCATGTTCCATTCACTAGAGCATACTGCCTTTTAGATTCCAGTGGCCCGCACAAGACCGGCTTGCAGGCTGCCTGTGATCTAGACTGCTAGCACTCCACAATCTCTGTGAAACTCTAGTGTCATAGAATGCTCAGTTTGATTTATTTGCCAGCTAGATACATGGCCATCCAAAGCTACTTGGCTACTCACATTTCACAACAGATTGCATGTTTTGTAACAGCAGTGGGGACTTTATTCAGATAGGTAATGAAGCTATTTTTCTTGATGGGAATATTGAGAATAGGGAATATTTTGTATCTATGTGGCATGCAAAAAATAAAATCACCTGAAGATATATGACTATATGTATGAGATGCTAGTATCCCAAAATATTAGAAACCTCAAATAGTCAAACACTCACCCATTTCCAAAACAATGGGGCAATGTTAGGACTGGACCACTTTATATTAAAAGCCATTGCTTCCTGGTGTCCAGTTCTTTAGGCTAGTTCTGTACAATTATCACTTCCTCCAAACCTTGCTGCATATGATGTCTTGTAAACTGCTAACTTCAGACTTGTAGTATGTCTAGAAGGAGCAAAGGAGTGTTGGGAATATATTTGAAGGAAGAGACTTTTTTTTTAAATTTATTCAGGTCAGGTCACTTTAATTTTCAGTCTATAAACCTAAGAAAATGTTGTTTAAAAATATACTAACATAATGAATACAACTTATTTTGCATTTTCATTTCTTAGTGTGATTTCAAATGGGTTTATTAGACAACGAAGACCATCAATTAACACTTCAACAGCAAAAGGACAAATCTAGAGTTAATTGTGTGCTTGCAAGCCAGGTAGAAAGCAAACTGCTTCTCAGATTTATTTTTATTAATAGTACCAATGAATGATTATTAACTAGGTTTGTGTGTGTGTGTGTGTGTGTGTGTGTGTGTGTGAGAGAGAGAGAGAGAGAGAGTAGGCCAAATGTGCTTTTGATCTGAGCTGAGTTTAATTTTTCCCAGGGAAATAGGTTTTGCAAGATTAAATGTGTGTCTAATAGTTTGGGGAAATGTTAAAACACCTTTTAAAAACACTGATTGAGCTTCCTTCCACTCTGAATAAGATCTGCCCCCACTCTGTCTAAAGGGGCCCCAAAACCCTGTGGTTATCTTCCAAGGAGCTGGAGGTGGGAGAGGTGGCCAGAGCGCTCAGTCCTGTGGAGATTCCGGGAGGCTGCTGTAACAGGGCAGCCCAGGTTATGCCAGGGGCCTTCCCAGCCCTAGAGCAGCATAGATCCCCCTTGGGTCAGAGTTCTGTACCATTCCTCTTGGTGGTGCCGCCCAAAATCTCACTCTGTCTCTTTCTTTGGGTCTGGCTGCCATTGTTTTTTCATCAGCATCCCTCTGCTGGCAGTTTAGATGTGCAAAAAATAAATAAACGAAGCTGTTGTTATAATCCATGTTGTTATAATCCGTGGGTAGTTTATTTAAAAACAATTAAAAAGCTCTGAAAATCGTTTGAGATGCAATGAACACGAGGAGACGGTGTGTTTTGTAGCTTGGCAGGCTGCCTGTAATATATGTTTTGTTAGAATTCTCCTCCCTACATTCCCCCCTTCTCCATTGAAATGACACTACACTGGGGGAGCATTGATTTTTGCTCTCCAAGTTGTTAATGAAAAATTCCTTGTTGGCTCCTAGTTTCTCAAATCCTTTGAGACCAGCTGCAGCATTCTAGATACTTCAGAAGTAAACATGCCAGCCTGGGTGATCTATGACTTTGTGAACTTTCTAGGGACAAAAGCTTGGCTTTTCATTGTCCATAAAATTGAGAAGAGCCTCTTATCCATGCAATTATTTTTCTTACTCAGCCTGGTTTGTTGAATTTATTTTGGTAACTCGGGGCATGGATGGAAAAGCACAAAGATCTCTTTAAACTTGGATGAGATAATAAGCTTTGTGTTTTACTAATGGTCTAGAGCTAGCCAGTAAGAGCTGTGATCCTTATAGATGATAATTTAAAGGACCCTCTTAAGGCTGAAAGGACTCAAAATGTGTTCTTTTTTTCTGCAGCCCACATATCTACTTGTAAAGTTCAAACAATTCATTTTGGGGGAAGGGAACTATCCTTCCATATCCCCTAGTAACATTTTTACCTGGACATTTTAAACTCTTGGGCAGCCTGGTAGCTGAAAATTCTCCATTTATTCAGTGCAGAGTACAGATGGCAACTCATTAAAACTTTAAGCGACAATCATCCTTACTATGGAGTTACAACTTACATATAAAATCTGGTTAGTCAAGGAGCAGTACAGGTGTCACAGAAACATGCTACTAGGGGCGGCATAAAAGCCTACAGGATTGAGTGTGTTATATCCGCTCCGTTGTCAGGAGTCCTCAGAGCAGATTGCCAGAATTGTTGAGCAGTTATAGTTTAATGGAGGTACAGGAGCTTTTGCTCTCAATCCTTTTGACAGTTAAGCTGTCATCTTCAAGTGCATTTTAAAAAAAAAAATCTTTTAAATACAGCTTTCCAACAGAATAAATGGAAGCAGGAATAAGTATCTGAAGGCACCTTGTAAGGAGCTTTGGGGTCATTTCAAGGATGGGAAACTTTCTTTGGGGAGTAATGTCTTTGTTATTGCTAGATAGCCTGCAAGAACAAGGTTCTTCGTATCATCTCTTAGTGAAGATGAGAAGAGGGATGGTCCAGTGGTTAGGGTTCTAGACCTGAGTTCAATCCCCTGCTCTGCCACTGACTTCCTGTGACCTTGGGCAAGTCACTTAGTATTTATGTGCTTCAGTTCCCCATCTGTAAAATTGGGCACAGAACTTCCCTACCTTGCAGGGGTGATGTGGGTATAAGTATATTAAAGACTGTGAGATGCTCAGATACTACTGTGATGGTGAATAAGTACGACAGAACAACAAATAATCTCATAGTTTTAGCTTGAGACATGCCATATTTGGTATTTTTCGTCAAGCCCTGCCTTTTGAAGGTGCATGATTATATGAGAATCTCAGCTTCTGATTAGTAAGTTGGTAGCCCTAATGGTTGCAGAGAAAATCTTGAAATGATGTGAGAGCACCCTGAAGTCTTAAAAAAAAAAAAAAATCCAGAAGGCAAATATAAAACACACAGTGTACTGTTTATTTGTGTTAAAATCTCATGATTTGGGGGGTCCTTGACTCATGGTTATTGGACTCTCAAGGTTGGCAACATTGGAAGAGGCGTTTTGGATCTCTACACAGTGGAAATCCTAAATCCTTTCTTGTGCAGGGTTTCCCCTTATCTTCTCGTTGGTCTGACTGAAAAGGGTTTTTCATCTTTATATTAAACCTATTTCTGATCCTGTTAGTCAAAAAGGGACAACAAGGCTGCTGGTCTTTCCTGTCCATTCTACATCTAAAGTTGAAACGGACAATGGGAATCTTCAAAGGTGTCTGGTCAGAAAAATGACAGCCAAAAGGCTAGGTAAGTTTTGCACATATTTGCAGAAGTAGTATACCCATCCCTTGCTCATAATTTATGCTCACACTAAGGCTACACCAGCTGTGGAATCCAGCCAGCACCCACCATGCATTCATCACTCGTGCCTCTTGCAAATTACCCCTGCTAGTAATAGAAATGATCATTGACGTGCATTGCCAAAGCTGGGTGACTTCTGAGTACTTGCCCTGGAGTGCCCCTGTGTGTATCCCCTGCCTCAATAATTCTGCAGAGCTGTCTTTTCATGCATTTTATTGGAGCTCAGCCAGAGTCTGGTGAGCCCACTTCTTCCCCCTGCTGCTGTTGGCTGCAGGTTTGCTGACATGTGCCACCAGCCAGCATTTCTTCCAAGCTGCTGTTTAGTTTCTAAAAGAACAAAGTTTTCCCTCCTCTTGACACTGCAGAATCAATGAAGCTGCAGAAGATCAGAGCTGCATTCTCATCTGCTCCCTGCTTCTTCATGCCAATTGCTAGGTAGGCTTTGGTTTTAGAATCCGTGGTGGTGATGTAGGCAAGGCAGCGTAGTTTTTTCAGGTCTCGGGCAAGTGGAGGAAGCTTGGGGGAAATTGTGGGTCAGAGCAAAATTCTGACTTGTATACCAGAGTAAATTTTAGATGGAAATTCATGGAGAAGAACGTGGCACAGCAAGATCGCTTTTTAAAACCAAAGAATTAATAATTTTTTCCTACCGCAGCCATGTTTGAAATAATAATTGCTACTTAAATAATACCATGTCCGTATGCATGGATCCATCCGTCTAGATAGAGGGGAAATCTCCGCCAATGCACTGTCATTCAGCCACTAATTCAGAGACGACACATTTGTGCCTTTGGGTGCCTTCTGCTTGTTTTGTAGCTTAGGCAGTGTCTCATTCACAAGAGTCACAGCTTCAAAGCAAGCCCGAGACCTTTTTCTTACAGCACTGGTGTGGCTGATAGACAGGAGAGGCTAACAGGATCATATGCTCTTATTTAGTGGCACTGTTGGATTCTTCTATGCCTTAACATCTTCTAGGTTTTAGAACTGTTCATGACACCCTGCTGGCTGATTCAGAGATGCTGAGGCAGAACTTAGAATACTTGACAACTGCTGCAGTGTATATGCAACGAAGATATTCCCCTTTCTGCCACTGTGCTAGAACCTAATTTGCTTTGAGCTCAGACTTTGGCCTAGCAGCCTTGCATTTTGACTGCCCCAATTCGGAGTAGTGGCTTGATGCCCTTTTTCTCAACCACCTAATAGACTGGGGTACCTGTTTGACTTGTAAGTGATTGATACATTTACTAGCTTATTATGAAGATCTTCTAGCAGTCTCCAGACATCAAGGTAACTCTGAGAGCAGCTACAGTACTTCTACATGGCAACCTCTCAGCATGTGAAGTCATGTGGTAAGAAAATTAGTCTTCAGGCCAGTTTAAAGGCTGGAACTCAGAGACTTGTTTCTGGCATGTGATATCACTAGGATGGCCCTCGGTGGTCTATGATGACTGGAATTTGGCCCGGAGTCTAAAGTTAGGACTACGGCACTTTCCTTCCTAGTGCTTTAGGTAAATCTAGTCTTGGTGTGTAGATATTTTTCCTTCCAGGAACAGGGCTTTTTTGCACAGGAAGCCCATTGTCCCTGAAGGAGACGCCTTCCTTTTTCATGTGCAGTCAATCATCTGGACCTCTAAGAAGAATCAATGTTGATCCAACTGGTTGGCCCTGAGAGAGAGCTGTGACCCTCCCACATCTATGCTGGCCAGATGGGGGATACCATCCTATGTCTGCATGAAAAGATTGAGGGTATTCCCAGCAGCTAGCTATACTAAGGGAACGCACATTCCATTAGGCCAGTTGTCTTCATTAGGCCAAAAAAAGAGGAAGAGGCTTTGTAAGAAATATTGGATCTGCCATCTGGGTGCCAATTCTTGCTTTGTTTTTGGGATGGTATTCAGTTGGTGGTTTCTTTCAACAGATGTAGACTTCCCAGACTCTTGTGAGGTTGTTGGATGGCCAGATAGAGAACAGCAGTGAGGTCCTTTTTCTGTTCCAGCTGTGTGGGATGTTCTACTATAGAACAAAGCCGTAAAGAAAGAACAGAAGTATTTCCCCAAGGTGCTGAAATTTCTCTTGACTAGTGGCTTCTCGTTGATAGGTCAAAGGTGCAGTAAATCTTTTATGTGGAGTGTGTGGGTTTGATTTGGTGAAATTTTTTAGATTTCTTTTTTTTTTTTTTAATGAGAAATTGTCCTAGCTTCAGCCTTGGTATAATGTTGTTTGTTGTGTGCCAGTCGAGGGTTGGGTTAGAGAGTTTTTAGGGTCAGTGTTTTCTAAAATAAATATATAAGTTTTAGCTGGCCATCCATCCATAACCATATGTGACATTCATATCATGGTGTCAGCTTTACAACAGAGGATTAGGGGACGGCCTATTATCTCTGGGGAATACGATGGTGCAAAAGAGACCCCACTATGTACATGGGGAGTAAAAACCACCTGCCACTACCAGTCACCCACAGGTCTTGACTTGAAGGAAGATCTGAAATCATAGTACCCTTTCAAACGCTTAGATACATACACCCAGGCATGTGTGCACACATATTACTTCCTGTGCAGCTGCTCTCCTAAACACTCCCAAGTAGAGAAGTACAATTTTTTTCTGCTTATTTTGTATGCAGCAGAGTGAGGAATAAAAGAATCCACCCTACTGAAAGGATATCCTCTTTAACCAAAGGCCACCTTAAAAAATATTCGTTGTGTACAGTTCTTCCAACATAAACACACAGCTCATCAGTGGCAGATGTGAGGGACTGTGGATCTGAAACAACGCACGCATGCACACGCACAAATAGGGCAACATAATGAACTGCAGAAAGCTGCTCTTGCTGATGCATGTTTGAATTAGTAGATAATGCTTTATTACCATCACCCAAAAAATAAAAACATCTGCTATTGCATAATTACACATAGTCGGGAGACGAAGCCCAGCTTGTTCACTGCAGTTGAATCAGGTAAAAGTTTAGAAGAGGGCATCTGTCTTATCATGTTACTGTATATACAGAGAGAGAAAGAGAGATTCGGTCCCTGTGTATGTGTGTATACATTTTAAACATATGTTAAGTCTAAATAAAGATCTTCAAAACTTGATGCTGAAGTGTGTTCTGTGTATTAACAGTTAGGAACTTCTGTTGAAACAAACCCCAAAGCCTCTTAAGTGCTCATATAATTTACAAACGCTGCTGTATGCAAAGGGTGAACGATATCTTCCAGAATCTCAGCACATTAAGTAACTTTCCTTTCAGGCCTAATTGGCAAACTTATTTGCTATTATTTCAGGCAGAGCCCTGTCTCCCCTTCTAATTGCAGAAAATCATATTAAGTGTCTATCCAGTGTTCTCATCCCTTAAAACATGTTTTTGTTACCAAAGGGCCCAGATTGCACTATTCAGTAGGGAAATTAAGACACTGTAAACAGAAAACATCCCCTCTTTAAAACTTATTGACTTACTCTTGCAGAAGTTCCATAGTAAAACAATGTTGGAAGGTATGTGATAATGTGCCTTGATATGTGTTATAAGCATTTTTTTTAGGCAGTCATTCAAAGGGAAATGCCATTTACCTTTAACCGTTTCTTGCATATTTCAAACATAGTGTGGTTTCTTTTCTCTTCAGTTCCTGTCATTTTTGGAAGGACTAGCATTCAGCAAGCATTAGCAGGAATTGTGGCAGCCTATTACTCAGATCTGTCTCAAATCTGAGTAATAGACCACCATGTTTTCTCACTAGTCATTCAGTCCCAATGCTAACATTCCTAACATTGTGCTGGTAATTGCTTTAGAAATCATCAATTCCAAACACTCGGTGGGAGAATTTCCCCCACCCTCCCCATATGGGATATTTGTGGATCACAGAAAACTCCCTCTGTAGCCAATGAGCTGTTCATGTTGAGTGCCTCAGCATTGTATAACATTGCTGTTTGGTTTTAGGTAACTATAGCAGCCTTGTGTAATTGCCACACTGATTTCATCACTCTTGGTCAGCTGGTGGTCTTACAATTCAGTTCAAAAGAATTCTTACCTATTTTTAAAAGCTTGGAGAATTCTAACCAGTGCTGTTGAAACTCAAAGAGTGTTTGGACTTAATTCTCCTCTTAGTTACACTTGTTTAAATTGGGAGTAATTTAGGCCTAGTTTGCAAAAAGTTTTGCCAGCATAGCTGTGTGAGTTAGGGGTATGACTCTTTTTCCACGTGATATAGCTATACCAGCAAACCCTCCGAGAGTAACACACACTTATAACCACAACAAGCCCCCTTGCTGATATAGCTTGTTTTGTTCGGGTAACTGTTATAAGCTATACTGGAAAAATATTTATTTTGCGGGTATAAACTGTCTCTCCACTAGAAACGGTTTGCCGGTATATTGGCAAATCCTTCCCTTTTTAGAGTAGACAAAGCCTCCATAGAAGTCCCTGGAGTTACTCTAGGGGAAGAGAAAAATCAGACCTTTTGTGTATGGAGGCGGGTGGGAGGTTATCTCTTTCAAGTGTCTTCATCTGGCTGATCATTTACACCCAAACAGCTGTTGTAAATATTCTGGTGCAAATAGATGTTGCTCCCGTCCCCGTCGTGCCCCCCCCCCCCCCCCCCGTAACTAACTCTGATTTTCAGTACCTTTTGAAGGTGTGTCCCTTTTGTTTGAAGAGTAGAGAGTTTCTGCTAGTTATTGTTCTAGAAATTGTTCCCCCTCTATTCCGAAAAGTTAGTCCAGAAACTGCTGGAGACCAACATCTCCAGAAGATTTTTGACTGTTTACCAGACACTTGCTGCTTTTACAGGGAGTACTTCAGTTTCTTCTGGATCAAGTCTGAGGCCCAGCTTTTATTTTTATCCTTTTAAAATTCTGAGAGATTCTTCCGCCCCCTGCACCCCCCCACCCCAAGACAGGAGTAGGTGTTAATGGCCTCTGTGAGGCTGCATTTCCTTTGTAAGCATTTGGCTCTGTGTGCCATTCAGTTCTCCTTTCTGCTTTGTTTGCTCCTTTTGGAGGGGAACTGCCTTGCACGGGTGTTGAATTTTCATGGTGGCAGTGAAGGTGAAGCTTGCAAGTATCCCATAAATGTGTAACTGGGGGCTGTCATTGAAGGCTGTCGAAGGGTTGCTTGCCCAAATAGCCCTCTGAATTATTCTATGTAATTAACGCGGGAACTTATTTTAATTTTTTTTTTTAAAAAACGTGTAGAACTCAGTAGATTGACAGCATTTCATCACTTTTTCCTGCTGATCACAAGGTCGTCTCCAACAGCTGTTCAGTCGTAATTAGCCAACCCAGACTTCATCATTTGAACAATTGAAAAATTACTGGGGTCAGTGACTCAGTGTCTTAAATTTTAATAAGTACATAAATACAAAGTGCTGACTTATTAAAAATTAATCTTGCTAAGAGGCTGTTTAGTCTTTTCAGAAATGGAAAACACTATGGTCCATTCATCCACGTGGGGGTGGAGAGTGGGTGGTTATCTGTCTGGCTTGTGCCGCTGTCAGGCGCGGTTTAAATGAAATACCAAGTTATTATTAATTTAATCAAGGTCATATTTTGTTTATGCGGAAGTAGAATGAACTGTGGCCCTTCTGTAATCCCCACCATGCTCGCTAACTCAGCCTTTGTAATTCCTATAAACTCCTCGTACAAGCAGGGTTGGGAGATTCACATCGTCAAGTGGATATTGAGTAAGTGTTGATTATAGAGTGTGGCACTCTCTGTTCATAAGTACAGAGATGTTCTGTTAAAACGGAAGGTAAATCTGTCAGCATTAACGTTATAAGCCTAATTTTTTTTTCTTTCAGGGCTTTAGATCTCGGTTATAAAACTTGGTTCAGAGCTTAAAGCTTGGCAAATGTGCTCTCCCCACTCAGAGCATTCTTCAAAAAGCATTCAACCGTTTCATTTACACAAGAGCAAATTTGAGAACTTCCGGCTGCTGCTTTTTTCCCTTCTCTCTCTCTCTCTCTCTTTTTGGTTGCCGTCCTATAAAACTTATGCTTAGTTTAAGTTACAAAAGAAAGGCAAAATCCTTCTCTGACCCACATGGCATTGTCTTTACAGGCAATTAAATGTAAATGACCTGCAAAAGAAGAGGTGGAGTGGGATGAAGATGCAGGGGAGTTGAATAGGCTTTCTGCCCTTCTTCACTTCTTTACTGATATATAAAGAAGTCCTCAAATATTTTTAATGAGGCTCTTTCTTAAACCTTAGAACTATGAGGATGACAAGTGCTATGTGGTTTCCCCTGGGTCTGTGGAGAACTCATTAGGTGTCTCAGATGTATATTGTGAGTTTTCTGAGCCCTTAATTGAAGGGGAGAGGGGATGTTAAATCTTGCTTTTCAGCCATCTGATTGTAGGGTCTATGAGTAAATCGGGGTCAACAAAAACAAACACATTTGGAATGGGGAAAAAAAAATCACTTCCTGGCTTCATCAAGTTTCACTTCTTTGGAATCTTGCTGTCTACCAGTTCTCCAGTACAGTTTTCCAAGATCGATTAGTAGTTCTGAAACTCTCCCACACCATGTTGCAACAGTATTTGGACACCCGCTCCCATCTTGCCATAAAGAAAGAGAAGAAGAAAGGTTCAGCGGTCAGGGCATTAGCCTGGCACTTAAGCAACACAGGTTTAATTCCCTGCTCTGCCACAAACTCCTTGTGTGATCTTGGGCAAGTCCCTTAGTTTCTCTGTGCCTCAGTTCCTCTTCTATAAATAGCACTGCTCTGTCGTGTGGATAAATATATTACAAATTGTGAGGTGCTCTGATACTGCAGTGATGAGGGCTATATAAATACCTAAGCTAGATGGGTAAATCATGAACTCTGGCTGGGGCGCTCATGTTCTAATGTAAAAGGGCAAGCAGAGGGAAAAAAATCTTTTTGCGGGGCAGGAGGGACTGTATGCAGTAAAGAATCAAAGAGGGCACAGATCCCACTCTTTCGTTTTGCAGCTCATGTCTAAGATATTCGAACCGTAGATGCTGGGGGGACGGGAGCATAGGAAGAAAGGCAGCCATTGCTCCCATCTGTGCACCACTAGCAATTGCTTTCTTCCTTGGGGGTCCGTTGGATCCTTTCAGATGCAGAAATTCCGGACGTGACAAGAGCTGAGTACACCGAGTGCTAGGCACCCAAAAACATCTCTTCACAGGGCAGTGAACAAGGTGAGGAGTTTGTTCTGTCTTGCACAAGTGCACCACCAGCTTTCCGGTCAGTTTGCTGCTTGGCAATGGTATGCACTACAAACTGGAAGGGTGGGGGAAGGGATTCCCCCTGTAAAGTTAGCTTCTTTTGCTATCCTAACCTATCACACAGAAGAGACTGTTTTGCACCATGTATTCCCTTGCAGTCTTGTGCCACTCACTGAAACCTGTTCCCTACTTAGCAATATATAGAAAACAATTGCTTTAAATTTTGATATGACTCTTTTCATCTAAATTGCTGTCTGAATGGATACAGAAGGTAGACTAGGAAAGTTATCTGGGGCGTGTGTCTGAGCAGATAATTTTTTTGCCCATCATTCAACTGTCATCATCTCCCTGGATATTAGCAGCTGGGGTAGGCACAGTTTAACCTTCTCCAGTGGCACAGCACAACAGTTTCAATAGAAACACAGGCATTTCTTACCTCCTTGCAAGTACAGGGCAGTTCATGGATTTCAGTAAATTCTCCTTATTTATTATTTGTATTGCGGTCGCATTCCGGAGCCCAGTCCTGGACCAGTGTTGCTAGGGGCTGTACAAACACAGAACAAAGTGGTCTCTGCCCCAAAGAACTTACAATCTTATAAAAGGTGCCACAAGATCTTCAGTGACAACATGCAGTCACAATCTTCATATAATGTCCCATCCAAGGCCCTACCCTAGACTAGAGAAAATGACAACAGAGGAGTCAGCAACGTGACCTAGCTGAACCAATGCCCCGAGTGTACACAAAGACAAACTGTGCTTAGCACCATTCAATAATTGTGACTAAACTCTGATCTGACAATGGGTAGGTCTTCTAGAATAGACAGGGGATGAAGAAGTGCATCACCAGCTAATGCACCATGCTGGGGCATTCATTCAGCACTAATTCAGATGGAAGATCGCCCCCTACTGAATTTCCTCCACCATTTCCTGAAGCCACTTGGGTTACATTCTCTTAAACGGTCTCTCTTTTTAAAAGAAGCAATGTGAAAGAGTAGCACGAGCCTTATTAAGATGTTTTTAGATCACGTTTGCTCAGCTGTGAGCTGGTAAAAAAAAAAAAAAAATTCAGAGTTTATTAGGCAGCAAACGCTTTCAGTGCTTTTGAATTGTGAGGTTGATTTGAAAAATTGGCACCTAATGGTTTACAACTGGAATAAATTTCTGGAAATTGGAACACAGAGAGAAACTTCTTTTTATTTTGGGGAGGGTGAGAGAGGAGCATGCTAGTGTATTTGAGCCCATTCCTCTTAGAAAAGGTGCCACTTGTCATTTCAATCAGCAATCCAATTTTTTCCCTTCTAATTGGGGCACAAGATGAGTTCAGATCAGCCTCTATTCATTTCTCCGTTTTGACAAAACTGTTTGAAGGAGAGAGGATTTTTGAGAGAGACTGAATCATAACTGGAATTCCCCCCCCCCTTCTTCCTTTGCACCGCCAGGTTTTGAAAAGGCCAAAGCCTGAGAATTCCTGAAAAATTAATAGGGTCTCAATAGGTTCTTTGCAGTTGCTGCTAACCTCTTCTCTCCCAGACCCACCATGGGTCACAAATGAAAAGTTTGTAGCATAATAGCTGCACAGCAGCTGCTCTTTTGTATGTAAATATGACCTAAAGCAGTGTGGGGAGCTCCTTGGCCCATTGTTGGCAAAGACTGTGCGATTTCAAACAGGCGCGCTTGGGATCTTTAAAATATTCCACATAGATATCGCAAATGTCACCAGCCGTCTTCTCCCACAGCCCACTCTGTGGGTTCCGCCACCCTCTTTCATCACCAAATATAATCAGAGCACAGCTAAATAATTCAAAGAACTGCCTCAAAGGAACAGAGGGGCGGGGGGGAGAGGTCTTTGCCTTCAGAAAACACTGAGCATCTCCCCCTCTCCCTTATTCTTTAAAATATTCAGGAGCATCCCAGAGGGTTCTGAACTCGTAAGTGTCTGCATTTTTCCCATTACAGAGAGGACTCGGGTTGTTTTTTTTATTGAATTTTTCTAGTTAGCTGATGCCAAGGTTTCAGTCCAGCTTCAAAATGAAATGCACTTGAAATGTTTGAGCTTTAAACCGGACCCCGCTATGCACCTCTTCCTCCTCTGTCACCTAAATATTGTAAATAGCTTGGCACCCTCCTCGTTGGGACGGGGCTGCCTTTGCTAGCTCAACAGGCTTCCAGCTGACTGGAGCAGCCTGCTGTGCTCAGGCAGGGAGACTGGGATTGTTGATGCTGTTTGGTGGAGGAGAGAGGCTGCAGAAACCCTGACTGAGGCTTTGCAGAGCTTTTGAAAATGCTTGATGGGAAGGGGGGGTCCCACCGTAGGCATGAGGCTTTGGGAGAAGAGGAAGAGGGGTTCTGTAGTTCCTTACAACAGTGGTTAGTGATGCTGGATGCTGCCTGTTGTCAAGAAGCCGGCAGTTCATTAAATGCAGCGGGGTTGCATTTTTATTTATTTATTTATTTAGATTTAAAATAGTAAAAAGACGCCTATCTAAGGCTAGTGCCATCCTAACATCATTCACAACACCACAAAGTTCCAGCAGCAGTAAGTGATCGTTTCAACAGGAACTCTTTTTCTGCCCCTTTCTAGGAAGCATGCCCTCAGCCCCCTCCAGAAACCCTCTCCAAGAGAGGTCTTTGGCAGTGTGCTCAGAAGGTCACCAAATGCAGACTATTTTTGACCAAAGGGGGAAGCATGCTCCAGAGCTCTCACAGGCCACCCCTCTCTCTTTTCTAATGAGAGACGTTAATACAGTTGAAAGACTAAGCCAGGCTTCCAAAGTCAGGATGTAATGTTTAGGAGTGGGGCTATCGCACACGTCATACCTATGGAAGGGTACATCTGCACAGCAAATTAAGGTGTGACTGTAGTGAGGATAGTCATATTTGCGCTAGCTTTAATCTTGTTAGTGTGGGTAACAGTAATAGTGAGGACACGTGAGCGCGGGTGCACAGGCTTTAGCATGGGCTAGCCACCCTAGTATGTACCCATGGCTTGTACTGGGACCGCTAATCCATGGTAAAGCCTGTGACACCCTGTCTTCATTAGTGCTGTTACCCATGCTAGCTAGGTTAAAGCTAGCACGGATACCCTGCAGTCACACCTTCATTTGTTGTGTAGACTAGGGATGTAAATATCGTTTTAAAAGTTAACCATTTAAACGATTAGAATTCTATCATGTAAATGGTTAACCGATTAAAGGGAGAGGGGCTGGGGTTGCTCTTGCCGGCGAGGCAGGCATAGGCGCTGACACCATGGGTGCTCCGGGGCTGGAGCACCCACGGGGAAAAATTGGTGGGTGCTCTGAACCCACCGGCAGCTCCCTGCCCCAGTTCACCTCTGCTCTGCCTCTGCCTCCTCCCCTGAGCACGTCGCCGAGTCCTGCTTCTCCCCCCTCCCTCCCACTGCTGTTTCACGTGGCAAGCGGTGGGAGGGAGGGGGAGGAGGAGGAACACGGCGCACTTGGGGAAGAGGCAGGGATTTGGGGAGGGGTCCAATAGGGCCAAGGAGGGAGTGGAGTTGGGGCCGGAGCGAGCACCCACTGGTGCCAAGGAAAGTTAGCGCCTGTGGAGGCAGGGGCTGGGCCTGGGCCTGGGGTCGGTTGGCCAGCATGGCGCAGCCAGGGGTTAACGGTGGTTAACATTTTACATCCCTAGTGTAGACATACTTATAGGCTTCAAATGTTGCAAGACTCTCCCCGATACTCGCTCTCCTCTCATTCAAAGAGAGTATCTCTGGGACCTCGTTAGGGTTCTTCTACGTGACGGAAAGATGGAACCTGTTCTTTTTCAAGCGAGCAGTGATGAGTTTCCTGGTACCTCCAGAATATGACACTTTCTTTCATTTCATTCTGGCAGCCTGTAAAGGCAAGTGGTTTATGTAGGTCTGTAACAGATTTCTTCCTGCACCTTCAGTAGCACAAGTGTCTCAGTATGGGCAACCTACGTTTTACTGCAGTTTTCTTTCCCTCTAGGAGATGCAAAATCCACTTTAGTTTGGTGGTTGGCTGAAGGTTGGATTTGACAGTTGGTACTGAGACCAGGATTCTGTTTCCCTCTGGGCCACTGGTTTGCTGTTTCACCTCGGGCAATTTTCTTCAGAGCTGCATGCCTCAGTTTCTCAGTCTGCAAAGTGGGGTTAATGATTAGAGCTGGTTGAAAAATGGGGGATTTTTTTTTTTTTTTTTTTTTACAAAAATCTGTCCCTGCTTTTTGGTTGACAAATTTCAAAATTTTCCCATCAGCTCAAATGATTCTTACCATTTAATCTAGAGATACAAAGCACAGTGTGTGTGCTAAGGATTGGTTTTGCTATCTTGTGCCCTGCAGATCCCAGGTTTAACATTGGAAGGTTTTTCTTTTAGCTTATGTTTTTATCCCATCCAAGCCTGGCTTATTTCAGCATTTATTAGAGGTGCGTTTTCGATATCTAGCGAGAGCTCCTTCATGTACTCACGCAGGTTACACATCCCTGCTCCTGCTACGAAGCTGCGCAGAGGAGTTTGTGAAATAGTCTGGCATCTCCTGGTATTTTCAACCCTTGACCTTCTAGATTAATGGCGAAGGACTGAACCCTTTCCCTCTCCTTATATTGGCTGAGGTGGTTTTTTTTCTTTGTTAATATAAAACCCCCAAGAAAAACAAAATAAAGTGAAGAGCCTCCTCAATTTGCCGACGTGTAAAGGCTTTTTTAAGCTAAACAAGAAAACCAATTATTTTTCTAACTGCTTTACTCCTTCAAATCTTTCACTGTAATGGAGATTTAGAATCCATCACTGTTTAGCTATTATTTCTGTGTAAACAGAGTCATGCCCTATTGCACCAAGCAAACAGTCAATTTTTTCCATTACACTTAGCTGCAAATAACAAGGGTACAGAGTAGATGATCCACATGGAGCATGTTTCAGTCTACACAGCGTTGTGCGCGCCTGCCCACTTCAGGAAGGGAAGAAAAGGGTTAAAGGGCTGAATGTGCTTTGCATTGGCTGCGCTGCACGCTGGGGTGGTGATCTCTTGGTCGTACCTGCCAAGTGCCCTGCGCGATGGCTAAGAAAAGAAGGTAGCTCATACCTACGGTGCAGACATGACCCAGTTCTGCGATCTCATTCTTCAGTGAGGCTGAAGTTGACAGAGCAGTAGTGGGCTCAGCAGGGTGGTATCTTGCCCCATCTGTAGGGAGGCTGCATAGTGCAGGGCATGTGTCAAGAGCAGAGGTGGGCAAACTACGGTGGCTCGCAGGACCATCCTGCCTGGCCCTTGAGCTCCCGGCCCCTCCCTTGCTGTCCCCCCTCCCCCGCAGCCTCAGTGTGCTGTGCTGCCAGTGCTCTGGCCCCGCCGCTCCTGCCGGGCAGCTTGGGCGGCGTGGCTGGCTCTGACCGGCGGCGGGACGGCGAGCACCTGCTGCTCTGAGCAGCATGGTAAGGGGGCGGAGAGCGGGGGTGGGAGGGGTTGGATAAGAGGCAGGGGGCAGTTGGATAGGCATGGGAGTCCCGGGGTGTGGATAGGGGACAGGGAGCAAGGGGGGTTGGATAGAGGGTGGGGTCCTGGGGGGTGGTTAGGGGTGGGGGTGTGGATAGGGGTCGGGGCAGTCGGGACAGGGAGCAGGGGGGGTTAGATAGGGGGTGGGGTCCCGGAGGGAGGTTAGGAGCGGGGATCCCGGGAGGGGGCGGTCAGGGGACAAGGAGCAGGGAGGGTTGGATAGGGCGTGGAGTTGGGTCGGGGGTTCTGAGGGGGGCAGTTAGAGGGCGGGAAGTGGGAGAGGGCAGATAGGGGGTGGGGTCCAAGCTGTTTGGGGAGGCATAGCCTTCCCTACCCGGCCCTCCATACAGTTTTGCAACGCTGATATGGCCCTCGGGCCAAAAAGCTTGCCCACCCCTGGTCAAGAGGCATCGCCTTGGCTTATTTGGGGAGACGGTGGTCCGGTTCAATCCTCACCTCTCCCATACCTTGCTTGAAAGACCGAGGATGTTGCCGGGCAGGCTGCTGGTTTCCCATAGGGACATCTTGGCCTCACTTTCCTTTCCCAAATACAGTTCCTAAAGATTTTATTAAGATGATGTTTTAAAAAAAATAAATAAGTGAACAGAGTTTGAGTATAGAAGTTTCTGGTTATCAGGGAATAACGTACAGATTATCAAGGGTGCAAAGTTTGGTTTAAGATCAGGTGCCCCATCTAGGGCTGTCAACAGGGTCAAGCACAGGAACTTCAGCAGCAGAAGCACTGGCCTCTACTACTTGAGCTAAAAGAGCCACGCCCAGAGCTGGTAGCGGTAGTTGGTTCTTATCCTCCATGTGGGCCCGATGGATGCATTTAACCAGAGTGTTATAAGCGCAGGCATCAGCCTGGCATCTCTTGACCTCCTGTTACAGAGATGAGGCCTATTTTTGTGTCCTTTTCCCACTTGGTACCCACTGGCTAGAAGAAGCATTTGGGGAATTTTTCTGATCTGATCGGTGCCTGAACGGAGTTTAAATTTACACTGTTTACAGCTGAACTAAAGAAACAGAATCTGTGGGTTAAAGCTTTGTCTGAGGGTGTCTGTTTCACCAAGCCTGGGCTGGTTTACACTGGGATTTAGTTGTTAACAGAGTAGCTGTACCCATGTATACCCCTAACGTAAATGCAGTTTGTTCTGCAGCAGCTCATCTCTGTTTCAAAGTGGAATCAGTTTTTTCCCAAACCAAGGTCAAATGCACTGATGCAAATCATTGTACACCAATGTGAGCAGTGCCTCTGCTAGGAGTTCACATCAGTGCTACTGCACCAGTGCCTGAAATCCCACGGTATCCAAGGTCTTTGATTCCTGTTACATTCACAAATAGTTACCATGAGGTGTGGGGCAGGGGTGTCTGGGGTTTGTAGGAGATGGGTATCCAGGATTAATTCTGTCTAAGCTCAGACTCAGGTCTGAGCCCAGCCCTCCTCCTGTCCACACACTCATCAGTCTGACTCAGGTCAGCAAGCACTCGGGACCCGGATCCTAGGACCCTGTTGCGGGGGTTGGTCAGAGTCCAAGTCCCGCTGTGCCTTGGAACCAAGTCCTGTCATTTGCAATGTGGACACAAGTCAAGCTGCAGACCCGAGTTAGAAGGTCTGCGTAGTGTGGTATGGGCACATTAGCACAATTATGAGGCTAGGTCTAGCAATTGTAAGCACAGCTTTACAATGCAGCGTGGATGCTTGAGCGTGGGCTCAGAAACACTGAGGCCACAAGCCCGGGTCCCACGGATCTGGGTTTATAATGTAGTGTAGACGTACCCGCAGGAGCCTGCTGGCAGGAGTAATGACTAACCCGTATGGAAGCTCATAGAGTATGTTACATTAGGGCAATAGTCTATTACTTCTGAATTTGGCTCATTGTGCAAGATTTTTGCAAGCTACGCCATATGTTGCGTGACAATCTAATGTGTAACTCCTGTATCAAGCAATTGTTTTAATGTTAAATAGACATGTTAGGTTAAAAATCCACACTTCTTTTAAAATATCACTTCCCTTTGTACTGTTAAATATGGGTTAAATCTGAAAACCTGATTGTGAATTGGACTTTTACACCATTACAGCTGTTTTGATTACTTTTGCATTTCATTCACATTGGACTATTCAATTTCACTTTCTGGTTCCCCTGCAGTAGCACTGTGCTGCATTGGTTTTGCTGCCAGTGCTGCAGGGGAAGTGTGCAAATCCTTGCACTTGTGAATTTTTTTTAAATTTCATGAAAATTCTTAAAGTTTAATTCTTGGGTGTTGGGAGGAGGGGTAATATTTAAACAGAAATCCTATAGGGCAGTGGGTCTCAACCTTTCCAGACGACTGGACCCCTTTCAAGAGTCTGATTTGTCTTACGTACCTCCAAGTTTCCCCTCACTTAAAAACTACTTGGTTACAAAATCAGACACAAAGATACAAAAGTGGCACAGCATGCTATTACTGAAAAATTGCTGACTTTCTCATTTTTACCATATAATTATAAATCTATTGGAATATAAATACTGTACTTACATTACAGTGTATAGTATATAGAGCAGTATAAACAAGTCATTGTCTGTATGAAATTTTAGTTTGTACTGACTTCACTAGTGCTTTTTACGTAGCCTGTTGTAAAACTAGGCAAATATCTAGATGAGTTGATGTAGCCCCTGGAAGACCTCTGCATACCCTCAGGGATATATGTACCGCGGGTTGAGAACCACTGCTATGGGGACCGAAACTACCTGCCAACATCTCTTTAACTTTGAAGCTAGAGAGTATACTTCATTCCTATCCTATAGTATTTTGCTCACATGACTCTAAGAAAAGATTTCTTTTCTTTATAGAGCTTGTTCCCAACAGAGGAATTTCTTTGAGAAATAAATGCTTCTGGTTAGCTTCTGTATGGATTAGGTCCAGCTTTAAACCGTTGCCATGAGTAAAATTCATCGACTACAGAGGAAATAAAAAGAAACATTTCCTGACATGGGGCACTTCCGTCCATGGACCAGTGGGAATTATTTTCCTTTTAAAAAAAAACAACAAAACAAAACTATGGATTACTCTGAGCTCAAACTTGGCGGCCCCTGGCAACACTGCAATATTGAAATGATTTAATTGTTAGAGGATACAGTGGAATGCCATGGATGCGTGTGTGTCTATATACATGCATATGGTGTGTTTGTGTAATTTAAAAACTTAAGCTGATTGCAGTGAACTTGGAAATATCTTTGTTGTGCAAACACTGGGGAAAGCATATTTTTCATAACTTCACATTGCAGCTTAAAAAAACAAATCTTTTTTACATTCTTGCGACTACACAGAAGCCCTGGTCAGCCTCTGAGAAGTATTTCTATTGCTCCTAATATGGTTTTGATCATAGAAGGCTGATGGAACCAGCTGAGCTCATATAGACTGGGCTTTTGGCTTTCATTTGAAAAAAATTTTCATTAACAACTTCGCTCAAGGGGACATAGTTCAGGCTGGAGTCACATGGATAGTTGTACCGTTCGCACGCAAGCCTATTTGCATCTTTTGTTTTTTCTTTTACGGACTCGGGAAGGTCACGCTGTAAGACCTTCCTCTTTGATCCAGTTTTTTCCACCCTAACCAGGATGACACTTGCAACGAGCACCACTGTCAGCAGAGTTTCCGGTAACCAGGGAAAGGAGATGAGCTAAAGACCTCATTCAGTCTATTCGGGACCTCACTGTGCCAATGTTATTAATGTGTAGGAGGAACTCGTGTGTGACATTAATGGGTGCCTGTACAAAACCCTGAGGGTGTTGCAAAGCATGTGATGCCTGTCAGGAGAGGGTAGGGGAGTATCTTGGAATGCTGCCTCTTAGCCAGAGGATGGTGCTGGTTAGCAAGCTGTAGACAGAGGAAATGATCTCTTGGACCACCATGGCAAGGGGGAAAAGAGGGCCAAAAGATGGAAGAACACCCCCCCCATTTTGTTAATTCAGAATCTGCCACGAGAGCAACACCAAACAGCTTCTCCGCTTCTGTTTTCTTTAATAAAAAATTGTTTCCCTTGCAACAAGATTCTTTTGGTTTTTTTTTCATCGCCCGTAACATGTTGTACACGAATTAAATGAAACGATTTAAAAAATAAAAGGAATGGAAATAACCTTATGCAAACTGGCAGGGAAAAAAGCGCTATCTGCATCATCTGTCCCCGTGATGTGGTGCACGGCATATCAGCGCGTTAAAGACACTTTACATTTGCTTCATCTAAGAACCCCTGTGTGGAGACAATACTGCAGTACAACCATTTCTGTGGTTTTTCAAAGGACTGTGATGTTTTGGGGTTTGTTTGTTTTTTTAGCTTTTTTCTTCTTTGTTTTTGTTTTTAAAATCTGCTGGGCTTTTGCTCTTGCGTATTCAATTGAGCTGTGTTTAAAAACAAAACAAAAAACCTCAAAACACACCACCTCAATAACCCACCTACCTCTTCAAGAAATATCCTGGCTCACTTAATTGTTGGAGATATCAGGCTCTGTAGATCATCTGTTTCATGCTCACCAATAGGCAGTGATATTTTATTTGGAAAGGCTTATTTGTTGGGGAGCATTCATAATGCATACTCCGGTCTCTTCAAGAGGGCAGGGCAATTTTCTGAAATGCCTGGAGAAGCAACTGTATTTTATTCACGCTGTTCTTTAAAAATATTAATAAATGAAAAAAGCCACCAGACCCCTTAGCAGGATGGAAAATGAGGAGCAAAATTGCCTTTATTAACAATGGTGCAGGATGGGATGCAGTTGTTCTGTTCTGGTGAACCTTTAATTGGCACAAAAGGGCAGTTTAGCCTTCATCTTTAAGGAAAGATTGTCAAGCAAAAATGGTAGTTGTCTGCCATTCAAAAACATATAGGGCTATATACTCTGATTTGCATCCACTTTTCAACCCTTTAATAGTGCTGTATGTTACTTGCTTGGTGTGAAAAGAGCTACTAATGAAGACGCCTCTCTATTTCTGATGCTATTTCTGCAAGAAGTATCATTCTGATCCCTGGACTGGGGACAGCAGTCTTACCCCCTTGTGTGTTGTGACTGCAAACTAAGGAAATTCGAGAATGAATCAGTATGTGGCTAGAAGAGTTTCAGTGACCACCTTCGAAATCAGTCTGATATGTGGTGTTGCTGAGCACTGCTAAACTGCTGCATTTCATACCAGAGGTAGCTGAAGTGATCCCTGTCAATAAAGTTTGCATATTGCTTTAAGGGCCAGATTGTCAAAAGAATTAATCAGCCAGCAATTGTCATTTGGGTGCGTGCCTTAAATGGGAGCAGAGTTCTTCTGAAAAATCATTATTAGTAATACAATGTTGTCATTGTGCTAGGCAATAATGATTCGTAGATATAAAGGCCAGAAGGGGACCATTGGATCGTCTGACCTCCAAGGAAGGACAAGTCACTACCTGGCAGTCCTTAGAAGCTAAATAGACAAGACTGGCACAGGGCTGGTCTACACACAGCTATACTTTTTTAACTAAACGTATGATGTTAATGATGTTAAGTCAATGTGATTTTTGTGTGTAGATCAGGCCAAATGGGGGGGGAGGGGGGAGAGAAGGTGGGGGGAAGAGATGAAGCAACTTATCTAAGGTCCCCCACAGGAGGTAAGTGAAAGAGTTGCAAATAGAACTCAGGTCTCCTGACTTCTCATCCAGGGTTCTCAACCAGGGGGGTATGCAAAGGTCTTCCAGGGGTTAGATCAACTCATCTAGATAGTGGCTTAGTTTTACAAGAGGCTACATAAAACGCACTAGCAAAGTCAGTATAAACTAAAATTCATACAGACAATGACTTGTTTATACTGCTCTATATACCATACAATGAAATGTAAGCACAATATTTATATTCCAATTGATTTGATTTATAATTATATGGTAAAAATGAGAAAGTCAGCAATTTTTTTAGTAACAGTGTGCTGTGACACTTTTGTATTTTTATGCCTGATTTTGTAAGCAAGTAGATTTTAAGTGACCTGAAACTTGAGTACTCAAGACAAATCAGACTCCTGAAAGGGGTTCAGTAGTCTGAAAAGGTTGAGACCCACTGCACTACATTTGATCACTTTTGCTTGAAAGGTGCTAGGTAAACAAAAATTGCTATGAACCGAACTGTAAATAGCTCCCCTGAACAAAAAAAAAACCCTGTTTGGCTTACCCCATTTTTTTTTTCCCCCCCCCCCCCCCCGCACCATAAATATAACCTTTCGCATATTTTGTTTGATCAGAGTATGGATGTTCTGAATCTTCTTCAGTTCAGTCAAAGAAACAAGAAATTTCTTCTTTCAAACAAGCCTCTTGAAATGAAGGAATTCCCTTGTTTGAAAAAAAACCCTGTTACAGAATTCTGCAGTAATTCCCCATATACTGCAGCCTGTCCATTGTATGATGTAGTGTTTTGGATCATTACAGTTGTATTTTTAATAAGGGTTTTCTATCTCTGCTATTTTCTAAGGGGGGGGCATCTAGCTGGAAACTGAGTAGCATCAGATGCCACAGGTGCTAATAAGATACCTCTGTGAATGTTTATTTTGACTCCTGGAATGTAAATGTGGAATTCAAGCCTCCAAGAGTCAGTTTGAGACTTCTTACCATTCTTCCAGACGCAACTGATTGTTAATGGATTCAGAGTCTGGCAGGTCCGTAGACTACTGCCTGCAAATGAGACAGTCTGCTCTCAAGTACTTGACATTGCTGATCCAAAATGGGTTTCTTTCTAAACTGTTTGGTGCTTTGTGTCTGTGCCTAGAAAATGGCCGTGATCAAATATAGACGTAGTTAAACTGGAATTAGTCGTCTTATTATTATTTTATAGCACTAAAATAGAGAGGAGGCTTCTCTTCTTAGGATGGAGGGTTCTGGGAAAAAAGGTGTTAAAACTGGGGCGGTTCCCCCCCAAAGAGGAAATGTTTTGAGAAGCACAGCAAGTATCAATTGCATTATCCTGCCTAGTATTAACACATACTAGCCTATGCTTACATGAAGGGAGTTATTGCACAAGTCTCTCTTGCCCTGAAGTATTGGGTTCAAATCCTGGCTAAATCATATAAGGCGGGAGATCACAGCCAGGTTGTTCCCTCAATCATACCGTTGTCTCAGTAAAAGCTCAGAATTTGAAGCCTGTTTACAAGTCAGGACTGGTACATTAGCAGAGCTGTGTGGTTTAGAAGAGCAGGGCATGCGTGTGTGTGCACACAGAAATAGTGCACGCCTGGCCCTGAAATAACAGGGTGCTGCAGGTCAGGGGTGTGTGTGTGTGTACGTGTGTGTGTGTACACCTCTGCGAAAAGTCTGGTTGACCTTTTGAGGAACAGCATTGTGTGTCTTCGTCAAGAGAACTCTATAGCGCAGAGTCAAGTTGTTCTCTGTTCCTAAGCATCTCTTCCAGTTCAGCTTTACACAGAGCTGAGGCTAGTGGTTAGCAACTCCTGGAAGAAGCTATAGAACCTGAACAGTTGGCCATTTATATAGCAAACAGTGTAACAGCATGTCTTAGCCTTTAGGATAGGCAGTAATAGCAGAGATCTGTCCTCTCGGTTTCATTGAAGTGCGTAGCAACCTTTTAACAATAGAGGAGCTGCAGTGATTCTTCCTGAAAGGGTGTTGAATGCTTCTTGTTGACTCAGGGGGTCACCAGCAGCGCACTCAGTTTCCACCCGGCTTATGGCACATAATTAAAACTTCTTGACACAATAACGAGCAGTTCTACTTAAAACTTCTATGCTGCCGTGTGAACAGTTCAGTTCTGTCAGGTATTGCTCTTGTCTCAGGACTTACTCATCCCTTATGCAGCGGCTTGTATATGCTAAAAGGAGGCGGCTTTGGAAAATGCGCTTAGCGGTGGGAGACTGAGAATTAGCCCTGGTCTACACTACGGAGTTAGGCCTACTCAAGGCAGCTTACATCGACCTAACTCTGTAAGCGACTACACTAAAATGTTGCTCCTGCCACTGTAACTCAGCCGCTACACCGACGTAATAACCCACCTCCACAAGAGGCGTAGACACTGTTACTTACATTGACTGTTACTGGCTTTCAGGAGCCGTCCCACAATGCCCCACACTGACAGTTAAATCGGTGCAAGTGCTCCTGGTGAGGACGTGCACCGCCAACACAAGGAGCGTAGTGTAGACGTGCAAAATTTAATTACTGCGGTGGCTGTATGTCGGCGTAACTTAGGTTGACCTAGTTTTCTAGTATAGGCATACCCTAAGTCACAGAACAGGGCAGAAACCAGTGAACCCATCTGTATGAAGCAGAGCACATAGATTCTGATGTTAGCAAGAACTATGTTTTCAACAAGTGGCATGCTTCTGGTTTTGTATCTAATGTATTAAACTGCTGGTGAAGTGACTGGCCGAGAGTGGGCTCCTTAAAGGACTTGGGTCTTTAATAAGAGATGCTCAGGAATGTATTGGAAAATCCGAATCCCATAGAAATTTAAATTTACTGTGTTTATAAATCAACTGAAGGATGGTCCCAAGGTTAGGGGGCTACGCTGAGCCTTGTGCGATTTGTGTTCAATTACTTGCTCCACCCAAGATTTCTCTGACCTCTCGTTTGTTCGTGGTGGTCTCTTTCTAGGATGGAAAGATCGCTCAGGTTATCATGCCAGTTTAGAACATTATGATTTTTTTCAGCTTACTTCTGTGACAATGGAATTGATTCAGGGGTTCTAGTTGAATGGGGGCAGCCTTTAGACTTTTGTGAGATCTCTCTCTTAAATCTCTGCTCCTCTGACATTTTATTATTTTTTATTTTGGAAAACAGTAGCATTTTGGATTTGGTCAGGTGAGCTTCCCTCACTTTTATCTTTTATAGAAGGATGCTGACATTTGGATATGACAGATACCGGCATTTGGGGATAGACTGCTAAGAGCGGGGTTTAACTGGCCTTTGTTTGCTATTGTCCAGCTGTGTTTCAGACAGCAGCAGAGACGGTGAACAATACAGAGTGAAAAGAAGCGGAGATTTGAAGTGTTTTTCTTTCTGTGCCTCGGTGCTTGGAATCTGACAAATTTTCCTTTCTCTGCCAAGTTAGGTTAATAAAAATAACAAAACAAAGGTGGAGTCAACACAGCTTGACATGATTCCCTTTTTGGTGAAGGGTTATTTTATTTTTACCGGTGATTTTGAAGGTTGCTGACTAACGAACTAATTAAAAATCACTCAATACCAGGTTGTGTTTACTGTAGAAGCCCAAATAGTTTTTCCTTTGTGACCCCCAAACATTATCAGAGTTGGAAGCTCGCTCCTGTATGAAGTGGACAGGGAAGAGATTTGAACCTCTTTAGTACATAGAGAAGGTGTAAAGAAGAGAGGACTTATCGGGGCAAAAGTGCTACTTAATGGTTCAGTTGTGAATAATGTCAAAGTCCCTTATAAAAATGCTTTTGACAAATTGCTGCACAAACTTTACCCCATAGAAGTAGTTGGCATTGCTGTTTTACAGGAGGGTAAACCGAGCCATAGAATTTCAGGATTTGCAATGGAGCCAGACAGTAGTGGACGTCCATAAACACCTTTGAAAATCCCTGTTATCCTCCTGCCTCAGATAACAGTGAGTGATAGAGCCTGAAGTAGATGCCCAGAGCCAACTTCCACTACGTTGCTCTTCCCACTAGATAAAACTGCTTCTGAAGCCACGTGTGCACGCATGCTGTGTGTGTAATGTATTAGAACAAGTTCATATATCTGTTTAACATAATTTGTAATTACATCTGCAAGCAGTACTCTACCATCCTTAAATCGGTATCAGAAAAGTTCCCTTGCGCACTTAATTTTCTATCACGACATGTTTCGTGTTTTTTGTTGGTGTTTCCTTAACCTGCCCTTCTCAAGGCACTGCACTGTACAATTTCAGACCAAAATTTGTATGTGAACAGGATAGTTTTTTGATACATTAGTAATTTATATGCCTAGCAAGTTTTCTGGTGTATTATTGTGGGAGCTATATTTGTGTAGTAGACCCTTACTTAAAGGTGCTTTTTATGTTGAGATCCAATATTTGTCCTGCCTTTTATCTTCTGTCTGCTGGTGACGTTTGTATAAATCTCTTGCACTCCTAACTAATGCTTAAATATTGGGATTTTTTTTTTAGTTATCTAGTTCTAACGAGCAGCTCTAAAATAACAAGCCAGCTTATGAGGTCCCATTCTCTAAACCTCTCTCTAGTAACCACCAGTGACTACAGTCCAATGCTGATGGGCGGCCCCGCAATACCAATCCAGCATGTGCCCAAGCATGACTGACCAAAAGGCTTTTATTGTTTTTGTTTTAATAAATAATTAACTGAGGTGATGATAAAATATTCCCAGTTATGACCAAAACCTGTAGCTAGGGAAATGGACCTTTTGTTTCAAGCTTTGAAAAAGTTGCAAAAGAGGCTAAAATTAACATTTAAGCTAACATTTCCAAAGCCACATAAGAAATATGGACATTAGTTCCAGTGGGAATGTGGCATTCAGATCCACTCAGTATCTTTGATAATCTTAGCCTAAATTAGGAAGAATAATGTGACATTCTTCCTCTTTTTTTAACCCAAAAGGCAGCCTCTCAATTGGCATCAAACCTGAGAAACAAACCAATGACAGGAAGGTTATCACAGCTAGTGAGATGAGTTTTTGGCTATAGATTTCTGGAGAGGCTTCTTATCTAGTTCTTTAAACTGTTGACTCTCTTTGGTGTGAAAGCTTTGAAAGCTGCAGCCCACAGCATTGTGGAAACTCATCTGCGACTTGTAATGTATATCGAATGGAGATATCTGTTCTGCTGAAGAGGCATATAACGAAAATAATCTAACCTATTTCACCCAAATAAATAAGTCTGAAAATAAATCTTTCGTTGTATTGTCTTTATAAATATCCTTTAAATTGAGTCTGAGTGACAAGATGTGCTTGAGCCACTAGAAGAGTAGCACTGATAATGTCGAAGGAGCCTTTTCAAATACATTTTATACCCCAATTGTCATTGAAACTATACTTATCTTCCTCAACCCCGTTCCCTCTCGCTCATAACTAGGTCTCTTCAGAGATTTTAAAGTCACAATTGGTAGAGCGAAGATGACAGTATTTCTGCCACATAATACTTCTGAATGCTACTTGGTTCATTCTTGATTTGTCCTGAATATCTAGGAAAGAAAAACATTTCTCTTTGGAGAGGTAACAGGGAATACATACTTACTGGCAGGGCTGGCTCCAGGGTTTTGGCCGCCCCAAGCAGCCCCAAAAAAAAAAAAAAAAAAAGCTGCGATCACGATCTGCGGCGACAATTCGGCGGGAGGTCCTTCGCTCCGAGCGGGAGTGAGGGACCGTCCGCCGAATAGCTGGATGTGCCGCCCCTCTCCCGAGCGGCCGCCCCAAGCACCTGCTTGCCAGGCTGGTGCCTGGAGCCTGCTTACTGGAAGCCATTCTCCTTCATCCAACCCTCCCACTCCCTGATAATCCACCCAGGTTTCTCTTTTAGGAGGCAGACAGTAGAAAATCTAGTGGGAATTGACCTGCAGTGAACACAACAAGAAGCCAAATCAATCTATACATTTCTCCCTCTTTGAGCATGGAGTTTTTATATGCTTATTAGATTTTCAAATGTTACTCAGCTTGATTGCAGCCTTTTATACAAAGGAGTTAAGACATGGATATAAAAGATAATAGAACTATAAATTGCAAGACAGGTTCTTATGAAATCAGTAAATTATTCATTTAACAGTTCTCTCCTTGTTAATTTCATGTTGCTATGGTATCTCAAAATGGAGGACTGTAGGTCATTCTGCAAAACACAGGGCTTGCACAAAATGTGCGGATCCTTGTGGAAGGCAGATAATGCATTACGCACAACCTTCAGCTGGATGATAAATTGCCTCTTTATCTAGCGTTGTCCAGGGAGATCCACTGAAGAGAACTGAAAGAGATGTTTCACACTAGCTAACATTTTTTGGAATTAGACCAAAAATCACACATCTCAGACTTGAAATCTGTTTAAGTATGCCTTGACTTAGTGGCATCTCTTCATGGTCTGTCTCTGGAGATGGACAAATCACACCAGTTTTAAAGATAACTTTTCAGACTGGTTTAATGTTTATATATTGCTTAATCGGTTATTTTAGATGGCCAAAGAGTTGCATGTGGAAAATGGATTTTTTTTAACTTACTGTTTCTTTTGTTTTAAGAGGTGTTTTTGTTTTTGATACCTTTTTTCTCTTTGCATCACTAATTGTATCTGCTAATCCATAGATTGTTTGCATATATTGTTTTGTTAACCTCACTATGTTCTGTGTTTTTAATGCCAATAACTTACTTATTCAGAGGGCAGAATGAATGTTAGTGACCATTATAAATTTAAATCCTTCAAGCATATTAGACTTGGGGGCAAAACAGCATTGTTAGGGAGCAATGGAAAAGAATCCCTCCTAGTGCTGATGTTCTGTTATTAATAAATAACTGCATTTGCCACAGTCTTATATTTTCACGGTCAAGGAATAGTTTGAATTGTCAGCATTGGTTTTAACAAACATATTTTGCAAAGCTGCGAAGAGAGAACCTTGGAAAAGTGATGTTATACTCTGATAGCTGATTTGGGCAGGTACCACTTCAATCATAAATGTTTTCCAGACTGTTCAGTGGAGTAATATGACTAGGGTGACCAGATGTCCCGTTTTTAAAGGGACAGTTCTGTTTTTTGGGACTTTTTCTTATATAGGCACCTATTACCCCCCACCCCCTGTCCTGTTTTTTCACAGTTGCTAGCTGGTAACCCTAAATATGACCTATACAACAGGTGGTGCTAATGCACAGAAAGGGGTGGATATCTGGAAAGGGTATATACAGAATAAATGTATGAAGCTTGTTAGATCTGATGAAGTGCTGTGGAATTTCAGTGGGGCTACCAGTTTCTTTTAATTTTGTTAGTTGCGTTAAAAGTTCCTACTGTGCACCACCACCACCATCATCATCCAGCCAAATCCCAAAGGCATATAATCTCCTTGCAAATCAAGTGCTCCCAGATTGAACTGATCTTTAACTGGGTCCTTAAGATAGTCTGACCATGTGATCACTGGTCATGTAAAGGAATTCCTTGGCATACACGCTTTGTAATTCATTGGTCTTCCATCCTAATAATATATCTGTGCCAAGAAAGTCACAGAAAATGACTATGCAATTCCACAAATCTTTGGAAAGCACTAAAAATTCCATAGAAGGGAACAATCTGGCAGTGGCCTGGGGGAGGATAAACTAGATGGCCTAAATAGGTCTTTCCTATCTCTAATTTCAGTGATTGTGTACAAATTTCTCTTCACCCTCAAGCCAGAGTGAATGGGCTTTGTGCTGAGAGCTAAGAAAGGGGGATTTCATACTCCTTCCACCCTATCAGCCTTCATAGCACAGGGCACCCCTTCTGTATTATCGCCCCTGGATTCATTGAACAGGGTGCCTTGCAGTCCTGCCTTGAGCTCTCCATTCCTGACTTTGCTTGTACAGAGCTGGTGCACAGTGCAGCTCCGTGGCATGCAGAGAGTGAGCAGAGTTACATTCACACTCGCTCAGTATCTGGCTTGGAACAGCGACTGTTCCACTGTTGTGGTGGTATTTCGTAGCACTGGGTTAATTTGGCCCAATAGACACCCAATTTGAGATATGTGTGATGGAATAATTGTGCTCTTTCCATTGAGTAATCTTAAATCTTCCTACTCGCACATGTGCCAGGAGCTGCTGCACTTCAGGTAAGAAGATAATGATCTTATCATTAAGATGCGACTAAAGCTGGCATTACTTGTTAGGTCAACATATTGATCTTGACATTATGCTGCAAAGTTATTTTTAGAGAGTGGCTGTCTGTCCTGCCTCTTGCTCCTGGGAGCGATAGAAGAGAGAAATAGGAAAACTAAAAGCAGCCTGACACAAACCTTTTTTCCAAAGTAAAAGTTCCCTGCTCCTTAAAAAGACAAATGTTTGGCCAACAAGCCTTGTTCTAAAATGAGTTCAGCAGCCAGGACTCTTGCTTCGTTGCTGTTGATTGACTTAGCCTTTGCCAGCAGGTTTAATTTAAGTCAGTAGAAATCCTTACAGAGTTCCTAGGCTCATGGGTGGATAATATGGTCTTTCTAAATAAAGACTCTCTTTAACCGTGTGTGTGTGGTATGTACTGTCTGTGATTGGGCTGTATATGTCTAAGAGCTTACAGTTGGGTCTTTCAAAAGCTGCTTTAAGGGATTTGGACGCCCAGTTTCCATTAAAATTAAAGAAAACTATGCATCCAAATCTTATAGATGGCTTTGAAAATGCCACCCGGGGTGGCTGTGTGTGTGAGCGAGAGGTTAAATCTCTCACCTCAGCTGGTTGACATGAATGGAGTCATACCAGTTAGGGCTAGATCCACAGCTGGTGTAAAATAAGCCCAGTTTCTTGCTAACATTTTCTCCCTTTCAGTAATGCCCTTCAACCCCTTGCAATGTCACATTGGTTCTGTGGTCCCAAGCTCCTGGGTTTTCCAAAGCTGCCATCATGCTACTATCTGTATTTAGCTCATTGTCACTGCTGTGTAAAGTACTTTAGAGATACTTGGGACTTTTAATAGAAGCTATCAGAAACCAGGGTCTATCTCTATCAAGGGCATCCACGACCCATGGGTGGTGAAATTACTACAGGGTAATATATGTAAATGATGCATCAATCAGGCAGCCCAGTTGGTAGCTTTTCTGTAATCATGTGGCTTTGTTTTGAAGACTCTTTGTTTTATGTTTGTATCTTACTTTTACTCTGAGGACGTTAGAACCGGTGTAACTATCCATTTCCTCTCCCCAGTAATGCCGCATCCCTGATTTTTGCTCTTACTGGAGAATGAAAAGTGCTTTAACTCTTCTAAAATTCACTACTTCTTCTGTTTTGCTATCCCTTCTGAATCAGGGCTGTGGGAGCCTGCTTTTCTGATTTCACCTGTCTGCTTTTATAGTATACTAAATAACCGCATTTTAGAGTAGCAGCAATAACTTACATGGTGTCTGACAGCCACACACTTGCTTTCCATGCTTTTAGGAGTTTATCATTTAAAGGGAGGATTTTCAATACTGCTTGGTGTTTCTTAGCAATTGACTTTTGTCATTGACTTCAGTAGAAGCAGAGTTAGGCCAGTGCTGAGCAGTTTTAAAGATCTGATGCTAAACATTTTCATTAAGAAAGCTCCACATGACAAGCCGGGGACAGAGGAATATAGAATGTAGCGTGTGTGTGTGTGTGTTACTAAGCAATGTTTTGATCCAATGTTCTGCCTGTTGCAACTTTTTGATATTTTAATCGTTGTCAGATTAGTGTTGTCAACTCTGATGATTTTATCACCCGTTTTGTTATATCTGGTGTCTACTGAAAGCCACAGCTCCTGGATTCGTGTGATTACACAAGAATCTAGCGCATGTATATCTGCCCAAGCTGCAAATGATACATTGGAGCTACTGTCTATACCAGGGGTCGGCAACGTTCGGCACGCGGCTCGCCAGGGTAAGCACCCTGGCGGGCCGGGCCAGTTTTATTTACCTGCTGACGCGGCAGGTTCGGCCGATCGTGGCCCCCACTGGCCGCGGTTCGCCGTCCCGGGCCAATGGGGGCAGCGAGAAGCCGCGGCCAGCACATCGCTGAGTTTTAGAAGTGCTGTGTAAGTGTAGGATGTGCTTGAATATTTGTCTGTTTGCTGATGGATGCATAAAACCAAGTAATGTAGAGCTTAGCCTTAGTGGTTAGAAAGAGAACCAAATAATAAGGACAAGTTGCTTTTTTTTTTTTTTAAAGAGAAAATAGCGCAAGTCTTTGGATGGCGAACATTGCGTATCTGGCAAGTGAGACTCAATTCACTGAAAATTTAGTCCCCTGTAACTCTGGATGAGGTAAATTAATAACCTGGATATGTCAGAATTTGAAGATTAGCCTAAAACCCAATGTTTTAATTGAAGATACTAGATTACATTTGTGTCCTATTATTTTCCATCATCCATTTCCTTTTTACACACATTTTGCCCCACTTTAAAAATCAGTGTTAGTGATGAATGTACTCCACCCCCACCCTCCCAAAAGGGCTGAAGCTAGGAGAATTTTTTCTGTTTTACTAATCATTCTGTGTCTGTTTACTGGAGTTTAACTATGTGTCCTTGTTAGGAGTGAAAAAGATTTTAACCTTGGTTTCCTGCTGGCTAATTTCTTTAAACCGTCTTCTTATTTATTTATTTACTTAAAAAAAAATTAATGATATTTGCCAAGTTTGTCTAAAATGAATTCACACCAATAAACAAAACCGCCTGTCACTGAAATTTACAATATTTTATACCTTTTGGACTTACTCCAGGAAGCGTTTGGAAGGTTCCCTTTAATTAGAGTCTAGAGAATTTAAGGAGGTGTTTTTGAATTTCTGATGCTCAAGACAGATGTGTTTTTGATCCTTATGGTCTCCCTTGGGGTCTAACGTGTAGCTCTAGAAAGTCTACAAATCCACTATAAAACGAGAAGGTCAGGAACAAAATGCAGATGTAATATTTTTGTGTGTGAAGGGAGTATGTATGGGATAACCTTATTCCTAAGCATGGATTTTGATGAGTTAGTTGTAATCGCCAATGATTAAAAGCTTTCAGAGATGTTAATGTTGCCCCGGGGTATAATTTTACCTTCAAATCTGTTAAATGGGTGTAACAGCACTTTTACTACTACAATGCTATCTAGCAGACATAGTACTGTAGTATTTCATTGTTCTAAATGTATTTTAAGCTAGTGTACTAGAAATGATAGAGCTTTCTGACCAAAATCTCCACAGAGAGACTTTAGATAAAAATATGCAGAATTTCTGTGGCAGGGTTTTTTTGTTTTTTATTTTTATTTTTTTGCTTTCACGTTTCAATGTATGTTACTCTTCTAGGGTCTGATCCCCAAAGCCTGTTGAAGTTGATGGGAGTCTTTCCATTTATTTAAGTGGGTTTTGCCTGCTACAGGGGTAACAGTACAACAGTTGCTTGTAAAACAGGGAAGGGGTAGTAGAACATGCAGAACATTCCTTTAGGACCCAAGAAACTCACAGTTGAGGCTGCCCTTGACTTTCAGGACTTGGTTAAAATCAAGGCTAATCTGAGCTGTCATTTAAAGGGGGGGAGGGGAGTAAGTTTCTAGGGGTAACATTTTATAAAGTGTCTAAGTGATTTAGGAGCCAAAGTTCTATTTTAAAAAGAAGTAGCCCCTTAGAAACCTAAGTCCTATCGACTTTCAAGGATAATTAGGCTCCTCAATGCGTAAGAGCCAGTTTTTCTAAGGTATGTAGGCGTTTTAAGACGCAGATAGGTACCTAGTGAAAATTTTCAAAAGCACATAAGTGCCTAACTCCCGTTTAGAAGTTAGACGCCTCGTAATCCCAGTAATTGCCTATTTGCATCCTTAGGAGTCTAAATACCTTTACAATTTGTCCCTAAGTCACTTTTAAAAAGTGGGACTAGGTTCCTAAGTGACTTATGCTCTTTTAACAATTTCCCCACAGTCCTCCATGTTGTGCAGAAAGTATGAAAATTAATAGATTAATTAACAAGGGTCCTGTTGAAGGTCTGGTGACCTAAAAATATGTGGTTATTCACATTTCTCCCTCCACTCTACAGCCCCTAGAGGCCCATGAAACCTATGGCTGTGGTATGTGACCGACCTGTCCCTTTAAAGGGAAGGAGGGAAATAGGATGCAAATCAGTAAGTCGAAGCATGACCCTGTCATAGGGTGCATTGGCCCTTTAAAAAAGATTACTGCTCAGAACCTTGTAACATCAGTGCTGGATCTGGAACCTCCCTTAATAGGCCAGCACAACTTGTAACTAGCCTACAAAAGCATATAGTCCTCCAGCAGCAAGCGTCTCTTGCTTGTGCTTAAGGCAAATAAGGTTTCCCATGAAATATATGACAAGGATGGCACCATAAATAATGGCTCCATATACATCTGTTCCCAAGAGCTGGTTTTATGTGGTAATTTGCTGGAGAGAGATTCAATCTAGTGCGATTTAAAAATATTATTAAAAAAAACCAAAACGTTTTCTTTCATAGGTTTAAATGACACCAAGTCACTGAAAGCTGAAAGGGACATATCCTGATTGATAATAATTTCGGTTGCTTTAACAAGGCATTTTATATTTCTGCACAGTACTTTATAAGGAGAAATGTAGAGTCTTATTTGAGTTGTCCGTAATCCTTATGTAAAATATGGAGACCATTTATATAACATTACAAAGTGAGCCTTTATGGTGATTAAGGGGCATAAATCAGTAACGAATAAATAATGTAAAATATTTATTTTCCATTAGCTATTTACTCACTGGCATTAATGCATTGGGAAAGGCCTCTGGGTTCTTTGATGAGAGAACAGAAAATAAAACATTTCGGTAGCATTCTGGCTAATTACTACTGAAGTTTTTCTAAACAGGTTTCCCAAGGATTTGCTAAACAGTGCACGAGGAAAGAAATAACACAATTAATTGTTGATGGGTGCTGAAGAAATAGGCTGAATGGACAAATCTGAGTGGGGCGGAAATCGTTAAAAATGTTTGTGTGTCCTAAAACTTGTCCACAATGAGGGAGAATCTGTTAATATGAAGTTAATAAAAGCTTTATATGCCAGATTTTTTAAAGTGCTAAGCACCCACAATTGGGGCCAGGTTTTCAGAAAGGCCACGTGATCCAACAGATAGGGCACGGCATTGAGACATAATAGACCTGGGTTTGATTCCTGTTTCTGATGTGTTTTGTGACCTTTGACAAGTCTCATCACCTTTCTCTGCCTCAGTTTCCTCTCTCCCACTTAACTCATCTTGTCCAGTTATATTGGATTACAATTGGCTCTGACTTCTTGTATTGAAAAACAAAGTTATGGGGATGAAATGACACGAGGGAGGTAATCTAGGCAGAATATCAGGAAAATGTGTCAGTATTGTCTGAGACAGAGAAACTGGCCCTAATTCTAACATCGCACCCTCATTTAAGCCAACTGAGCTCTGAATACCTCACAACGGTGCGTTCACTTGCATGGATCGAATTGCAAAGCCAGGGGCATAAACTCACTGGTGGAAGCGATATCACCCTCATTTCTCAGGACACTTATACCTAGGTTGGTTAAAGAACTAGCAAAATATTGTAGAGAATGCTTTTGTACCATCCCCTAGGAGGGATGAGCTAGATGTGATCAAGTTCCCATTTGTAATTTCTTTGAGCACTTGAGTGAATGTCCTGTGCTATTGCCACCCTTTATCATATAATGTTTTCAGTACACACTCCCGAATTAAATATGTACAATTTCCATGAGATTGATCATCCCTGTTTAAGTGCTATTTTAGAAGGTGTTAATTTCTATTGCAGTTGCAACAGCACGTTTTCCCCTCCCTCCCTGGTACTTGATTTGGCATGATCCATGGAGCACCGTTTTTAGCCCCTCTGTTCTAAATAAAAATGCAGGGCTTTTTTGCTGCAGACTCCCAACGACCCAGAAAGAGGAGTTGATGCTTTTTGTTTGAAGAAAGCTGCCTCTGTCACTTTTGATATCTTCTGGGTGTTTTTTTTTTTGTATGCAGAAACACAAAGCACAATTAGAATACAGTTATATATCCTCATAGTTATTAAAGCTTGGATTAACATGACATAAAGTTTTGTCTGGGGAGTCTTTTGCTATGGCTCAGGGAGCATTTTTGTATGACAGTAATAGGCTACAGTTAATATACTTGAATGATACTAGAATCTGTGTAATAAGACAGAACAAAAGGGGTTTATTTGAAGCAGAGTTACAAAGGTGGAATTATCATTGTGAACAATCCACTGAGATCGGAGCTTAATTATTGTATCTTGTGTTATTTCGGCATAATAAAGTGCAGTCATCAGAGCAAAGTTAAAAATAAAATCAGGGGGACATCTTGTCAATCATCGGGATTGATGCATAGACCTGTCACCTTCTTCTTAGCGCCAAAATCCTCCCTTTGCCCGTTTCTGCAGTTTGTTTGATTTACAGAGCCCTGCTTGCCATGATTCAAGGCTCTCGCATAATGTTTTTAGGACAGATTCATTGCTGGGATGTAATCCATTAAAATAGCTTTTGGCAATAAATAAATAAATAAATAAATGTGCTTTTCAGGTTTGAAGGTAAGGAATTTAAAACAAAATGTGTGTTTTTGTTTTTGTTTTAAAGCAGCTACTGGCCACTTTAGAGAGAATTAGGAGGTTTTTGTTCTCTGGGATTTAAAAGAGAAAAAGGAATGGATAGGTGGGAACTTCCTTTTAAAAGCTGTTTTCCTAGTAATGTTGGTTGAAGCATAGTTCTTTTTCCATTCCCCTCTTAATGTATTGGAAGCTAAAGGTGAATGATTTAAACGGGTCAGGGTCAGGAATATCTCATTACTATACAGATTTTATTTCACACCTATAGCTATAACCTCTTAAATAGCTTAATTGTTTTGACAAGCCAAGGAGTTGAAATAACTTGATCCATGAACTGCACAGTTTAAAAAAAAAAAAAAAAAAGAGAGCGAGAGAGAGATTGTGGTTTGCTCAGGTGTTCAGCTCAAAGTGATGCTTTTGAAAATAGCCAGCATGAGCTGGTTTCTGCTGAAAAAGTGGCAGTATTCCATTGAATGTAAAAATGGATATGCAAGAGCAATGTCTGTCTGAACGGCTGACTCTGTCCGTCATGGTTCACTTCCTCAGAAGTTAGAAGGCAGCTACCAGTTTATTTCAGGGAAATGATATGTTAGGATTTAGTTTACATTACCGCTGGAGCAGTGTGGGTGCGGTGGAAAAAAGAAGAGGTTGTATGTTGTGTGTGTGTGTGTGTGTGTGTGTGTGTGTGTGTGTGTGTGTGTGTGTGTGTGTGTGTAAAAAGAGACCCTCTTTTTTAAGAAAAAAAGATCCAAGTGTAAAATATATATAATTACAATTAAGTGTGGTTGCAGTTAAATGGGAGTGTTATGTCAGTTCAGTGACTAGGGCAAACTGCTTAGTGGTTAGAGTGGAGGTTAAAACTCTTGGGTTATTTTCTTAGCTCTGTCAATGAGCCTTTTAACAAGTAGAGCAAATTGTGTAACCTCTGGGTCTCAGTTTACCTCCCCCCCTTTTAAAAACACAGGTTTAATACATCACTGAGGTGCCTGATTGAAGTGTAAGTATTTGTATAGCACCTTGACATCCTCTAATGAAATATGCAACTTATCATAACTATTATATCCTTTACAACTACATTATTGTTGCTCTGTTGGCCAGAGGCAGTTGCTTAAAGTTGCTGTTTTATTTTTATTTTTTAAAAGGTTAGAACAGCCTTGCATAACTTACCTCTGCCCTTCACAGTTTATGTGGCTCTCAACTTCAACGTTCATTGCAAATGTCTTTTTTTTTATACCACGATCTTGCCTGGGATGCCAACTCCCCACATTCCCAGTGGTCCTATGGAGTATGTGCAGTGTGATTGAATCATCTTACTTTTGTACTAAAAATGAAACCTCTGCCTGCATGCAAAACCACCTTTTTGTGAATAATAATAAAAACAAATGATCCGTTTGTATGAATATTTCATCTTGATGTATAAACTAAAAGAAAATAATTCCCTTTACACCCAAATCAATGGATTGATTTTAATAGTTACAGGAAATTGAATGGCCTGAATTTGAAATAAATATTTGTCTTGCTGCAACAGGGCCTTAAATTAAAAAAAAAAAAATTCTAAATGTCATGATTACGCCTGTGTAATCCCAATGCTATCCAAGGGTAATTAAAAAATACAGCTGAAGCTTGTTGCCTTTCTTGTTTTCAAATGAATAGCTAAGTATCTGTCAAAATGATGAGCACTTCCATTGTTGATGTGTAAAAACTCAGTTTACCCACCAATAAGTGCAGTTTATAGTCATTAAAGCTGTCACAAAACAATATGACACCTGGGCACAGCAGGGCACATTACCACTAGGAAAGTAGCTAAAGGGGGCACCCCATTATGTATAGGTGCCGGATGATGTGTGGCATGCTTCATCCAGTATCATTAAGTGCTTTCTTGTATTTATCTTGGCAAATTTCCTTGCCTAGAATTTACTATAGCATACTGGTATTTAAAAATCGGGGAATAAAGGGTGGAGTTGAGGATAGTAAAATCAAGGTAGTTATTAAAAACCTATTCAGGCAGACAAAAAATATAGCATATCACAGATTTTAGTGCCAAAGTTAAATGTGGCTGTTTGTAACGATAAAAATTAACAAAAAAATACAAATCGGAGAGCTTGAGAGATCACAACAGCATAGCATGCCTGGCAATTCTCATTTTGTAAAGCACTTTAGATGAAAGGCACCGTGTAGGTATAATACATTCTTCATTGTTTGTTTACTGGTATTAATGGTCACAATTAGTGGTCACTAATGTTGTTGTTTTCTGAGTTGCACAGGTTACAGGAGCATTTCCTACAAATGGTCGCTTGGTTCTTTTTCATTTACTAGTTTAAATTATGTCAGCAAATCTTTAAAGGTCTGACCTAAACCCACAAAGTTCCTGCATTTACTTTACTCATAACTCATCCTTAATTGAGGGTTGGATTTTCACAAGTGCCTTGTGATTTAGGAGCACAAGGCCCACTAAGTCAAACAGTGCTTGTGTTCCTAAGTCACTTAGGCACTCTTGGAAAATCTCTGCAGAATCCTGTTGAGCCTCATTATTTCAGCATCTCCCCGCATCCTGCAAATAGCTGATGTCACCAGCAGATAGAAACCTTCACTGTGTTTCTTGGCTTTTGTGGGTTTTTCAGACCCTTCAGGTGCCTAGCACTGCTTTTCAACTTTAGTAGAATACTCGTGTGGTTGTTATTAAACCCAGTTTGGCAGTGGCGAAGAGTTAACATCGGATGATTCTTTACTAGCTTATGCATGGAGGAGACAGTATGGTCTGTTGCATAATAAACTGGACTGGGAGTCAGGAGACCTGGTTCTATTCCCAGCTCTGCTACTGACCTGCTGCCTTGGGCAGGTCACTTCAGCTCTCTGGCTCTCTCTTGTCTATTTAGATTGTAAGCTCTCTGGAGGCAGAACTGTCTGTCGCTATGTGTATATACAGTAATCAATGGGCTCGGGGCCTCAAGTGCTATCGTAATGCCAGGCATAAATAAGGGTCATGAGTTTGGTCTCAGTTCAGTTCTCATAAAATAAAATGCCACTATAGTTGGCGTGAATTCACACCTTGTTAGCAGCCTGAGCAGAAGCCGAAGACAGGATTGAGCTATGGATGCTCACCTTTGAAGAACCGTGGCAGAGCAGGGTGGGGAGACTTCGCCTGCCGTGCTATGCCAGGGTTGCTCTGTGGCTAACGAGAGGAGATCAGACTCCAGAGCTCTCATTCCAGCGCCTTTCAGGACCGTGGCAATTCGCAACTCCGATATTTAAAAAATAGTTTTAAAAAAAGTCTGTATTATGAATTTTTTCCATAAGTAAATAAGCAAACTAAATCCATAGCTATAAACCACAGTTGATTTCTTGTCTGGCTAGAAAAAAAATAGCTTTGAAAAATATCACTTAATATGCAAGTCAGTATATGAAAGGAACAAAAAAAGGATCTAGCAGGAAATAAAATGAAACTTCTTTTCATTACAGCAGGGGAAACTTAGATGAGTTTTTCTTTGCTAATAAACTACCCTGTTTCATTTTGCAGCTGAGCCTTTTTCTGAAGCTGACTTTGGCAATTGTTCATATTTTTTTAAACCCTGTGCAATAAAAAAGCCCTTCATGCATCAGGAAACATAGTAATGTAATACTTGTCTTATCTTCACACTTACTCAGCAGGTATTTACAAAAGGGCAGTGGGAAAGTCTTTAAACTCTATCCTGTTACTTTGCTCAGGATGTCTCCTAATCAGATCTACTTACCTGTGTCTGTTCTACACAGGGATTGCACTGCAATGCCACATATATAATGTGACAGACCCAGACCAGTGGGGTACAGGAGTCTGGTAGAGGGCAAATATACTGGTCACTGGATGAGTAGTTTTCTGTTCCCTGGGTGACCAGAGCAGGGGCTGCACTAGAGTAATCAGGAACCTGCTAGAACCAGTTAAGGCAGGCAGGCTAATTAGGACAGGTGGAGCCAATTGAGAAGCTGCTAGAATCAATTAAGGCAGGCTAATCAGGGCACCTGGGTTTTAAAAAGGAGCTCACTGCAGTTTGTGGGGCAAGTGTGAGGAGCTGGGAGCAAGAGGCACAAGGAGCTGAGATTGAGAGGATATGCTGCTGGAGGACTGAGGAGCACAAGCGTTATCAGACACCAGGAGGAAGGTCTTGTGGTGAGAATAAGGAAGGTGTTTGGAGGAGGCCATGGGGAAGTAGCCCAGGGAGTTGTCGCTGTCATGCAGCTGTTACAGGAGGCACTATAGACAGCTGCAGTCCACAGGGCCCTGGGCTGGAACCCGGAGTAGAGGGCGGGCCCGGGTTCCCCCCAAACCTCCCAATTGACCTGGACTGTGGGTTCTTCCAGAGGGGAAGGTCTCTGGGCTGTTCCCCGACCCACATGGTGAATCTCTGAGGCAAGAAAATCCGCCAATAAGCGCAGGACCCACCAAGATAGAGGAGGAACTTTGTCACTATATATATATATAAATAAAAATCATACTTTGGGTTTTTATTTTTTGTTCAATCCTGCTTTATCCAAAGATACTTTCTTTACAATAAACAAGATTAGTTTTGTGCTGCTGCGTGTCTGAGGGGCATTGAGTGAAAGCCTGTAGGGTTATTACAGTTCATTTAGTAGATGAGAGAGATCTATAATTTTCTGTTGTGTATTTGCACTCACAGATGTGATAAAGAGTGTATTACACTTGTGCTTAGTGTATTTTCCCAGATGTGTCATGGACTGGATAAACAAGAGTTCATTAGTTCTTTGCTGGTTAGTGTGATATACTAACATGGACACACGCCATGTGTTAAGGATTGTGTTGGCCAATGGAGCCCCCTTAGTTTCCATTTCAGAAATGTGCATAAGTATGTCCCTATTCAGGAAAGTGTTTATCACGTGCTTAAGTCCCATTGTCTTCAGTATGAAAACATGCCTATTCAGGAAGGGTGTAATGGGGACCCAGGCATGTGCTTAAAGTTGAGCCATGCTTAAACGTCCTTCCTCAGTTTGGCCCCAGTTTGGGAAAGCATAAGAACGTGTGGATTCTGGTGACAGTGTATGTCATAGGTATTCTACCGTTTTGGGGTGCATAGAGGATTTCTTTTTACTCTTTCTGGCATGTGGCCTTTTATGGTCTCTTCCTTTCTTTATGTCTAGCATTTGGTGTGTTTGTTGATAGCAAACGCAACTGTTGCTCATGATTTATTGTCACATCAATAGAAAAAATGATTATTTGGTGGTGGGACCCTTTTACACTTCACTTCATTCAAGGATCTGAAAGTGCTTCCCAAGCAGTTAGCCTGTCCCGGAGGAAAGAGTTTTATCTTATTATTTACTCTAAACTTTGCTTCACCCAATTGACACGCTGAAACATAGAGGGTTTGGAACTCACTCAAAGTCATGCAGTTCAATGGCAGAACTGGAAATAAACTAGTCCTTAGCTTTGACCATTAGACAACACTCCCTCTGTAATATAAGCTGATAGTCACACTTTGCAGATGAGGCCAGATTTGAAGGGGCGTGGACTCCCTTCATGCCAAAATATCAAATACTGACAGTGATACAACTGACAGCGACATCAGTGGGAGAGGATTCAGACCCTGAATACGTTGTAGTTAGTGCATAGCTGGTTAGTCACTTAACATAGTTCCCTTGCGTAATTTTTGTGGCCTGTCCCGGTAAATCTCTGGAGCAGAATTCTCGTTTCCATCCTCTTTCATCTCCATTTATAATGAAAAAATTCCTTTAAAAATGTCTCTGAAGTGTTTACAAAACCCCACATCTGGTAGCATGATACAGGAGACTTGGCTGTTCCTGCAGATTTGTAAGAAGATACAGAGAGCGTTTTGCCTTTAGGTCACCAGTTCAAATACTGCCTTAGGTTGTTCGCGAGGCTGAGGGTTCTTACTCTCTGCATATTTGGTGGCCTGGGTGAAAAGTGTGAGCAATGTCAGTAGAGTTCCCAGAAGACAAGTGACCGCATTACAAAAGATGCCACTACAGGGCTTGATCTGAAGCTTATTGGCTTCAGTCGGCTTTGGATAAGGCTGAGCATTGCTAACTTGGCAACCTTATTGGCAGTCTTAGTGGAGAGGACAGGACTGTATTAGCCTTGGAGATGAAACTCTTCTTCTACTCCCTCATCTGAGTGTGGGGCAAGTTTGCACTTCCATTCCCAATTCTGTATCATACCTGCACTGTGGCTAGCAGGAGCACTGCAGCCTTCAGAGCTGGCTGTTTAGTGCTTTTCACTACTGCTAAATTCACTTTAAAATGTTGAAAAACAGGTTAAAGGGAAGAAAGGAATGGTGGGGGCAGTGTTTCCTAGTGGATAGAGCACTAGACTGGGATTCAGGAGAGCTGTGTTTTGTTGTTAGGTCTGCCACTATCCTGGAGGGTGACCTTGGGCAAGTCACTTCACTTTTCGGTGCCTCAGTTTCTCCATCAGTAAAATGGGGATAATGATACTGACCTCCTTTGTAAAGCGTTTGGCGATCTACTGGTGAAAATTATATAAGAGCTAGGGATTGTTATTTTATTAAACTATAAAAGTAAAGACTTTGCCTGCCTAAATCCATTTTACTTATTATTTCTATTGTTCTGTTTATAATTAGCAGCAACCAGTTGCACTGGAATGGGGAGAATCTCACAGTAATTAAAACTTGTGCTCTTATTACAAGCTGCTACATTTAAAAATTTCTATTTACTGCCACAATTCTAAATGCAAAGCTTTGGGTGGAAAATTCCTTGTGCCTTCCTGGCCTGGGAGCCAACTTCCTGTCATTGTGGCACAGCAAACTGGTCCAGACTGAGCTTAATTTAGTTACGATATCATTTCAAATGATGAAAGCCTCTTTAGTGAAGCCCAGAGAGTAGGGCAAATGTTTTAGACTTCTTGTCTTTTTTTAATCAGCAGTACGTACCATCTAGAGCTGAGCTTTATCCCATAGAAAGAGTTCTTTTTTTAAACTGAGACCTTGTCTACACACATACACGTTGTACAGTTTTTGCACTATGCCACGATAGCTAAAATGATTCAACCCCTGTAATGTAGATGCAGTTATGCCACCCTAAAAGTGCTTATAACGGTGTAGCTGCATTCCTGCACGGGGAGGGGAATAAATTTTTTTGGTGTAATGCACCTGTATACCAACATAACTACGTCCACACTAGAGGCAGGGGTGTGGGTGAATAGTTTTAATTATAGCTATATAGTTATAAATATACTAACTAAATATATAAAAAACTAAATATATAACTATATAGTTAAAAATCACACCCAAACTGAAATAGTTTTATCAATACAAAATCTGTCTGTAGACCAGGCCTAAAGGGCAGTACATCTTAAGTATTGTTTGGAAAAGAAAACAGATTGCCACTTTTAGTCCTCCTGGCATTAATATGCAACGAGCACTTTGAAGGGAAAAAGAATTATTTCTGCTGACGGCAGCTAATGTTCCGTGAAAGTAAAATCACAAACTGCCTTGCACCTGGCTTGCTAAAATGCTGAAGGAGCAATGTTCTATCCAGTACCCTGGTGGTGGCATTGCCTCAAAGTTCACAGTAGGGAAAAAAACCCACTTTTATATCCCCCTTCTTACTATTTGACACTTTTAAAGCTTAATACCGGATGACAGGATTTTTTAATGCTGGCTTGGACATGTGGGACAGATTTGACTGTGTCTGAGAGCATCTGATTGAATAGTGGGACTAGGGTAAACTTTCAGTGTTGCCAGCTTTTGCAGTTATATCGCGAGTCTTGTGATAGTTTGTGTTTTTTCTTAAAGCTGGAGTTCCTGGAGTGATGTGGTAAGATGAGAGCCTCCACTTTCATTTAAAAAAAAAAAAAAAATGTTCTAGTCTTCATTATAGAGAGAAGCTTGAAAACGTGTAAATCCTAAAGTTTCAAATTACAGAAAGAAAATTAAAAGAAAAATCCCAAATTGGTTTAGAAATCATATATTTTTTTTTTTTAAATCTTGATTTGTTTTGTGCCCTACTCACAATTTTTGAATGTTAGAATTGACAATACTACTTATTAGCAAATTAATAGAAGTGGGGAAGAATTGTGAATACTTCATTCATCCATGTTGAGAACTGGTCAGAGTGGGAACATTTATTTTATGCATAGTTACTCAGCTTTGGGGAAAATCAGTCTAAAACGATGCATGAATATTACTTGATCCACTTGTGTACGTGCGTGCGTAGGAGTTCAGGGTTACAAGTCCCTTGATTATGTCGCTAGAAATCCAAACGTGCAAGGAGTGGGTCTTCAGCTCACAGAAGAGGGCTGAGGGTTAAAATTGCAGGGTTTGCCACTGAGTCTGTGGCAAATCACATAAAGTATCTGTACCTTGGTTTGCTCATCTATCCGTTAAATGGGTAAAACGCCCTCAAAGTGGTTTTGAGACTGAGGACTTAGGAAAGACACTACCTATGCCAACAGGCGAACTTCTCCCGTCAGCGTGCTCCACCTCTGTGAGAGTACTTACAAGGGGAGATAGATTCAATGTTTGTAATGGCTCAGCCATTCCCAATCCCTGTTTAACCCTGAGTTGATTGTGTCTAGTTTGCATATCAATTCCAGCTCAGCAGTCTCTCGTTGGAGTCTGTTTTTGAAGTTTTTCTGTTTTAAGATAGCCACCCGCAGGTCTGTCATAGAATGGCCAGACAGGTTAAAGTGTTCTCCCACTGTTTTTTGAGTATTATGATTCCTGATGTCAGATTTGTGTCCATTAATTCTTTTGCGTAGAGACTGTCCGGTTTGGCCAATGTACATGGCAGAGGGGCATTGCTGGCACATGATGGCATATATCACATTGGTAGATGTGCAGGTGAACGAGCCCCTGATGGTATGGCTGATGTGATTAGGCCCTATGATGGTGTCACTTGAATAGATATGTGGACAGAGTTGGCATCGGGCTTTGTTACAAGGATATGTTCCAGGGTCAGTGTTTTTGTTCAGTGATGTGTGGTTGCTGGTGAGTATTTGCTTTAGGTTGGGGGGTTGTCTGTAAGCGAGGACAGGTCTGTCTCCCAAGATCTGTGAGAGTAAAGGATCATCTTTCAGGATAGGTTGTAGATCTCTGATGATGCACTGGAGAGGTTTTAGTTGGGGGCTGAAGGTGAATTTAATGTTTGCAAAGGAGTTTTGAGGTTCTCCAGTGTATGTTTTGGACCAGATTCTGATCTCGGTCACTCCAGTGTAAATCAAAAGAAGTACTTCCAGTGAATTTAAAGGAGTTACTCTTGCTTGAGATCAGAATAAGTCCCTCTCCCCACTTTTTAGTACAACTTAAACAGCTGAAAACATTTAAAACTAGAAGTGTTTAAAAAGTTGTAAATTGCTCCCTCACTGATGCCTTTACACGTGCTGACTTCGATTCCAGACTAAACTTTTGTGGCTCAGTAGGATGTTTGCTAGGAATGTCGATTGGAGTTTCACTATAGCAGTGATGGACGTGCTGCTATAATTCAGAAACACATTTTGTTAACCAAATGCTGCAGCTTTATGTAAACACATGTATCACATGGCATTAGATCAGTTTATTTCTAGAAACAAGTATGGTTTTCTGCTTTCTGTCCTTCATATTTTATTTGAATTTGTATCTAAAAGAAAACAGTTGGTTTAGGAAAGGGGCTCTCGCTGCTGCTGTGTTTAATTCAGAATACTAGGTGGGAGAGACATGCAGTGATTTAAAATAGAGGAAGTATGGTACAGTGGTCAGGAAGCTAGCTCGGGAGACCCAGGTTCAATTCCCTGTTCCTTAATAACAGACTTCCTTGGGCACGTGCTCGTCATCACTGAAGAGTTCACTCAAGTGTTGCCCCCAGCTTGAGTCTCATCCACAGACAAAAACCCTGAAGTAGAGTGCAGTGGTGCTTTTAACTTGTAAGTTGGCTGGCCCGTCAGGAGGTATAAGCTACAACTCCCAGTGTGGGTGCTCTCCCTTGAGCAAGGCTAACTCGAGAGGCATTCACTTGAGTGTAGATAACTTGAGTTAGCACTACAGTGAAGATACACTCCCTCTGGGCCTCAGTTCTGTGGGGGATGGTTCTCAGGAGTGGGACCCTGGTGCCAGAACTTGGTTCGAAAGGAGATGAGACTGGGTCCCAGGCTGACTTCATTCAGATCAAAGTCTGTGACAGTGTTTCAATGAACAACACCCCAGAAAGCAAAGCAAACACACATTCGTCTTGGAACACAGAGGGGAGAACAGTTTTAGGTCCCCAGTACTTTCTTCACAACTGTTGTTCGAAACTTAAATCCCCTGGCAAAAAGACACCTTAGAAAGATGGAGCCCAGTTACCAAATAGGCAGCCAGCAGTGACTGTGTGAGTGAATGTGCTGTCACCCTTTGCTGGACCAGTTTGTCTTGCACCTTTCTTGTAGTCTGTGGGGGGGATGGGGAGTCAAGTGACAGTATCTAGAGAGCAGCTGAGTCTGAGATGTATTGCCACACACCCTTTAAACAGCTACTTAATATATACCAGAGAAACAGTTTTCCTTCTCTTTCCCCCAGCTTCCTCTGGTGCAAACTCCCCCCTGCTCCCCAAGCTGGCTGTGCTACCGCTTATGCCTGTATCTTCTCCTTTTGAGGAATGTTACTGAAGGGTTTATTTAATGCGTTCCATTCTGCTGAATAGAGAACGAGATCTTTATCAACACAAACTGACATTCCTCTGTTTTACTGGGACTAGCCCTGTTTGTTTTTCTTACCTTTCTCTCTCTACTTTCCTTCCCTTCTGCTGGTTATCCAGCTGCACACAGCCATTCACGTTGGTTAAGGGGCCGTGTGTGTGAGAAGGGGTAGGGGAAAGGGTACCAGAATCCCTTAGGTTTGCAATTTCTGCACAGAAGCCTAGTCTTCGCTGGGAGAAAAGGTGTGTTTTTACCTGATGTTACTGAACTTGAGGTAAAAGCCTCATGAAGACAAGGCAGTTGTAAGCCTTGTCTTCACAGCTTAAAAAAAAAAATGCCTTTTTTTTTTTTTTTTATACTGTAGTGAGTAATACACATGAGCTATCCTGAGGTAAAACACAATGAAAACAGGAGTCTTTAGTTTTGACCTGAGTTTGTTTACCTTGAATAAAACTGAAGTGCCTGGTGCAGTGTTTTTACATCAGGGTAACCAATGCACATGAACTATCCTGAAGTGAAAAAATACCCCTGTTTTAGCATTACAGACAAAGCTGTGGTTTTAACACAAGGTAGCAGCAGGTCACGGTAAACCTTAGCCTCCCCCGTAGTGTTTCTACTTACCTACTATTAACATGTTTGTAAGCTACACGCTTCTTTGCTTTCACTAAGATTTTGCCTCATGCGAGTTACCTCATGTTAGTGGACATGAGGAAAGAGCAAACCTTTTTCTCCCGGTGAAGACACAACCATACAGACTTCTTCCTGCCTGTGGTATTTAATTTGTCTCACTTTGGAAGGCGCCATGCCTTGTGGAGGGCACCACTCATTTTCATGTCTCTCCCAGCGCACTAAGAGTCGAATAACATGTTGAAGTTTGCAGGGGCATTGGGAGTCCAGGACTAGCCGCTGTGCTTGTTGGCAAGCATTAGGGACGCTTGCTGCCATGCCACGGCTGGTAAGTGAGCTTTGAGATTAACGTGATTGAACGACGGTTTTAATTTCCGTCCTGATGGAGCAAAATTAGTTGCAATGATACGTGTGTGTTGAATAAAATTGTAGTTTTATTAGCTGTAATTGCTAAAGAAGACTTTTTAAAGACTTGACTGCTGGGGGGAAAGAATTACTGGCACTGAAATTTGTTCTTGCACAGTACGGCATTGATTATTATCATGGAGCATAATATGTTAGCCCCTGATTGGTAAGCCAGCATTGTTATACATTGGGAAGCACTCGGCGAGGGTCTTAAATGCATGCCTAACTATAAGTGTATCCCATAGGGGAATGCGTGTTATTGAACCCACTCTGTGCCCAATCCACAGAGGATATGAATATGCTACAGCCCCAGCTAGACAGCTTTAGCTCAAGCTGTAGTAGCTCATGCTTTTAGCTCTGGAAGGCTCCAGTTCAATCCCTGGTGTGTCACCTAACATGGCGGCAGTCACAGAAATACATGGATAATTTCATCGAAGTCAACGGGAGTACTTGCATGCTTAAAGTTAGGCATGTGCTTAAGTCCCTAGTTGAATGAGGCCCTAGTGCCAAGGTCCCCCAGCCCCATGGGATGCTTAAACTCTTTTTAACTATCATCTGGCTGGCCATGGTGGGCAGGGACCAAACTTTTCAGTGGCACTCCAGTTGGGAGTGGGTCTGCCCATGCAGATGTCATTGCAGGATTAAAGCCTTGGTTAGACCCAGGTTTGAATACCATGTTCCAGTCTTGATTCCCACCCAGGCTAATACACTGTTATGAAACATAGTTTGTGGTCTGGCCATGTCACACTCGCTGGACAAAGCCAGTTAAGAGCAAGGGCTGTTAGCTCTGTGTTTCCAAACTCAGGTTAAAGGCTACCGTAGAGAAGGCCAAAGAGTTAAAGGATTTGCGCGGCTTTGAGGGAATTTCAATAATAAATGAACAGCACTTTAACTGCATTAGGGGAAGGAAAAAACTCGCTCAGGGAAGTAGGGGGGCATCTTCTATAGAAAAGGGGGAAATGGTTAAAGTATTTGTTTCTTTGTTTAATTCCATTGTAAGCAAACCCTGAGGCTTGATATGGGGGAACAATTTTTTTCCGACAGTCTGGCATGCTGCATGCATTTGTCTCTGTTAATTTATATGGGGGAAGGTAGTAAATCTGCATGAGCGCGTTGCTGGCTCTTAGATTTCACAAGGGTATTTAAAATAATAGTACCTGACAGTTTACTAGCAGCTAAGAGGTTTTTCTGCTTCAGAAAGCAAAATATTGTATGAGTTGTGCAACGTGTATAAATAATTTGAGGAATTAGGCCAAAGTACCCAGTATGCTTTCAGTGAAGAGCTAAAGACTTGATAGAGCTGTAAAGTTTGCAAATGGGGAAATGGGGGAGTCAAAACACAACCCAGATGTGTGTGGTTGAATGTCATCCTTGTTTAATTTCCTTTCTTCCCGAAACTAATCTGAATTGCCAAACGTTAGATTATAGTGCATTATTTCATTTGTCTGGCCTAATTCCTCTTTACCTTGAGCAGATGAAAAACATTGCACTAAATCAGATTGACAGTGCTTGAAACGAAAAAGATCTTAATCCTTCTATGTGTTGATGCAGACATAAACATGAAGAAACACATATTTGTAAATTCTCAAGGTGGCTTGAATGTGTGGAGACTTGAGTTTTGAATTGGGACAAATTTCTTGATGGCATGACCTGAAGTGTGGAGGGAATATGCTTGCTGTGTATTCATTAGTTACATCTATAAAGGTATAACATTTCCCAGTGTAGATTTTAATGAATGAATGAGACTAAGAATGTAATGAGAGAACAGAATTTAAATTTAGAAATATAGAATAATGTTTTATATGTTACACCTTTCTACCTCCCCAATTTTCTCTCTCGCACACACATAAGCTATTCATTTCCTACTTTATATGATGCTTTTTCTTTGGATTCTCAGCCTCATTCATTCAGTGAAATCTACACAATAACACTGTAACTGCAATGAAGTTATTTAATATCTGTGTGATTCCTTTTATTTTGAAAGGCTCCACAAGTGCTTTACAAAGCTATGTTCCTGAATTGCTTCACACATACCCTGTACCCTCTCTTCCCCCCCAAAATGCATCTACTACTGAGATGTAACATGACAATTGCTTAACAGTTATATTGTAAAATAGCAGGTGAAGACTTTAAAAGGTATCTAGCTAAAGCTGCATTGATTTATGGTTATGTTCAGTTCCCGTGGAAAGTTACCTTCAAAAGCCCTAAAAAACTTTATCAATTTTCTTTAAAAACAAAAACAAAACAAAAAATTGTGCAGAAAGTGACGGTGTAGACCCCACTGCTTGCCAAAGCTCATCATTGGCAAGTGGGTGAGTAGATTTTTCAGTCTCTGTGAAAGTTGGCAGCTCCCAGCAGCACAATGGACCATAACACTACACTGGCTCCATACCATGTCAGAAAGAAATATGCCGCCTATTGATTCACCAGAACAACTTCTTGCAGCATTTTGGGTTTTCATTGGAGGTCGCCCACCCCAGTAACAACCATGGCTAACGCTGCTTAGCTTGTGAGAGTTGGGTAGTTTGGCTGTTGACTTGAATCAGGGCTGAGAATTTTTGGTAGTGGTTCTGTTCTGGTGCATTATTTCATGACTATCTTCTCTATACATATGAGAGAAGATTGCCGTAGAACCTCAAAGTTATGAACACCAGGGTTACGAACTGACCGGTCAACTACACACCTCATTTGAAACCGCAAGTATGCAATCAGGCAGCAGCAGAAATGAGGAGGGGAAAAACCCCTAAATATAATACAGTACTGTGTTAAATGTAAACTACTAAAAGAATAAAGGGAAAGTGTTTTTTTTTTTTTTTTGTTTTGTTTTTTTTAAGTGACAAGATAAGGAAACTGTTTCTGTGCTTGGTTCGTTTAAATTAAGTTGGTTAAAAACAACATTTTTCTTCTGCATAGTAAAGTTTCAAAGCTGTATTAAGTCAATGTTCAGTTGCAAACTTTTGAAAGAACAACCAAAACGTTCAAAGTTAGGAACATTTCCGAGTTATGAACAACCTCCATTCCCAAGGTGTTTGTAACTGTGAGGTTCTACTGTACCTTATTTACAGGCTGTGCATTTCAGCATTCAGTAGCAATAAACTCTCTTCTCCCACTCTTCAAAGCCTGAGATATATTTTTGCAATTAGCAGTCCAGCATTTGTTTCATGGGAATGCAAGTAAATGTCCCAGCAGGCCAGTGTTACACTAATCAGTGGATGTTTCTCTCTGAGCTTGGGCAGTTATACATTTATGCACTGCAGTCTTGGCTCTGCTCACGTGGTGCATGGAGGTGATGATGCTTTTACGCACTTTGGGATCTCAGGCACTTTGAGATCTATAAATGAAAAGCGCTGTGGACAAGACTGCGGAGCCCACACTCACCCTTATTTACTCGTACAAGTAGACTCATTGGCTTCAGAGGGATTACTGGTGTGAATAAGTGCTCACATACAAGATCAAGTTGTTGCTGTTCTTTAATATTATCTACATGAGTATGGATTGCTCTGTGTAAACACTAAGTATTGCTATAATTTCATAGATGTGAATGCCATATAAGTCATGCATGCCTTATACACTGTCGCTTACATAGCTCACCCCTTTCATGTGCCAGGCCATATCGAAGTCACATGATCACACACGAAACATGCACGTCTTTTCTATAAGCCTGACTCAGAGCCACGAGAGGCAGGAAGCGTGGAAGCAAATCCGAGTTGTTTCCTTCCCCGGGTTTCGCCAAGGCAACTAGCCGGAGAGGAATTGGATGACAGAGAAAGTCAGAGGGGGATTTTTGAAAGGGAGACGCGTACAGTCACGACTCAAGAAAGCTGCATGCCAGCGGCCCGACAACAGATGACACTTCCATGTGACAGCTGTCAGGGGCGCAGAAAGCAACTGTTTCTTGCCATAAGCGGCTGATGTCAGGCTTGCTCTGTGATTTCCATCTGTGACTTGCTCCCCCTCCATGCATTCACTAAACCACTTCTCTGCATTCTCCCACCAACTCTATGAATGTGGAGCTCTCCAGCAATCTCCCTGTTCCACGGTATCCGCTTGCCATGCTTGGCTGGTGCCTGCCTCCTTTTCGGTGCTGCAGCGCAATTACGTCCACTCTCATTAGCCCCATTTCAGCAGTGCTTAAGCGTGTGCTTAAGTCATTGCTCCTCATTCTCCCCAGTCAGACTGCTCACGTGCTTGAAGTTAAGGATACGCTTAAGTATCATGCTGGATGGAGGGTTCTATCCCATGGCGAGCCCTTGGGTGGAAAGGGGGGAGTGCTGGGCATACGGGTGAATATTTACATTTACATTTGTGTCTTGCTGCTTTTTTTCTGGCAATTGATGGGAGAGAAGGAGATGAGGATATTCGATACATGAGATCTCAGCCTAAAAAAGCAAGAGGCTGGAGCCAGCTGGGTTTCCCAGCCCACTTATGTTATACAACCTCCTTCAAAAAACACTCCTCTTTGGGGGGGGGGTTGGGAAGGGGGGGGGGTTTCACCCCTTTTCCCTGAGCACAGTCCTCCTGCTCCCAAGCTTCCCTGGTGGCGTGATGCCTGGCAGTCCCAAACTGCAGAAATCTAAAGAGGTATCGCTGGAGTGTCACGGGCATCATTAAACAGGCCCTGTTTTCCCCACTGCAGTCAATAGAGACACTCCTGTTGATTTCAGTTGGTTTTAAATCAAGCTCCAAGTAAGGATCATCGAAATAAAAGCTGCCAAAGAGAGGGGGTGAGATTTTCCTGCTGTCTAAATCTGCCCCCGGCGAAGTTACCATTGACTTCAATGGGAGGAGAATTAGGCCAACACTAAGGCTGTTTGAAAATCCCACTGGAAAGAGAGCTATTAAATTGCACCTTGCCCTTGCAGGAGGAAGGAGTCCATCTTCCTATTAGGACATGGTCCATATTAAGTTAGATCTCCTTTGGCTGTTTGGGCCTGCCCCATGGAAAAAAGTGAGAGAAGTTACAAACCCTTATGAGGAAGGAAAAATGAAGTTCAGGAAGAATATTGTATGTTCTTCTACTGGGCAGAATCAAATGCTTTCAATTCAGAGCCTCCTGAAGTACAATTAATAGCCATTTTATTTAGGTCATCCTCATTTTGTTGCTTTAAATATATGCAGCTGTTAAAGTGGAAAATACCAAGTACATTTATCTCTGTAGATCCTTTTGTGAACGGGTCAGATGTCTTTTAAATAACCCTAGGAACTGTTAGGATTATTAAAGCCTTTGGCTCTTCTGGTCTTTTTTCCCCCCTTCCTTTTTCCCTTTCCCTTCTTCCAGACAGTGATTAAAGATCATGTATCCCTCCCTTTTCCCAGGGCCCTGGGTGGATTGAAAAGAAACATTTAAATAAACTAAAACCTATTACTTAAGCTTTATGTAAGAAACCTATTGTCGTTTTGTTCAGGGGCTGAGCTAGGTGCGTGTGGGGGTGTATGAAGGGTGGAAAGATGTCCTTTCAGACTCCTAAGTATCCATTTATTTATTACTAGTATTATCTTTTGAGTCATATGGCACTCCCCCCCCCCCCCCAAAGTGCTGAGACTTTGCGAGCATTCTGTAATACGCTCTCATTTGCTGCTCTTAATTAGTTTGGATTAATCAGCTCCGTAAGCTGCCACATCGAGCCATGTGGGGATAATTGTTTTTGGTTGTATATGTTACTATTTTTCTTTTAAATAACACTTCAGATTGCTGAGTCCTTTTTTGGAGGACTAGCCTTAAGCACTTCTGCATGAAAATCGAGGGAGGTGACCTGCCTGGAGGTCGTGCGCTCAGAAATGAGCCACCCACGAGATGTGATTGTGTTTGTTCTTTTCCTACTTTATTCATTCTTCAAAGAGAACTTAGTGTCATTGAAAGGTGTCCGATAGGAAAGGAAAACACTCCTTTCTGTCCTCACAAAGCTGAGGGGACATAAACCCTTAGGATTTGGGCTTCTCCTAGGGTTGCCAACTTTTTGATTGCAGAAAAATGAACGCTTTTGTCCTGCCCTGTCCCTTATCAGATGTCCCATCCCCGCTCACTCCATCCCCCTTCCCTCCGTCGCTTGCTCTCCCACACCCTCTTTCACTCGCTCATTTTCACCGGGCAGGGGGTTGGGGTGCAGGAGGGGGTTCTGGGCTGGGGCCTGGGAGTTTGGAGCGTGGGGGGGTGGTCTGGGAGGGAGTTTGGGTGCAGGAGGGGGCTCAGGGCTGGAGCAAGAAGATAGGGTGCAGGAGAGGGTTCCGACCGAGGGTTGGGGTGCGGGAGGGGATGAAGGGTGCAGGTTTCAGGCAGCACTTACCTCAGGCAACTCCCGGAAGTGGCCGGCATGTCCCTTTGGCTCCTAGGAGGAGGAGCCAGGGAGCTCTGTGCGCTGCCCTGCCCGCAGATGCCGCCCTCACAGCTCCCATTGGCTGTGGTTCCCAGCCAATGGGAGATGCAGAGCCGGTGCTCGGGGCAGCGCCTGCGCCAAGAGCAGGGGCAGCACGCGAAGCCCCCCTGGCCGCCCCTGCGCTAGGAGCTGGAGGGACATGTCGGCTGCTTCCAGGAGCTGTGCAGAGCCGGCCAATGTGGCCTACCAGACTTTTAGCAGACCAGTCAGCTGTGCTGACCAGAGACGTGAGGGCCCCTTTTCAACAGGGCATTCCGTCTGGCAACTCTACTTTCTCCTCCCTGATGCATCTCAACCGTTTGAAGGGGTGAGAAAGGAGCTTACATTCCTTGTACATTTATACTTCGACATCCCTATTGCCTTCCAGGAAGAGCACCAGTTGCAGTGGTGGTTTTGTAATACAAACACCTGCCCACAGCAAATCAGACAAATGCGTTTTTCATAACAGCCACTGAGCAGCCATCAGATGGTCCAACTTTCTGGCCTCTTAATAACCTGTTCTATTTTGAACTGTTCTTTTTTTCCTGCCTGGATTCCTATTCGCTCTTCACCAAACTTCTTCATAAAGCTCCATTGTTAAATGCCCAGTTCCCCCAGGCTTTGATTAAGAATCTTTTCTTCAGATTATCCACAGTAAAATGGCTCCCACTTGCTGTATCAGAGCAGACAGGAAGAGCAAGGGCCTCCTCTCTCCACAGCATTTGAGGTCAGCTGAAATGCCAGGTTAATAGTCCCTAGATTTAAACATGAAGGGGTTGGGGGCAGATAGTTTCAGCTGAGGGACTTTGGAACTTTCTCCACGCTCAGGGTATGTCTACACTACAAAACAAGTGTGTTCTTAACTCAGGTTAGCTAACTCGGGTTAAAATAGCAGAGAAGACACAGCAACTTGGCTTTTAACTTGGGTGAGCAGTTCAAACCCAGGCTGCCCTATAGGCATTAACTCAAGCGGCTAACCTGAGTTAAAAGTCGAGTTGCGGTGTCTTCTCAGGTTTTAACCTGAGTTAGCTAACCTGGGCTAAGAACATACGTTTTATTTTGCAGTGTAGATGTACTCTCAGACTGACAGAGTTCAAGCATTGACCATCAGGGCGCATGTCAAAGCCCACTCTCTCAGGCTTGCTCTGTGAAGGCAGGTTCTCTGGGGGTGAGAAGTGTTTTACTTCACAATAAAAGCCTTGTAAAACTCTGAACACTTGTGCAATTTCAGTTATGTATAGCTGAGTATTTTTTCTCTGGTACCCAAAAAGCCTCTTTATGTGATAGCCACCTCACCTAACACAGGATTGAACTGGAGATCATCATCAAATCATTAGTCTCTACAGTTTGAGCTAAAGATCCAGGCTCTGTAGTTGAGGGTTATGTAATATACTTATGCTCTAATAAATTTGTTAGTCTCTAAGGTGCCACAAGTACTCCTGTTCTTTTTGCGGATACAGACTAACACGGCTGCTACTCTGAAACCGATCAGTGGGTTACGCTAGGCGTTTTACAATACAGGTAGAAAAGCAAGTGCTTTAGCTAATTATATTACAGTACTATAACATTACCCCTCTATAGCGCTTTTTTTCTGATGATCTCCGAACAATGAACAAACATTGTCAGCCTCACAAAAAGCCCTGCACAGTAGGTCAGTAGTTTATCTTTGGTAAGTCACTGCACCTCCCTGCCTCATTTATCCATCTGTAAAGTGGGGATAATTATTCTTTTTCACCTCTGTAAAGCACGGTGAGGTCAACAGATGAAACCGATTATGATTGGTGACTTGCTCAGGGTCACACAGCAAGTCCGTATCACAGCTAAGAATAGAAGACAGGAGTCCTGTCTTCCAGTCTCATCTCTCACCACTAGACAAACTTCCATACTTTTAAGATAAGTTAGTGGTTGCGTGTTTTTAACCAAGATCTGGAAGATTTGCTGCATCCGGCTACCCCTAATATAGTCGAACAGGAGAAATCCCAGGGTGAACCAAAGGGTTAACTCATGGATCTTTATTGGGCATAGCAACCAAACCTACTTAAGTTTCATTTGTGCAGATCTTTTATCCTCCTCACCTCCCGAAATAGAGAGAGAACAATATGCTTACTACTGGGTTTACTACCGGTTACCTTTACTGTGTCCCTTATTTCTCCTTGATGAAGACTTAAACAAGCCACTTGTGTTTGATTCACAGAGAACCGTGAGAAACAAGCTGTGTATGTGAAACAGTGTGGGTTTTTTTCATTCTATTCAGCCCTTTGTATATTCAGATTCTTCTAGTTTCAGATCTTGCTGTTCTGCCAGATTTCCATAGCATTGATAGGTTTTCTGAATTAATAAGTTTCTTCCCTCCCTTTCCCTTGCCCTCCCCCTCTTCCCTTTTACTTTTGCAACTGGTGAAAAGTTTTTCTAAGCGCGCAGCCTTATCCATATTGATTTTTCTCTCTCCCCTGTTTAAGTGGCTCTTAGATGTTTTATTTTGTAAAGCGTTAATAGAATTTTTCTTTCGCCATTGCACTTTATCTATTCAGGAGTCATTGAGAAGTCCTATTGTGTCACCGGACTATGGAGGAAAGAGGCTATTCTTCTGTTACAATGGCTGCCCTAAAAATAATGCGGGGTGGGGTTAACTCAGAAAGGGCAGAGACGGAGATAAAATGTTCTGACCTTAGGAAACAGAAAAGATAACCAATTAGGCATTGCTGAAAGTGCACCAGCTGGCTTAAAAACACCCTGCTGCTTTCTAAGGGTATATTTTAACCAGAAGTTGGTCAAAATCAGAAACTCAGCTCCAACAGAACTGATTCACCCCTTTGAATTTTGCGGGGTTTCAGAGTTGAACCCCTGGATCTGTAACTCTCTTTTGTGGTTTTGCTTCTGAGCCAAAACTTTTACAGTCCTATTCCCAGTGTGGACAAAGCACAAAGCTCACAAAGATGGTTTAGCTCACATGGTTTCCACCCGAAGTGGCAGAAATCTCCCCCAGCCCAGGAAGTCTGTGTTACTATTATTTATTTGCCCACTAAAGACCCTGACCAAGCCCGGGATCTCATTGTGGTAGGTGCTGTGCGAACACATAGCAAGAGCTTTGGACCAGATCTGTAAAGGTAATTAGGTGCCTAACTCCCACCGAAGTCACTCTAAGGGCGAGAAATCGTCAATTTCCATTTGACAAATGGGGAACTGAAGCACAGAGTTGAAGTGTCTCTCCCCAGGACACACAGCAAGTCCACGGCTGAACCAGGAACTACATTTGCATCTCCCCAGAGCCAGTCCAGTTCCAAGACCATCCCTCCTCTCTCATCAGGATTTGGGCAGTGCTTGGAGGAGTGAGATGACGATGGCCCAATAGGCTGAAGTCTGTGTTGTCACTCCTGCCATCCACAGTTGAGGAGGGAAAGGGTTGTTGAAAACTGCAGCTCAGGCTTTAGCCTATTGAAGTCCTGCCTGATGAGACTCTTAGCCCTGGGTTACACTGCAAACTTATGTGGGTATAACAACGTCATTTGGGTGTGGGAAAATCCAACCCCGTGAGCGATGCAGTTACACTGCCGAACTCCCAGTGTAGACAGCACTGTGTTGATAGGAGGGCTTCTCCCATCAACATAACTACCATCTCTCAGGGAGCTGGCATACCTACGCTGACAAGAGTTCTCCCGTTGGCATAGCCAACGTCTTCACTGAGCGCTGCAGCGGCACAGCTGCAGCTCTGTACGCGTAGGCCAGGCCTCAGTTGCACAGCAAAAGGGAAGTCAGGATCAGAGCAGAGTGAAATTTTTTATGGACAACTTTTTTTTCAGAGAAAAATGCAGATTCAGCAACACCAAAACGTTTCACTAATTCATGTCAGTTTCAATGAACTATTTTGGTTTATTTAAAAAAAAAAAAAAACACTAAACTGAAACGTTTTGATTTTTTTCAGATCAAAAGAACTTTTTGTTTTAAGATGTCCTCTAATTAAAAAATAAAACATTAAAACGTACTTGAAATCCAACCTAAGTATTTCATTCAGTCGGAAATGAGGTTTTTTTACATTTTAATTTGACCCTAAACAATTTTTTTTTCTTTTCAACCAAAAAGAAATCTGTTATTTGCACAAATTTTGTAATTTGTGAGTAGTCCAGATCTTGTCCCTTGTGATATTTTTAGTGGAGATGGGGAGAAATAAGTAAAGGGCCAAAGCATTTTTTTCCTTCTGTAGTTCATCTCTAAAGAAGGATGTGTATTTCCAATGCCCCTAGTAAACTGTTGTTCAGTAAAGAGGGAGAAGTTTGGGGAATTAACAATGCACAGAGACCAGCACTGTGCTAATCAGCTTAGTGCTGTCATCTGGGGTATGGATGAGGTGTAGTAGGATCAACATCACCCGGTGCATTACTTTCCCTTTGGACACAGAGTTGTTCCCCTTGTTGATGAGTGCTGCAGAGCGATGCCCTTTGGGCACCTGTTTGTTCAGCCCTTGTTTCCTAGCTACCAAAGCAGCCTTTTAAAACAACACAAACTTTAGCCTCTGTGTTGGTCGAGCTGCTACAGCAGGCTAAAGAATCATGCTCTGTTAGCCTGGGTCATAGGCTCCCCGTGGCCAGAGAAACTTACCCTGTGCTTCAGATGTCCACGGCCGTTCAAATCCCTGTACAAGGCACTACTTTGTAATGACACCCCTGGTCGAGGATTGAGGCTTCTGTCCTGGTTACGGTTGTGAGAACCGTTCCACGCTGTACGTTCTAATTGTGTTGCATCTGGGTCAGAAGACAACAGTGGTAGGACTGGGCCTCTTGTTATGTTTGTATTTAGAGTGCAAATGAGCCCTGGGAGCCCTCTCCAGGCTGGGGTTGGGATTTTGGACAAAGATTTTGTGGTGAGAAGTGTCCTAAAGCTGTACTGTGTAGACTGACGAGCATGGGGACAAAGGAGTGTTCAGCGCACAGTTTTCCTCCGGTGATGCACAAGGTGGTTATGGGTGAAGAAAAGAGAACGCATGTTGTTCAGAGAAACTGGGCTAGCTGCTAAACATGATTCTGATCCCTGTGTGCTTGAGGCCTTTGAGAATTTTAACAATCACTGATCAACCAGTAATTCCAGGGCACAGATGAGTGCTAGGGGAATTGTCCTTATTTACTCTCTAACACTGACACCTGTGTGTTGTTGTTTTTTTGTTTTGTGGTGTTCTTTTATGGGGTAAGGAAGGGGAGTGGGGCAACAGGACAATATACTTAATTTAGTTTGGATTCTCATTGTGCCAGTGGTTTAGGTCCCATGCATGCTGCGGATGAAGGATTAATCAGAATGAAGGAAGCATGTTACATCCTTTCAGATCAGGCTGTTTCCAACACATTCGTGCAAACTAATGTGAATGGGACTCAGCTGTGTTAGCTGAAATGGGGTTTAAAAGAAGTCTAAGCACAGTTTGAGGTTTTACTGTGTTGCAGTTTCTACTGGATCATGGAAACTGCCTCCAGTGCTGTAATAGGGACAGATGCACCCTGTGTTTTTAATCACTCTCCGAAATTATCCTACTGCCCTGCAAAGTCTAAGGCTGTAACACCGTGCATGCGTAAAGCATGCAAGATGGAGCTATCCTCGGGGACTGTCATCTAACTGCATCACCTGCATGGTCATTTTTACAGGGTGGGTGCCATTGCAGAGTGACTCTTCAAAGAAATCAGTTTTTCTAAAATGAGTGGGTAAATAATATGTTAAATTTGTTTTGGTGCGGGGGAATCCTCGGTAGAATTCAATAGGGATGAACCCAACTGTAGAAATTATTGTAAAAAAAATTAGAGTTGAATAAAGAATGAGATCCATTCTGTGGCTTGGAGTTTGTATGTTTGTTTTTCACCATCACCTCTTCTAAAGCAGAGAGAGAATTCTTTAGTCAATCATAGTTAAAATGGTCTATTCAAAGATTATAATTTTCTGTTAAATTCTATAGGACTTTGCCATAAGCCTGCAGCAGCATCCTGCTGAAGTTCTGGAGTCTCTGAACAGTTTAAAATACAATATACTTTAAAAAGAAATCCCCGCACAGCCTCAGTCAAAAATAAGTGTAAAATTTAGGTGTGGCTGTACAGATTAAATGTAGGTGGAATAAATCATGCAAAGAGTGATGAAACTTGAAAGTGATTTTTGTTGCACTTTAATACATTTCATCAGGCAGCCCTCTCTTCTGAAGTGGAAATGCCAAACCTGATGCAAATTAAACCTCTGTCCCCCTCCCTTCCTCCTGTTGCTTTTCAAAAGGCCTCTTGAAAACCTCTGAATACCTTTTTGGCTGACCAGATTTTGCCCCTCACATACTTTTTGAAATCTTCTAATTCCCATCCAGCACATTGATAGCCACTGGAGAAGTCATAGGCTTGATTTGCATCAGTGACTCTGGGGCCCCTCCTTATCTCTCTCCAGCTGCCTCAGAAGAAGAACGGAGGGAAAAAAGCGACTTGGATGTTTGTGCTTTTTAGGGCAGTAAAACTTTAAAAGTGTGTTTTCCCTCTAGGATCAAATGCCAGCTAGGCTTTGTGTTGACGGTGGCAGGTTTCCAAAAGAAAGAGCTGACTCCAGGCAAAGGAAATGAGATATGATGAATCCATGTGGCCTGCCATACCTGAATTTACCCTGCCACTACCCCAGCCTTGCCTCCCCAGTACTTGACTTATTTGTATGTCTTCATTAACCTTGTAGCAAATGTACTAAAACACGCCTCTTCTGTCTTGCAGGTAGAAGATGCCATGCTTATGTTTGACAAGACTACCAACAGGCATAGAGGTAAGAGAGAGCATCTGAGTGCAGATGCCACATTTTATAATTGGCAAATGCAAAAACTCTGTGTGGTGAATGTAACACTGCAGGTCTGGCTGGCCCAGTGGCCCCAACAGCAGCGTTCAGTACTGCCATGCCAGGAGACTGGGATCTGAGCCACCTCCCCATGTGCCATGATCATGGCGGAGGTGGGCGTGCTTGGGCCTCGGTTTTTGTGTGTCTGGGGGTAGCTTGGATTTCTCAACAGTGACCACTCTTCTGGCCGCTTTCTAGAGTCCTGTCTTCGTGGCCCAAAGAAAGTCCTATTCAGCTTGACTTTGGTGGAAGGATGATTGCTGGGATATGTGGCCTTGTGTGGAGATAAAAGTGTGGCAGACTGGGGGGATCATTAGGCATCTGATGCTGAGGTGGAAAGGGACAGAGTAACATTTAGAGCTGGAAGAAACTTTCAGAGTTTTCTCCCTGGTCACCCGTCTTCTGGCCCAACAAAGATGTATGGCAAGTGAGTCCAGCCTTCAGTACTAAGGGGATAAGCACTCACTCAGACCTCTCCATGTTTTGTACACATGACATACTCTGAAGCCCCATAACAGATATCCGCCTGTTTACACTTGAGGATAAGCAAGAACCTTAACTTGCAATTCCCTTACTTCAGTGTAGCTTAGACCAGATTGGGCCCAATTGCCAACTGGCTTCCACCCACTTGCTAAATGTGCACACACACAGAGGGCACGTGCACACTTGAAAGCATGTGCAAGTCTTATACTAGCAGCTAGAAGCAAGCCTGGATGTGCAAATTGATGATGCCAGTGTTACAGGTTCATTTTTTTTCTTAGAAGTAAGACACCTGCCACCCTTTAGCCCATTGCAATCTTTTCACAGCCTCTTCCCCCTCCCACCCCCCCATGCTGCTGCTCAGACTGTGTTCCAAAATGCTCCCTCTCCTTTGTAGTCACCAGTTACAGCTTGGGAACTGGAGGCTGGATGTATTTACAGTACAGGACACTGACCATGTGCACAGCAAAGCATCAGTGTGGCACTTAGATCCTCTTTGATTCTTCCTTCTAGGATCCTCTTGTACCTTGTCTCCCTCCTTCAGTCCCTCCATCTCCCATCTTCTCTGCTTAACCGTTTCGCCTCTCTGCTGCCTCTCAGTCTGCATTTCCTCTGAGTCCCTCTCTGCTCCTTGCCCTGCTAGTCTAACACCAAGGAGCCCATTTTCAAGGCAGAATGAGAACAGTCTTTGGGCTTATCTTGTCTCCTCCTTGTACTGGCCACTTTGGGGGGAAGCTGCTACCAAGTGTTTGCAAAATGCTCCCTAACTAACTTCCACGGGCTAGTGGGCCATTTTCCAACATAGCTACCTTCCCTCTGAGGATGGGAAGGGAAAAGTGTTCTCACTTGATGTCAGTTTTGAAGTGTGTGCTTTCATTTCCATTTATTCTTCCTGCTGCCTAGGTTGGGTTTATGATCTCTGTTTGACACATCACTGCTGAAGTAGTTAGAAACAGATGGGAGGGGAGATGCAGGAGCCTTTCCAAAATCAGTCCCTAGATGGTGCCTTCAAAACACAGACATGCACTTGGATTGGGTAACAAATGGTGGGCACCAGTCTGCATGTGGGCTCGATTATTTATTTTATTATTCTAGTGTTGTAATGGACGTGGTGTTTTATGCTAGTGTTGTAGGACGTGGTGTTTTATGCCCGATAAAAGGTGGAATCCCTGCTTTAAGGGACTTGCCACTGTGCGCAGATGAGGCTGTGTGATGAATGGAATAAATGGGCTTGCAGGAGAAGGGAGGATACTTGGGATACGTTGGCTGTCCCTCGTGCTTGGAAGATGGCGTGGAGTGAGAAGTGAGCAAAGGAGGACGTGGGAGCTGTGTGGAGTGAAGCGTGATTGGGAGATTAGGGAGTAGGAAGAGAAGAGGCAGAGAGATAACAATTGCTCTGGAATGCAAACGTGGCCCTGTGTGGTTAGATCCTGTAATTTAGGATAGGATTTTCCATGCCACCAGCATCACCCTAACTCAGCTGCTTTCCAAGTCAGTAGGAGTTTAGGTCAGTGCTGAGCGCTTTAGAAAATCTCACTCCGTAGTTTCCTCCTTTCATTTGCACCTTTGACCCGAGTTCTCTGCTTTGCTGGCAGGAGCCTGGAATTTATAAAACAAAACGCCAGCCAGTGGTTTGAGGTAAGAATGTATGATGCGTTGGGGTGCACGGGAAACAAGGGCTCTGGGAACCCCAGTGTATCACTTTGAGCCAAGCATCCTTAAAGCAAGTAATAAGGATGCATTCCACAGATATTTAAGGAGCCATTTGGTCTAATTATCCTTAATGAAGGAGTGGAGCGAATGCACCCCAATTATGAGGGACTTGGGTCTCAGTGCTAGAATAAATATAATTCCCCCAACCCCATCTCCCCTCCTAAAACTGCATGTTTCATGTCTCACTGGATCAGATTAAGCTGTTTTCAGTCTGAAGGTCTGACAGCTCTGGAAAACATCATGGGAAGATGTTGGAGGGGGAAGCAGTGAGCAGTGGTGGTGGTGGTTGTACTATTTCTTTGTACTGGAGTAGTACCTATGAGCCCTAGTCCTGGATCCCCATTGTGTTAAGTGCTGCATAAACCCAGAACAAAAAGATGGTCTGTGCTCCAAAGAACTTCTGATCTAGTCTCAGTGTAAGACCAGAGCCAAAAAGTGGATACATGCAGATGGATGGGGAGGATGTTTTGTGGCTGGTTTGGATTAATTGGTGTGCTGCTTGCAGGCAGCATAATGGTGCCGTGTAAAATAGAAATAATGAACGCACTTGAGTGGGTGTCAAGCATTGGGCTTTGCTGTTTGTTTAAAGGATTAATTAATGCCCTGGAGGTAGATGATAGTAACTGTCTATTGACACCTTTCCTTGCCTGCATCTTGAGCAAAGTGCAAGTAGAACCAGTTCCCTCCAATCACACCTGCATCTATCCATTGGTTAGCCTTGAGTTTCTGGTGTTGCCTTCCAGCAAAGATTGTTCAATGTAACAAATGGGATTGAATATCGACTTGTGCCCACCAGGAGGGGAAGACAAGTTTGTGGAGCTGGAATCACAGCTGTGGTCTTTGTATCCCCCCCAGGCTGAAATTTCCAATTGACCATTATTATTGATTTATTTATATTACAGTAATGCCTGGAGCCCCCAACTGAGACCAGAGCCACCTGGTGCTATATAAACACGTAGTGAGAGACAATCTCTGCCCTGAACAGCTTACAGTCTAAATAGACAAGACAGACAGGGTGGGAGAAAAGGAGTACAGTTTATTCCCACATTGCAGATGGGGGAACTGGTACACAGAAGGACTGAAGTGTCTCACCCAAGAAGTCTGTGATAGAGCTGGGAACTGAATTCAGATCATTGAATTTCCTGTTCAGTGTCTTAACCACAAAACTGCCCTTCCTTCCATTGATGTTAAATCTCTATTCACAGCTTTCAGGGGGGATTAAGGCAGGATCTCTGAGATCAGGGCTCTGTGGAGCAGGGAGGGGCAGTCAGTGCAGTGAAAGTATTCAACAGCAGCAAATTACACAGCTATCTGCTTCACTTGAGAGGAGGCTCAAGGACCGAGGGCTGGTCTACACGCGGTTTTTACACTATTTTAACTTTATATCAGTTTTAGAAACCAAATCAGTGGAATTCCTGAGCAGGGGTCACAATTAAGTGTTTATATCAGGCCTGATCTACACTTAAAACTAGGTTGACATAGCTACAGCACTCAGGGCTGTGAAAAACCCACACCTCTGAGCAACATACCTACGCTGACCGAACTCCGGAACAGCTGCAGCTAGGTCAACTGGAGAATGCGTCCATTGACCTGGCTACCGTCACTTGGTAACGGGGATTTTCTACAGCGATGGGCAAACCACTTCCGTTGCTGTAGTTTGTGTATACGCTATGGGATTACGGTGGCCTAGCTATGCTGCTGTAGCAGCTGCAGTGTAGACATGGCCCCAGTTTAGATCGTGTGGATTGCAAGCTAAACTATTATAAGTGTGTCCGTATCAGGGACTCCCGCTGACTTGACTCAATCCATTTTCATTAAATCGGTGCAAAAATGATGAGAAGAGACAGAACCCCTTAGAAGAAGACCAAACAGAGCTATTTGGGAAGAGGAAACCAGTCATAAAATCTTTTTTTTTTTTTTTTTTTTTTCTTCTTCCCCCCCCCCCCCCCCCCCAATTTGAAATGTCAACATTCAACAACATTTTATGCAGCCCATAGTTGATCAAAGAAACAAGGGGGAAATGCTCTTTGTTGTCCTTTTTTAGTTTAAAGTTAGCCTTTCAGAAATTGTCAAATTCGAATTTCAACCAGGCCCAGGCAAGTGTCTATAAAGGGAGAAGCAGACTGGGAGGGAATTGATCCTGGGCTAGTCTGGAAAAAGGAGAGTGTCTAGGCCTGTCCTGAATTGTGAGTGGGATGGACAGGCTGAAATTTTGGTGCGTCCTGCAACCCATGTATTCTTAATCCATCCACAGTCTCTTTAAAAGTACAAATCATGGCTAAGGGTGAGCTGCCTCAAAGACCTGTTCATTTCCTTATCTCTATGTACAGGAGAAACAGTTTAGCAGAAACTCTAGGTAGGTAGGCAGCCAGCACTTGGCTATCTGACCATGAGCATCTCGACTATACAGCCACTTATCTTGGGTGCAGCCCATCCATTCCCTTCTAGCCTTATATTCTGTACAGATTGCCTGGAACGTATGCTAAATGTAATCCTGTAAAGTCTTGAGATGTAGGAATTAAAAGCCAGAGTTCTTGCTTTATTCATTTCCTTTAGACTTGAAATTAGGTCTTAAATTTGCCACGTGTCTTTAATGGCAGCATAATTTGTTTTTTCTTTGAAGCAGCGTGATCTGTGGGAATGAGCACCAAAAACTGTTGAATTCTAATCTTAGCTGACTCACACAACCATTCTGACTCGCTTTTCTCATCTGTAAAAGGTGATAACTGTACTTCTTTAAAGATACCACCATTATAGGACTCTTGGAGGTTTCAAGCGTGCTAGAGTTCTTTAAAACCCAAGAGTGAGAATTCTGTGTTGATGGTATCTCAGAGGAAGCAGAATCACTAGGTAATTTGCCTTACCTACCACACAGGAGTGATGAAGATTCAGTGCTCTGAAAGTTGACTCAGGATTACTTTCAATGGGAATTTCCAGTAGTATTAAATAGTAAGTGTCTGTCTCTCAGTATATGGCTCCCTCTGTATGATCTAGATGTTACACTACAAACATCTCTCTGCTTTAACATGTTACGGGGGAAAATAAAAACCTGACATGGTTCATGATTTCTTCCCCCAAGTGGAAACAGATCTTAACAGCTTATGTAATTTGTCTTTCAGACTCCAGCCACTTAAGTGTTCCTGTGTTTACTCTTTGTGCGGGCTTGCTTGACTGATACAGTTATTGTCTGAGCCACAAAAGTGTCAGCTTCTTGGAGTAATGTATATAGCTCATTTGTTTAGGGAGACTGCCAAGAAGTTTAGAGTATTCTGAGTAAAGTCAAGAAGTGCTACAAGCCCTGGAAATTAGTATGAGGATAGCGGCCAAACCCGATTTCCTAGAACACTAGGACCGCTGGCTTGAGCGTGTTGCCTCATCCTCTGTCTCTATGGCAGAATCAGGAGACTTGAGCTCATGACACACTCCTTCTAAATTATTCATTGTGTGTGTCAGTTTGCTTCAGTAGAGAGCCTAGTGACTGCTGGTTGCTGGAGTACAAAACCTTGCAGATAATCTTTTTCCCCCTCACCACTATCTCTTCCATAAAATACTTCTATTTAAAATTGCAGTACCCAACAACTGAGCAAAAACAAAACTAAAAAACAAAAAAACTTGAAGGGCTGAGATTTTCAAAGCCACCAAAGAAATTTGATCACCCAAATCCCATTAGAAATCAATGGGAACTCTTTGTCCAAGCCCTTTACCTAATTTTGGAAGTCCAGCCCCAAATGGTTTCCTTTATTTTGAGGATATTTCCAACCTCTTCTTTTCAGCCATCCCGAAAACAGACATGACGTACCCTTCCCCGGTCAAGATCTTCAGTTGCTTATGGTGTTTAAGAGCAATGTTACGTGGGGCTTGTCTTTGGCACAAGGAGGGCTACGTTTCCTCTCTGACCTGGTCCAGTGGGATGACAAATGTAAGGAGCACCAAGGGGCTAATTCCTCGGCAAGGCAGAGATTTAGCCAGACTGAACGTGCTCCAGCGATTTTTTTTTTTTTTCTACCCACCACTCTCCACGTTCTTTGCTTAAACTCTACAGACTAAGAAGTGGCTTACGCAACACACGGCAGGTGGCCCAAGCAGTTGTATTCCAAAATTAATATGGATTGAGTACTTTTTCTTTCTTGAGGTGTTTGCAGCTTCAGTTTGCAGGCTCCTACTCTGGGATTTTTATTGTCTACCTACTCTGTCTGAGAATTACATCTAGAAATTCATGAAAGTTACTTCCTCTTCTACCTCAGAGGCTGTAGTCTTTGCCCTTTCCTGGCATGTATAGGTCGGGAGCACAGTAGGTAGAATCCTGAGATCCAAGGGAATGCATCATCTCGCAGCATAACCAGACTGCACAACTATAATGTGTTGGGTGAAGTCTGTAGGATTTTGTTGCCCTCTAATGGCTGACCCAGAAAGAAGATAAAAGCTATACTCTCTAGGCAGCTGATGGAGATGCTCTGTTAGTTTAAATGGCAGAGGCTTTTGTTTTTGAACCCAAAAGTCCTGGGTTCTAATCCCCTCTAGGACCAGGGGTCTGATTCTGCACACACATCCTGTGTATATCTACCCTTGCTCTTGCCTGCTGACTCCAATGGCAGTCTTTTCACAGGATTATCTGCTGCCCAAACCCAAGGATTAACTCTACCTGGTAGGGTAGTGCTGTTCTGCTGGGTGCCACTGTGGGGATGGGGGGAGGCTGCAGTGTAGCGTTAAAAAAAATTAAACGGTGATGAGTTCGTCTTCCGTTGTCCTGCAGTCAAGATTCTCCTTGTGCCTTTCCATTCTGATCTCAAGGTGATCCTTGATGCGTCTTCTGTGTGTGGCACTGTGCTGCCGTAAGCACTTTCCAAACCACCCGGGCGCTGGGAAACATTTATGTTTGTGCTTTAACAGCTCCAATTCAGCTATTTTTATATACACTTCAGGGGAAGATGGAATATTGTGTTTGGTAGCCCTGTGTTATCAGGTGCGAGCCTGAGTGATAAGTCCTTAGAGGATGGATTCTCCTGTCAAAAACAACTTTCCATTATCTTATCTGAAGAAAAGTTTCATAACTACTGAAGTTGAGGGCTATGTAGACAGAGGGCACCTTTGCTTCTAAAAAGCCCCAGTCCCTTAATGCAGGGTGGGGGGTGGGAGCGCCCTTTACCTGGCGGAAGGGAAGCAACAAGTTTTTTTTAGCAGTTCTGTGATATTTTTATTTTATTGGCTTTGATTTTTTTTTATAGTCTTGTTTTACTACATTCACTCAATAGTGTCTCTCTTCATATTAGCGTCCTTACGTGAATTGTTTGAAAGAGTCCTGAAGGACTGGGAAGTGAAGACCCAACCATTCATTCAGGACTAACAGATGCTGAAATGCTCATTGAAAGAGATCTTGCCATTTCCAGTATAGGCCACTTAAACTGGACGTGGGTCTCCATCTTGTGTGGCATTGAGCACTTCAGCTGACCAGGGAGTTGCGGATGATCAACAACTTACAGGAGCATTCAACACCTTTTAGGATCAGCTCCACAAACTTACCAAGCTGTTTCCCAGAGAACTGACTTTATCCCAGTGGTAGTGAATGGCAATGACTGTTACTTAGTTGAGACAGTATTAGCTCAAATTTCTCCTGATAGGGGAAGCAGTTGGCTGGTGCTAAAACATTTTGCTGCTTGAGCAGATGCTATATAGATATTACATGCTAAACTCTGGATCTTTGTCTGCCAAATAAAGGTGAAAAGAAGGAACAAATATCACCTTAAATGAAATGCAGTGAGTCATCTTTATTCTTGTGTTTTATGTCATTAAGTCTTTGCAGACGCTTTTTATTTGAACAAGTGGCCACTCCTAATCAGGCTTGTAAGTTGTCTACCGGGTTGTTGTAATGAAGAGGGTTCTGCTATATCGATCCTGTATAAAGCACCCCAGATTTTTACCAGTTATTACGTTCTGATTGGATTTTGAAACCTGTTTACAATGCAGGAGTGTGCAGTGGCAGTGTGACTAGCAATCCTTGAAACCACTTTTGGGTTAGTCTTAATTCTCAAAAAAGACAAAGAGAAGAGAAGTAGTTGATAAATGTCTGTTGTGATTTGCTCTAGTTACTACGCCAGAGGCAAGGAAATGGGGGAAAATATTAAAATTCAATTTCTTTCTAGAAAGGATGATAAATACAGTGTAACTTGTCTAGATGTGTAACATTAAATAGTAAATCTAAATAATACTCAATATTAACCAGGGATACAGGGTAGATTTTCAGAACTGCTCAGCATTGGCCTAGCTCTGCTCTCATCTGAAGTCTATTGGAAGTTTTGGAAGTCCCACTCATAGCACTTTCCAGTAACCTGGTATAACCACTGTTGGACCTCCAAAATATGAAAATAGCATGATTTGCCAACCATTTTATTGCGTGTGGTGGTCTCTCATCTGGCTGTCCATTCCTAGATGCTGTCTAATAAAAGTAGTATTCCAAAGGTATTACATTTCATCCCTATCTGCCTTCCTGTACTTATTGGAGGATGCAAAAATCCATTTAAGTGTTTAATTGATGGAATGGTCTGCTCTTGCATTACTGGGTGAAAAACAATCCGCTGGCTTATTCCTATGCAATATAATAATAGCTTGCAATGGTTCTTTTTTTAGTTTGGTAATTTCATTGCAGCAACTTGCACCTGATGAGCTAATACTTATAAAGCAGAAGTTACTGGTTCAGCTTAGCTGATAATAATATTAGCCATTTCTTAGTGGAAGGAAAATATTGCCAGTCTGCTTTTTCTGCCCTCTAAGGAGAGAGAAAGAGAAATGCTCAAAACTTTTTCGAAGATTGCTTTCTTTAGTCCATAGAAAGTTGATAGAGCTTGTTGGAAAATACTGGGTTAATCGTGAAAGGATTTAGTAATTGGAAAAAAGTTGATTTTGTAACCCTTGCAGACCCCAGATAAAATCTTGAATTCTGCATTAGTTATTGATCTTGAGGGCTGGAAAGAATCTCACAAGATGATGTCCTTCTAACTTCATTATGTAAGAGAGCTCTAGAAGGCATACGAATTTGCTGCCTACAGTGTCAAGCAGCTGAAGCTAGACTGTGGCTGCGCCTACTTGCTTTGCTGCAGGACTCCTTGCTGAGTGGTCCCAAGAACCATGGTAATGTGGCTTTTGGGGAGGCTTCTTTGCCCTATCTGTCTAGGCAGAGAAGAATTGATGGGTGGGTGTTGACTGCTAGAAAAGGGGAGGAGGGAACAATGGATGAAAGGTGTCCAGAAGAAAAGACAGGGGAGCCTGTTAACTATCTGCCAAGGTGTTTAATCTAGAGTTGAGGCAAATGGAGGTGGGATGCGGTATATGAAGATTCTCATCAATTTGGGGCAACTCGCCTTTCTAAGTCCCTCCCCCGAACTATCTATTAACGATGAGTCAGGAGGGCATAAGAGAGGGTGACTTGTTAATTTTGCACTTGCAAAGAAGACACCAGAACACACTTTAGCAAGCACTGAGAAGCTCTCCACTTCAAAACTACTGTTTTGGAGTGTGCTGAAGCTATTCATGTGCCCTCCATTTAATAGCCACGGTTGCACACAATGCATAGTTTTTCAGTGTTCCATGTTGAGCAACAGGACACACAGAGAGAAAAAGAGAGGTTATAAGTGATTGATTCTCCCAAACTGTAATCACTGCTGTTAAATGTAGCATTAGCTGGTTTTAAAGTGTCAACAAAACTCTCTGTTGTTTTCTTAGTAGTTAACTACTCCCAGGTGCATTGGAATGATCCAAGAAGGTAGGGTGACAGCATATGACCTGCGCCTCTTTCATCTGTCTGAATGGTGTAAACAGTGTTGTGTTCGTAGCGGTTAACAGATCCCCCAGTTGCCACACATTCATTCCACTGGAGCCTTACATGTGGATCAAATTTGTGCCTGGGCTTTTGCAAAGATGCAGCAAAAGTTCTCACCACTTGTACATCTTGTGACAGGAGTGCTTTAGACAGAACTAGCAGATTCTAGAAACTAGGGAAACATACATGCGTGCTTCAAGTGCCAGATTTTCAAGTGCTTGCCACCCACAATTGGGGTTTGATTTTTCAAGTTTGCTCAGCTCCCATTTTGGTGCCTAAACAAGGGCCAGGTTTACCAAAGTGCTCTGTGCTCAGCAGCTCCCATTGTGGCATTTATGGCCAGATGTTCCCTAAAGCTCAGCACCCAGTATGCTAAACTCTTTGGATAATCTAAGTGTTTAAATAAGGGCCAAACAGGAACTGAGCTCTTTTGAAAATCGGACCCAAATTGCATGGTGGCATGTGCAGCTGTGTAACGCGTATCATCTTGAAATTGCTTAGAAGAAGCTTGTTAGTAGAGAGACACTGTTCTCTTGTGCAGACTTAACTTTTGTGCAGTTGTTTTTGATCTAAAAATAAATTATTCAGACTGAAAATATAGTGCTGCTTTTCATGTGCTCTTTGTGTGCTTCTAGCATGCGTGGGAACTTCTTATTTATATCAATAAGACCTAAACACACATGTGGAAAGGGAAGCATAGTTTACTATTTCCTTTCCTTGTATTCCTGTTTAAGGCTAGACTTCCGACCTAAGATACGCAACTTCAGCAACTTCATACGTTTAAGCGGACTTCCGACCTAAGATACGCAACTTCAGCTACGTGAATACCGTAGCTGAAGTTGCGTATTTTAGGTCGGCTTACCTGGCGGTGAGGACGCGGGAAAGTCGACCGCTGCCGCGCTGCCGCCGACTCCGCTACCGCCTCTTGTCGAGGTGGAGTTCCGGAGTCAACGGTAGAGCCATCAGGGATCGATTTTACCGCGTCCTCACGAGACGCGGTAAGTCGATCCCCGATAAACCGATTGCTACCCGCCGGATCGGCGGGTAGTGAAGACGTAGCCAAAGAGGAGTTTGAGTGCCCTGCGCTTGGCATTTCGACTGTCCCTTTCTAGTGAATATCAGTACATAAAAGTAAATGTCCTGGTACAAGCAATTGGTATAATCATTCTGCTTGTTGAAGGAGACAGGAGAGATATTGTTACTAAGATATTGTCTAAGTTTTGACTAAGAAGGTTTGTTTGTTTGTTTTTCTAAGGTAGGGTTACCATATTCAAACATTTAAAAAAGAGGACACTCCACGGGGCCCCGGTCCTGCCCCCAGCCCCGCCCAACTCCACCCCTTCCCCACCCCCATTCCAACCCTTTCCCCAAAGTCCCTGCCCCAACTCTGCCCCCTCCTCTGAGCACCCCACATTCCCCCTCCTCCCTCCCGCTCTGATCTTGGTTGGGGGTTGCTAAGTGCTTCCCTGCTCCCCACTGGCCCTTCATCCCCCCCCCGCGCCCTTCCCCTGCGCCCCCCTGCCCCTGCAGCCTCTATGCCCCTGCCTGCCCTGCTCCTCCTCGCCCTGCAGCCTCTGCACCCCACCGCCTGCCCTGCCCCTGCGCCCCCCTGCCTGCCCGCCCTGCTCCTCCTCGCCCTGCAGACCCTGTGCCCCCTGCTCCCCACTCACCCTGCACCCCCCCGCCCCTGCAGCCTCTGCGCCCCCATCTGCCCTGCCCCTGCAGCCTCTATGCCCCTGCCTGCCCTGCTCCTCCTCGCCCTGCAGCCTCTGCACTCCCCCGGCAGCCTCTGCCTGGCAGGGGCTTCTGATGCTCAGCGGCGACCGGGGCAGCACGGGTCCCTGCAGCCCCGACACACGCCGCACTCCCTGCCCCGCGAGGTGATGGGGCCGCAGGAAGGGTCCCCCAGTGGCCGGGGAGTCCCCGCCCGTGAGGGAAGCCCGAGCCGTTGGCTGGGCCCGGCCTCCCCGTGGTCCTGCGGGCTTGGCTGAGGCGCGCGGTCCGCCCGGCCTCTGGGGGCAGCAGCGGCCTCTTCGCCGCCTTCTGCAGCTGTGCCCCCCGTTCCCCCGCCCAAGCTCGCTACAATGTTGCCGGGCGGCCTGGCTGCACTGCGGACCCGGCAGGTCGTGCTGGGGCCAGGCGGACCCTGGCTTATTCTGCCTCCCTATTTCCCCGGACATGTCCGGCTTTTTGGCAATTCCCCCCGGACGGGGATTTGAGTACCAAAAAGCCGGACATGTCCGGGGAAATCCGGACGTATGGTAACCCTATTCTAAGGAGAAAAATAGCCTTTCATGTTTTGTACCACTGCCAGAAATTCACTTTTGTAACTGACCTCTGAAGTTACAATTGACATTTTTATATCTTATACATAAAAATGATGAAGAATCTCTGAAATTATTTGTTCATTGCTGTCTGGTTCAAGTAAAACAAGGTCATGTGCACTTCACAAAAAAATTGTCCCAAAACAGCTTAGAAAAAAAACTGGATTTAAAAGAAGTAGAAATATTGCTGACATTTGCTAATTTAGTGTAATTTTTTGGGCAGAGTTCCTGCCACTCACATCATCCTACTTTTTTGAAGCAAGGTTAGGAAATGAACCTTAGGCCTTGTACACACTACCACTTATGTTGGTACAACTTATGTTGCTCAGGGCTGTGAATAAGCCGCCCCGCTGAGTGACGTAAGTTACACTGACCTAAGCGCAGTGGTGGACATTGCTATGTCCATGGGAGAGCTTCGCCCGCCAACATAGCTACCGCCTTTCACGGCGGTGGGTTTATTATGCTGACAGAAGAGCTCTTTCCCGTCAGCATAGAGCATCTTCACCAGACACGCTACAGCGGCGCAGCTGTATTGGTGTAGCTGTGCCGCTGTAGCACTAGCCCAACGATTCTACCTAACCCAGGAGATTACGGGGTGGCAGCCATATGTATGTATATGTCAGTGACACTTGCCTCTTTGCATTGAGCGTTATGGATTAAAAGTTGTAAGTAAGAGAAAACCAATGGGTGGTGGCATTATTTATAGATGGCACTACTTTTTAGTCCCTTGTTAATTTTACCACTTTGTAAGGAGGCTTTAGAGAGAATAGTTGATTTTGAGAGAAGCATTCACTCTGCCCTAGGTGGTTCCTTACACACATTCCCCAGCTAGTGAAATGTATCCTACGGATGTGTTTTTCAACATTGATCTAGAATTTAACCCTTGGAGTACGGAGACAGTGGATACTTGTCCTCCGTGAACTGCACTGGGGATCTGAAGACGCATAGCTGTAGCTAGGATTTTTCCAAAGTGGTTTACCAAACATTAGCTTAAAAACTTCACAGGGGCGTTGTGAGAATTCACTAGTTAATATTATTCACAGTTTACAGACCTTATCAAAGCAAGGAGGAATGGCTGAAGTATGTACAGTCATTCACACCTATATGCATACTTATTTAGACTGTGGTTATGCTATGTGGTGACTTGACATTTGATATTAGTACATTTATAATATACACTAATTTATTATAAATATTACTATAATATTATACCTTAACTACTTATAGACATTCTATTCATAAACATTTCCTTAGATCAGGAGGTATCGGGTTCAAATCTATCCCAGGTGGAGAGCAGCTGAAAGCTGTGATCAGCCAAGGCCGGCTCGGTGGTCCATATAGAATGAGCTGGTGGTTTCGGTCCAGCTCCTGATGGACAGGTGTCCAAATCATGTATAGCCACTTCATATTTGGCACGTTTGCCCCTCTTACTGTCAGCAGCAGCAGAGAGGCCAAAGAGCAAATGGAGACTGTGATTGAATTACCCCCCCTCCCACGTAGGCCGGCATTTAACCCTAATGGTAGAGTGGTGTGCATTGCTGATCCTCATGTTGTACGTGTTCTAAGAATAAAGGTGTCGGTTTCCACCAGGGTTGACAAACCTGGTGCTTTTCACCAGCACTGCATTAGTCAATAGGGAGATGGAGGAAAAGAGGAGGGAAGGAGGGAGAAAGGCAAGCAAGCTGCCAATTCTTGGATCCACTTTCCTTGTCTTTAATTTCCTGTACAGCACCCATTGCCACCGCCATAGAGCACCTCACATTAGATGTAAAAATAAATGCATTCAAGCCAATATGAGTCCTGCATCCCAGTAGATTCCATTTCATAATAGTGAATAAGGCTCCTGGCCATGCATTTCAAGGCGATTATTGAACGTCTCGGGTGGTTACAGTCACTCTGCCCCTAGCCTCATGCTGTATAACACCACCTGAGGCTTGGAATAATTGCCCAGCTATATGCTGTCTGTCATACCTTATTGCTTAATTTTATACTAGTAATGAAAATTACATCCAAAAGAGAGAAAAGAAAGAACAGCTGCGCTAGCCAGAATGCACCTAAGGAGTAGATGTGTCCAAACACTTTCCCTAAAGAAGGGAAGAGAATCTGCTTTCCAGAGCAGCACTCGAGGGATGTCGCTATTTTTATTTTCTTGTTAAATAAACAAATGCTTTAAAAAGTAAACCAAAAAACAAGGTTGCAACGTAACCAGTGGCTCATGTAGAAGCCCTCCAGTTAAAAGATTGGGCTCTAAGCTGAATATAAATTTTAAAATAGTCAGGGATAATTGTGATTCCAAGAGCTCTCAATTGCGCTCTGTCCTTCCGTCTAATAACAAGCTAAAAACGCCTCCATTGTGTATTTAATTTTCTTCTGAGGGGGAGAACCGTACACATTAAAGATTTTTCCAATCTGTTTAATTCAGCTAGTCCTCTTTCAGGTAGTTCCTGTGGAGGTGAAACAATCCGTTCTGGACTCATTCCTTCCCCACACACATTTCTCTATAAAATATAAGATAAAGGGGAAGAATCTCCATTGTCTAGTGCCTTGCCTCGTCATTGAAAGAAATGCAAAATGGGTGCAAAATGATACTAAATCTGAGTGGTTAGTGTTTTGCAGTCACTCTGTAGTGGTTCAGAGTAATGGAGAATCAGGTCTCAAAGTATGAATCTAACCAACAACAAGCAATGTGACAAAAGAAATCTTTTGAACCTAATATAACATTTATCGACTGAGGGTCTTAAAAGGCTTTTCAAGCATTAATTAAGCCTCTTAACATTGCTATGAGGCAGGTAATAACAATGATAGACGGCTGTGGTCACCAATCACGTGATATTTGAGTGCCTTGGATGGGCAAGCTGAAGAATAGAGAGATGTGTAGTTGCACAGTTAGCCTCATGATTGGCTATTTGAATGAGTCTGGGAGGCCTATGCTAGAAGTAGACAGGACCGCTAACAGAAAACGTATAGTTTTATTTAGGACCTTCCTAATAATCACTTGAAAAGAAAAATATTTCTCTACACAAGCCAAATATTGAGCAATTTTAACTTCTTAACAGACTATCAATCAGATTAGAGAACACAAGAGAAGTCTCTGCAATTTTTGTTGTTCTCTTTGAGTTCCAGAAAGGTTAAGGCTAGAGACATTTTTCAGCAGAAATTTGTTAGAAGGCTTTCAAATGAGTTTGCTTTTATGATGATAGTACTGTTATGTTCACTTCCTGAGAAGTTCTCTGCATTTGAGTTCTACTGGCACAGATGATCATAAAAAGTACTCTTCATACTTGAAATACGGATGGAAACCAAACTTTAAATTTGCTTTCCCCAAGGATTCACGCCAGGAATCTGATGAATTATGCTGTTCCAATCTGGCTGGGGGGGGGCAGGGGAGGGGTGGGGAGGGATATCATGTGATTTGAGTTTACCCATCACAACTGAGCAACACTGCTCCGCTAACAAGCCAAAATACAAACAAGTACACAAAATTTGTGAAATTCAGTGGGATCGTTTTGAATAACAAATAAATTAGCAGAAATCATGATGATCCATGAATAGAAAGAGAGCAAGAATTTTGTGAATAAGTGCTTGGTGACAATTTCAAATCAATTCACTCAGCTGTAGTTAAGGCCAAAGTTGGTTGCATTTGCATTGCAAGAGCAGAGCTATTATCAGGTAGCTGTAGAAGTCTTGTGGGACTATTTGAAAATGTTAATTGGGAGAAGTCCAAAAACACAAGGGGAAGAACAAAATGCAACATTTACATAGGCAGATTTAATGCAATGAGTGGAATTAAGATGCCAACTATAATAAATCAGCACAGTGACCTTGAGAAAATAGGCAAATACCCCCAAGCACCAAAGAAAATGTATGTAAAAATATTTGAACGTACTGGATGATTTGTCTTGCATTTTCATTTCTTAGTGTGGTTTATTAAAGGCAAAGCTGACCATTAAGTACTCTCAAATATATCTAGAGAGTTTTTATTTGCTTTCTTTTTTGGGCGGGGGGGGGGGGGGGGGGGGGGAGAAAGTGGCTTTTGTTCACTTTCCTGCTGTTTTTGACTACAAAGTTTCAAGAGACATCTCTATACTTTACCTTCTCATGGCCAGTAATCCTAAAGAGCCTGGGAGAGGATGAAAAGGGTGAGAGAAAGGAAGTACAGCCATTGGTGAACCAGAAAATAAGGGGCGAATCTGTCTTACTGTACATTGTGCCCTGCATCATCCATGAAATAAATCACCTGTTATCTCTGATACATAAAAGCTGCCAAAGTTATAAAGCCCTAATTCAGTATAGCATTTAAGCATGTGCTCAAATCTTGTTGATTTCAGTGCGTGTTTAAGTGTTTTGCTGAATTGGGGCCTAAATCTGTATCTCGGGTTCAGAAATTACTTCCAAGTTGTCCTTTGCAAAATCCAAGCTTGGAATGACTGCTGGTGCTGCAGGAAGGATTGGAAAAGGGGTTTATAAATGGTAATGCTGCTATCATATAATGAATGCTTTACAGCTCTTGCATGGATAAATTCCACAAAATCAATCCTCTGGTTATATTAGCAAACTAGAAACTGTTAAATCACCAACTTAAAGATGTAAAATATGTGCTGAAATAACACTGTCTAGTCTCTAGGTTAGTGCGTTGTACAGCTTGCTGTCCTTTCCTAAACCACTAATATTGTCTTCGTTAGCCAAAATTTTCCCTACTTCCTTCGCAAATATTCTCAACTTGCAGTTAAATTATCTTAACAAATATAGACAAACGGATGTATCCACCACTCTTCCCTCTCACTAATAATAATACTTAAATACAGCTTGACCCTGCGCCATTGAAGTCAATGGACATTTTGCCATTGGGAGCAGGAGGAGGCCCTGTGTGCCCTTAGACCAAGGATCTCATCATATAAGTATTATCTCCTTATTTTTAACTGCTGGGGAATTTGGGCCAGCAGAGATGCAAAGTAATGTGCTCAAGCTGTCCAGTGTTTGTGACAATTTTTGGAATATAAACTATGGCAAAGGAGGCCTGACTCCTAGTCTCTTCCCTTTAATGGGGAAAAAAGTCCTGTAGGATTTGATACGGATTAAACACATTGAGTTCTATAGAAATTACCCTTAAAAGATGTAGAATTAGTAGACCTGTATTGTTTCTATATATAACAGCCAGTGGCTGCACCATTGGTGAGGCTTGAACTTTAGCTGCAAAACACAGGCCTCTATCACTTGAGCTTAAGTTTCTAACCTGAAGAAACTAACTTGTGCTCCCTTATGTGGCTTAGCCAATAGAGGGAGAGACACAGACTGACTTGGCATTACATTGGTGGCTTTTGAACCACCATCTAGAATTCTATAGCAGTTCCAGCACATGGTCCAAAAGATGTCATTTTCTGTTGCATTCCAGAGGACTTTTCCTCTAACCATAGGAGTCCAGAACTACATAAGGAACCTTCCAAGCACAGGTCTCCATTGTTGGTGTTTGTAGATGGGGGAGGGGGAAAGTCTTCATCATCCTTTTTGGATTATAGACCACTGAGGGAGGCTGCACCTCAGTAACCTGGCTTTCTGATTTTATTGTCAAAAACTGCAGGTCTCTAAGGGGTTAAGGGCCTTTTGTTTTGAAGTTGTATCATCTCCACCACTATACATCTGTTATATGTTAATACAATGCATTGGAGTAGGGGGATGGATTTATTGGTGTGAGCTCAAAGCTGGTTTGGGGATGATTCATGGCTCCACTTTGCTCTGCCACTCAGTTTGACTCGTCACCTCCTCTGTGCTGGAAATAGATGAGCACTACTGAATCCAGGTTTGATATCTTCTGCCCCTGTTGCTGGCCCAGCCAAACTCTTCTGTGTTTATTGCAACATCATAGACAGAAGGGCTCGAATCTGTATCTGCTCTCTGTGTGGCACTCCCCCACAGTGAGCCCCAAAGAGAATAATTAATAGGTAACGGTGAACTCAGAGGCAATAAATATGTTGTTGTGCTAAGCCAGATGAGTGAGGCTCTAAGGATACATATCTCTGTTATTTTCCCAGAGAGTCTGCTGCCTTTTATAACAATATTGAAGAACTTCACAAATATTACAATGCTGCCCCGGTATTCTGTGTAGTTCATCCCAGGATGTCAACGTGCTGTACAGGCAGTTGAGCTACACAGGTGCTCCCGTGAGCATGGTGGTAATACTAACCCAGTTTGACAGCTTGAGGCACAGAGGTATCTAGATCTGCATGTGGATCCAACCTGCGTGTGGACTGAGCCCTGTTGAAGTCAGTGGGGCTCCATGTTCGAGCCAGGGTCCGTGCAGGGGTGTGTTCGAGCAGATGCATTTGCAGCATCTTTAACCTTAGGGATTATTCCCCAAGATCGTACAGCCAATCAGAGGCAGAATTGTGGACAGACTACACATGGGCGGCGGGTGGAGCCCCCCTTTGAAGAGGCTTCCGCCCGCGTCACCCTTCCCCCACCCGGAGAAGCCCCGAGCGCCCCCCACCCCCCGGGCCGGCTGAAGCCCTGAGCCCCTCCCACACCTGCCCGGAGGAGCTCCAGGCGCCTTACCCCTCTGCCCCTCCCCTCCCCCCGTCCGGAGGATCCTCAGGCCAGCCACAGCCACGCCTCTCCTTCTCTCCCCAGACCCAAGCCGCTCCGGGGAAAAGCATCTCTTTGAAGACGCTTTTGATATGCCCCATGCAGGTTCCAGGGCGGCTGAGGAGGTGGTATTTGCTACTCAGTTTCCTGGGCTCATCTGTAATCTCCCCGGAGTCCAGGGATGAACACAGTATAGCACATACCACCTCCTCAGCCATCCCGGAACCTTCATGGGGCATAATGAAACAAAATCTTCCCCCCAAAACCCCACAGCTGGGGGTCTGGAGTCTGCAGCAGTGCCTGGGGACGCAGAGCATCCCCTGGCCTATTATACCCGCCGCCCATGAGACTACAGAAATGTTCTCTTTCAACACACTCCTGTAGGAACCAGACTGAAATTGGGTGGTCCCAGAATTCACCCCCCAACTATGGTCTCTTACTGACAGTGTTTCCATTACTCTTGCTTATTATTTTGTTAAATGCTGACAGCGTGCTCGGGGTTGCAGATACAGAAGTCATGGGGGCAGATCCTTTGACTGGTGTAAATTGTCATAGCTTCATTGGCTTCAAAGTCCACCTGAGGAACTAGAGAGGAATTACAGTTTACACCACCTGAGGATATGCCCCGTGCCATGATCCCTGCCTAGAGGAGCTTACAGTGAAAACAGGAGGCAGCACCATATGTACTTGGAAGAGGGTTCCAGCCTAGAGCATTTTGGTGGTGGTTTTAGTGGCTGAGGTGACATGGCTTTTTACTGATGTGAGTAAACGCTGAGCTTTGTAGATAAAGGCAGGAAGGAAAAGAAGAGAGGGTGGTGTTATGAGAAGATGGTTGTGTTTTTTTTTCTTCCTCCTCCCCCTGCTGACGAAGAATAAAGATCCCATAATAACGGGATTCTATAAGAAGACAACATCTATCCCAATTCTTTCTCCCAGTTGCCCTAGAAGGAAATCATTCATTGCCATGAAACCCTCTCGGCTTTATTCACTTTCCCACCAACAATCCCCAGTACAGGAAAGAACGGAATGTCTTTCTCAAAGGTGTTGATGGGTTTTTTTTCATCCTAGTAATCCTCTCTCCCCACCCCCCCCCCCCCCCCCCAATGAAACCTTTTGAACTAGTTTTTGCCAGGTATTTTATGATCCAGATTTTATGTCTGCTAAACACCTCCTCTTACAATATCTCAGTTGGAAAAAGTAGCTCCAGATGGTACATTCTACAAGGTGAGCCGGAAGTAACTTGTATAGTTTGCACTGTTCCCTAGCAGTGTCATTCCCTGTACAGTGTGTGTGTGTGTGTGTAACTTTTTTTTTCAAAATGCTAAGTTTTTACTGAAGTTTTATTTAATTGAGTTGATTAATATGTACTGGTAAGAACTTCCAATTCTGCTAGTACCGTATATTTTATATATAAACTGCAATGGGAACATCTGGCACTTTTTTTCTTCTTCTCGGTTTTACAATTTAAAAAAAAGCAGCGTCTAAATACTGCAGGTTTAGTGGGTTGTTGTTTTGTTTTAAAGTTCCTAAGGTTTCTAGTCTGGATACACTAAAGCATTACAATACTTTTTGTCTGCAGGGACCTCAGCCTTCTAGCACCGTGCCTGTCCTGCCTAATCACTTACGTTTTCCCATTGTTGTGCATTGGAAGAGAACTATCAGCGAACAACTATTACAATAATGCTTAGTCTATAGTACTTTCCCTCCAGTGACTTCAAAGCACTTTGCAAACATTTACTGAATTGAGCCTCAAAACTTCGCTGTGAAATAGGTGAGCTATAGGGAGACGATGGCACAGAGAATTTAATTGACATGTCTGAGGTCAGTGTCAGGGCTGAGAAGAGAACCCAGGTCTACTGCAAGTCCTGTACTTTAACCACAAGACCATCATTTCGTATTTACCCATATTGGGACCATTTCCGGCTACCACGACTCTCAAGGAGAGTTTTGTCGTTGACTTCAGTTGTGCTAATGAAAACATTTATTTTCTGTCACCAAAAAGGGTTAGTGAGGTAGCTTGCTTCAGATTCGTGCAAGTTAGGTGAATATAAACTGGGCAAGAGAGTGGTTTTCAGCTGCAATTGGAAAAGAAAGCTGCCAATTTAAAATCTGTAGTCATTTTAAAAAATAGTTTCAGATTCTGCTCCTGCCCCTGAGTGCCTACTGTCATGGTTTTATGGTCACATTTACCTATTTGCTAAAATGCTTGCCACTTCCTTTTGCAGAGTGACAGACCTGCACTGACTGACTAAACATAGGAAACCGCGAAGGTGCCTGTATGCAAAGGTCCTGTAGGCTGTTGGCCTGACAGCACACCCAGAGTCTGATCTGAATCAGGCTCTTTATCTGAGGGCACCTTTATTGGTGGTGCCGACCATCTTCAGCAACGACCCCTCCCCCAAATAAAGAAACCATAAATCCAGCGGCTAAACCAGGTCCTTTCCCGTGACCCAGCGGCTTCCTTGCTGGAATCTCCCTGCTCCTGGCAGCTATTCCTCAGTCCTCCTACAGGCCATCCGCTTGGGAGACCCCCTGTCACAGGAGCCAACCCACTTCCTATTGCTCCCTCCTTAACTGAAGCCTTCATAGGAACCCGTGATCATCAGGCAATCACCTGACCCCTTGCAAACTACCAATCCACAACCTGTTTATAAGTGGGCCGTGCCTCAGAATGGGGCTGATTGGCCATTTGGCCCTAGGCCCCCTGGTCCTAAAAGAGGCAGACAACCCCATTACTTGTCCCAATTCAGGAAAGCCCCTCTGAGCACATGTTTGAATCAATTCCTATCCATCTGAAAGGAAACTGAAAACCAGAAACATTTTTTTTCTCCAATCGGAGTGTTCCTTGTAATGATAGTAGGTCAAATAAAAAAAGACAAAAATTTG
>NW_020664582.1:12033115-12060559 GCF_002925995.2 Terrapene triunguis
AAAAAAAAAAGACAAAAATTTGCTTTTTTTTTTTTTGTGGTAAGTTGACAGTTCCCGCTGTTTTTTTTTTACAGTGCAGGTGGGAAAGATGTTGTCTGATTATTAGACTGATTCTTAATAGTTGGTGTAGAATTATCCCTTGCAATGTATGCAGTATCCTGTCATGTTTTTATAGGCAGCACCTCTGGTTTCACAAGGTTCATAAGCAGAATGTGGGTGGCAAGAAACGGAGGTAGGCTAATAAAACCTGACTGGCTGCTCTGGGGAAGTAGCAGCTGTGAAGGGAAGATGAGAGCAGCTGTGGGTATGAAATTAGTCATTCTGTGAAGAAATGGATTTGATAAATAATAAAACAGTGGTATTAACAACAGATGCTTTCCAGGTCAGATGACTCTGATAAAAGCACCTAACAACAGTGGGTAATGGTTTGAAAAATTTGTATATGAAATACATGGTATATATAAATGTTATATGTGGGGGGGTTTGTGTGTGTATGAGTATATACATATTTTGTGTATGTGTATATATATATATTTGTGTGAGATATGTGTGTTTATATATGTACACGTTTATATATAAATTTTATAATCCTGCTTTTGAATGAAGAATCAAGTGTTTCGCTCCATTTCCTATCAAACATTATAAGCAAATTGCCAAAGGTTCCCTGAAGTCTGATCAATTTCTGTTTAATCTGGGAATACACCCGCCTCCGTCCTTTGGGCTTGACTCAGTTTGTTTTTATATTCATACCTTTTCATTCTGATAACTGTTTTGATTTGTAAAATACTGTGCCTTGTACAATGTTTCCTTTATGATGATTTAGTATGCTCTGCTTATCTTTCACCTTAAATCTTTGATAAGAGCATTTTAAAAATGAAATTGCTACCTGACACCATTATAAACTCTTGGCTGACTGCCAAAGAAGAATGGGCGTTGTGGGGACGGGGAGAGAGAAAGATGCTAGAATGCAAGGGAAAAGAGACTTAAGGAAGCCTTAAAACGTAACATGGTAAAGGGGGCTTTTTTTGGCACTTGAGTTAACACTAATATTACCCTACTGATGGCAAAAGTTATTTAATGTTTACTCACATCAGGCCATTCATTCCTCCCTGGTTTGCTGCTTATTAGTGTCACCAGCCTCTAGTGCTGCACTGAAATAGGAACGAGTACGTGTCCAGGGGTGGACATCTGCAACGTCTGGCCTCCAAGTGGATTTTATTTACATTTTCCTTCTGCCACAAAACAGCCTCAAAATCATTTGGTTTTTACATGGCAGCCTAGGGTTGCATTTAACTTTCCAGCATCTTCAAGTAATTGAAATGTTTTTGGATGACTGTTTATTGTGGCTGGTGAGCATAATTTATCAGTGGAAAGGCATCAGCGGTGGGAATATCAGTAAATAGAACTGTCTGAAATGTCAGGTCATTTTTATTTTAATATAGAAGATTTAATGAGCTCTTGTCTTTATAATTCATGGTACTTGGAGAATATATCCACTTGCTCACCTAATGATGTTAGTTACAGATCTATCCTTTGTTAGAGGGCTTTATTGCAGTTGGAAAACTTAACTCTGTTGGAGTTGCAGTGACATGCTTCCAAAGTGCAAAAGGTTGTATAATAAATTGTAGTATTTTATGTGTAACACTTTTAGTAATAAATGTAGCTGAAAAGTTCCTTAAGTAGTTTTTGCATTATTAATTATTATTAAGTCTCTTGAAAGGTCATTTGTACAAATCTGGTACTTCTTTTCCTAGCTTATCAGGGGCACGTTTACTGGCTGTTGTTGTGATGACAACTTGCTAGTAGTTTGTGTGTGTAAGAGTATGTTTAGGTCACAGCCAATAGAAGACCCTGAATCTACTGTCAAGTGATTTAATAGCATTTGTGTCCAGCCTAAACCAATCTATCTCACCTCATGGAGAAGAAGGGGAAAAAAAATCCAGCATCAAAATTACTGCTTTTGGAACTGTCTTGTCTCTTTTGAGTAGGAACTGAAGACAACTAGACAAGCTTCAATGAAAGCGAATAAAGAAACATTACTTTCTGAACACAATCTTCTGTTACCAGTCACTTTTCAACAGACATTCAATCAAAATGCTAATAGCAAAGGCAACAAGGGAGTGAAGTTATTGTAATACTAATTGATAGGCTGCAGGGATGGGTTTTGATAAGTGCTGCTGAAGATATATTTTTTGAAATATGATTCTCTTTAATTACAATGACACTAATAAAAATGAACAAATGATTTAATGATAGTTTCCTGGTAATGGTTTAAAGATTTTGTTCAAGTTTAAAAAAAACACACACACACCCCCCCCCACACACACACAAAACAACCCACCAGATATTATGAAAACCACCTTAAAAATAAAGCCATAGTAACCGTTAGTGACTTTATCTAGACTTGTGGGGCTACTTTGCATCAAAATTAATACTTTCAAATCTGAAGCTCTTGAATAAGAAATCCAATCATTTATTTATACAATAGTCTTTTCATAAAGCCTATAGTGAAGCAACATTGCATGTAGAAATGTATTTAAAATCTAGTGCTTAGAAAAATTAGGATCAGTTATACCCAGCGAGGTTTTCACAGTAAGTTTTGAGGGGGAGAGGGGGAATTGCCACTGGGGTGCTCACGAGGAATTAAAAAGGTTCACTCCCAGCCAGGGCCGGCTCCAGGCACCAGCTAGCAAGCTGGTGCTTGGGGCGGCAGATTGTTGGAGGCGGCATTCTGCCCAATCCTAGGGCGGCACGGCCGCTTTTTTTGTTTGTTTGTTTGTTTGTTCTTGTTCCGCTCCGGCCGCCCTGTAGGGGGCGGCGGCGCGGAGAACCAGAGCGCCCTGCAGGGCAGTCTTCTTCCTTCTCTCCCCGCCGACCAGAGCGGAGCCCTTGCGGCAGGAGGTGGCGCAGCGGGAGGTGCCGGGTGGCAGCGTCCCTGCTGTAGCCTTGTCCGCCCCCTTCTCTCTCTCTCTTGCCCCCCCCCCCCCTCCCCCCCCCCCCCCCCCCCCCCCCCCCACGCCGGCCCCTCTGCCCCCACCCCCCGCCCGCGCCGCAGGTTTTTTGTTTGTTTTTTTTTGTTTTTTGCTTGGGGCGGCCAAAAAAACAGAGCCGGTCCTGCTCCCAGCTTTTGGTTTGGTGGTGTTTATCGATGGTTTACCAGGTTTGTTTGTTAATGGAGATTATTTGGCATTAAATGATGGGAAAACTCCAAGGCAGGCCCTACTCTACAGTTGCAGCGTGCAGCAGATTTTGCAGCCACATAAGCAGGGGTTTCTCACCGATGGAAAAGCTGTTCAGCTGAACCAGTCTCGGTTGTGGAACTGCCTCTTCTATTGGCTTTGTGCACCTTTTTCCCGTGGGTTCCATTTCCATAAAAGAATCTTGCTGCTCTGTTTACGGTCCTTTATTAGTAAATATCATCCTCCCTGCTTTGTCCCCCACTAAATGGAAAACAAGGGGGAAAGAGCAGATCTGCTAATAGAGGGCTGTCTGTATTTAGCTCATTTTTGATGAATTAATTGATAATAAAAGAAAGGGAAAATCTTGCCTTCGTTAGTGCGGGCGGGGGCTTTCCAGGGACTGGGTGAACCATCTATCCTGCCTTTCAATTTGTCAAGCTTTCTCTCAAAGATCTGCCAGAAAAGAAAGGGTAATTAATAGGCTTGAAGTCATTTCCGATGTGTCAGTATTTCTGCCTTGCTTTCAAGTGATAATGTTCGCTGGCTCCAGGCCTCAAGGGAGCCTTCCATCTTATTAACTTGTCTAGGAGAAACAGTGAGTGGGGACAGCCTGGGCCAGTGGGTGACATGAAATAAAGATTTGTGGTGTAGTGAGCTGTAAACACTGGGGCCTATTGAGTAAAAATAAAAAATAAAGAGAAAAAGAGCCTTGATCACAAATTAGAGCATCACGTCTCCTCAGAGCAAGGCCTTGCGTGGGATGGCACGCAGTGCCCTGCATGCACCAGGGAGAGGGCATGCGGCGCCTCAATTCCTTAGGCCTCAATTCATCAAGGTAAATAGCTTGTGACTTCTCACATTCTTAAAATTAGGCATGTGCTATTACCTCACTGAATCAGGGCCTTAGAGCTGTACTTTGGCTGTGATTAGGGATGCTTTATAGCCCACTAGGAAGTGACCTACAGTAATTCGCATTCTCAAATGACAACACATTTAAAATCAGAGGTGAGATTTAGTCCGTGCTATTTTTTTTTGGCCCCTGCTTCCTGCAATCTAGTCTTGTTGCTGTTTCTGTAATTCTCCCTCCCTCGTTTGAATGTCAGCTAGCAGTGTTGATGCCTAGCCAAAAATCGTTTTTGTGTGGAAAGTGGTTTTTTTTTTTTTTTGTTTAGCCCTCATTTTCACCTACCATTCTTGCTTCAGTAATCACTGTAGGCCAAGATTTTCAAAAATGACTAGTGATTTTGGGATTCACAGGTGGTCTGTGTCAGAGATAGGAATTAGAGCCCAGATGTCCTTGTACTGTACTCACTGTGTGTGGTGGTCCCTTGTAATGATTGGTTCACAGAAAGCACAAGGGATCTACTGTTTACTGTAGGCTAAGGGAGATCCCATTTATCCCACGTGCTAGAGCCCAGTGCTTTTGGAGCTGAAGTTCTAATCTCAACCCCTCAATGTATTAGACTTGTATAGTAATTGTCTGTTCCCTGCTGAATTTATGTAGGGTTACCATACGTCCGGATTTTCCCGGACATGTCTGGCTTTTTGGTGCTCAAATCCCCGTCTGGGGGGAATTGCCAAAAAGCGGAACATGTCCGGGAAAATGCCAGCATCCCTGCCCCAGTCCCCTGCTTACCTAAGTGGCTCTGGCAGGCTGCGAGCTGCAGACGGATTCCCCGCTGCGGCGGTGGCTGCTGCTCCCCCCAGACACCTCAGCTCTGTGTAGCTGAAGAGCGGAGCTGCCCGAGCGCTACCGGCTTCACAGTTTGCCGGCAGCCCCCAGACCTCCAGACCCTGCACCTCAGGCCAGGCGCTTCCCCAGTGCAGCCGGAGCCCGGGAGGGGAAGTGCCCGGCCGGGGGCGCAGGGTCTGGAGGTCTGGGGGCTGCCCGGCAAACCGTGAAGCCGATAGTGCCGGGGCAGCCCTTTTCGCGTGGCTGGGAGGGAGGAGGAGGGGGAATGCGGGGCGCTCAGGGGAGGGGGCGGAGTTGGGGCGGGGACTTTGGGGAAGGGGCGGGGCTGGGACAGGGAAGGGGCGGAGTTGGGGCAGGGACTTTGGGGAAGGGGCGGGGGCGGGGCCAGGGCCTTGTGGAGTGTCCTCTTTTTTAAAAACCTTTAATATGGTAACCCTAATTTGTTTCTGTCATCCTGATCCTGTTGTTCACTACAAGGCCTTCTGCCTTCAACCCTTTCTGTGCTGTGTGGGTTAGAGAGAGCTTCATGTCCACCTGTTTTGGTACTGGGTTCTTGTGAAGGGAGTAGGGGGCAGCACGGAGGGGCAAAAGCATATGCTTCACCAATTTCCTCTGTGGACTTCCCCCTTAAAAAATTAAAAGCTATCTTGAGAGAAAATCACTTCTGCATATGCAAGAAAGTTTGCTTGAGCTGAACTTTTCAGAGGAGCATTTACACAAGTCAGCTAGAAGTTCATCTGCTCTTTTAGGATGGCATTTAAAATCTTTGAATTGTGTCATATGTTCACATCATAATTCATGACGCAAGACTTGGAGGTTGCAAGAGTGCTTCATGCCACTTGGTTGTCCTTCATGCGATTTTGCTCAGGAGAAGCTGCATTAGGAGAGCAGCTGTGTTCGCTCAGTTGGTAGAGTAATTTCAGCTTTCAATTTAATTTCCCACTTAGGTTTAGAGAGCTCCGAGGTCTGTGTTGGAAGACGAACAATGGTGAGAGGAGAAAGTTAATTTCTAGACAATCCTTTTTTTTAGAAAGCTAAACCTGTAATCACAAGAGTGTGTCAACACAGGATTTTGGTGAGTTTTTGTTAAACAAAAATTAAAAAAAAATGAAACATTTTGTTTCTTTCTCACTTGTTATACTCTTGTGAACTAGAAAAAAGGCTAAATGGCAACTCTCCCTCTTTCCCCAAGTGCACTACATTGCATGACACACTCTTCCTAGTATTGGCCCTGGTTCTCCTGTCGCATTCTGGTCCCACCATTGACTTAAATAGATTTATTTCTGAGAGAAATTGTGCGAGAAAAGAAGCAGGCTTATTTCAGAGGCAATTAGGAGAGAGCTCAACAGGATCCCAAACAGATGATGTAGATTGGGGATTGCAAACTTGGTCAGCCCTGGAGGAAAAAACACTTTGATATAAAACCCATTTTCAGAGATGCTGAGAGTCCTGTGTGTGCGCGCGCGCGTGCACGCACAAATCCAATAAGGAATAGATGTCTTGGAGCAGTGTCCTATGAAACTGACCTAATGTGTCTTGTGCAATGTTGATCATAACTGTTGAGAGCTCTGACCTTCGAGACAGATGTGAACTTACATAATTGTGATGCTAGATCTATATATTTAACCTTCCTTTTTTTTGTTCTCCTTCATAGCAAAAGTGCACCAGAGGTATCATTAGCTATTAAAGGAAAACACAACATAAATGGCGCTGGTTTCAGCTGAGTACAAGCTGTTCCTCACAGATTGTTCCTTTTGTTTAAAGTAGCAAGCCTTGGATTTTTGGGTCACTGGGAAGGAACAGGGCATCTTTCACGTATTTGACAGATTTTTTTTCTTCTTCTTTTCATTTCTAATCACACTCTTGTTTATAAAGCACTGTTTTCATTTTCCAGAGAAATGATTATGACTAAACATCTTTGACAACCTCTTCGCAAAGTGAGAAGAATTAAAAAAAAAAAAAAAAAAAAAAAAAAAATCACCTCAGTGCACTTCAATGATTAAACTACTTTCTAGTGAAGATTTCTCTCCATTGTAGACCACAGTCCAGCATAGTGGAGTTTCCCCCCACAATCCCTTATTAGAAAGGGGCTAGTGTGAGCTCTAATTAAAATTTCTTTTTAATATTCAGCTACAATTAAAACTGAATCCTTCCTGTTAGAAAGAATGACCATGCATGTATTAGTCCTTTGTTTTTTGTTGTTAGCTTATTCAAATATGAACATTGTTTGAATGCACAAAATAATAGTTTGCATCCATTAACAGAGCTTAATTCTCAAATTAAGTGATGAATGATAGGAATAGAGGTGTGTGTGTGTGTGTGTGTGTGTGTGTGTGTGTGTGTCTAACTAAATGATCATGTTAATTCCTGGAGGTAAATGAGGGGTGGGGTTGGGATTGTGCAGTATATTATCACTGTGAAATTATAATAAGGTCTCATTATTTGAGGTTGGAATTTAGTATCTGTGGGTTTACTCTTCGTCTAAAGCTTCATCCTGAATTCTTCCAGCTAATTGCCTGCTGATTAGTTGAGAGACAGGCATTGCTAATGTCGGCCTTGAGCATCAAATTATCTGCTGCAAAGTCTTAGACTTGTATCATCTCACAGTTGGGTAGAAGCTGGAGGTGGGGGGAAGGGTGGGAAGTTGACAAGGAAAAAGTGAACAGTGGGTGCGGTATTGCTGCAAATGAACAAAAGGAAATGATTATTTAAAAAAAAACCCAAACAATCAGCTGGATCAAGAATCTGCAGCGAGTACATGAGCACATGAAGACCATCTATTACAGAGAGCAACTTGATCTCATTCCCTTCACCCCAGCACTCGCTCGCTCTCTCTCTTACCCCTCCCCATTCCATCCCAGCCCTACTCCCTCTACTGTTGTTGTTCTTAGCTACTGAGCGCAGGTGTTGAGGTTAATAGGAATAAATTTCCCAGTTGGCCATTTGCTGAAGGGATGCCTGACTGGGCTGTGTAGGAAGAAGTGGGGAGACAGTGAGAGAGAAGTACCCATCAACCTCCCTGCCGCCGCAGAAGCTGCGTATGGGAAAGCGGGGTAGTGGACTGACACACACTGGCTGGAAAGCACCTCTTCTTTTTCCGATTGCAGCTCTGTAGCAAGATTAACGATTTTCGTCATTCACCTCTCTGTTTATGTGTTATCGGCCCTGTTTGTTTATGGTGCAAAGTGAGTGAACTGCTCGGCTTTCTTATTAACATCATGGCTTTGGGGGTTGTCATAATGGAACCTGATACTTGGTTTCTGATGTAAGATGGCAGTTAACTCAGTTTGTTTTATGGCTGTTGCAATAAATTTGAGCTGATGAAGAAGGTAGGCAGTGCTGACTGCTATGGAAATACTTCCAACCTCAAGTGACATGAGGCAGATTTTGGGTGTCCTGGACCTGCCGGTTGCTAGACCACCGTTAGAATGAGCGCATTCCAGGCTTCACCTACTGCCAGACTTCATTTAGTGTTTAAGTAGGGGCTTGGCCAAGTAGCCTGAGCACAGGACCGGGAGCCTGGATCTGCTGAGTTTATGGGGTAGCCATGTTAGTCTGTATCCACAAAAACAACAAGGAGTCCGGTGGCACCTTAAAGACTATCAGATTTATTTGGGCATAAGCTTTTGTAGGCACAGGCGCCAACTTTTTTCTGCACCGTTGGGTGCTCGCGGACCCGCCCCGACTCCACCACTGCCCCAAAGTCCCCACCCTAACTCCGCCCCTCCCTGCCCCTATTGGACCCCTCCCCAAAACCCCCACCCTGGCCTCGCCTCCTCCCCAAGCGCTCTGCGTTCCCCCTCCTCCTCCCTCCCTTCCAGGCTTGCCGCACGAAACAGCTGTTTTGCGGCGCAAGCGCTGGGAGGAAGGGGGGAGAAGCAGGACGCGGTGGTGTGCTCAGGGGAGGAGGCAGAGGCAGAGCAGAGGCGGAGGTGAGCTGGGGTGGGGAGCTGCCAGTGGGTGCAGAGCACCCACCAATTTTTCCCTGTGGATGCTCCAACCCTGGAGCACCCATGGAGTCGGCGCCTATGTTCGTGGGTAAAAAAACCACTTCTTCAGATGCATGGAGTGAAAATTACAGATTATATAATGACACATGAAGAGGAGGGAGTTAAAGGGAACTAAAATTCATTTGCTAATTTAACACCATTAATTTGGGCTTGAATAGGGACTGGGAGTGGCTGGCTCATTACAAAAGCAGCTTTGCCTCTCCTGTAATTGACACCTCCTTATCTATTGTTGGGAGTGGACTACATCCACCCTGATCGAATTGGCCCTGTCAACACTGGTTCTCCACTTGTGAGGTAACCTTCCTTCTCTTCATGTGTCATTATATAATGCCTGCATCTGTAATTTTCACTCCATGCACCTGAAGAAGTGGGTTTTTACCCACGAAAGCTTATGCCCAAATAAATCTGTTAGGCTTTAAGGTGCCACCGAATCTCAGCACCAACACAGACCATCTCCCCCCACACCATGTGTACTGGGGGAAGTCACTTAACCTCTCTGCCTTACATCCCTATCTTGGAAATTAAACAGTACTTACCTGCCTGCACTGAAGGCTATACATAGTGGCATTGTGGGGAGAAAAATAGGGACATGCTTATTAATGTCACTGAAATATATGGCCCAGAGACAGCAGTGTAGGTAATGGTGAATTATATTGCCCAAAAAAAGGAACTCTCTTTTTAAAAGAGGACAACTGGGAGAGGGTTACTTATGGCCAAACTCTGCCATCGTATGTGCTTATGCAACACCGAATGACTTCACTGGGGGTTGTGCAGCTGTATCTGAAAAGGAATTTGGCCCTAATGTAGGTTGAGTTCTTTGAACATGAAAAATGCTGTATATGTACCTTCGTTATGCAAATGAGTAATATCTGTGCTTAAAGCAAATTTCTGTCCTATTATATTTTGAATGGATTTTTTTTTTCCTGCCTCATTTTCTTTTCTTTTGTATCCAGGTTTAACAGTTCAATGTAGCATTTTTACGGGCCTCATTTAAGTGTCAAAATGTCTGTTAAGTCAGTCCTTCGCTGTCAAGCACTAATAACTGCGGCTCCTAGTTTTAGACCTGGGACAGCCTTACATTTAGCTGTTCCGTTTAGAGCCCTGATGAAGATCGAAATGTCAGTGGAATTACTTTAATGGTGCAAGTCTTCAAAAAAAAAAAAAAAAAAAAAACCACACCACGTTATGGATCCAGCTGTTGGAACACAACTGGATAGCACTGAAAGTCAGAATTTCTGGATTCTGTTTCCATTGATGTTCTGTGCAATCTTGGGCACGTCACATAACACCTCTGTTCCACAGTTTACCCATGTGTAAAATGAATATGATACTCTAACAAATCCGTGGCCACTTAGAGCATCACAGTTGTCAATCAGTTATACACCATGGTTACTCAGAACTTCACAGCAGTGGAGATCGAGCTCAGATTCTCCTGTTCCAAAAGCACAGTCCCTATCACTTAAACAAAGTAGGAGCTCCATTAGCTGCTGCAGAATAGGGGCTATGAAACACAGCTGAGCTGTTCTGATTCTTTCCAGATGGTGGCAGTAGCACCTCACATACACTAGTCTTCAGATTATCATATTTAAGTAACTACCTCAAATAGGTATTTACAAATAATTCTGGCTAAGAGTATGAGTTTTTCAAAATTAAAGGATAAATGAAAAATTTTAGTTTTAGAAATCTGTGTGAAAATGAAAAACAATATTGGATATTCAAAGCATTTTTTTTCAGACTTCTGGTTTGGGGTTTCTTTTGGGGGGGAGGAGGTGGGATGGTGATTATGGGAAAGGAATTATAGGATTTAAGGAAATCTGCAACCTATCCAAAAAATGTGGATTCTTTCCCCTTTTAGTCTTGCATTGAATGTGGAAAAACTATCACCCCTTTCCAAAAGTGCAAAAAGCTGCAGATGTGATTTTCCCCCCACCCCCATCTTTCCTCAGCTGTCTTTCTGAACTTGATTTGAAACATGCTGAAAATATCTCTGTTCCTGATCTATTGAAAGTTTCCATTATTGACTGGTGGAAAGGCTGCTTTTTGTGTGTGTATTGCTTGTGGGCAAAAGATAATTTTAAAAAGTACCGTGTTTATCTCAACAGAGCAGTGTGGTCAGAGTAGTATGGTGAGGCAGGTGCCTCGGGCTAACCTTGATTGATGGATCTAAAACTTTCTTTGCAAAACTGAGACTCTGCACAATTTTTTTTTACAAAAACACTTAGTGCAAGAGAGAAGCTCAGCTAAATTCTAGTCCAATATTTAAGCAGCCTTTAACAATTCCAGTAGGCCAATAAAACCGAATATATGCCTTCCCCCTGCCCCTCCCCATGTGCTTCCTAACCACAGAGGTTTGACAAAGCTTATGGGGATTACTGCTCTTTAAACCTCTGAGTCTTCCTCCTCTTGGGATATGGGTACTAATAAAGCTGTACCAGGCTGAAAGGACACGTAAACAGTGCTTTGTAGCTATAGCAACATGAGAAACAAGAGCTACATGGAGTATTTCCAAGGAGAGTCCTTATTATCAAGAGTTTAAGGGGAAGGTTCTTAAAAATGCAGAGTGACTTGGCAAGGTAATTAGACTTGATGCTCTCAAATTAACTTTATAGTTTTTATGAAGCATTACCAGAATGTCTGGCTTCTCACTAAGAAAATACAGAACCCTGCAACAAAACAGCACATCAAATCCAATAGGTAGCAGCTACGTGAATGGATTTTCTTCTATGGATCTCCCAATTTATACTGTCCTGCATTCAGTCACCTTTGTTAGAAGCTCCACGCTTCCATCTCTTCCTCCCCCCCACGCCCCTCCTTTTTCTTCTATTTTATGCAGTGCCTGCAACCTCTAACTTCGCTGGTATTGGGAAAAACTTCTTTCCTTCTGTATTAAGGATGCTGTGAACCAGATCTTAAAAATGCTTGCAAGTCTGGGTGTTATCTTTTTTTTTTTTTTTTTTTTTTTTTAAATCCCAAGCAAGATCCTCTGACTGTGACTGCAACTGTGTATTTCTGAACCCAGTGCTGCTATTAGACAGCATGATCCAGTGAATAGGAGACTAGACTGGTTGTCAGGAGACCTACATTCTGTTCACAGCTTGCCACCGACTCACTATGTGACCTTTGCCAAGTCACTTCACATCTCTGTGTCTCAGTTTGCCTCATCTATAAAATGGGGAGGGATAATCATTTATTCACCTTTTGAAATCTACAGCTAAAAAGTGCTTTGTAAATGCCAACTATTATTAAAGATGTGGATGCTGATAGTGGGTGTGGTGTGGTGCGTAGAGGGAAGAGACTGTTTTCATCAGAACCCAAGGCCCTTTGGAATGACTCTCTCTCTTAAATCTTTGAAAATGTGGCGATGAAATTCGTCCTGGTGAAAGTTCTGGCCTGAGAGCCGTAGAGAATGAAGTCCTCTCTTCATCTTCATAACAGGCAATCATATTGCAAGCTTCCCTAATAGTATGGCCTGCCTCCACTGTAACCTATCTTTTTCAGCTGTAATGAATCTATGTACTTTTTTATTATGTAGCCTTTCTAGCCATTCACTCTTCAACTTCTCTCCTGAGGCTGCCTGCGGGATTGCCAATTACTGCACCTGTTTGTGTGTTGCGCCTGTTCTGAACTAAACTGAGACTCGTGGCCTGCATTCCACAGACACGCCCAAACAACATTCCGATGGTGACCGCTTCCGATTGCTGGCAGAACGAAGCTAGATTCAGACTGTTGACAGTGTGATGAAAGGCTCCATGTTCTTTTGTAACGGGGAAGCAGTGTGGTCAAGTTGAGTGGGAGTTGGTCGACCTTGGTTTTATTCTTGGCTCCGCCTCCGACATACCGTGTGACCGCGAGCAAATCATCTCACCCCGCTGTGCCTCTCGTTTTCCTTCCCGCCTTTGTTTGTCTATTTAGACTGACAATATGGGGCGGAAACCTGTGTATTTGTACAGTGTAGGGCAGAGTGGAGGTTGGTTGGATCCTCTAGGTGCAATGGTAATCCAAATGATAAATCACAGTTCTTTTACCCGTTCCCTTGGTCACACAGTCCCCTAAAGCCTAAAATCACCTTTTTAGACTCGTGCCTTGAACACATCGATCTGAGATGGTAACTGTGCAGAAGCGTTCTTGGTGGTTGTGTTATTTTTAAGCCCTGTTCTCTCTGGCAAAGAATAAAGCATGCATCAGACGATAAGGCGAAAACATGGTGTCAGGTGAGTGTTGTCAGTCTTCACCAGATTGAAATGACAATGGCATCATGTTCTGGATCGAAACATCAAGTCTTTAGCACCGTGTGTTAGATGTGTGTCAGCACAGGAGCTTTATATTCTTGGCGATAACAATCAGCAGCATATTATCTGGGGCTTGTTGCTTGCAAATTTTTGTTTCAAGCTGATAAACTTTGAGCTGGATTGAAATCAAATGTAGCTTATTGTAAATGAATCCATCTGTGCTCAATGGTAAATAATAATGGTGACAGAAGAGAATTGCCACACTGGATCAGATCAGTGGTACGTGTTGTCCACTGTTCTGTCTCTAGCAGTGGCTGGTACTAGAACGGGTCGGCAACCTCTCAGAAGTGGTGTACCGAGTCTTCATTTATTCACTCGAATGTAAGGTTTCGTGTGCCAGTAATACATTTTAATGTTTTTAGAAGCTCTCTTTCTAGAAGTCTATAATATATAACTAAACTATTGTTGTATGTAAAGTAAATAAGGTTTTTAAAATGTTTAAGAAGCTTCATTTAAAATTAAATTAAAATGCAGAGCCCCCTGGTCTGGTGGCCAGGACCCGGGTAATGTGAGTGCCACTGAAAATAGCTCACGTGCCGCCTTCGGCACGCGTGCCATAAGTTGCCTACCCTGCAGTAGTGCTTAGAAGCCTCACCTGAGATTGGGGCCCCCTTGTGCTGGGCATTGTACAAACACACAGAGAGACAGGTCCTGCCCCAAAGAGCTTACAGTCCAAATAGACAAGACAGACAAAGGATGGGAAGAGAAACAGAGGCACGGGGAAGTGAAGTGACTTACCTAAGGTCACGCAGTGGATCACTGGCAGAGCTGGAATGGCATCCCGTCGTCCTGCTCCAGTGTGCTCTCCGCTGGACCACACTGCCTCGAGTGAGTGCATGCGCTTTATCCTGAAAGTTATAGCTCAGTAGCTGATGCAGCTACCAAAAACCGGTGAATATCAGTATTTCAAAAGAGAGCTGCTTCGCTTGGCTTGGCATTTTAATATCTTCCAGCAGTATGCTGAAATTAGCCCTTTTTGGGGTCTATGCTGATGTATTTTGTTAAAAAGTGAGGCATTATTCATAATTATGCAGTTTTATGAGCATGTACATAGCAGTATTCTTCCAGTGCTAGGCTGTGAGAGCTGGCATAATATTTAAATAAGAGCCCTGGGGAAAGGACAGGCTCATATTCTGAGTAGAAGCTCCACACAGTTGCGGGCTCAGCCTATTGAACTAGCATATAATTACCTCTATTCAGCACTACAGCTCTAGTTATCAGCTGTCCGTCAGGGGGAAGGCCAGCATTTTAAAATGACAGAGATTGTTAGAGAACGTCAAACTTTTTAATGCAGTTAATAATCTGCTGCTATAAATAGTATGTCCTACTGAATGGCAATGAGGCTTTTGTATTTTCCTTTGTATATCACAAGCCTTTTTAATATTATTATATACTCTAGTGCCTTTTATCTGAATTGTTTTACAAACACTCATGTGAGGGAGTTAGGTATTTTCCACACTTTATTTCTATGGATGGTAAATCCATGCTTGAATAATAAGAATATAGCAGTAGGAATATAATAGTAACCACCTGACCAGGATGGTGACCGTGATTGTGAAATGCTTAGGGTGTTAGAGAGGCTACAAAACTAGAAAACACAATAATAAGGGGTGATTTCTACTATCTTCGTACTGACTGGGTAAATGTCACCTCAGGGCGAGATGCAGCGATAACATTTCTAGACACCATAAATGGCTGCTTCTTGGAGTGTCCTGGAACCCACAAAGGGAGAGGCAACTCTTGATTTGGTCTTAAGAGAAGCACAGGATCTGGTCCAAGAGGTAAATATAGCTGAACCGCTTGGTGATAGCGACCATAATGTAATTAAATTTAGCATCTTTGTACGGGGGGGAAACAAAAAACCGAACACCTCAGTAACATTTAACTTCAAAAAGAGAACCCACCCAAGAATGATGATGATAGTTAGATGGAAATTTAAAAGATCAGCTACAAGGGTAAAATGCCCGTAAGCAGCATGGAGACTACTTCTAAACATCATAATAGAAGCTCAGACTAAATGTGTATCCCAAATCAAAAAAGACAGTCGGAGGGCCAAAAGAATGCCACGATGGCTGAACAGCAAACTAATGGAGGACATTAGAGGGGGGAAAAGGCATCCTTTAATAAAATTTGGAAGTCAAATCCTACTGAGGAAAATAGGAAGGAGCACAAAGTCTGGCAAATAAAATGTAAAAGTATAATAAGACAGGACAAGAAAGAATTTGAGAAGCAACTTGCTAAAGATGTAAAAACTACCAGTCATTTTTTTTAAAGTACATCAGAAGCAGGAAATCTGCCAAACAGTCAGTGGGGCCACTAGACTACAAAGGTGTTAAAGGAGTTTTCAAGAAAACAGGCCATTGCAAAGAGGGTAAGTGAATTCTTTGCAGCAATTTTTACTGCAGAAGATGTGGGTGAGATACCCACATCAGAACTGTTCTTTTTGGGTGACACATCTGAAGTACTGTCCCAATTGATGTGTCAACAGAAGAGGTTTTAGTACAAATTAAGACTATACAGTAATAAGTTACCAGGACCAGATAGCATTCATCCAAGAGTTCTGAAGGAATTCAGATAGGAAACTGCAGAACTACTAACTGTAGTATGTAACCCATCACTGAAATCAGCTTCTCTACAGTGAGCATAACTTCAGTACCAGGCCAAATTGGTAGAAATTATAGTAAAGAACAGAATTATCAGACACATAGATAAACATGATTTGTTGGGGGAGAGTCAACACAGCTTTTGCTAAGGGAAGTCATGTCTTACCAATGTATTAGAATTCTTTGAGGGAGTCAACAGGCTTGTGAATAATGGTGATCTAGTTGATACAGTATACTTGGATTTTCAGAAAGCTTTTGGTGAGGGACCTTGTCAAAGTCTCTTAAGCAAAGTAAGCAGACACGGGATAAGAGGGAAGGTCCTCTCATGGATCAGTAAATGGTTAAAAGATAGGAAACAAGGGGTATGAATAAATTGTCATAGAGAGGGGTGAACAGTGGGGTCCCCCTAGGATCTGTACTGGGGCCTGTGCTGTTCAACATAGTCATAAATGATCTGACAAAAGGTGTGAACAGTGAAGTGGCAAAGTTTGCAGGTGATACAAAATTATTCAAGATAGTTCAGTCCAAAGCAGACTGTGAGGAGTTAGAAGCAGCTCACAAAAACAGGTGACAAAATGGCAGATAAAATTCAACGTTGATAAGTGCAAAGTAATGCACATTGGGGGGAAAAATCCCAACTATATGTATACGGTAGGTTCTAAATTAGATGTTACCACCCAAGAAAAGAGATCTTGGAGTCACCATTCTCTGAAAACTTCTGCTCAATGCACAGCAGCAGTCAAAAAGGCTAACAGTATGTTAGGAACTATTAGAAAAGGGTTAGAAAATAAGACAGAAAATATCATAATGCCACTATATAAATTCATGGTGTGCCACATCTTGAAAACTATGTCCAGTCCAGGTTGCCCCACCTGAAAAAGGAAATAGTGGAACTGGAGAAGGTTTAGAGAAGGGCAATAAAGATGGTCAAGGTTATGGAACAACCTCTATACAAGGAGAAATTAAAAAGATTAGGGTTGTTCAGCTTAGAAAAGAGACAATGAATGGGGGTATGATAGAAATCTATAAAATCATGAATGGTGTGGAGAAAGTGAATAGAAAAGGGTTATTTATCCTTTCACACAATACAAAAACGAGGGGTCGCCCGATGAAATTAATAGGCAGCAGGTTTAATACAAAGAGGAAGTACTTTTTCATGTGGAACTCATTGTCCTCAGATGTTGTGATGACCAAAAGTATAACTGGATTCAAAAAAGCATTAGATTAAGTTCATGGAGGATAGGTCCATCAATGGCTATTAGCCAAAATGGTCAGGGACACAACCCCTTGCTCGGTGGAGCCCTAAACCTCTGCTACCGAAAGCAAGGAGTGGTAGAGAGGGGTGGATCTCTCCATGGTTGCCCTGTTCTGTACACTCCCCTGGAAGCTCTGGTATGGGCCATAGTTGGACCCACTATGGCAGCTCTTATATTCTTATGGAAAGGAAAATTGAGGTACAGAGTTCTAGTAACCTGCCCACGGTTATACAGCAGGTTAGTGATTAGAATAGGGGATAGAACTCCCAGTCCCTTCTTCTAATCATTAGACAATACTTTCCCCCGTTTTGACACTATACTTCTGTTATGGCCAGTGGGTATCCAAATACCAATAGACTTTGATGGAAATGACCAACACTTAAATTAGTAAGACTGACAGCTTTTGGCAACATATACTGTGCCTCCAAATTTTGCTTGTTGTATTTCAAGTTGAAATATGAATGTAGGTTATTGGAGGAGAGGAGAGATTGGAGATAATATTGTTTGAGCTCATATCACTGCAGCAACAGTGGGGACTACATTTTTCAACTTCAGCCTTAGAGTCTGAAATGACAAGAACTTGGGTAGTTTGAAGAAACCCCAGTACAATGTCTTGACACAGTAAATCCTTGGGCAAGTTTAAATTTGAAGAGAGAGAGAGAGAACAAAATGTCTTTGCTTTGAACAGTCTGGTCTGGAAATTATATAATTTGATTTATACCCAACATAAAAATGGGTAACACATGAAAACTCAGTGTATGATCACCTTAGCTCATTACAACTGTTCACAAACATAGCCAGTTTACATACTGTAGTTAATTAGTCCATGTTTACATCCAATAATAATTATCCCTCTCAGATATGGTGCAAAGGCCGGAGACAACTATTTTTATAATACTCCTAAAAATTTGTACTTGTAGAAGGATTTCTCTTTGAGACTGGAAATCCTCTATCCACAGGAAAATACAGCACAGACATTGCCAATCCAAGTTTACTCCATGCTACCATTTCAGTCATCGTCTGTCCTGCGTTGGTGTGCCACATCACACCGTTCTTTCTCCTGGTCCATCCAGTCCTTGTCCTCTTAGCTGAGGCTGTCAGCAGGGCGCCAGCTGTGGTTTGGGTTTTAGTAATGTGGTCCTTGAACTGTTCTGAGGCCACTCCTCAGCCTCACTGCCTTGCTAGGTTCTCTGGAGCTGGTGATCATTCATGGCAGTTGTCTGAAAAGTTCTGCCTAAAGTGCAGCAACTAGCAAAACTGCAAATAAAACGTGAGGGTGTATGAAAGATGGAATAGTGTAGATCAAGGCTATTTAGTTCAGGGAGTGTATGAGTAAACATGGGACATAAGAGACACAGAAAATGAAAGGTATGGATAAGGTAAAATTATTATTTATTTATTGCGGTAGTTCTTAGGCGCTCCAATCGTGGACCCAGACCTCATGGTGCAAGGTGCTGTACAAACACAGAACAAAAAGATGCCCCAATAAGCTTACAAATGGGATGCTTATATTTACCTTTTCTTATAATAAAATAGGAGCGTCCTAGAGAGGATGGGATGGCCCAGTGGGTGGCACACTATCCTAGAACTTGGGAAACTTTGGTTCAAGTCCCTGCTTCACCACAGACTTCCTGTGTGACCTTGGGCAAATCACTTAACAACTCTGTGTCTCACTCCCCGTTTGCAAAATGAGAATAATACCTTTTACTAATACCACTTCCCTGCCTCGCAGGGGTGATGTGAGGATAAATATATTGAAAAGAATGAGAGATGCTCAGATACGACAGTGACAGGGGCCATGTGAATGTCTAAGATAAGATAAAACACCCAATGAAGTTGAAAGGCACGTTACCACCACCACCACCACCAAGCACAATCAACACTACAGGCAATAAGGGTAGCAACTATCAATGCTAGTAACAGGTACTAAACCTTTCCGTTCATGAGATATATTCTGAAACCTAGCTTTATGGTTCAAAGTATGTGTGTGTGCATATTTATGGGATATAATAGATATAACATATATAGTTTATATATTTTATTACACTTTTGATTGGGTTTAAATTAGCCAAGAATTCAAAGGGCGTCAGCTGAGCTATTTCCATCCAAAAGGCCCATGAAAACTTGGACTTGGCTGACCCTCGGTCTGCATGAAACTGTGTTAAGGGACTTCACACGATACCAATGTTCACCTGGTGCTATGTTTTCCAGACAGTGCAAGCTCCAGAATATTTTCTAAAGAAATAACTTTTCCAATAATAATTAAATAACCAACTCTGAAAGAGCCCAGAAGTTGCAGTGAGATTCTACCAGAGCTTTGTTCTCAAGTGCTGCCTACGGACACCACAGGGGGAAGGGGTCATCACATGAGCAGAGCTTCACTGAAAGCAATTTCTTTGTCTGTCTTGAAAGCTGGGAGCACAGTCTATTCTAATTTAAATTGCTGCTGTGTTTGTCTGCGAGAGCATCAGAAGGGCCTCCCAACCTCCCCCTCCCTACCTTTCTACTTTCATGCACCTCTTCAGGTCAACAGCCAGGCACCTGTGAAAGCTGCAGAAGCGCATTTGATTCTTGTGTTTTCGGCTGCTAAGAGGCGGCATGTGTTTGCTCCTACTGTGAGTGAGAATGGAGCCTGGTGGGCTAATTCTGAGCGTGGTAGGGTGGAAAATGCAGCGGGCTGTAACGTTAGGCCTGGGCAAGTAGCACCCATAAGGCTGTGAAAACGCTTCAGGGAATGTTCATGTGTATATAATTGGTTCACCTTTTCTCCTGCCTTTCTGCAGTTAATGGCGGTTTCATTTCTAACCTTAAAGATGTCAGGGTTTTCCCTACAGCTTTGAACAAAGGTTGAATGGGGGAATCCATAACACAGTGTCAGTGTGGGCCAAAAATGGATGGAGTGTGGAAGTGTTTAAATAAAGATGTGGCTTAATGTGCACATCTAGGTATTGGCTTTGGATGAGTTCGAAATGGAGGAAGGCTGTCAGGGAAGGGCCATGTGTGAGGGTAGAAGATGAAAATCTGGTGGGGCCACCATCTCTTGGGGACCTTGGGAGAAATACAATGGATTTAAATTTCTCAGTCGTCCCTTCCTCTGAAGTCTGTTTCCCATTGTTCCAAGTTCTCAGTAGAGTGTCCCCCAACAGGTCAGGTGCTTGGACACAGGTTCTGAGTAGACTCGAAGCAAGGGGTACACAATACTGCAAGGAAACAAGAAAAACTTTACTTAAGAGCCTTAGGGAAGGCTACACTTCGAGCTGGGGGGCGATTCCCCCACTCAGAGACATACCGGTGCTAGCTCTGACTGAACTAGCATGCTAAAAGTAGAGCACAGCTGCTGTGGCGCAAGTAGCAGAAGAGACTTCCTGCCCCAAGTACATGCCTAGTGTCTCGGATGGGTACATACTCATGGTGACTGGCCCCTCATGCCGCGCCACAGCTACAGAACACTCTTTTTAGTGCGCTAGTGTGTGTGTGTCTCCTTGTCACTTGTAACGGTGCTGGGGAGACTAGGCGGTAACGTTGTCACTGAGGGACAACCAAGTCATGGATATGTGAGAGAGAATGGCCAGCCAAAAAAACCCCATAAAAGCAATGCATTGTCACTTGCATTCCAGAATTCTTATTGAGTTGCACAAGGAGTGAAACACCGTGAAAGATCCCAAAATGCTTGAAAAGAGAAAGCCGAGTGCCTAATTACAGGCCTGGTTATTAGTGAAGGGGATCTGAGTTTCGTGATGATTCTAGCTAACACCCCTTAGATTTCTTTCCCACCATCAGCAGCTCCATTTTATGGAGCCATGCAGCACCGTGTGGTCCCTATTAAAGCTCCATTTCCCAGAGTGACGGCTCCTTTGTTGCATCTGGTATTTGAAATACTTTACAGGATCAAACAGTGAAACTGGCTTTATTGATGCAGCAAAGAACAATGGGAACTCTACAACAGTGCCCCAAAAATATGCTCTCCGATTTTGATGCATGGCTTCCTACAATGGAAGAAAATGATTAGATATGTTAGGTTTACTGTGGTCATCTCAACAAAGGATTGGCAGCATCAACAAAGAATCCCAGCAAATGGATTAGCCACTCACTCCAGTGCGGCTGACGCCAGATGTACCTGCCCTGTCCGTACTCTTTGTGCGAGACAGACTGCTGAAACAGCACAAAAAGCATCCACAGTTTAACAGCGCAGCTCAGTTTAGGCAAAGATGATGGGGTTGGGTTCATGTTAGATCACAGAAATGTGATTGCAAGCTGGCTGGAAAGGCATGGTAGCTATTCGTAAAGTGAGTGCACCCACATGGCTAGGAGCCACATGCTCTATTCCTCTCCTAAATGCAATTTCTTATCCAGGGGAAGAGGGAAATCAGAGAAGATAAAAGAGGATGAACAGGAGGTTTAAACCAACAGTGTTAAAAATTTGAACTAAGGTTTTCCTTAGTATCTAGATACTCTGAATCTGCTAAGTGACTAGATGTCAGTAGAAGCCCATCTTTTGCTCTGGGGGAGAGGACTAAAAGGAAAGGTAATATTTTGAAAAGACCGCTATCTCGCTGCAAACATGGGAGGACTCTTGGCCACACAGGAGATGTCTACGCTGCAATTATAAACCCGCGACTGCCCCATGCCAGCTGACTCAAGCTCGTGAGGCTTGAGCTAAGGGACTGTTTAGTTGCGGTGTAGGTTGCAGTCTGAGCTCTAGGACCCTCCCACCTCACAGGGTCCTAGAGCCTGGGCTCCAGTCCAAGCCCCAGGGCAATTTGCCCCAGGCCCTGGGCCCCGCAGGGGCCCCCATGAGAATATAGTATTCTATAGTATTGCAACTTTTTTTTTATGGAAGGGGCCCCCGAAATTGCTTTGCCCCAGGCCCCCGGAATCCTCTGGGTGGCCCTGCCAAGCCCAAACATCTACATTGCAATTAAACAGCCCCTTAGTGCAAGCCCGAGTGAGTGGCATGGGGGCCAGCGGCGGGGTTTTAATTGCTGTGTAAACATACCCAGAGAGTGATCTCCATTAACATTGTACCATTTGCCAACAGAGGGCAGAAAGAAGGAGGCAATGGAGCCTGAGGAGGGAGAATTTAGATTATTCTGATTGCTAATTATTTGTAGTATGCGAGCTCTTAGGAACCCTAGACACGGACCAGGACCCTGATGTGCTAGGTGCTGTACAAACATAGCGTTCTGTATATAATCATTGTTGGTTCACTTTTTGTAGCCATTGCAGAAGAAGTGAATCTTCAGGGAGGATTTGAATGGAGAGAGAGGGCGTGAACTCAGCTTGTCATCAGATTTTATTTATTTACTTATTTATTTTACTGTTACACAAAATTAAAGGGAAAATAGTATGTGAGAGAGTTTAAAGCTCCTGAAAAATGTTGGATAGACAGGACTGGAGCCTGGAGTCTTTTTTGTCTGCAGAACAGGCACAACACTCTAATCAACAGGGCAAGCTTCCCTGCCAGTGTGTCTCAACCTAGGCCAAGACAGATCTCCCCCCGGAGTGAAAGGAGAACTCATCCTTTCTGCCCCATGAAGTCCCTGAAACTATCGACACAGGCTGATAATTAGCATCTGTTGCAAAGCTCTCCTCTGTGATAAGGAGCAGAACTTTCTTTCCAGAGCAAGTTGTAGTAACTGTTTCCAAAAACATCTCTTGTTTTGCAAAACATTTTAAAAATAGGAGCAAGGTTGCATTAATACTGTGTTGACTCAGCAGATGAGTATGTTTTTAGGGATTAGAAACTGTGCAGTGTTTGAATTTTGTGAGGGCATGTGCTAGAAAGCAGTATTTCTTTTAGTTTCTGAATCCAGTTATTAATTAATTCTGGTAGTGGTATCCCTCAAATGCAAGCTTGTACTGAAAGGCACCTATATGATCTTTCTTTAGTATGGTTAAGTGTGACGCCTGTGTGATTTGACAGCATGCTGCGTCTGGGCCTGCTATGAAAGAGAAGAGTTTATAGTCAATGATTGAAGATTTCTTCTTTATACAGTACCTTTTTTTTTTTAAGTACTACCTTTGAAATCAAACCCCAGCTTTCTGTGATAAATGGCCTTTGAAATTGACCACGGGGTCCTTTAGAAAATTATATCTGCTTTTGATATAGATGTAGCTAGGGGAAAAGAAAATGAAAACAAAGCAAAAACAGGACAGACAAACAAACAAAGGATTCTCTGTTCAGAGGAATAAACAGGTGAGCATTGTTAATGTAAGTCATAAAGAGTGATCCAGTCTTCTTTATAGCCAATGCTAATGTGTCTGATTCAATTGTATTTACGTACCTTTCAGCTCCCAACAGATTGTTGCCCCACAGAGAGACACCTGTGCTTTCAGTTTGGAAGTGTAAGGAAACTTCACTCCTTGTGCTCAGTGCCAGCTGTTGAGGAAATCCACTTTTTCTCTGTACCACCAGTTTACGCTTTAATATACATTAAAGGTGCCTTTGAGACTAGTCTCCAGCAGATGAATCTACAGGCAGTTCTCAAGTTGTCAAAGTAAAGACTGACATGAATTTTTAAATGGTGTTAATGTAATTGATGTTCTCCCCCTCTACCACCCCATATTACGGTTCTAAATATATATGTAAGAAAGTGATTATCTTAATGTAATTCATCATTTGCTTGGAATGCATACTAAACCTGAACCTGCTTGCTTTGATAAGGATACATGTGCTGAAGGAACTGATGTTATCTTTCTTTGCCTGTGGTCTTGAACAATAAAGAACAGTTTTCAAATTTTGTGTGTGTGTGTATCTATATATATATTTAATTGATTATTTTCTCTGCTTCTCCAGATTTAAGCTATAATAGGAAAAGTGGACCAGAGGTTTTTTAACAGGAAACAAAACAAAACAAGAGACAGCAGTTTCACCAGTTCCAGGGATATTTGTGAGCCTGCATTGTACACTTTGAAAAATCTCACTTGGTTCAGTAACAAAGCCAAGCTGTGACTTTTTTTTTTTTATTATTTTTTTTTTTTCAGTGAAGTCCTCAGTAAAGCCATTGTCTGCTCTTCCATGCTTCACTAAACAATTCCCCTCAGCTAGATTGCAGAATGCTGTCTTTTACTAGGTGGCTGTATCTAGTTTTCCAGGAATAGCTCCATAAATACGGTGCTCTTTACAGGTACATCTGTAGGGATGCGTAGTTGATTCATTTATAATACACAAACTGGTTCACATAAGCAGTAACCCTTCTTTGTGTGTAGATGTATATGTTACATATTTTTTTTGTACAAATGCTGACTGGGTCCGGGGGCAATAGCAATAAATTATTGGCTAAGATTTAAAATAGTACCTGAGATTATTGTATATTGCCTGAACTGTAGCCTGAAGATCATATTACACAACCAAAGGAATTACTTTAACCTAAGGGCAAGTTTCTTATTTTTCTGTTCTTTGCTTTGATCTTAGTCAGTATTTATTATAGCTTCTTGGATTTTTCTAGTCTCTTTGCCACTCAGCCATTTCCATCTTCACTGTATGTCATGTAGAGGAAAGTCAGCACTAACCTTCCCTATCTAGGCTCTGAGAATTTTGGTACCCACAGAACAGGGATGATGTCCACTGAACTATAGCCCCGTTTGTCTGTGGTATTACCTGTTTGCATCGGTTTCCCGTTCTTAGTCATGTGACCACATGTAAGTGGTTCAAAACAACTCCGATGGGATGCACACGTGTGGAAACTTAAACTACAGGTGTGAAAATAAATGAACAATGTTCTTTTTTGACACAGGTCCCTTTGGGATGGGGGTGTACTGGGTGACTGTTCTTGCTTACTTGCTAAGGCTCTGATTGTATGAAGTCTTAAGCAAGTACATCATTTTACATATGTGTGTGGTTTCAGTGAAGTCAATGAGACTACTCGTGCTTAAAGTTACAGACGTGCTTGAAAGTCTTTGCAAGGTCAGGAGCTAGTTCAAATACTTCAGTAAATTCAATAGGTCTCCCAGCCAGAAAGGCAAATTAGCAAGGTTCTCCTCGTCTGGAACTGTTGTGCTCTTGGCTTCTGAAAACTTCCTGTTGAGTATTGAACGCTAAAAGGTTTGATACTGTGGGGTTACAAGCATCGTGTCAGTGCTTCTGACTTTCTTTTAGAAAGGGGGGAAATGCCTTACAAGAACATATTGTATTACATGGATACTCCATTTTAGGAGTCTTGTGATAACTGATAGTGATATCACAATAAGCAGGTCATGGAATATGATCCCTGTAAAGCCCGGTCTCTTGCCTTGTGATCTTCCTTTGGTAGTAGATATGGGTGTGTTAGTGGAGGAAAGATTTAGTGCCTGCATGGTCATAGGAGAAAGTACTTCAGTTTGGGTCGTCTCCATGGTTGTTCTGAAGGAAGAGCTTCATAGCCTCCTTTGGAAAATGGACATCATGGTAAGACTTGTCTAAGCTGCCGAAGTCTGTCTATGAAGTACTTTGCAAAATGGCATTGTTTCTAAGCAAACAGTTCTGCTTTCCCTTTTGATGGGGTTTCCTTTTACCTTGCACAGCAGGATGTGTGAATCTATCTTTCCTCTAGTCCAGTGCCTATCTCGGTCCTGTTTGTAATAGCCAAGTACACGGGAGTCACCTTGAAAGCAGTGTCTCAGCTGTTTGAAAAATTCCCCCATGCGAAGTCGATTCTGTAGACACGTCGTTTCTCTTGTGGCGCATCTTGCAGCTGCTGATCATTTGAACTTTCAGGTGGTAATAATTAAATTTCAAAGAGGCAGGAGCAATGAAAAGTTTCTCTGGTGCCTAGTTTTACCTTTGAATCCAAAGGGGGTGTCCTTTTTGGCTTTCCTATTATGGAAGGTTAGTGTCTTCACAAAGCAACTACCTTCCATTTCACCTCCTCAGCTTAGTAAAAATGGGCCGAAGAGAGCCTTCAGAAACGAAACGGTGCACTCCTTTTGATTTTGCCGCAAGCTTACAGGGCGTTCTTCTGACTCGTCATTCTGGGGTGCGTGTTACTTAGTAGCTTGTGCGATCAGCTGCTGAGATCCCTGCCAATAGCTGGTTTTACAAGATGACTGGCACCGTGGAACAGAATGTCTGAGATCGAGCCCTCCTGGCTCCATGATGGCTGATGCAAATGGACCTTGATAGGAAAATATTGTGAGCTTGTTCCTTGCTGCCTCCCAGCATGAAGCAGAAGTTGCTCTGTTTCTTGGAAATCGGTTACTCGAGCTGCACACTGCGGTAGGTTGGTTTTTAATGTGTATTTAGTGCTCATGAAAAGTGATGGATTTACACTCCTGGAGCCTCTGTTTATCCATCACATGTAAGCATCCGTCCTTCCTCCAGTGCAAGCCTGCCCAGGAGGGACCATGTCTCCGAGGAAGTAGGGGATGACACCTCAGTCCCTACCAGTGGCATCCTTAGTTTCTTTGCAGAGGATGCCAGTACACATGCCAGTCTGAATGGAGAATTTCACCATCTGGGGACCTTTCCACTAGAACGGGAACTAATTCCACCAGCTATTTCAGGTGGTAGCAACCCTCTATTACTTCATGGGTTGGATTCAAACCAGTGACCGATAAGCAATTGGTTCCCTTTCTTATTAAGTTCCCTGGAGGATTTCAGGTTTCAAATGGCTAACTTTTCAGGATAAGCAGCAAGCAAGGTAGTGGGCGGCTCTGCTGAGCTTCATGATGCAACTCATGAGGTTCAGCAGTACCTTTTCCTGCAGGTGTTAAGTGGTGAATTGCATCATCCTTCCTGGCAGAGATGAGGGCACCTACAGTTACAGGATCTATATTATTCAACAGTAGCGTGGTCTAGCCGCTCAGGCTGGGTGTCGGATCTGGGTTCTACTCCTAAGTCTCCCATACTCTCACTCTGTGGCCTTGGGCAAGTCACTAAACCTCTCTGTGCCTCCATTTGTAGAATGGTGATGTTAGCATGCCCCACACCTGGTTTTGAAGTTTAATTAGTTATGGTTGTAAAATGCTTTGAAAGCCTTGGCTTTCAATTAGAAAGGAAGGGTTGTCCAGTCTTTCACTCACTAGCCTGGAACTTAGGAGACCTAGGTTCAATTTCCTTCCCTAGACCTCCTGTGTGACCTTGGACAAGTCACTTAGCCTTTCTGTGCCTCAGTTTCCCACCTGTAAAATGGGGATAACGGGACTTCCCTACCTCATAGGGATATTGTGAGGATAAACACATTAAAGATTTATAAGTATGCTAGAGAAATGGCAATGGACTTTAGAAGTCCAAAGCCTTTGTTATTAGGGTAGATGTTTTATTTTTCTGTTCTCTACTCTACAGCTAGTACATCTACTGTTTTACTAAAATATAAGCCATCGAATTTATCATCCAATTACCGCTCTGCTTGTTGTTATATTTGCTAACTATGTGTGTTTAAAATATATATATATATTTTAAACACACATATATATATATATATATTTTAAACACACA
>NW_020664582.1:12060959-12078635 GCF_002925995.2 Terrapene triunguis
TGTGTGTTTAAAATATATATATATATATATGTGTGTTTAAAATATATATATATATTTTAAACACACATAGTTAGCAAATATAACAACAAGCAGAGCGGTAATTGGATGATAAATTCGATGGCTTATATTATATATATATATATATATATAGTCAGTCACAGGAAACCCTACCATGACCTTTATACAAACCTTTTAAAAAAAATAAAGCGGTTTGTTTGGTAACCCACACTGCAGTTTTGTTTTTGTGTTTTGTTAATTGCATTTGTAGTCCAACTACTTTTGAGATCCAGCTTTTCCAGTGTAAGCAGCTCACTTACAATGCAGCTTGATATATTTTGGGAGGTCTGACAATGGCTTTACCTCCTGGCACTGTTCCTCACTGCGTGCATATGAGGATTCATGAGTCACTAATTCACAGTTCTACCTCTCCGCCTCTGTTTTGCAGAATTGAGTTTGCAAAGCAATCACCTTTTTGAGGGTGGGGGTAGAACTTTAGATGCTAAAAACTAAATCTGAGTCCTGGGTCACCTACAGTAGTTATTTGGGAAGTAGCAAGCTTTTGAGGCCCTCTTTGGCCAGTGTAGAAAATACAACTCTGTGAAAGCGGGTTTCTATATTCGTTACAAACCTATTTCTATAATTGAAGGGTTTTAGATTCCTTTTGTAAGAGCAAGAGCCTTCTTAAATATGGAAGCAAATACAACCAATAATATGTGCTCAAGATTTAATCCAAGATAATTCATTCTGGCACAGCCCCAGATATGCTGATTAAATGGCCTGTGAAGTGCTACACTATCTTGATAATGTACATTCTACATTTGATTATATAATCAGTTATGTTGCACCTAATAAAATTTTAAATCCGTTAAAAAGCCATGAACAGATTGTACCAGGTACAGGAAGGTCCATGGACACATTTAAAGAAACCTTTTGTCATCTTAAATTGTGAGGGAGAGCATTTCACAAGCATTGGGCTTGTGTTAACTGCGATGGAGAAAGCAGCGGGGAGAGACATTTTTGTGCTTTTAATGGCCTGATTTTCAAAGATGCTGTGCACCTGCAGCTTCTATTGACTCCACTGGGACTCATGGGTCCTCATGAGCACTCCTGGAAAGCAGAACATGAAGTCCATGTATAGCCGTTTATAGTTTACACACACTCCCAAGGATTTTACAGTTCGTTTCAGGATCTCTTCTTGTCTACCAACCCCTGTCTCTCTTCTCCAAATCCCTCTTTACAACCCATTTCATCTACAAAGTATCATATGTTGGTCACTTCCTCACGTTGGTCCATGAAGCTAATAATCAGGTGAGGTTTCCTGTAGTGTTCTCTCCTGCTCTCTTCACCCTCGCCCGCCCTACCCCAAGTTTAGTGGTAAGCTTTTCATTGGCAGGACTGGGTCTTATTCTATGGCCCATTAGGCAATAAAAGAGCTGGTCAGAGAAAAGGATGACGATTTTCACATGCAACCCTCCCCCTGCCAAAAAAAAGTTATTCTTTTTGTTTTCATCAAAATTTGTGAATTTTTCAGACCATCTCTAATACAAATAATTTTTTTTAAATTGCCCTGAACCTGAATTTCCAAGAGTGATGAATGATCCTGGGGGATCCTGGTGAATTTCCAAGAGTGGTGAATGATTCAAGTCACCTTAGGGGGGCCTGGTTTTCAGAGGTCAGGTGCTCAGCAGTGACTAGAAATCATGCCCCTAATAATTTTTGTTGCCCTTCTCTGTACTCTTTCCAATTCTAATATATCTTCTTTGAAGTGGGGCAACCAGAACTGCATGCAGTATTCAACGTGTGGGAGTACTATGGATTTGTATAATGGCAGTATGATATTTACTGTTGTCTTATCTATCCCTTTCCTAATGGTTCTTAACATTCTGTTAGCTTTTTTGACACATATTATATTATATTGAGCAGATATTTTCAGAGAACTATCTACAGTGACTTCAAAATTTTCTTGAGTGGTAACAGCTAAATTAGGCCCCATCATTTTGTATGTATAGTTGGGATTATGTTTTCCAATGTGCATTAATTTGCATTTATCAATGTTGAATTTCATTTGCCATTTTCTTGCCCAGTCATCCAGTTTTGTGAGAGCCCTTAGTAACTCTTTGCAATCAGCTTTGGACTTAATTATCTTGAGTAATTTTGTATCATCTGCAAACTTTGCCACCTCACTGTTTACTCCTTTTTCCAGATCATTTAAGAATATGTGGAACAGCATTGGTCCCAGTACAGATCCTTGGGTGGGACCCTGCTATTTACCTCTCTCCATTGTGAAAACTGACCATTTATTCCTACCCTTTGTTTCCTATCTTTTAACCAATTACTGATCCATGAGAGGACCTTCCCTCTTATCCCATGACTGACCTACTTTGCTTAAAAGCCTTTGGTGAGAGACCTTGTCCGAAGGCTTTCTGAAAGTCCAAGTGCCCTCTATCCACTGGATCACTCTTGTCACTCTTGCTTTTTGACCTTCTCAAAGAAATCTAACAGATTGGTGAGGCATGATTTCCCTTTACAAAAGCCACATTGACTCTTCCCCCCCCCCCAACATATTATGTTCATCTATGTGTCTGATAATTCTGTGCTTTACTATGGTTTGAACCAGTTTGCCTGGTACTGAAGTTATAGTTGCTGGCCTGTAATTGCCAGGATTGCCTCTGGAGCCTTTTTAAAAAAATGTCATATTAGCTATTCACCAGTCATCTGCTATAGAGGCTGATTTAAAAGGGTATATACCAACCACAGTTAATAGTTCTGCAATTTTATATTTGAGTTCTTTCAGAACTGTTGGGTGAATACCAGCTGGTCCTGGTGACTTATTACTGTTTTAATTTATCAATTTGTTCCAAAGCCACCTCACTTGACACATTGATCCCAAGTTCCTCAGATTTGTCACCTAAAAAGAATGACTCAGGTGTGGGAATCTCCCTCAGAGCCTCTGTAGTGAAGACCAATGCAAAAAATTAATTTAGCTTCTCTGCAACGGCCATGTCTTCCTTGAGTGCTCCTTTAGCACCTTCTTTGTCCAGTGGCCCCACTGATTGTTTGGCAGGCTTCCAGATTTGCTGTTAGTTTTTGTCTCTCTTGTTAGTTGCTCTTCAAATTCTTTCTTGGCCCACCTAATCAAACTTTTACACTTGACTTGCCAGAGTTTGTTCCTTTCTATTTTCCTCAGTAGGATTTGCTTCCAGTTGTTCAAAGATGTCATTTTGCCCCTATCTGCCTCTTCTACTCTGTTGTTTTGCCATGGTGGCATTTTTGGGGTCCTTTTACTGTTCTTTTTATTTGGGTAAACATATAGTTTGAGCCTCTATTGTGGTGTTTTTTAAAAGTTTCCATGCAGCTTGCAGGCATTTCACTTCTGTGACTGTTCCTTTAAATGCTTGTTTAATTGGCCTTCACATTTTTATATAGTTCCTCTTTTTGAAGTTAAATCCCACTGTAGTGGGTTTCTTTGGTATTCCCCACCCCCACCCCTGCAAGGATGTTACATTTATTTAGATTATGGTCACTATTATCAAGCAGTTCAGGTATATTCACCCCTTGGACCAGATCCTGTGCACCACTTAGGACTAAATCAAGAATTGCCTCTCCCCTTGTGAGTTCCAGGACTAGGTGCCCCAAGAAACCGTTATTTATGGTGTCCAGAAATGTTATCTCTGCATCCCACCCTGAGGAGACATGTTCCCAGTCAATATGGGAATAGCTGAAATCCCCCATTAATACTTTTCTGTTTTTGTAGTCCTTCTAACCTCCCTGAGTATTTCATAATCACCATCGCCATCCTGTACTGATTTACTCTTATTATTCAAGCATGGAATTTCTATCCATAGAGATTCTATGGTACTGTTTGATTCATTGACAATTTGTCCTTGATTTGACTCTAGGCTTTTTTTCACATATAGTATTATTCCCCCACCAGCACGACCTACTCTGTCAGTTCTATATGTTTCATACCTTGGTACTACCATGTCCTATTGAGTGTCATCATTCCACCAAGTTTCTATGATGTCGATTGTATCAATATCCTCATTTAATACTAGGCACTCAAGTTCACCCATCTTAGTATTAAAACTTCTTGCATTTGTATACAAACACTTACAAAATTTGTCAATATGTAGTTGTCTGCCTTCATGTGATGTAATTGATCGGGACTCTTTTTTGCTGGACTGTTTTTCTTCATCTCTTATCTGTACTTTATCTACTTGTATCCTCTCCTCTGTGACCTAGCCCTCTGACTTGTTTTGATCCTCCCTGTAAGGGCATTTTGAAATATAGTTTTTATGGAAGATATATAAAATGGAGTTGAATTTTATTGAATGATATGAATATTATAGTTCTGTGTCTCCATGCAAATTCTAGGCTATGCCAGTTTACACCAGATGAGCGTCTGGCCCGGTGTGTCTATGTAGTGTGAGAGCTCTAGGTGGTTCTGGGTTTTCATATACATTATCGCTGTGTGTTAGGCAAATGTCCTTGCTATTTTGCACATGTTCCCCATTCCCATGCAGAAGAGCTCCCAGTTTCTGGGTGAATAACTATAGTAGGTTGCGGGGAAGGGAGGATCGGCATGCAGTTTATGGCACCCCAGAGTAGGAGGGCCAATTGGAAATAAGGGCATTATGTCCCACAGACAAGCTGTTGCTACATATTTTGTTTAATTTTAAAACGTTGCTATCAACCAGTTGGAATATAGGCCTAGAGTATCGCAGGGAGTAATCTAATTAGTATGAAGTCAATTCACTAGCTCCTTTTGTATCTCGTGATTAAATAAGTGGGAAAATGGCTTGAAAATTAGGTGCTAGAACGACCCAATTACATTTCTGTAGCTTTTTGTATTCAATTTCATAAACAATTTTGCTCTTCGCTGGTTAATCAGTGAATGCCTTTTTCCAGTTTGAAAAGCACTTTTGAAATTATAATGCAATTAAATTGTGTGTGGATGTTCTGGCATAGTGAGTGTGAAAGCTGGGGGCCTGGCAGACAGCCATGTTGTACCTTGACAGTAATGAGTTCTTGAGCTGGCAGCTTGCTTGTGTCATTCATAATATTGTCCATGCTGGGTTACTATAAAGTGCAGCTGCTTTAACCGGTTGTTATCCAGGAATGGAATGCCATGTTCTTTACTCCAGATGCACATGGTCCTGCTGCTACCAAATGTACTGAACTGAGCCAAAGGTCTTCGGAAAATGGATAACGAAGTCTCTGCTGCATGGATGTTTTCCTGATGGATATGATGTAAAACTGTCTTTCTAGTAATTGTGGGGAGTTAAAATTCCCTAGCAAGATGGGTGCATTTGTTCCCAGGATATTCCCCTATTTTAATGGAGAAAAGTGCAGCCTATTGCCTAGAGGAAGGGGACTGTGAACCAGAGGTGAAATCTTTGCTCGATTGAAATCATTGTTAATTTTGCCAATGAGATTAACAGGGCCAGGATTTCAGCGTAGGACTCTCATCTAGATCTGGCTCAGCCACTTACTCTTTCTCTGACCTTTAAGAAAGTTGCTCTTAAGATTTCTGTGCCAATTTCCCATCTATAAATTGGATCTTGGACTTAGGAAATTCACAGGGTGTGAAGAGGCTGTTTGTAGAACCCTTAGATATCCACTGATGATATGTGCAACATAATTATTATTAATTATCTATCAAATGTGAGAGTTTACATATCAGATTTTCTTGCAGCAGAGGTAAAATGTGCAGAACACACAAGCTACTGTTTCTCTCCCCCTGCTTCTCCTTAGCCTTTATTCTTTTAATTACTTCTCTCTTACAAAGCACACTACAACCTAAATTTGGTGTTCTGCTTCCTTTGGGGGGAGGCAGAGGATTTAAGCACTGATTTATTTTTTTGGAGTTAAAATAGATTTCAGGGTTGCCGTTTCAGTCAACGATTTAATTACTTTGGTATGTTTGATCTAATTTACTCTATTCATATTTTGAGCTAAAAAGTTGCCTGATTGCAATTAGAATGTAGATAGAGTTGAGTGGTTTACTTTAGTATGTTCCTGGAACTTTGCAAGTTCCACTTGCCTGGCAGAAAGTCTCCTGCCCAGAAAGTTGAATTCCATTGAACACCATTAAGTTCCTGTTTAAAAGTGTGGGGGGGAAAGCACATGCAGGCACTTCTTCCTCTGGATTTAATTAGTCAGCATTCTATACAACACTGCACTCGATTTGCTGAGCATTTAGTGAGGTTTTGGGGTAACTTCGTAGGCTGGCTCCATGCTGCTGCAACATTTTTGTTTTTAGTGAGTCTCTGCAGGGATTGAGGAGTGTGCTGAGGTTGGTGAGGTTACCTTTTATTTTGCTGGGAGAAATAACTATAGTAAGTGGGGAAAACACTTTTCTAGTCACCCAGGCATCTTTTTTAGGTGGAATGCGAAATTGGCTTGTTAGGTGAATGATTAGATCCCTGGTGGGGAGAAGTGGAACTGAGTTAATGAGAAAGCAAGTCACTGGGTAAGTCGCTCAACTTTTGAAGCATCTGCTGTCTTGAGCCCGACAGATGCTCCGTTTGGCTATACATGTCAGGCTGGGATAACATTAATTCACGTCACAAATGTAGTGACATCACCACTAAAACCCTGGCTGGGCTTATTTGATTATTCCTGGTAGGGTGTTTGGTTAATATGCAGGCTAATAATCTGCTTAACATCCCAGTGTCCTGTGAGTGTTGAGAATATGGCAGGGTATTTCTAGAGAAAATCTCACCAGCATTGTACTGAGTCTATCTGAAATTCCCTTTTAGAATACCTCCAGTTGAACAAAGAGAAATGGGGATAGCCCTTGGGATTCTTTGACATGTCGTCATCAGCGGAGCAAGTGCCCCACAATTACAGTTTGGGTTTTTGTGTGTTGAATTGGTGTTACTCTCACAATATTACAGTGAAACAATGGGAAATACAGCAGATATACTTGTAAAAATCCTTCTTATTCCCTTTAACCTCCAACTAACACTGACTCATTCTCTTATTTTCCCCCGCCACCCTTATTTTGCCCTTATAAACCTGCGATGTCTCTGTACATCCTTGTTTTGCTTCTTTCCTCCTTTTTCAGCTTCTTGTCCTCCCTCAGATCCTTGAACAGTCCCCAACAGACCCATGTAACCCAATTTTTGTTCACTTTGGGTGAAATCCTGGACCTACTGAAGTTAGTAAGTGTTGCCATTGACTTCCATGGGGCCGGAATTTCACCCTTCATTTATCAGAGGAATTTCTATCTGTTGGGTCTTAATTATGAGGTATCTTAGGGATTGCAAAGCTTTGTCCAGTGCTCCCCACCCCAGCTCACCTCTGCTCCGGCTCCTCCCCGAGCACGCCGCCCCCACTCTAATTCTCCTCCCCTCCCAGCTTGGGGCGCCAAACAGCTGATTGGCGCTGCAAGCCTGGGAGGCGGGAGAAGTGGAGCAGCGACGGCGTGCTCGGGGAGGGGGCGTAGCAGAGGTGAGCTGGGATGGGGAGCCCTGCGGCAGCTCCTCCCCCCCCGCCCTGAGGCACCCCCGCGGCAGCTCCCCACCCCAGCTCACCTCTGCTCCGCCTCCTCCCCGAGCACGCTGCCCCCGCTCTAATTCTCCTCCCCTCCCAGGCTTGCGGTGCCAAACAGCTGATTGGCGCTGCAAGCCCGGGAGGAGTGGAGCAGCGACCGCGCGCTCAGGGAGGGGGCATTGGAATGCTGTAAAAAAAATTGGGGGCACCGCTTTTTGGCGCCCCCAAATCTTGGCACTCTAGGCAACCGCCTAGTTTGCCTAAATGGTAGCACCGGCTGGGTGTGTCCTTGTGCTATCTCTTGTTTAGAAACCCATTAGTGTCACTTTCGCACGGTGGTTTGAAAAGTCTCTCTTCTCTACCTGGCAATAGCTAGGGAATGAAATCCTGCATCACCAGCCAGGAGTGTGCTGGAGGGATTTGAATTCTGCCCAGCATTAAACCCCCTTGCAGTAGATTGATTTCAGGAAACCAACAGTTAAAATTAGTTGATCCCAAGATTGTAGGATGAGCTTCAGGCTTGTATTCATCTAGTAAGAGTCATTTGAAACACCTTGAGTCCTGAGTGTTTTACACACTCCGCTGTTTATACTCCTCTTCCCGTAGGCAAAAAGCCAAGAGTCTGTGTGGACTGTACCTCAAGTGCAGTATCAGATTAATATCTGAGCTGAGGGTCATAGTCTGAAGTAGTTTATGAAGGCCCGTCTGTTCTTTAAAGCATCCAGTCGGTGAAGACCACTATCCATTCTGTGTTTGTCCCATTCTGTATTGTACCCCCTTGTGCCTTTTAAAATATAGTTCTTTGGGACATGGACCCTTATATGTCAGGTGTACATATAGTCAGTTTTCAGCACCAGGCATGCTTATGGTGCAATAGAATTAATAATAATATCCAGTCTTTTCAGGAGTGATACTTAAGTTCTTCTGGTCTCCAGCTTCTATGATTTATAGCCATGTACAGCAAAAGGAAAGGTAGAAAGATGCATTACATTGGGGTGTGTGTGTGAGGCGGGAATGGTTCTAGAAATAATGACTTGCTTGGCAGGTTTTAACAAGTCAGGTAATAGTGTTGGGTGCCCTTGGCACAGGACCGTAACCTACTCTTAAGTGATCATTACTTGACTAATAAAAACCTCCAAGCAGGATCCTGTTTGCTTTGCACAATGTTTCCATCTTTCAGGAGGCAGAACCTATCGCCTGAACATTGCATTTCCAGTCATGGAGCGGATTTAACAAGAAATTGAGCATTCACTCTGTCTCAACATTCCTTTAGCTCACAGTGACTGGACATGCAGTCTTGCCACTAGCACTTGGCTGCTTGTCACTGTGAGGTGTGGATGGGCGGTGGGGGGGGAAGTACAAGTTGCTTTTCCAGCTTGTCACATCAGCTTTGCTTGCAGCTCACACTTTCAGTAAGGAGTGATTCAGTGGAGGAAAGGAAGGAGGGGCTAGGGATCGAGGCCCCAGTTCAGGAAAGCACTTAAGCACGTGCTTAACTTTAAGTATGTTCTTAAATCTCATCCAAGTCGGTCAGATGTGCTCACGTACTTGCCTAAAATGGGCATTTTCATGCATGTGTTCTCTCCATAAGAGGGTCCAGTTCTAGGATAACACCTACCAAAATGTGACTGCCAGACTCTATAATGAGGAGGCCTGTTTTTGAGCTGCACTTCATCATAACAAACAAACTGTATTAGAAGAGCTTGAGAGAGAAGATGTACTGTAGGAAAGTGCAACAAGATGCATGATTCTCTGGTCCGACCGTGGGACCCAGAGTCAAAAACCTCCTGGGTTCTTATCCCGGCTCCAACCCTGACTTGTTTCGTGACTGCGGGTGAGTTGCATAACCCCCCTGCCTCAATTTCCCTATCTATAAAGTGGAGGTAATACTTGACCACACTGGGATGATTGTGAGGGCTTAATTAATGGAAGCACAGCATACATGCAATGCGTTTTTTCTTTTCTTTTCTTGTAGTTATTATTATTACTTGCTGTGATTTATCCTGGTTGAAGCCTTGGGACTCTTTGTCCCGTTGGCACCATACAAACACACATGAAGAGAAAGTCCCTGCCCTGAGGAGCTTATGATCTAATTAAAGGCAAGACACAATGAATGAGCATAGACAATAGGAGGAAGGTAGCAGTAATGAGTATACATGGCTATGTAGGCCTGTCAAATAAAATCATACTTGGGGAAGTAACTGTGTTGCTAGCAAGGGTATTTCTAAAGTGATATTGGGCAAAGGAAAGAGTACTTCAGTGTCAGAATGAATCGATCTGTCCTTGTAGGGTGTACTCTTAACCTACTGTGAGGTCAAGCAGAGATTTTTAGATGATATGGGACTTGTATTTGAGCCTAAAATTGACTTTTTTTGTATTTAGTATAATCTTTATTATTAAGAATACTTTGCCTTCTATAGCCCTTTCTACCTGAATTCCACATGAATTTTCCCTGTCCCTTCTCAGGCAGCTAACTATCCTGATTTTATAGCCTGGGGGAAAGGAGGCATGGGGCATTTTTGTGGTAACAGTCAGTGGACTCAGCGATAGAGCTGGGCATAGAATCAGGAGCCCTGACTGCCCACTCCTGGCTCTGAGCGCTAGTTGATGCTACTAACAAGAATGGCAGAAAACCCAGATGTTAAAATGGAGTTGGAGACGACCGAGCTAGGCTGGGCAATAATGTACTGGTGGTGTGAGAAAAACTTGCCGTGGGATCTTCTCCTCCTCTTTAGGCAACTACCTGAGATCTGGCAGGCAGACCTCTGTTCAATACTTCATCTGAAGGACAACTCTGAATAGTACGTTGACACCTTGTGACTGCATTGCAGTGTCAGTGCTGGCTATTAGCTTAGACTCTAGTTTGGGACCTGAAGAATGCAAGCAGCTGAGTCAGCCTCATGTCCAATGTCAACACAATATAAAAGCACCTGTCGCAACCAGTAGAGAGAGAGTTGTGACTACATTTCTGTTATGATGCTTGTTTTTAGCTCAGCTGCCAACTTTTATTCCAGGCTGAAATTTACCCTAGAAGGCTGAAGTCTAGGAATATGACATTTAAAAAAAAAAAATCTGCATGGATGCTAATAATCCCATGTGGGTTTTTTTGGTTTTTTTTGGTGGTAGGACTGGGCATTTTTCCTAGTGCCCTTGGCCAAAATTTTCTTTCTCCTTCCCTCCATCCCTCACTTCAACTGAGATGCTGCATTTAGTTGTTACCATAGATGCAGAATTTGTTGAAGTGCTTTTGGATTCTTTAGGCTGAAAAGAGTTAATCCGGGATTAGATTAAGGCCCGGCTGCCGCATACTCATCTCCTCATGCTCCAGTATTGCAGGTGCCTGATATTCTGTGCCGTGTGCTGTACAGCGTGTAGGCCTAGAGGGACAGGTCAGGCATGGAGTGGCTGCCTTTGTTTTGCCTTTTTCTTTTTTCTCTGCTTGCTTTGTGTCTCAGCCTTAAAGTCACTTCAAATGGAAGGTTTTTCTTTGTGTGATGATAAATAGAGAGTCTAAGGGTAACCGTTGCATCCTGAATACAGATGTAACATGATGGTGTTTTTAAAATGTATCAATGAGCAGTTTACTTGTGATTCCAGCACTTCCGAAAACGGCTGCTGGTTTCTGAAGTACATGGGGGAGTCCACTGTAGTCCCAACAGAGCCAAACAGACTCTGTGCCAGGATGCTGCAACTTGTCTTTTTTATAATGCTTTGCAGGCAAGTGCGGTTTCAAAGAGAACCTGATACCTCCCCTCTGCCGCTGTTGCTCTAGTGTAACCCTCCTGTGGCTGGAGGTGCATTTAGTTGATGCAGTTACTCCTGGTGCCATTTTCATGTTGATTATAACTGACTGTCTTGTGCCTCTCTCTGTGAATGTCCCAGGGTCATCGTTTCAAAAACAATCGCAGTCCTTTGATTTTTTTTATTTTTATTTTTTTATGTAAGGGGTTTCAGCTAACTGCAACATGTTTTTGTGTACTGTGTAAACAGCCTCCTTGGCGCTGGCAAAGGAGTGGAAGGAGGAATTAAAGGATGTGGCCATTTTCAAAGCATCGGTCCTTGGCAGAATAGGGAGAATAGGCACACAGCTTAGTTCCAGTCCTTATTGCCAGTTTGTTGCCAATCGTGGTGGCTTTCCATAGTCCTGGGAAAAGTGTTGGGGAAATATATTAGTACAGACAGCACTTCAGTAGAAGTCTGAGCTTGGAGAACACCCATAGGTGTCCGCAAAGAGCGAGGAGTCTCGTACAGTAGCTCTCTCCAGAGGCATCTGGCTCCCTAATTCTTCATGCTGGCTGATCCATGGATCAGTTTTTTTTGGAGCCCAGGCCTGCCTGTGTTTCTAAGAGCAGGTTCAGTGAAAGCAGCATCTTCGGAGACAGAGAGAGAGAGAACCCTCTGGACAAACAGAAATGTCCAGCTGAGGTTTCATCTAGGGAGGGCCATCTGCATCACATTGTTCACTGGCATTAAGTGCTGCTGCTTCATTTAAGGTGTGAGGGGGAGAAAAATATGGTAGGAGGTGGATGAAGGAAACCCCTAAAAGCACAGCTCGTTGCCACCTCTCCCTCCAAGTTATTGAGGCGTTGTTAGTACCTGGCCACCCGCAGAGCTATTACCCATCCTGCCCTCCAGTGGAACCAGTAGAGCAGTAAGAGTGCCATGATACTAGGATGTTATACAGAATCAGGGGCTGGAGGAGCTGCATGCTATCGAAACACTGCAATTCTTGAGCTAGTATCGTAGCTCAAACATCAGATGCATATGCAAGCACTACTAACCCAGCCCTGACTTTTTCTAGGGACTCTCCACCAGCTTTATGCAGACCTTGTGTTTTGTATGAAATACAAGCTTTGACGGTCCCTTTAGTCAGCTGCGGGGAGTGGAGGGATATTGCACATTTGTTAAATACTTCCAAACAGTGCTGCTCAGAGGGGGGGAGAGCATTTTCATTTGCTGCTGATTAAATATCTCCCTTCCTTCCTTCCTGCAGGATGGGAAACAGCTTGAGGACACACAAAGAATTTAATTTATTTTTTATTTTTGGTGGTTGAAAAATGTTAAAGGAATCTCTTGACCAAAAGACATCCTGGGTTCAGACCACGAATTAGGCTGAGCTATGAGTACCCAAGATGTTATAAATCAAGCGAAAGCACCTCTGAGTCACACATGATTTTCCTTTCCAAATACTTGTCTGAATATTCCCCCCCCCTTCCAAAATGTGACCTGATCTAATCAGTTTGCAGTCACTTTGAGTGAATCTCTGAAGCAAATGAAAAAAGCTTAGTTAGAAGAAGAATGAAATGGCATTTTATTCTAAGGGACAATCCAAAGTCCTGGGATAATATGTAAATCTTCCACTCTGGTCACAGAAAGCGATCTTGTTCTTGGGAAAGGAGAAAATGTATACATCCACTTTCTGTGAACCTCTCTGAAATAGCAGAAGGTTTATTTTGGTGTTGCTGACAACACGGCTGCTCGCTAACAGTCACTTGGGAGCTTAATATTCGGGGATAGTATGTTTAGATAGGTAGCATGGGACTAATTTTAAACAATCAGGAAAATAAATGGAGGGGGAAGTGCACAAACTCCACGGGCAAAGGAGTGACAAATATTAGCTTGGTACTAGATAAAGAAGAGATTTCCTATGTGCGGGCCAAAACTCCTGTGACATTTCAGTGGATAACAAGTAGGGATAAACCTTAAATAGCTCAATAAATATAAACCCCCATTTACCCTGGCCTAGGTTTATGCATCAGCATAGGTGCGACTAAGCAGTCTGTTAGCCACCAATGGCTGAATCAAGGCTATTCCTGCGGGTCCACAAACCAGGGAGCGGAATTTCTCTCTCGGTTCTCGCTTACGTTTTCTGTCTGTCTCTGTGTTTCTAGTGATCTATCTTAGATTAGGTACTTCTCTCATCCTATTGAGATACTGTCACATCTTGGGTTTTTGGTCTCACAATCTTTAATCTGTTTATTAAGCATCACCCCTGTGCTATTGTCCCTGTTTCATAGCTGAGAAACAGGCACAGAATGACCTGCTCGGGGTCACACAGGAAGGCTGTGACAGAGCAGAGAACGGAACCCAGTCTTGCCGTTCCCAGGCTTGTGCTTTCTTAACGCTCTATTTAATATCAGGTTTCAAAAAGCAGGTTATCCTACCAAGAAATGTCACCATTATAAACATTTTGGTGGGCGTCTCCTCGATAAGCCCGTCTTTTCAGCCCAGGCACATTTTCCATCTAGACTGAAAGCAAAGCATCGTCTCCTTGCAATATTGTTAATCTGTTGTTAAGGGGGGGAAAATCTCAACGCCAGGCTTGGTGCTTCATTGCTTTTTTGTTAGCCTTGAATAGAATTATGCATCGTGAATAAAAACTGCTGTCAACATGCATTGGTTTCAAAACATTCGAGCATATGGTATGTGATTATCTGTATTGTCAAATGCAATAAAGTGAATTTGGATATAATAAAAAATGTAATATTTTAGAAATTTGGTAATAAACTGTAGAAGAATTGACAGGCAGAGACTCTCTGAGGCCTGTAGGCAAAAACATAGAAATGGCAGGACTTTTCAGCACAGCATGGAGTGGTCACAACAGATGAATTAGAAAAGAGCTTTGTTTTAATTCATGAACTTAACCTGGTTAACTAAAATCTATGGCGCAATGGGTTTTCATCCCAGCATTTGCAGGGGAGAGTGACCTTTCTGTGGCTACTTTGCTGCCCTTTTCAGCAATGTTTCCCTTTGTTCTCACCCACTGCTTGGTGGATATACAGCTTCAAAGTAAATGAACTTGACTGATGGCTACCAATTTAGAACAATAACTGAGGCCCCACGGAGGCCAAAATAGAAGAAGCAGTATTGTCTTGTGATTAGAAAGGAGGGCTGGGAGCCAGGACTCCTGGGCTCTGCTCCCATCTTTGCTACTGATTCACTGCATTATGTTGGCCAGGTCACTTGTCTTGTGCCTCGCTTTCCCTGACTGTGGAAATCAGGACGATAACTTATCTCAGAGGAGAGTGTGAGACTAAATTAAAATTTACAGGATCCGCTTGTGAAAGGTACTGTAGAAGCAGAGACTTGTGACACATAATAATATGCCCCTGGCACTCAGGAGTTCTGTGACATGAAAACGAGATTCCATCAACCACTGTAGGGACCATTTGTTGCAGATACCACTGATGATAGATGAGGTTTGGTGGTAAAGTTACCTGGTAGTTAGAGAATGAGGCCAAAATTCTAACCACATTGCTGCCGACTCTGACCTTCGGTATGGCCTTGATTTCCCACTCTGTAAAATTTGAATAACACCCTTCCTTCCGTCCTCCTTCATAAAGCACTCTTCCTCTAAAGAAAGGCGCTGTATCTGTACTTACGATGGTTATTTCCAGAGCCCATTGCGATTGCTCCTTAACAGGGATCTCAGTTAAGCAACTGGAGGACACTCCCTTGCTCAAAGCAGAACATGTTTAGCATTTCCATCCCTTTCTGCATAGAAGGATCTTGTTTTCGTATAGGCAGATAGGTTACAAACGTGGCCTGGATCGTGCACATTAAAGTTCTTGCTGATGAACCCGAACAAGTAGCTTTCACGTGTGATGGAAAATTCACTTGGTAGATATAGATAGATTAAATGAATTTAAAAGCAATTTGGAGCTTTTTTAATTTCCTTCTTGGTGGTTAAAGAGGGCCAATTTATATCAAGGTCCCCTGTTTTTCATTATGACTCCTTGGAGGACCAAAACTAGAGCATCTCGGTCATCAGCTGAAGGTGCAGGGGGGGTGAGGAATATTGAACAAAGAGAGTTTTTCACCCAAGTGTTATCCAAAGTTGGAGTTAACCGATATTAACAAAAAATCAAACACGTAATAGAGATTTAGATAATGTAACTAAACCCCCTTCCTCTCTCTCTCTCTCGCTCATATTTTAGTCTCCTGTGGTTCCCCAATTTACATTAGTTTTAGAATTCTCCGGCAAAAACCTAGAAGTTAAGACATGATATTTCTAATGTAGAAAGCCAAGCAGGAAAAAGAAGACACTGTTGGGGAGGTTGGAGGGGAAAGAAACTTTCAAGCCTTCTTTATAGACAGAAATGAAGCAAGGAACCCTGACACGAATGCACCTCTCATGCACATACACACAATTTTTCTCAGGTCACTGTTAATGCTTCTAAATGATCTGTGAGTATATTAATGCCTTCTGTTAATTAACAATATAATAAAACTGGCATTTCGTAAACTGCCATGTAGCGCATGTTTTAGTCATTATGTACTCAGCGGTTTGGTTTCGGAATGCTAATCGAATAAAATTTTAATGAAGATTTGTTGCTATGAAAAATTTATCAGTAAAAGTTCAGGTGCTGCTTACATTAACGTGGCTTGTAATATGCAATGAGGTTTCCCCTTTCACACCAAGCGCTGAAAATACATTTTAGTTAAAACTATTCTTTTGATATAAGAGCAAAACTGAATAATGAACTCTTAAGGCTGTGCCATTTTATTACTAGGAGCAATTATAAAAGGGGCTCCTACTCTTTATCTAAAAGTCATATTTTTGTTTAGTTCATGCAGTTTTGCCTCTCCATTGATGCTCTATCCTACTCCATCTTGGAGTCCACTCAACTGTGAAGCAAGTACACAGCAGAATCCAGCCCTTCTCTGCAAGGGTGGATCTAGCTGCCAAAGCCCTAAGGAAGGAAGGGAGTGTGTTTGTTGGTCAGAACAGGAGACTGGGCGTTAGGAGTCCCAGACTCTATTCCTCGCTCTGAGAGTGACTTGCTGTGTGAGAGAGGAGGGTGCAGTGGCTAGGGAACGAGTCTGTTACTTAGGAGGCCTGTTTTCAATTCCCTGCTCTACCAGAGACATCCTATGTGACCCTTGGCTAGTCACACTGTCTCTCTGTGCCTGGGGATCATAGCACTGCCCTACATCACAGAAGTGTTGTGAGGGTAAATTTAAAGGATTGTAAGGACTCTATTACTATGGTAGTTGGGGCCACATAAGTACCTTGGCTAGCTCTCAACTTCTCTGTGAACAGATGTAACATACTGTACCTACCTTACGGCTTGTCTTCACTGCAGTGTTAGCTTGAGGTATAACTGAAATGTTGGCCCTAATTCAAGTCCCATCCACACACGAAAAGCTCTAGTTGAAGTTAGGTGGTGCTTTCACTCGGGCTAGCTGGCCCATCCGGGGGTGAAGCTTGAGTGCTGCTGATGTTCAGAGCTGCGAGCACAACCACTTTGTGCAGCTGGAGCGTATCTCACACTGTGGCCGCTCTCGCTTGAATCAGGATATCTTGGTATGTCTTCACTGCCATTAACCTGGGTGACTGGCACCCAGGTTCACCACGCCTGGATGTGAGCATCCCCACAGCAAAGCCGTTACCGTGTCCACACTGTTTCTACACTTGCCCATGTGTGTGTGTCTGGGGTGGGGTCATATCCCATGGTCCTTTGTGCTGAGATGCTGTAGGATTCTTGCTCAGTACTTTGTGTCAACTGGTCTGTCCCTCAGGGGAGGCTGTGAGAAGGCCACTGGAAGACTAGCAGCACTGGAGTGGTTTTGCCTTACTGCAAAGTGGGTAGTTCCAGCCCAAACTAAATCAGAGCCTGGGCTTTATCCCACACTTCCAGCCGGGTCAGCTAGCTTAGACTTAAAGCACCTCTGGACCTGCTCAGAGGTCTTTTTTGTGGGGGTGATAGTGGGGTCTGGGCTAACTGTGCAATGAGAAGAGTCTTAACAAGTAAACACACCATGCCTTGAATTCTACAAACCACACAGTAACACTAGCCTGCTGTGTGCTTCCACAGGTTTCGGTGCCTGAACACCAGCGGGCTAATTGTCAGAGGTGCTGAGCAAACACAACCCCTCCTGAAGTGAACAGGAACCCAGCACCTTTGAAACTCAGGGTGTTTTTAGTTAGGTGCCTTAACATGGATTATAGAAGCTTAACTTTAAACACCGAGATTTGAAAAGTTTGGCCCCAAATTATGTGCCCCCGGGGGGGGGCCCCCCCCCCCCCCCCAATCATCTAGCCTCTGGGAAAAGCTAGGCACAGAAGCCTGTTGGAGTGGAGTTTGCCACATGGTCAGTTTAACAAGGAAAGTTTCACATTCTTAGATACCTTTTTTTTTTTTTTTTTTTTTTTTTTTTTTTTTTTTTTTTTTTTTT
>NW_020664582.1:12078735-12276008 GCF_002925995.2 Terrapene triunguis
TTTTTTTTTTTTTTTTTTTTTTTTTTTTTTTTAAATACCCTTGAATGACAGTCCCTTGCAGTGGGAGGATGGAAGGGGAACCTGAGCCTTGCGGTTCTCCAGAACAAAAGCTGAGGAATATCTTCCTGGTGCCCTTTATCCAGCTGTGTGGCTGACCTCAGCTCTTTGCTTTCCTGCTGCGTTCGTATTGAAATGCCAGCACCTTTTGTGGAGGTCTTGATCTGAAGCAGTTGTCTGCCGATTTAATTTTGAGAATTTACTCCCGTATATTGGAACTTCTTAACTGCGGTAATATCTGTGTCTGTCATGAGAAGCCGACTATTTTCCTGACACACACACCCCCCAAATGGATTTGTGAGCTAATCTTCTGCCTTGATGAGTGTCATTCAGAGAAATGCTGCTGGAGAGCACACTTTAGAATTAAATGCGGTTGGTATTTTCTAACCTAGACCACAGACATTCCTTCCCACCCCCTGTTGGTTAACAGTAGGCTGGGATGGGACTTTATTCTCAGTACAGAATATTGTGCCTTCAAATACAATCATCAGTATTCTTGGGGTGGGGGGTGGGAAAGTGTGTGCATATAAATAAGTCTTTTTCTTACACACATGTGCATAGATATGAATGTGTGTATTATATATTTATATCCATATCAGTGATGATACTTGGACCTGGCCTAATGGACAGGGCATTTCCTCACTCTGTAGTTGAGTCATTTCACTGTGGCTGTTGTTTGATCTCAGCTGGAGCCACTAGGTACTATCTTGTTACAAATAATGAATAATAGCTCACCGTTTTTTGCGAAAGGCAATGTTGTAATACTCCTGCCACCTGGTTCCTCCTTATTGTCCATGTTGCTTTCTTGCCTAGGTTTGCTTGCTAGTTTATAGTTGCTTTTACACCACTCCTTTCTGTGGAGTAGGGGCTGGGAGAATATCTGACACGCCGACAGCTGCGTGATGTTTTCTGTGTGATGGAGACGAGTGTGTCACACTCCTTGCTGAATAAACAGACAGGCATGCCAACAAAAATGTAAATGAATCCTGCGGGTGAGGACTAGAACATGGGTCCCCAGCATTCCTAGGCAGCAGCGCTAATTGAGAGGCTTGAAAAGCTCACATAAACACTCCCCTCAGCTGCTCCCCACAGTTCCGTGGCTGGTCCGGAGCCAATGCAGAAGGCAGACTCACATTCCGAATGAAGACTAAGCATAAATTCTGTATTCTGTACATACAGCTACTTTTTTGGGGAGGAATCTCATATACAGTAAAAGCTTTGTTATCCGGTATATTGGGGGGATGGGGGATGCCAGTGAATCAAATATTTCGGTTAACTGAGAGTTATATTTACCAATGGAATACCAATTTTCAAAGACTTGGAATACAATAAAATATAAAATACAGTAGTACAGTATATAGGTATTCACCAGTCCAGTAGTAGTACTTCACTGCAGAGTGGTTGGTTTCTTGAAGCACTTAGGTGTAGACAGGTAAAGTTTTCTATACAGTAGGTTATCTTGTGACACTACATATCATTATGGGCAGCGTATGGCGTACACCCAGATCACTAAAAATACACTTAACACTAAACTGAACATAATTTAATCTTTCTTTGATGATTCAGAAGGCACTTCAGGATCTTGCAGTGCCTCAGGGTCATCATTATCAACATCAGTTATCACTGTAGCTGTAGAAGGTGTAGGAGATTGGGCTGAATCTGTAATGACCCTATGACACACCCTGGAAGCTGCTTTTTTGAATAAATCCCTGATATCATCTTGCTTACTTGTCTTCTGCCTCTTTTACATAAAAGTAGAGTGCAGAATGTGCAATTGCATAACCTCCTGGGCAGTATACTAGTCCCGGTTACTAGACTGAAGATTTGTATTGAGAGATATCAGAAATGCCAGTTAATAGAGTTTTCCGGTTGATAAAGTGCCGGATAACACAACTTTTACTGTATTTTCATCTGTTGTAGAAAAATAAACCTCTATATTGAAATTAAAATGGCAGCTTTCATCCAAGGAATTCAGGTCTCTTTACATACATTAATGAATTACACACACTGCACGTTAGGGAAGCAGACATCATTTATACCAAGTTGACAGGTGGGGAAACTGAGTCAGAGAGTGAGAGAGTGATTGCGCATAGGCAAGACAAGCAAGGCTTGAGTTAGAAACAGCTAATGCAGACCAGTCAAGAAGATGTTAAGCTCAAGCTGGCTCTGAACATGTTATAAAAAGAAACATGATGACACGGTCTTTGATATATTTGGTTTCAGTCTCCATTTCGTGCAGTAGCCACCTATCGCAGTCACATCCCTGTTCAGGTTTTCTTCAGACTTGTGGAAGTCCCAGTCCCTTGAGGCCAAGCAAAGATCATGGGTGTATGTGACCTGCCTGGTGAGAGTGTTCAGTAGGTCATTGATAAATACATTAAATAGGTGCCGGCACTTGCAGGATTCTGTTCTTCTGGATTCTCCAGATGCTGGTTTTGAGGTCTGAGACACAGAGGGGTTAAATGACTTGTCCAGAGCTATATAGTAGGTCAGCGGCAGAGCTGAGGCTAGCACCCAGGAGTGCTGACTCTCATATTCTTGCTCTAAGCACCAGATAACTCTTCCTTCCCAAGCCAGGAGTCCTGATTCCTAGGCTTTTTCACTGGATAAATAACTCTTCCTCCAGTAAAAAGTTTGGAACACGTCTGATTTTTTTTTTTTTGGTCATTTGCTATGAAAATGTTTCTTCCTAACTTGGTAAATTCTGTTTTTCTTTGTCTTTAAGTAGAAGATTTGGTAACAAAAATTTACATCGTCTGATTTCTATGCTCCCTACCCTTCTGATGTAAAGCTTTTATTACTATTATTATTATTATTTGTTTTATTATAAGAAGGTGGTTTGACAGCCTCAGGTGTTAGATAGCTTACTAAGTAACTTTTTCCCTTCTGATTATGAGGGATGTGTGAATAAAGTAGAACCATATTGATTCACACCAATCTATGCATCGACTGTGTGAGAGCCACTTGCAATTCCCAGCAGCACCAGAAAGCTTTGCAACAGGGAGAAATATGACCAGGCAAGTTGAGAAAATAAATTAAACTAGTGTCAACTTTTCTTGTTTCTTCCCTCATTATTAATGGATGGAATGGGGCTCGTTTATCAAGAAGAGGAAAAATTAATTGACACGGGCTTTAATATTATTATGCCTGGCTTGTCTGGTCACATTTCTTCATTTTTTTGAAAGGCATTTTATTACAGTTTACAGCGACCAGCTGCCAAAACTATTGGTGTAAACAAGAAAGCAGGTGCATAAATAATGCTACAGTGGAACTAGAGGTTTTGTGCATCTAGGCTTAAGTAGCTTAAGTAGAGGAGAAAGGAGAGGCATAAAGCAAATACAGATTAGAAGATCAGATACCAAGAAATAATTTTAGAAGGGAATGTGGCACTGTCTTAATATTTTGTCATTATGTAGCCATGCCTCTCAAATGGATATTATGGGGTGGTTATTTACGTCCATCAGAACATCTGTATGTTGGCAGGTGGATAAACTCTGGTTTACTGGTGATGGAAGGTGGGGATCTACCCTAGGCCTGATCCTGCACGGTGCACAGATGACGTGGTGATGGGCACGGTGCTACGGTTGCCAGGTGTCCGGTTTTCGACCGGAATGCCTGGCCAAAAAGGGACCCTGGCGTCTCCGGTCGGCACCGCTGACCAGACTGTTAAAAGTCCAGTTAGTGGCACAACAGAGCTAAGGCTCTGCACAGCTCCTGGAAGTTCCCACCCCTACCCAACCCCCTGAGCCAGTGGTGAAAATGAGCAAGCAAGTGAGGGTGAGGAGAGCAAGTGTCGGGGGCGGGGGGGGAATGGAGTGAGAAGGGGCGTGGCTTCTGAGGAGGGGCGTGGCCTCAGAGGAGGGGTCGGGCAAGGGTGTTTGGTTTTGTGTGAGTAGAAATTTGGCAACCCTACGCGGTACAAATGCCCACACAAGGACTGTGCAGCTGCAGAGCGTTGCATGTATGAGACAAATGCAAAGAAGCCCGATCCTGCATTAACAAAAGCACTCCCATGCAACTGCCAAGTTATTCTTGCATAGCAGCAGAACTGAGAGCTGAGAATTTATTACACTTATTTGCATGCTGAAGATGGTGCTTAAATCCATGTCTCCTCTGATATACACTTTCTCCTTTCCATGCTCTGCTCTCTTTAGATTATTGTGTGGTCATGGAAGAGGCTTGGTGATTATAGTGTGTATTATTTGTATGACAGTAGCCTTTAAGGCATGTCTGCACAGGGATAAAAACCCCACGACTGGCCTGGCTCAGCTGACGTGACCTCACGGGGCTCGGGCTCTGGGGCTGAAAAATTGCTGTGTAGATATTTGGGCTCGGACTGGAGCCAAGGCTCTGGGACCTTGCAAGAATGGAGCTCCAGCCCAACCCCAATGTCTACACAGCAAATTTTAGCCCCTTAGACCAAGCCCCATGAGCCCAAATCAGCTGACCCGGGCCAGCCAGGGGTCTTTTATCCCTTTGCAGACGCACCCCTACAGGCCCAACTGCTCTAGGTATTGTGCAAACTCTTAGTAAGAGACAGTGCCTACCCCAAAGAGCTTACAGTTTAAATAGACAAGATCGACAAAGGGTGGGAAAATACAAGTTTTACAGATGAGGAACTGAGGCTGAGAGATAAAAGTGAGTTGCCCGAGTTTATAGTGAGTCTACGGTAGAGGTGGGAATTGAGTCCAGCTATCCTAACTCCTAGTCCAGTGCCTTAACCACAGGACCATCTGTCTTTTATGAATTATTTCTGGGTGAAGATTTTATTTAGTATCAGGGGGTAGCCGTGTTAGTCTGTATCTACAGAAACAACAAGGAGTGCCACCAGACTCCTTGTTGATTTTATTTAGCTTATTCTCAGCAGAAGTGCTTAACCTCAGTTGCTCTCTTGCACTAGAGCACAACCTTGTTGCTTTGTTGGATGCATGGACTTGTAAGGTCAAGACCTATATGTCCTTGTAAGGTAGGAAAGTACCTTTAGCACACTATGCTGCTTTCACATAATTTCACAAGCTCTGTGTGTGTGTGTGTGTGTGTGTGTGCGCGCGTGCATGCGTGTACATGTATGTAGGTCTAGCTACACGTAACTAAATATACGTGTACACAGAGATAAACTCTTGACCATACCAAAACTTTCTACTAACAGGCAAGAGAAAATAGCTGTGTCTCATAACAATGGGTGTCGTCTCGGCTTTATTTCACCAAAGCTGACACAAACCCTTTCCAGTGATGACAGAGGTGTGAAATATAGCTGACTTCTAGTGTGAAAAACCCAAACACAGCACACAGGAGCATGATTTTCTGAGCAATTGACACTTAGCACTTATTTATACTTCTGCTGATTTTAAATTGTTTTAATCTTGTATGGCTTCTGTCATTTACTCCGAACGGTGTTTCTCTTATTTGTGGGGTACTGTGATAGAATGTCACCACGGAGTAACTCTGTTTAGCTACATAGAACTGTGGGTGGAAGAGGTTCTATGAAATGTACTTGGGATAAACAGGGTTCTGGATCAGTGACGGATTTTCAGTGCAAAAGATGCTCGTTGTTGGGGCGTGGTCAAAGCTCTCAGACATCCAGGCCAGGGCTCTGCAGAGGTGTCAGAAATGTTTGCAGTGAAAGTTGGAGCTGCTTGAAATTTTGAGTGTGTTTTGGATTGTGTTAATGGATCTGTTTCGTCAAAATTTGCTCTCTGGTGTGAATTTTGCACTTGAACCCGGTTCCCAGTGAAAGGAACTCTTTTGCAATTTGCCGTTTGAAATGCTTGCCTGTTTTCTGTGTGAAAAGAACACTTTCGTCAAATAAATTGCCTGAAGCCAAACGGTAATAATTTTTTTGTGCTAAACTTTGAGAGCTATATCACCCATCTCTTATAGATCTTGTGAGAAGGCTTGAGGTTTACAAGGTTCTGCTGTTAGCATTGTAACCTGTTTGGGCCAGGGGTGATCATTTAATATATGTTTGTACTGCACTTAGCACAATAGGACCTTGATGTGGTGGCCTCTGGGTGCTACTGCAAAATAAAAGTAAATAATAATCTAAATAATGTTATTTAGAGTGCCGTTACTTTAAACATCTGGCAGTCCCACAGCTCCATTCCCTGATATGCCAGCTAACCACTTGGATTCAGAGGAAGTTGCCTTGAAACCTATGGGCTATCTTGTACCCTTAGTCTCTGTACTCCAAGCGTCATTAAGAGTAGTACAAGAGGACTGAGAACACAATTATTCTTAATGCGGAGGGGGATGGTATTTTCAAGCTTAAAATAAAAACTCCTCTAGCCCATTTTTCTGTATTTTCTCATGAAAAGAAAATCTTCCCAATTTAATAAGTTGAATTTTCAGCCATAAACATATGGCCTGATTTTCAGTGATGCTAAGCATCTGCAGCGCTCATTAAAGGTGGCTGCAAGATGCTCAGCCTCTCTGAAAATCAGAACCTCCTGGAAATCAAGAGTAGATAAACCATAATGTGTTGAACAAGCTAAGTGGTTTTATTGGCACTTCATAATAGTCATCAACCGTCATGAGGACTTGCTGAGACTTACAAGTAAGTTACCATCTTAGACTGCAAGGGTTCTCGATTTAAAGAAAAAGAGCTACAAAAATTATTTATCCACTAGAAGGCACATTAACAATCACCTTCAAAAGCATTGGTATCTTAGCTTATTTTCAGAAAAGGTAGACTGAATGGGAGACACAACTCAGCTACATTTTTTTGAGAGACTGAGAGGAAGAGCAAGATTATTCTCTAGATAGGTAGTATAGAATCATAGACTTGTAGGGCTGAAGTGGTAATCTAGTCCATCCCCTGCACTAAGGCAGGGCGAGCTATACTAGACCATCTTTGACAGGTGTTTGTTTAACCTCCAGTGATGGGCATTCCACAGCATCCCTTGGTAATATGTTCCAGTACTTAACTATCCTTAGAACCCTTCATCCTCCCCTCCACCCCCAATTTTTCTGACCCGCAGTGAGCTGGAGCTCAGTGAATGTGACATAAATATCCATTCATGTGAATGCTTAGCCTTTCCAAACCAGTGTACAGAATGAATCTAGAGGTATTTGCTTTTGTCTGTGATAGTGTATACTACATCAATCAATCCCCCTGAAGAAGTTCTGGGCCCAATTTCAGTGTCTATCAACAGCCATTGACCAATATATGAATGGGATTAAATGATTTTTTTGAGCAGATGATAAAGGAAGGTTTTTTTCACCTGAAGGTCACGAATCCTGTCGCTGCTTCCTTCAGTGATCTCACTTGGCTCAGATGCTCTCATCTGGGGGCATTTGTTTCCTCCTTTATATATTTCCCCTATTCTTTGTCTTTTCTTTTACAGAAAGGATTATTCAAATGAATATTCAGTTTTATTCATTTGAATCAAGGAGGGGAAAAAAACCCAACTGTTTGACTCTGTTAAATGCTTATCTCTTAAATAGAGCTTGTTAGCTTCCAATAATAGCTTCATTCAGGAAGATGCAGTATAATTTCATTTTAAAATGTGTGCTCCTTGACAACCGGAATCCTATTTATGTCACCATTTTAAACAGCCTTCTTTGTTTTGTGTTAATCTCTTTCGTACACTTTCCATGGAATGTTTTTTGTTGTTGTTGACTCTTGGTACCTCTCATAAGAAATAATCAACTGTTTGAGCCAGAAAGCTTTAGAAGAGTTTGGGTAATTTAAAAATGAGTGTGTATTCATTATACTGACTAATGGGGCATGCATACAGTAATATTTTTCTTATGCAGTTGTTAAAAAAAACCAGCTACCAACTTTTAAAATTTTATTTTAAATATACCGCAGATTATTTCATGAGGTTTTGATTCCGGAGCCAATGCTCTGTTTGGAGTTTCTGCATTTAAAATATGATGTGATCTCTTGGTGAATGTCCTGTGGATTTTAAGTGGCTGTACATGTGTGAATTATAATCTACTGGATACTTTCCAATTAATTAAAAATGTCAGTGATCATAAAGCGAAGACGTTATTATGAGCACAGTGCCATTGATCCTATTGCACTTTGCAAGCTAGAGGCTTGATCCTGCAGATGCTGTAAAACATACAGCACTTGTTGAAATGTCACCACCTCTGGGGTGGAGATTAGCTGCAGGAGAATTTGTGGCCATGTCTGATGTTTAGTATATGGGTGAGGTGGAGGGCAGGAACAAGCCTTATGCTTTGACAAGTGCTATGTCCATACGTAGGGTGACCAGATGTCCCGATTTTATAGGGACAGTCCTGATATTTGGGGCTTTGTCTTATATAGGCGCCTATTACCCCGTCCCGATTTTTCATATTTGCTATCTGGTCGCCCTGTCCATAAAGAGCAGATGGCACCTTGATTTTAATGGCTGTTCTAGAGGTTCCATGCTTGAACTTAGCCTCCAGAGAGGGACCAACTAAGTGGCTAAGCAAGTTCCAGGGGCAGTAGATATTACAAACCCAGTGCTTGAGTCCATCCCTTCCTTCTTGTTTTGTTCTGACATTGGCCCTCCAATATGGGTTCGTTCCCTATAGGAATGCAGCAAAGTAAGGTGGTTACTCACTGCAGGGAAATAAAAATAATTTTTTTCATTTTCCTCAAGGGCTGCTACAAATAGAAACTAAAAGAGGCATGTGCAGTTGTAAAGTGTTGAATTCTTCTAATAGAGAAAGAGAGATTATTTAGCACAGGTTGCCACTTGAAACCTATGGCGGGCTGTAGCGTGATTTGAAACCTATGTACTTCAGTGATATGGGTTTTTTCCTTTTAAGGTTTAAAATTTCAGGTTAATGCCCATATTACAGGAACTTGGGTAACATATTACACTGGAAATTTCAGCTTTGATGCAACTTCCTGATGATTATTTTTAATCGAGGGCCATGGTTTGGGGTTCATTTAACCTTTGTTTCTACCACAGTGATTTGTTTTGAAGCCCGAAGTCACAAGAGTAAATTCACCCTGTGCAAAGGACGGGCATTAGGCCTATGTACTACTGAAACCCTGGAAGTTGGACTTAGATGGTGGTGGCCCTTCAGGACAACAGTGAATGTCACCCATAATGAGCTGATGGTCCCATCTCAGCTTTATAATTCAGAACCCTCCTGTCTCCCTGTCCTGCCATCTAGCCACTAGCGCACAGTCATTCTGCATTCTTCTTGTTTTCCTTTGTTAATCATCACTTTAATTCATTGCAGATGATAATGCATCCACTAGGTAAAATGATTACACAGTTAAGGAATAGCATTTACTGATAATTAATTGTTTCATTGCTTCTTGGCTTTTCCATAAGAAGAAGAAATAAATGTTTTTAGACATAATCAAGTTTGTTTTCTCTCATCAAGCCAGATAGACAGGCATGTTTGAAATGGTGTAGCTCTTTTAAAAACCTGCAAATGAGTGTTGACACCATTGGATTGTTCTGTTATTTCGATTATAAAACCTGTAAATCCAGAAAGCTATATGTCTATCTTCTTTAATCAGACAAATCATTTCTTCATAAACCTGCATTTCTGCCTTATGGATGAGGGTGGGAAGGAGTAACCTGTTTCCTAGTTTGAACATGTAATGATTTTGGTGGGTTTTCTGGTGGAGTTATGCATATTAACTCTAATCTCCTGAAAATTCCCCTTCTCTTCTTGTTACTTGCCGTGAGACCTGAAAAAAATCGAAACTGAAATCCTCCACTGCAATATTCGCTAATGAGTTACTAATGATGAAGATGTTTCTGGAACTCAAACAATTAATGACTTGCAGAACTGGACTGGACATTTCATTCTGCTGGGCAAAACTGGTTCCCTGTGGTGTGCTGCTCTAATAACACCAATAATTACTTAACACAGTGTGGGTCCCTAGATTCCTGGGATGTCATGTTTAGTCCGTTAACCACAAAAATTTTAGTTGCAACTGCAGTCCTGCGTAAGGAAGAATTAAGCAGAGCAATTTAGAAGACAAATAAAGGGACCAGTTTGAATAAGATGGTTCAAGATGCTACATGCTTGAAGTACTGAGTAAAATAGCTTTCTGAACAAAGATGCAAAGAGAAATCTTTGGATGTTAATGTAACATAATAGTCAGATGTTGTGACTTCTAGGATATTTTGAAACCATTTTGAGTTGTAATTTACCTAAGGAGAGGTGTCAGGGGGAAGCATTCAACAATATTAAAATTACTCTGTGTTCCTAAACCAATCAACCGGTAGGTGCTTAAACCTTGCTAGTTCACTCTAATCACTGAGAGACCCATTGAGAATAGCAGCTTTCTGTGAATTTATGAATAAGCAAACACACATGCACAACTTCAAGGGCACTGTATTGCAAAATGTAGTTTGTTCACTTACTCTGACAAGCACAGTTTAGTTTTAATTATTTGCTATTATGAAGTTTTCTAGCAAATGTACTGTGTGTGTTAAAGCAATGGAGGGTGTGGTAATAGAAGACTTCACTCGAGCAACTTAGCAGTTGCAGAATCTTTGCTGAGAATTAAAGTGAGGAGGGCCAGGTTTTGGGAATGAAGAAACAGGTTAGTGGATGCAAAGTGAGAATTGGCAAGGTTTGGACTGTATTCCCTCATAACCAGAATCTCTGGGTTTGTAACATGCAACGGGCTGGATTCTCAGTTAGTGTTAGTATAGCTCCTGGAAGTCGTCAGAGCACCATCAATTCATGCCAGCTGAGTATCTCCCCCAGTGTCTGTGTCTGTGAACAAGATATTTACTTTCACACGTGCAGCTGGTTGACTGGTGCAAAACTATTTATGTAAAATAAACTAGACAGTTGTGAGCTTATTTATCTCCCGTCCCTTCACCGTCATTTTGGTTTGTTTTAAAACACGAGTTGCAATGGGCTTATGAGTGCAGCATTCATTTCTGTTCATATAGTATTGTGTGCTGAAGATATATCCTTCCAATATCGAAGCCTAAAAGACTTTTCTTGGTACTAATTTGGAGTTTGGGGTTGTTCTGTTGTTTTATTGGGAGCCTTCATGTTGTCTTAATAGATTTTGATATTTATCCATTGAGTGCTTGAAAGAAACACGGTGGTGCTTTGTGGGTTTGGTTTCTTTCTTTTTTTAAGAAAAGATGGGTGAAAATCAATATGCATAGCTGTAGCTGGCTGCCAAACTTCTTTAGTGTGGAGTGTCTCAGATAGCATGGACCCAACAGAGTAAATACAGTGTATAGCTGGCGGGCAGACAGCATGCATCAAACAACCTTAAACTGGCCCAAATCCATAGCTCCTTTGAAGCGGCAGTAGAGAAAAGATGAGTGATCAGATCAGAGGTCTTAAACTTTAATCGTTTCTTAAAGGCCTCCGGATGTCCTGATGAGGTATTTGAGGAAGTAATTCAGGAAGAAAGGGACAAATAACCACCTCCAAATCTTGGCTGACCCTTAGGGTTCACTCTGTCAATGTGCTGAAAGGACAAGCCAGGACCTGCTTTGATCCAAGAAGCACTTCTATAGTGACGGCTTCCCTGTGAGAGCAAAGCCAGTATCTTTTGACCCTTATAAATAACAGATGAGTAAATTTTTTGTTTGCTCAGAGGCAAACATAAACAGAAAGTGCTGATACATGTTTGTGAAATCATTAATTTTTTTATTCTTGCTGCTAGTGGTGTTGGGAAACGAGGAATCATTTTCTCTCCCTTTTTGAATGTTTGTTCTTTGTCGCTTAATGAATCAACCCTAACGGAGAAGTCTCTTAGAATTTAAGAAGAACTGAACCTAATAGGGTTCCATATAAATTTAACAGGGTTCTGTATGGATTACTCCAAACACCTATAAAATGTAATAGAGAATTATTTCTGTTCTCTAGGTTTTTGATCCATCCAGTAACAAGGAAATAACTGTCTATAACATTCTATAGGATGGATCAAAAAAATCTATAGGAAGGACAGAACCCTATTAAATATCTGATATTTTGTCTCATTCCTGTAATATATAGGAGTGTTCCATAAGGGCACAATAGAAAATGTGTGTATTATTAATTATTTGTATTTCTGTAGCTTCTAGGAGCCATAGTCCTAGACAGGACATCATTGTGCATGTGTGTGTGAAAGGTGACAAAAATCCAAACTGCCCATAAAATGCCATATTTAAATGAAGCCTCTGTTGTTTAAATATAATTAATATTTTCCTTATACTTTCCTTCTTTCTCTCTTTTAATAAATAGGATTTGGCTTCGTAACTTTTGAAAATGAAGACGTGGTGGAAAAAGTCTGTGAGATTCATTTTCATGAAATCAATAATAAAATGGTAAGTTTTTCCAATATGCATGTCAGCAGTAGAGAAATCTCACCATTTATCACAAAAACATGCTGTGCCCGTGTGGTCCTTTGGGAAAATGTTCTCCATAAAATTAATTGTTTTTAGACATCCTGTGTCAGATGTTTGTCTTTATAGTGGGGTGAGCACCGGGTTATGAATTTCGCTTATTTAGCTGTTATTTTTCCCACTAACCTGAGGGCATATAGGGAGGTTTTCATTACTCAGGTACCTAGTAATTGTCATACTGGGTCAGATCGGTGACCTGTCTAGTGTAGTGTCCTATCTTGGCCATGGTCAACACCAGATACTTCAGAGGAAGGTGCACCTAGACAAAATGGGATTATCAATAGGGTTGCACAGGTGTATCAGAGAACAAGAATTTGACTCAGCAACCACGGGGGTGAAGATGATCCGAATCGGGCCACTTGATTATTCTCAAATGTCATCATCTTCCAATAATCCAAGTTCTTGTCTCTCTTCTCCTGATTATCCCACTTTCCCCAATCTTCCCTATATAACATTTTGCTATTGGGAAGAGGAGTAGAACCCCATTTATGGCCACTGGATGGGCTTCTCAACACAGGAAAAATGACCGGAGTAGCTACTGCAGAATAAGCTAATTCAGATCAATTTCCCTGTGTAGACAAGCCCTAGTGCTGCTTAATACTGTAGCTGCCCACCAGAGGGAGCCAAAAAGAGTCATGGTGCACTGCTGTCAGCCTGCTACCATGTAACCTCATATCTCTTTGAAAGCACCTCCAGATCCACCTGTCCTAATTCAGGAGCAAGACGACTCCTGAAGTTCTTCTAAAGCCCAGTCTCCTCCTGGGTAGAGGGTTGCTCTGTCAGCAAAGCCACCTAGACAGATGGGAAAAAAAAACATTTGTATTTCAATCAGTGCAATAACTTTGATATTTTCAGTTAAAATATTCTTTTCCCTTTGTCAAAACATCCCTTGCTTCTCAAACATGTATTCAGATATGCATTGTATAGTGGTCTGATATGTGTTCACAGACTTTAAATTCAATAATAGAGCTTTTAGTGTGGATAAGATCAAAGCAATCTCCTTAGCATATGCTAGAGGCCTGATTCAATATTTGACTTGCTAATTTTTCCCAGGGCACTGAAATAATATTCTTCATATTGTTCCTCACTGCAATGTGCATCTGAAATGAAAATAACATCTCCTTAGCATTCTATATGTTGAGATGTCAAGCTCAGACTTTAAAGGTGGGGGCTGCACAAAGAGGTGACGGCTCTTACTTTGGGTCTGTTAACTTTAGTGCACTTTGTGTCTATATTAGGCTGTCTTTCTTAGACTGGTTTATTCAGAATTTTTTCTTTTGGCCAATTACATTTTAGTGTTTCCCACCACTGTAGCCACCAATGACCCTTAGAAATGCAGAGTGAAACAAATATGGGCTGAAATAATGCCCCCATCCAAATGCTTATTCTTTTGTATATTAGCTAAATGATGTTCATCCTAATAAGCCATCCGATTAATTGTTTTTCTTTAATAAAAAAAAAGAAGTTAAAACTAAAGGTAAAAGTGTTGATTTAAATGAGTGCAAGACTTGCCAACTGGTGAAGGAAAAATAGTCTTTTCATATCCCTTTCTGCAGGGCTTGCTTTATTTCCCAAAACCCCAAACTGGAAACTGCAACAAATCAGTCTTGTCATGTGACATCAGATCACTTGTGTAATAGACCGGGACTTGGAAATCCTTTCCATGCCAATGCACCTTCACCCCATGTCACAATGGCCCTCTATGCAGATGTTTTTATATAATAAAGACCCTAATCAGGATTGGGGGCCACTAGGTGCTGTAAAAAAACACAGAGGTAAAATAACTGGCTCTTATATAGCACTTTTCCTCAGTAGATCTCAAAGCACTTTACAAAGGAGGTTGGGGAAACTGAGAAACAAAGTGACAAACAAAGTGACTTGCCCAAGGTCTCACCATTGGTCAGTGGCAAACCTGGAAATAGAACTCTGCTCTCTTGAGTCCCAATTCAGTACTCTATCCACTAGCCCACACTGCCTCTCTCTGCCTGCCAAGTGACAGTGGTAAAGATTCATAGAAAACAGTTAAAGTGAAGGGCGTGCTCTGCTATAGCGAGGGTATGGTGATTAACTCCTTGTAAGAGCATACCCACAGGAACTTTCAAACCCCTGGCAGAACGGTACCTCTCACCCCGTGACTACTTCGTTTCCTTAATAGCCTCTTATCTTTGTCTTTGTCAAATGATTTTCAAAAGTTTGAATAAATGACATCAGCCAGTTTTCCTTTATTTGCTGTTTTGGTGATCTGCTCAGAGAATCTTAATGGACGAGAGGCGCATAATTTTCCTTCACAAGAATTCATGCTGCTTTGTCCTTTTGTCACATTGATCTAGGTGTTTTGTTGTTCTATTTTATAATTATCAGCCAGCAGTGGATGAAATGTGAAATTTGGAATGATGCAGAAAATATCTGGGAGATTACTTCAGTTATTTCACACTATGTGGTTTTTCTTAGATTCAGATTCTTAGCTGATGTAAATCAGCATTGCTCCCTGGATTTCAATGCTGGCCCTCAGTGAGCTACTTAGTGTAGTACAGATATGAGATGAAAAAGAATTGTGCGGTAGAGTCCAGTTTAACTTCAGCGATATCACGTTGGCAGGACAAAGTGAGTGAGCGGCCTGAGACACTTCATTTGATGCATTCTTAGTGAAATGTCAGTTTGTTGTAGAATTTCAAACAAATTGCATGTTTTTTTTTTTGCTGCATGTGTGCCTTATGTATTTACACATGATGGGGAGATTTTAAAAAGCACTCAACCTTGGCCTAATTCTGCTGTCATTGAAGCCAGTGGAGTTTCACTATTGACTCCATTGGAAACAGTTTTAGGGTATCACCGATTCTGCAGGCATAGAGTTAGGTCAATGCAGGGTGCTTCTGAAAATCCCACCCTTTAGAATCTATCGTGATGCACATTTTCCTGCAGACATTATTCTTGCTAATTGGATACATTGGCATCTGTGGAACATTCCTGTGTCTGTCACAGGTTCTAGCAGTCAAACACAGACACACACACTGGTATGTAAGCCATGCTCTCACTGTTGCCTTGGCCAGTCTACAAGTGCAGGGCATTGGTTAGGAGGAAGGACCTGAACTTCTCAGTTCCTGCAGTTACTCAGCAGTTTCTCATTCCCTGGGGGGTTTGTACAGTACATATCCCGCAGTGGGTGTGATGTTGCTGCACCCCTTCCTCCTGGCTTCAGTGGGGAGTAGGGAACAGTTTTCAGCTGGCACTCAGCTTCCCTATTAGAGCTGCCCTTCTGGCTTTGGTTGCATGCAGTCCTGTCTTCATGGGCAAAGCTCAGTGGCTTTCCACACTCCTTACCGACATTCTTCTAGGGACTGCTTAATTTGCATGTTCTCTTCCTGCTCCTTTCCCCACTATGGTAACACCAGAAATTGGCCTCTGTATTCAGCAGTGTCCATCTTATTGTCACAGCCAGGCAGCGGTCAGCCAAACCTAGGAGTCAGAGCCAGAGTCTGCAGTCATGAGACAGGAGTCAAGAGCTGGGTAGGTCAGGATACCAGGAGATCAGAGACCGGAGACACACTGGAGAGCAGAACCACGAGTCAGATGCCAGGAGTCACGCCGGGTCGGGATGCCAGGGAGCAGGAGCAGGGTGGAGCCCAGTTGTTCAGCCACTTTCCTGTTCATGCTCCTGACTTAAGTAGGGCCAGTGGGCCAATCAGCCTCTCTGGGATTCTGTCAATTGGACCTCAGGGGCAGAGCCTCAAACTGGGGCTGGTCTTCATGGGTCCCAGTTAAGCAATTGTCAGCAGACTGCCAGGTGGAGGGCTGGAGTGCGGGTGCTCCCAGGAACCCTGCAGACCCAGATTCGAGACTTACCTGCTTCTCCACTTCCATGTATTTCAGAGGCTAGCTGGCCAGCTCCTCCCCTCCTGACTTCTCAAGACATCTTCTGACCTCCCTTTTTGGTGTTGCTGGAATAGACACTCCTCCAGTGCTGCTGTTGCCATATTTACCGGGCCTGTAACCCTATGAGGCTGAGATACACCAGACTAACACACATGCCTCCCCTTTGGCAAGAACAGGGCTGCCCAAGGAGAGAGGCACAAACTAGCCAGCTACCCCCTGGCGGTGCTGGGATGCACAGTTAAGAGTATGCAATGTCCCCTGAGCCTTGCTCCAGAAGGCAGTTCAAGGAAAAGGAGGACCATTCTTTAGGGGCAAGAGCCCCCAGCCTCTAGTTCACCAATAACACTTACATTTCGGCTAGCTTCCGGTTCTGCTGTGGAATTTTACCCAGCTATTCTCCCACGCTCCCTGGGTGAGGAGGGGCTGGGAGACCTGCTAAAGGAATCCCAGGTTTAGGGCCTGTTAAGGAGAGAGGGGGAGAAAGAAAAAGGTGGGGTGGATGAATATGTCATTGGAGCTTCGCATTGAGCTGGGGATAAAAAGGTATAGGCTGTTGTTGTTTGGTGTCATGGATAATTAAAATGAATCCTTACAAACAAAACATGTCATACCTACTCCGTCCATGATACGAAAGCCATGATGCTCTGAGCATCTCTTTTTGGTCGCTCCTTTCACTGCACTAACTTAAAAGCTGCCCACGAGAGAGTAGATGATGCATGATGTAGGCACAGGACTGAGTCATTGCATTGCTGATGTGTCTGTGGATGAATTACCAGATCCAAAAAAGAGAGCGAGAGCTGGTGTGTGGGTGGGAAGGGGAGCTGGCGCAGATGCCTAAAGATGACACACAGCTAGTTATGGAGCGCTGGGAGAGTACTTAACTTTATCAGCTAGAAATCCATCCTGGGCTGACCACTGGGCAACCCACTGGTAAGTGTGTGTTATAGGTCCCCCTGCGTGCCAATTTGCAGAGGATACAAGTTGTTGCAGACCCCATCTACAGAGCCTTGGTGCTTAAGCTCGAGCTGTAGCAGCTCATGCTTTGAGTTCTGGAGGTCCCCTGGTCTGTCAGCGAAGAGGGCAGCCATCACTACTGCACCTCCAGATTTAGCAACTGAAGTTCATAATGCTGAGATCTCTCTCTCTCTCTCCCATCTTCAACAAGTTGTCATTCTACATAGTGGGAAAATGAAGGTAACTTGGCTACTGTTGTTTGTGAGCCTATTTCTAGGTTCGCTTCTCACTTGTAAGCTAATTTTAGCTCACCCATTCTGCTTCTGTTGCCATTTATAAAGCTTAGAATGTCAAACGCAATAGTAAATGAGTAGTATGAAAGCGAAAAAGAAAATGCCAGAGAGGCATTTAATAAATGACGTGGGAGTAAGATTTAATAAATGTACGTGGGAGTAAGATTATCTCCAAACGTTTAAAAACAAACCAATCCCAGGATATGCTTTTCCTAAAGAAGTAGGCTATTTTGCAAATAGAAACAGAGCATGTTGTCTGTGTGGGGTGTAAGGGGTGGGGATATATGGTGGGGGTGATTCTCTCTCTTTAAAAAATAATTTTGCACAGTGGTGTAGAATGCAGTAGATATTGGTATTTATCATTTATGTTGTGGTAGCACTTATTTGACCACATCTGGGTTCCATTATGCCAAAGGCTGTGCAGCCCAGGGCCGGCTTTAGGCCGATTCAGCCGATTTGGCTGAATTGGGCCCCGCGCCAAGAGGGCCCCGCGCTGCAGCTCTCCACCCCACCCCCACCTCACTTCCCCCTCCTCCCCTCCCCTGAACGCTCCGCCCCCTCCCCTGCAGGCAGCACAAGGTAAGCTGGGGTGGTGGGGGCGCGAGAAGGGCTCCGGGGAGGCGCGGCCCGTTCCCGCCGAGCACGCAGGCCCCAGCGGCTCTGGCCCGGCTCGGGTCCGGCGCGGTCCCCGCGGCCCGGCCCGGCCCCCGCGGCGCGGCTCGGGTCCGGCCCGGCCCCCGCGGCGCGGCTCCGGGTCAGACCCAAGCCCGGCAACCCCGGCCGGAGCGCAGCTCGATTCCTGGGGGCGGGGCTTGCAGCAAGCCCTGCCCCCAGGAATCGGGCCCCGCTCTTGCTAAAGCCGGCCCTGGTGCAGCCAGAGAATAAACGGTCCTTGACCCAAATAGTTTACAGTCTAAAAGTTAGAACAGGTGGATCAGGGTGGGAAAAGGGGATTGCTGGCTAACAAAAATAATAGGATGCTTTATCATAGATGAATACACACATTAGCTATTGAATTTCTCCCAAACTTCTGTGTATCCTTCATATGTCCATAAAGTATAAGAGAATTTAGCACTTTGGAAAACTGGCCCTGGTTTGACAGCTCTGGAGGTCCTCTGCCCCTGCCGCTTCCCCCCGATAACATGCACAGCAAAGGCGGCAGCAAAGGTAAACTTGTCCACACTGCCACCTCTGTTTAAACCCTGTCCTTGGAGGAGGTACCTGCCTCTAGGGATTAGCCAGAGTGGGCTGTCTGGTTCTTGGGCTCTCTGCTGAGACTGTCCGAGAGGTTGCCACACATGATGGATTTTTTTTCACTAGAGGCTTGATTTGAAGTCAGGGGAAGGACTCTGACTTCAATGGGCTTTGGATCAAGATTGAAATACTGAAATGTGGCTAATTCATCCATTCATTAATACATAGGAACCACCAACCGGCATTCTGGTGGTGGTGGTGGTAACTTTCTGCTCTGAAGTGGAATAGATTGAAACTGCCAACCTAGAAGTTAGCTGTACAGTCCCTGAAATCCAACCACCAGATAGTGATCAAACCTGCAGACAAAGTGAACACTATCTTAGTCCTTAATCATGATGACTAAGTCAACAAGGCTAATAGACAACTCTCTGGCACTACTGAGTCTATCAAGAACTAAAAGAAGACCTCCCCACAAACACCACAGTTCACACATGAATTTAAAAATACTGTGAAATCCTTCACAAACAACTCTACAACCCATCCCAGGGTTCTACATGCTTCCCAAGATACACAAACAAGGGAACCCAGGCAGACCCATCATATTGGGCCACGGCACTCTCACTGAAGGAAAATCAGGACTGCATAAAGGGCCAACTTGCTCCAAGACACTACTGACTTCCTCCAGAAACTAACAACCACCTCTAGAACACCATGCTTGCCACTATGGATGTCACCTCCCTATGCACCAACATCCCTCACCATGACAGCATCGCTCCCTGCCTCGCATACTTACAAGATAACATGGCTGGCTCATTACAGAAGCAGCTTTTCCTCTCTTGGAATTGACACCTCCTCATCTATTATTGGGAGTGGACTACATCCACCCTGATTGAATTGACCCTGTCAACACTGGTTCTCCACTTGCGAAGTAACTCCCTGCTCTCCATGTGTCAGTATAAAATGCCTGCATCTGTAACTTTCACTCTATGCATCTGAAGAAGTGAGGTTTTTACCCACGAAAGCTTATGCCCAAATAAATCTGTTAGTCTTTAAGGTGCCACCAGACTCCTTGTTGTTTTTGAAGATAACGTACAGCGCTCAAAAATCCACCCCAAAAACATTGCCAAGATCATCCATTTCATCCTCACCCACAACCTCACATTTAGCAGCAAACATTTTGACCAAACCATGGGAACAGCCGTGGGTATTCAGATGACTTCTCAATATGCCATCCTCTTCGTGGGCCCCCTTGAGGAAGAATTTCTGGATAGATGCACCATGAAGCAAGTGATATACCTGAGATACCTACGGTGAACTTTTCATCCTCTGGACAGAAAACCTAAACTACCTCATAGATTTCTGAACACCATGATCAGTTTCAGTACTGGAACTCTACAAATGACTATAAGAAACCCACAGATCACTACACTTACCTCCAAAGATACAGCAAACACCCCAGACACACCAAAAAATCGGTTATCTACAGTCAGGCACTCATATACTACAGAATTTGCTCCAAAGAGAAATTCCAGGATACGCACTTAAACATGCTTATTCACTAAATAAGGACACTCCACCAGACAAGTAGATCACATCATGAAAAGGACCCCCCAAATGCCCCAGGAGAACCTGCTTCAATAAATGGGAAAAAAAACCCACTGACCAAACATTCCTAGTTGTCACCTGTCACCCCACACTGGAACCCATACAGGATATCGTCAAACAATTACAACCCATACTTGGTGGGGACCACATCCTGAAAAAATCTTTCCTGACCCCCCTCTTTTGGCCTTCAAACAACTCCCCAACCTCATCATCAGAAGCAAACTCCCCACAGATCAGGACCCACCAACTCAAAGTGGCACCAGACCCTGCCAGAACAACAGATGCAAAATCTGAAAACACATCTTCACTGCTACAATGATCAATACCCCCACAACACAGCTCTCAAGGTTCTTGAGTCCTATACATGCCTATCACAACATGTGGTGTACCTCATCCAGTGCCTTAAAAGCCCCAGCAATAATCATGTGGGTGAAGCCAGACAATCACTATGGTCTCGAATGAACTCATACAGAAAAATGATAAAAGACCAAAACACCACATCACCCATGGGCAAACGCTTTTCACAAAGCAATCACTCCATATCTGATCAATACTCGTCCTCAAAGGAAACCTGCACAACACCTTCAAAAGACGAGTCTGAGATTTAAATTCATAACACTACTGGATACCAAAAATCATGGACTGGCTTCATGGCTCATTACAACCATATGTAACACATACCTACCTGCTTACTCTTAATGGCCCACTTCAGACGCCTTTTCCATAACGGTCTCTTATTGCCTACTCCATTTCAAGTGGCCTCCTACAACATGTTGCCCCTTATGCTTAACAATCTGTCCCAATTTATATTTAGTTCAGACACTGATTTCCTTCCCCAGACCTGAAGAAGAGCTTTGTGTAGTTTGAAAGCTTGCCCCTTAAATCAACATCAATTGGCCCAATAAAAGATATTAACCCACCTAGCTTGTCTCTCTGCTATCACGGGACCATCCTGGCTACAACAACTCTGCAAACAATCTAGGTTATAACTGCCAACCTAGAGGGTAAAAGCTGTGTGTCATTTGCAATCCCCTAAGCTACTCAGTCCCCCTTTTTAAAAGCTGTGGTGTGTTTTTAGTAGGTGTAGTAGAATAGTAACCGGAGTCCCCAGCTGAAATCGCGGTTCTGTAGTCCCCAAGCATAATAAGCAGTAGTGACTGCCCCTAAGAGCTTATAATAACAATAGACAGGACAAGACAGTGAAAGGGTGAGCAGGGAAACAGAGGAGAAGAGACTTGTCTGAGGTCACACAGCAGGTCAGTGGTTGAACCAAGAATTCCATCTAGAACGCCTGCCTCCCATACAGTGCACCATCTACTAGACAACACTGCCTGTCCTGCTAATATTTTACTTCCGCTCTTTGCACTTTATTTTTCTTCTCTGTACGCACTGTAGTTCTGAATGCATTTTAATAATGATGAATGTAAAAGATACTAAGATTTATTGTAGGTGACAATATGCCCCGGGCTGCTTTACAGTCGAGGAGTGCAGTGTGGAGAAGCAGGCTTTCTGGGCACAATGTGGAAAATTGGCTCTTTACAGGGTTTGTCTTCAAAGAGACTTACCAAGTGGCCTTGCCGTCAGTGCACACACATCATCTGAGAAATGGTTGGTGATTTAATGTGGCCATAAGGTTGCAGTTGGGTTGTAACCTTGGCTTTCCCTTCAGACATGTAAAGGGACATTTTAAAGGCCCACAGGTTGAAGGGAGATAGCAAATGGAAAGTTATAGCCAAGCTAAGTGATAATGACTAGGACAGGAGAAGCCCTGCTTCTATATGCATGTAAATATATTTAGTTTTTGAGCAGTCTTCTATTCTGTTTAGTGCCTCAATAACAACATTTTGTCCTTTTCTAGTACCTTTTGTATGAAGATCTCAAAGCGACCACGTTCGTTATGCTCAGCAGCACTCTGCAAGATAGGTATTATCACTCCCCATTTACACATGGGTAAACTGAGTCTCAGAAAGGTTTACGTGACTAGATCATGTATCAAGTTAGCGGTAGAGCCAGGAATTAAACACAGGAGCCCCAACTCCAGTCCCTAGCTCTAACACTGGGCCACAGTGGCTTTTGATGTGTGTGCTCCTTGTAGAAGGGGACTGTCTCTTCATTATGTGTCCATAAGAGCATAGCACGATGGGGCCCCGACCCTGAATGAGGTTCTAGGCACTACTGTATTACTGCTACAGATAATGTGTGCAGCTAGGATGCCACAGATCACATCAAGCTGCAGCAAAACTTGGCTTCTTATCATGATCTCACATTCCAAAATTGCTTTCACCAGGCCGTTGAGCCAAGTACATTGCTAATGGTTCTGGGAGATTATATTACGCCACTGTTGTGGACTGCAGTGTGAAGCATCTGGCAGTAATGATAGGCACTGCCTGCAGATGTATTCTCGTTCAGGCTGGTTGAAGGCCTGCAGGAGAGGGAGTGGGGGAGGCAAGGCTGGAGTGAAGTTGTTTTAGAGGCGAATGCTGTGGGATTGTTCAGGTTTGTCTGTTCTCTCAGAGATGCGCAATGCCAGACAGCAGCTCCCTCTGAGATCACAAGGCGGTGTAGGTCTGAGTGAAGGACACTGCAGAATGCCTGTAACTTGGATGCCTTCCTCCAAAAGAAAGACACAAAAAGACAACATAGACATGGTGCATTTAACTGCTGCAGACTATGCGATGTGCTGTGATTAAAATGGGTTTTCAAAGCCTGCTGGATTGGGGTGGGAGGGGAGGGGGCTTGCCAAGGGGGACACAGCAAAGAAGAGGGACTGCTCCAATGCTAAGACTTGTCAAGTACTTTATTGGACAGATTAGAGTGATCTATCCCAAGAAAATATGGAAGATGTTGTTCCATTCTGTCCTGCAGTCACTGACCTCCCTGTCATAGTCTGAGCATCTATTAAGTGACTAGTTATTCCATACTCCCCACCCCTGGTTTGCCAAACTTTGAAGGGCTTTTAAAAAAAACACATTTCTCTCTATTCCCTTATGTAAATAGACCTTTACAGCATTACTAGGTGAATATAGATTTTAGTATTACATGAACAGTAGTTGCGGCTTGCAGTTGCCTGAACAACATGGCATCTCAGAGGTAAACTAATCCAACTTGCTGTCAATTATTCCTTGCTGGCAAGACAAGGTTGCCTTGTCTTTGGGTGGTAAGCAGTTTTTTGTGCATTGTGAATACAAGAACACTCCCTCTCCCCTGGCTGCCTCCCCCAAAATAGCTCTGGTTTCTTTGGTAAGTTGTAGCCATGTTTTCCTGAAACGTCATGGTGTTGAGAGCTGACAGCTCATTTTGTTATGCTGGGTACAACAGGCTTTTCACTCCCCATCTTGACAACCCATGGTTCCAGCAAGTTTGCCTGCTCAGTCCTGACCCAAGAATACTCCAGTATAATATTAATTCTCAAGACCAGACTAAACAAAAACAGTGAATTTTAGCTTCTCTGCTATTTTCGCCTTCGAGTTAAAACTTCCTTTGTTCGGTAACTGAACCTGAAGAACATCCCGTGTGCAGGGAAGGTGCCAAAATCTGGAGATTATTAAGGTGAACTGCAAACGCTGAAATGAAGAATTTGTTTAATATCCAGATTTATGGGCCGATTGCCCACATTAACCAGGCAGTTGGGAGTGTCCTAACTTTGAAATATCTATATATATTCCCACTTTGTGAAATCCACTGGCACTTCCCAGTTCAGGAAAAATGTCCTAGATTGTATCATGTAATGTCACTGATACTACATGGTTGTCTTCAAATTCGACATGGTTCAGTGGATTTTATTTGATCCCAGCATGAACCATTTGCTACATGATGAAGCATGGGGTAGGTAACCAACTGCTCTGCATTTCTCAGGTCAGCGTACAATGGTAGCTTCTTCTGGCCCGGGTTGGTAGTGACCAAAAGTTGTTACCATCTGATGTCCATTCAAGGACTTGTGTGGGATGAGTTTGGTAATCTCCACTGAGTTCCCAGTGAAAAGGTCTCTCTTATCACAAGAAAAGAAAAACAACTCTGCAGCTGGCAATGACAGACCTTTCCGCTGCAAGTCTCAGCAGAGAGGTGTGGTGACATCAGCATGGAGAGCGAACTACCGTCTCAGGCAGGGCACTAGCCAGGTGAGCTGAGTCTTGGGATCTATTCTTGGTCTAGCTCCTGATCCACTGGAGCAAGTCACTTCCCCTCTCGGTGCCTGAGTTTCTCCATCAGCAAAACAGGGATAATAATACTTTAGCCATTTTTTGTAAAGCAGTTTGAGATCTATAGATGAAAAGTGTTCAGCTGTCGTTAAAGGTGTTCCCTACAAGTCAAACTGGGACAAATTGACAGAGCAATGCAGGGAGAGCTGATGTTGCCACTGCTTGTGCTACACACTCCTTTGTGGTAAGAGAGTTAACCAGGGTTGCCAATCCAGCATCTTGCATGAGTATTAAATCCCCACCCAGAAGGATCCATTCCCAGCTCAGGGAGGAATGCTTAATCTCTTGAGATTATCTTTAGTGTTGATTGGGTATGTTCATTTGAAAGGTTTTAAGAGTGGCATTTCCTCTCTCCCCCCCCACCCCCCCGGTGAGTTTTTTGTTTTTAATTCCAAGTTAAAACTTATTTGCAGCTTGCTAACATTCTCCTTATGTCCTTGTGGGCTGTGAAAATCATAAATTAAGATCATCTTTCTGAAACCAGCGGTAGTCTGTTTTGTGGCTGCAGAAGCTAATTACTGGGTTATTGTTTCTAACGGTGTTAATCCAAACTTCATTTTCCTCTTAATTGTTCCTCTAGCCAGGCTAGATTGTTTTTTATCATTCTGAATATTTGCAATGAAAGCTGCTCTGAGGTGTAACCAATGACTCCGTGACATTTTGAGCAGTGGTGAAGCTGAAGAATATGATTGAGAAATGAAATGATACACCTCCACTGATCACTCCACTTGAATTTGCCTGAGGAAATTGAATTGGGCATACTCCTGATAAATAGCCCTCTGATTAAAAACAAACAAAGGGAAGTTGCAGAGGTGGTTGCTGAACTTTTTCATCTAGTACTTAGAGAGAACACATGAGAACGTGGAATTGTGTTGTGTACTTGTTGCCTGAAGAAGGATCCTTGCTTTTATAGGATGATCTGGGAGCAGGGAGGAAGTAACATCAAGGTTTTTTTCCATGGCCATTCGGGTTTCAACAAGAGGGATGACAACTGTGGGCCACAAAACTCAAATTCATGGGAAGCCTGCCACATTGCATTTAGACTCGAAACTCACTGGAAACGTTATTGAAAGGTTATGTCAAAGATTATAGCATTTTGCTTGAATTTAGGGTGAGTTTCCCATTCCAGCCCTTCTGGTCCTCCTTAAAACTTTCCACTGCCATGATGCCTACAAAAAAAACCTCAACAGTGGCTAGGTGGCTGGCTTGCTATGACCACTGTTTTTAGGAGGGTGTTTCATTGTTTCCTTGTGTTTCCCCCATCTGTTGTATCCACCTATTGTCTATATTCTTTAACACTGAAATTGTAAACTCTTCCAGACAGGGGCTGTCTCCGTTGTGTTTGTATAGTGCCTAGCACAATGGGGCCCTGGCCTCTAGGTGCTTCTGTAATACAAACCAATAATAATAAATGATAAGTTTCCCGCGAGCGTCACTTTGAATTTAGGGGGGCTAGAACCTAAATCTTAATGAGAACTTTGTGGAGAGTAAACCCTTATGAACTGAAATGGAAGCTGATGGTTGCCTGAATTGCTGCGAGGTGAAGCAGCCCTCATTAAGGGCCACTCCAGATAGTGCTAAGAAAGTGGGGGAATTCTGAGCTTCATTCCTAACTACCACAGTAATCAGGTTAGTGTCTTCAAGTGCAGGGTTGAATTTGTGGGAAAAGAGACACTCAGTCGAGCTTGGGGGTGTGGTAGGTCCGGTTCTTCTTCCGTTTGATCTGTTTCTCCATTACTTTATTTATTTATTTATTTATTTTGGTCTGTTTCTCTTATATTTATCTAGATACTTGTATGGTCCCTATCTCCATAGTATCTGAGTATTTCACAAACACATGGGAGCCAGAGAAGCATAAGGCATAGAGGGATTAAGTGACTCTCCCAGGGTTATACAGTAAATCTGTGGCAGAGCTGGGAATTGAAACCCAGATTGTCTGAGTCCCAGTCCAGGGCCTTAACCATCCTCTTCTCTAGATAGATGCAACATACACCTCCAGAGGCCTATGCTGAGATTTTGAATTAACAAATGTGGAAGGATTTTTTTCTTTTTTCCTTCTCTTTCTGTCTCTTTCTTTAAAAGAGACTACTGTGAACCCTATCACTCAGTCTGGTGACTATCCATGAAGCTCTCATTCACACAGCCCATGACATTGTGAACCAATAAACATTTTGAGGAGAAGGGAAGAGGGCAAATCGCCGTAAGTTGATCCCTCTGTGCTGCTCTAAACAGCAGGGAGGCTGAAGCTATGAGAACAGACCCATTATTTAAAATGGTGGGAAAGTCGCTTGCTTGTTTCTCCCTCTGCCTGTGGATGTATTCCTTCACTGAGGACTCACTGCTACCATCACCATCGCTGAAGAGAAGAGGAAGGAATACACTGCTGGTACTGCCATGGCCTTGCCTGAGTTTACAGGACATGCAGAGAGCAGGTGTCTCCATTTCAGATGCCTCTCTTGTTCATAATGTCTGTTTAACCTATTTTGCCTGCCTCCTTTTAAATCTTTTGCAGCTAGTCTCTTCAGTCACCCACAATTCATATATCCAGCAAAGAGCACTCACAGTAACAATGCTTTTCCTTTACATAGCAGCATCCTTCTGAGGACCGCAAAATGTTTTGCACATCGGACTTCCAATCCCAACGCACCTGTGTTGCAGGATGTATATTGTCCTCATTTTGCAGATGGAGAAACCAAGTGCACAGAGAAATGAAGCCACTTGTATAGGATTATAAAGCAAGTCAGTGGCAGAGGTGGGGGTGCGTGGGACAGGGGCGCTGGAACAATTTGTATAGTGGGGGTGCTGAGAGTCATTGAACCAAATTGTAAACCCTGCATATGATGGAAACCACTTCAAGCCAGGGGGTGCGGCAGCACCCCTAGTTCCAGCACCTCTGGTATGGAACCCAGGTTTCCTGTACGCTTTAATCATAAGACTCTCTCAAATACTTCCAGTTTCCTCCAGTGGCTCCCCTTTCCTCTCCCTGCTCTTCTCCCACTATACCCACTGAGCAATCCTGACCCAGGCACTCACTGGCAAAACAATGACATCAGAAGAACTCTAGAGGCATTTCATTCCAAAGTTCGATGGATTCTGGCAGATCTGTTGGCAAGATGCGAGTGTTTTGACATCGTTGTTGGCGGAATCTGAGCATTATTGCTTTGTGAAGTGTTGCGAGCAAGCTAAGTAAATAAGATCTGTCATGGGGTTTGCAATAGGAAGTGGAAGAGTAGGTGGTTTTGTTTAAAATACTCCCATTACAGTCAGTTAACCTTTATGTTACCTAAATGAAAATTATGTAAACCTGAAATTTTCGCTGATCAGGTTGCCTAGGAACAGGCGGTCAGTTTTCATAAGACAATGAATACACAGTCACTGATAGGGCTATTAGGAACAGAGGCATTTAGCCATATTATTCTACCTCCCTGGGTTTGTCTGGTGTAATTACCTGTTTTCACGTAGGAAGCACGCCCACCTGTGCTTGCTCATTCAAGTAGCGGGGCCTGTGGAAGAGATGTTTCCCTGCTTAAAGTGAATCCACCAGCCCAATCTGCATATGCTAAACATTGCCAATTCTGTTCTTCATTGCTGCGGGTTAGAGGTTGGTGTGTTCAGTCCACAATCAGAAAAGCAGATGCTTTTGTTGTTTGCGTTATAATTGTGACAAGGGGCCCCAACCAAGGTCAGGCCCCACTGTGCTAGTCACTGTACAAACATGTCGTAAGAAGCAATTCCACAGAGCTTGAGTTCTAAATGGACCAATTCAGACAAAGGGTGGGGCTGGAGGGGAGACAGAGAATTCACTTAGGGATTTACCTAAGGATCAAATCAGTGGCAGAGCCCAGGCCTAGACCCCAAGTCTTCTGATTCCTAATTCCATGCCTTATCCACTGGCTTGGTTCTGGTGCATGAGACAAAAATCTGTTCTGAAGCTCACACTGTCAAAGCACCCGTGTACTCTCTTGGTTACGCTTGTGTTTGCAAGATTTTAAAAAGTTATTAATTAGAGATTTGTTTTATGATTTAAATGGTATTAAGAAACTTCAAAAGATAAAGGGAATAACTAGAAGAGAGAGAATGTGGATCATTTACTGGTAGGATTTAAAGAAATTCCTCTGCCGGGTAGAAATATTGATTCTTTATTCACGTTTAAAATGGAGCTTTCTGTAATGATCACCAATAGTCATTTTCTGTTATCACTCGTAATAGAACTGTGCCAATGACTTTCCTTCATTCATTCCATGCCTGCAAAGAATCATTTGAGAGTAAACAGAGCATAGGTTTTTGTTTCAGAAATAGGACAACTTATTAAACCTGCATTTTATCATTTTAACCGAGTTTTGCTATGTGTTTAAAGATACATGCACATATTTATTCTTTTTAGACTCCTTTACACTGGTGGACTATTTTTAAAGTTCACATTTGGGAAAAAAAAAAAAAGCTAAAAATAATTTTTCCCCTTTATCTAGCTCAGTTCTGCATTTGACATTTACATGGAATTCATTTGCATCTCATTTGTACATGTTTCTGCTCAATAGGTAGAATGTAAGAAAGCACAACCTAAAGAAGTGATGTTTCCACCAGGGACAAGAGGAAGGGCACGAGGATTACCATATACCATGGACGCTTTTATGCTAGGGATGGGAATGTTGGGTAAGTGTGAAGTAGCCATGGAACTACTGAAAGAGAAAGCATCTACCTGTGTTGTCTTCCCCATTTAAAGGTGCAGAGGTGCGTGAATTACTGAGTTTACACACAGTGTTCAACTCTAAAATTTAAACGGTGGGAGTGGGGAAATAATCCTGTCTATGGTAAATGATTAACTTTTTTTTCTTCTTCCTGGGATATCAAAATTTGCATTTAAATGGATGTTTTAAATAGCCTGTTTTACTCTTATTCACAAAAATAGAATGATGAAAGATGCAGCGTGTTCGTTCTGACTAAAAATGATCTCTTTTCCTTTTTAGAGGAATTGAGTCACACATTATTCCCCTTCTCTTAAAGGTGTCTTTGACAGTTCAGCATAGATAATTGAAAATCTTGCAGCTTTAAATGGCATGCAGGATGGAGAAAGCAGAGGAGATGCATAATAGTGCAGGTCACAACAATAATTACAAGTTTCAAGGAGACAGAACGGTATTTTAGTTCGGAGTATTGTGTCCAGAAAATACTAATTAAATGGGATAAATGATATTTAATGGCAAAATTCTATTTGTTCAGGAGGTCTTTTAGTTATAATTGGTTCTCATTTGTTTCTGCCTAGATAGTTTCTTCTTTCTATATAATCTGACAACCTCTTTATATACTTTCTTCAGAGTTACCGAGTCAGGATACAGCAAATCCATTGCCAGCATATTTTTAGAAAAACATACATTGTTGCTCAATCTCCCCCCCCCCTTTGTATTATTTAACTTTTCCAATGGTTGACCCCTGCTGTGTTCATAGAGTGAAGGTGCTTGAAGGTGTTAACTGAGTCTTTCCTGTACTAACTAACCAAAAGTCCAAAGTCTGTGTGATTTTCTTTTCCCTACTCCTTCCTTTAATGGGTGGGTTAACCACCAACAATACATAATGATGGAGGGTGGAAAGGGGGATCAGCATAGATCCCAAAGCATTTTACAAAGGAGGTACAAAAAAAAAAAAGCATCGTTATCCCCATTATACTGATGGGAAAACTGAGGCACAGAGAGGGGAAGTAACTTGCCCAAGGTCATCCAGCAGGCCAGTGGAAGAGCGAGGAATAGAACCCAGGTCTTCTGAATCCTAATGCTGTGCTCTGTCTACTAGGCCACACTGCCTCCATTGCCTACAGTCCTGAAACCTTTTCTCTCTTTGCCTCTTCCCCACTCAGTGTTGTTCTGTGGAATTCACCCTGCAGGAGAAACAGACGTGTTAAAGCTCCTGCAAATTCTGCAACAGATGGGTCCATCCTCCGCTCTTGTCTCCTCTATAATGTGTTTAATGTTCCTCTTCCTGCTCCACTAACCAGCCCAGGGTCCTGGGGTTTGTTTGAACCAGTGTTACCAACTCTCACCATTTTATCATCTGACTTGAAATTGGAGGGAGAGGGTTCTTAACACCCCCTACCTGCTGGAATCATGTTGTTACCCAAAAATCTCAACTTCCGTGTGTGTGTGTTTATCTATCTATCTATATCTATATATCTATAAAATAAGCTTTTTAGAAGACACCAAAGGACAAATAAAAAGAACCCTACATTGATACTTGTTAATTTCATGATTTTTAAGCCAACCTCATGATTTTTTTTGGTGAGAGGAGGGCTGACTTGTGAAATGTTGTGAACTGTTGTCATTAAGAATAATAAATAATTATTGTATTTGTATTGGGGTTGAGCTTAGGAGCCGCGATCCAAAGTTTGGAGCCCCATTATGCTAGGTGCTGCATAACAACAGCTGAGAGAGGAAAGAGATCCCGAATAGCCCGTACTTCCTTCAGTGGAAGGAGTTAGGTTAAGGGGACTGGGATATTGCTCCCCTGCTGTTCAATCAGTGCATGCCAGCAGGCTGAAATGATGGTGCTTCCTGAAACTCTGCTGTAGCTGGCACACAGGTGGGGTGTTGGTGTCCCCATGAGAGAGGCTTATAACCTGGGAAGCCAACTGGTACCGTGGAAGGAAAACAAACCAACCTGGCTGTGGCTCTGTTTTTAATCTAGGATTTGTAAGTGTTGTCCTCACCCCTTCTCAAAATACTAAATAATAGAGGCTGAAATCTTCCAAAATGTGGGTGATGCCTGAAGTTAGGCACCTAAATAAGGCCCCCGAGTCCTTCAGTGATCTTTGAATGGCTGGATCCTTGGCTACAATGGAGCGGTTCAGGGTTCTTCCCACACGAAGTTCATTGCAGGGTCAGGGTGCAAGTGGCCTCACGTCTTCCCGCTGTGGAGCACACGGAACTCACGTTGAAGTCACTGGAAGTTGGCGTGCTCAATACCTGCGACAATCAGGCCATTTATTGATGTGTCTGAAGTCAGGCACCACCAGACTGAGAAAGGACTTTCCCACGGTGTATGTTTTTACCCTGAATTAGTAGTAGGTCAGTTCAGGGGCCTTGAAGCTGATCTGTTCTTGGATGCAATAATTCAGTCTCTTCAGATGGACATATTTTATTCTCTTCCACTGCCCCCAACTTCTCTCCCTTAATGTGATGCTCAGTTTTGGAAATTAAAATTTAGGATTAAATTATTCATCCTGTTCTACCAGACCCATGCTCATTTCAACTATCTATTTTCATGCTCCTTAGCACTTTGCTCTACGATGGTGTCTAGTTTTTTGTTCATGGGAGTTGGTTGAATGCAGCCTTGTTAACTAATTCTCCAAGACAGGGCTCGGTCACCTGCATTTAAAAGGGACCAGTGGAATTATAGCCTAGGCAAAAGGACCAAGGGCAAAATTCTCTTTTCAGCTCACTATTGCGAATCCTGACCCTAATGTTCTGTTCTTCCTTTGACATCAATGAGAGATCAGTGCATGTTGAGCAAGAAGAATTTTCAGAGCCAGAGCCCAGCACAGTGATCTGAAAGGAGAATTTAACCCTGAGGCATGTTATGACTAAATAATAATTTTCACTGGGGCTATCTCTTTGAATAAGGTTGCTTTGAACATTAAAACTAAGAGATGATGAAAGAAACCCTGGGCTAGTACATTTATTTCTGTTGAGAGCAAGCAATATGTATGCATTTTGGCAAATTCCTTTCTTGGCATACAGGTGCCTGTTACTCATGTGCAATGTATGACTTCATTAGATCAACCACACTGGTTCTGTTCCACTGGTTTTCACAAGACCACTCTTAATATGCTCTTATTAGATTTCAAATCATGGGGACTTGCTCTGAATGAATGACTGATTCATGTTGAAGGCCAGATACTTAATTATCTGCTCTAGCTATTTTTTTCCCCTTCTTCCAAGTTCCTGATTGCTGTAGTGGCACCATATTAAATTGCTAAATAACAAAGTCACAACACAGAAGTCCAAGCCTATCTGCATGACCATTTTAACTCCCATTTTTCAAGGGTTGCCGGTAAAAGTACATTTCAAGGTTGGAAACTGGGCATGTCAGCAAAAGGCTCAGTGAGGAATTTTTGATTTCCAACCTCTGGCAATGACATGCAATGAGGCCCAATCCCTGAGAGGAAGAAGGGTGTAATTAACCCAGCAAACAATGAGGCATACGAAGTAACATATTGCCAGAGGGAGATTTTGAAGTATCTGAATATTTTGCTAAGATCCCAAGAGGCCTTTGTCAGAATTACTCCATTATTAGCTTTAGACATTTAGTTTCACGGAGACTGAGTGAACCGGAGCTGCTCTCGAAAGTTTTTATACGGGTCTCCAGAAGCCCTTGTCCAAGGTCACCTTCTCCAGATGCAGCTCATGGGGAAAAAAAAGAAAATCAGAAGAAAGAATACACCAGACCACTCAAAGAAAAGAGTGCGTAGTGCTTTCCTCAGCACTATTAAGGAAGTTGGTCTTCCTCATTAATCATTGCTGCCCCAAGAATCTAGCAGCAGCTGGAACCGAGAAGTACATAGATAGCCCTGTTCCGTGATTATTGGTTGATTGGGACAAAATCAGAGTACTTTTTAAAAGGACGTAACTTCTCTAAGAGCGTAGGCAGACTGAGCCCTGTGCCACAGCTGCTACTGGGCTGTCTCAGTCTTTGTCATCCAGTGTAAGAGACATGCCCTTCAGGGAGACTAAGAACATTATTTAACCACTCTGCCAAAAGAACAAGTTGGAGCAGTTTTAACCCCAACTATCTCCTACTCCCTAGTGTCCTACTTCACAGGAAGGAGTAGTGGACTCCGAGACAATCTCTCCAACACATGCAGAGCCAGCATCAATGGAGGATTCAGTTTGGGCCAGTCTCACGAGTAAGAGCCCTGGAAATACAGCAGGAAGCCCATGCAACGGCTTGTGAACTGGGTCTGTGCCCCTTATAGTTAGTGGTAGCACACAGGGTCCTCATCTGACTGAAATCGGAGATGACTTGTGCAGGGAGAGTTGGCTTCCCACAACACTAAAACTTGCAGTCATCCAGCAGGCACTCAAGAAGCCACATCCTGTCCAGCTAATGCCCTGTTATCATATCCAGCCAGCAGCTCTGAACCACGCAGGGCATCTTTGACCTCTCTTAATATAGAGCATACAGATATGATCACATTGCACCAATCCTGCTGCTTCTGCATTGGTTACTGACCTTTCCCAGGTCCTATGGCCTCATGCATATCTAAAAATCCCTAAATGGCATACATTACTGACAAACCTCCTCCAGCAGTGCCACTCACTGGGAATGCCACAGCAAAGAGAGCCCCGAGTCAAACTAATGGGGGTTTTCAGGGGAATGCACCCGGCTGTGGAACTTCCTACCCCGAGCGACTCAGAGTCTTGCGGGACTCGTTCAGCAAGCTTCCTGCAGTGATGGGCACCTTAGAAGTACTGATGTTAATAATAAAGCTGGACCCCTTTAAATTGCAAACCCCTCCAGAGACCGAAACGCTCAGCCCGTAAAGTGTATATCCTTGGAATGCTACCTGGTGTGAACACTGAATTTCAGGAAGTCTCCAAGAGACGTTTTATATCATTGCATAAGCCAGATTGGGGCTCTGCATTACTGCACACGTTCAATTTAGGTAGGCTGAGCTCATGCATAAAAGAAGCTTGTGCCCTTCAAGGAAGGTCATTCCTCCCCCTCTCCCCTCCATCAGAGTCTGTTTAATAGAGGAGAAGCTGCCTCTGGGACAAAATTAGGGAAGGGGAACTCTTTATTAGGCATATATTTCCTGGGTGTCTCGCAGAGCATTTAGGAACCTTTCTAGCCTCCAAAATGTAGCACCCTTTGTAGCATTCAGCATCTTCTTAAACAGCCATAGTCACCATTCAGTTAACTCTTCCATTTGCTTTGTAACAGGAGGAAGATCAACTGTTTGGACTGAAAGAGAGGAAGGGAGAACATGTCTGCTCTGTAGCAGATGTTCCTCCACCGTAGTTGCTCCTCAATACATAATCTCCCCCATTCACCACTGGGAATTATCTTTGTTTTGCATGCACTTTGACTATGGGTTCTCAATTCGAGGGTCATAGCCACTCTCCCTTTCTGCATGGGCATCCCAAAACCTTTAATTTTGTAACGTGGTACATGACGGAAAGGATTGAAAGCCACTGATCTAGTCCACCTATGAGATTACAGTGCTCCTCATACCCCAGAGTCCAGTCATTTTGGAGTGGTTGGAAACTGAAAGATGCCTCTCAGTCAAAAATCACCTCCCCTTAATAATAATGCTGCTATGTATAAACATCAGAGGACCCGGACCTTTTACAACTGAGCATCACCACTCACAGTACGAGCACAAGGTGGTGGAGAAATCCTAAATTTGTCACAGCTGAAGAGCTTGGAAGAGGGAATGTACTTTAAAGGAGGTTGTTTCCACACAGAAGAAAGTAAGAGAGCATAAAAGAAGATGTGACGATGTTTGGGAGAGGGATGCAAAGGGAGATGTTGTTTAAATACCTACAGATAGTGCCTTTCATCCCAAAGGAGGCTTGTACAAACACCAACTATTACATCCAGCTACCTCTGCAGCCCATTGTACAATAGGGTGGGGAACATTTTGCCCAGAGACAGGCAAGCAAACTATTACTGAAAGCATTGTGAGGTCCTTACTGTCCATCCAGAGGTGCCAGGGCCTTGATTTTAAGATCTCCTCAGAAACTGAGTATCATGTGTTTATCTACCTTGGAAGGATGAATGGCTGAGTCAGCCCTGCTGGGATTTGATCCTATAATACTAGGTATTTTAAACGTGAGACTTAGGTATAGTTTACCTGGGGGATTCTTGCACCAGCGTAGCTGTCAGTGCAACCTGCTGGCAGAGACATACTGCAATGTTGTAATAAATGCCTTGCACCATAATGCAAACAACTTCTTATACCAATGCAGGATGTCTATGATAGATACTAGCATCAGCACAGTCCTGCACTGGTGTAAATTAACCGCAGTCTAAACAAGCGCTTTGAGGACTAAGCCTTCTCTTCCAGCATCTTAAAACTTAGAGTAATGTATAATTTGTGCTGCCGCCAGAATACCTGAAATGGGATGTCTTCGGTACCGGGCCACTTTTATAGACCAGAGAAAACACCTTAAACAACCAGTTTGACAGCAGCCCTTCACAACAAGCTACATAATCAGAAGGTGTTGGGTTAACTCTTCCGTAGATGCATTGTATCCTTCAAATAATAACGCAGATAAGCCACTGAGCACTGCTTACTTGTGTTGGGGAAACTATAATTTGCTTTTATTGATTTGAACATTTGAATTGATTTTAAAAGCAAGGCTCTGTGAGCCCAGACGTGTTCAGACTGTTCACATCTCAACAGTGAGTTTTGTTTATCTTGCACTGCCCATCATGCAGGTAAAGACAGAAAACTTCCAGGTGCAGCGCTGCTGATTTGTTGATTGTGTGGACAGTTTTGTTTTGTTTTTGGTGAGAAACTTTAAAATATAGATGCCTGCAAGTCACTAGGGCCTGATGAAATGCATCCTAGAATACTCAAGGAGCTAATAGAGGAGGTATCTGAGCCTCTAGCTATTATCTTTGGAAAATCATGGGAGACGGGAGAGATTCCAGAAGACTGGAAAAGGGCAAATATAGTGCCCATCTATAAAAAGGGAAATAAAAACAACCCAGGAAACTACAGACCAGTTAGTTTAACTTCTGTGCCAGGGAAGATAATGGAGCAAGTAATTAAGGAAATCATCTGCAAACACTTGGAAGGTGGTATGGTGATAGGGAACAGCCAGCATGGATTTGTAAAGAACAAATCGTGTCAAACCAATCTGATAGCTTTCTTTGATAGGATAATGAGTCTTGTGGATAAGGGAGAAGCTGTGGATGAAGTATACCTAGACTTTAGTAAGGCATTTGACACGGTCTTGCATGATATTCTTATCGATAAACTAGGCAAATACAATTTAGATGGGGCTACTATAAGGTGGGTGCATAACTGGCTGGATAACCGTACTCAGAGTTGTTATTAATGGTTCCCAATCCTGCTGGAAAGGCATAACGAGTGGGGTTCCGGTCCCAAAACCTGTTTTGGGACCGGCTCTGTTCAATATCTTCATTAACGACTTAGATATTGGCATTAGAAAGTACGATTATTAAGTTTGCGGATGATACCAAACTGGGAGGGATTGCAACTGCTTTGGAGGACAGGGTCATAATTCAAAATGATCTGGACAAATTGGAGAAATGGTCTGAGGTAAACAGGATGAAGTTTAACAAATGCAAAGTGCTCCACTTAGGAAGGAAAAATCAGTTTCACACATACAGAATGGGAAGAGACTGTCTAGGAAGGAGTACGGCAGAAAGGCATCTAGGGGTTATAGTGGACCACAAGCTAAATATGAGTCAACAGTGTGATGCTGTTGCAAAAAAAGCAAACGTGATTCTGGGATGTATTAACAGGTGTGTTGTGAGCAAGACACGAGAAGTCATTCTTCCGCTCTACTCTGCTCTGGTTAGGCCTCAGCTGGAGTATTGTGTCCAGTTCTGGGCACCGCATTTCAAGAAAGATGTGGAGAAATTGGAGAAGGTCCAGAGAAGACCAACAAGAATGATTAAAGGTCTTGAGAACATGACCTATGAAGGAAGGCTGAAAGAATTGGGTTTGTTTAGTTTGGAAAAGAGAAGACTGAGAGGAGACATGATAGCTTTTTTCAGGTATCTAAAAGGGTGTCATAAGGAGGAGGGAGAAAACTTGTTCACCTTAGCCTCTAAGGATAGAACAAGAAGCAACGGGCCTAAACTGCAGCAAGGGAGGTTTAGATTGGACATTAGGAAAAAGTTCCTAACTGTCAGGGTGGTTAAACACTGGAATAAATTGCCTAGGGAGGTTGTGGAATCTCCATCTCTGGAGATATTTAAGAGTAGGTTAGATAAATGTCTATCAGGGATGGTCTAGACAGTATTTGGTCCTGCCATGCGAGCAGGGGACTGGACTCGATGAACTCTCGAGGTCCCTTCCAGTCCTAGAATCTATGAATCTATATTCTTTCCCTTTCTTCATATTAGACTAAATAAAGTCTTGTGCAGCATAAATGCTGTTTCTTTTTATGAGGCGGCTACTTAATGATGGGGTGGATAAACCCAACACTAGGGGCGCAGGGGTAAGGGAAGAGCTCTAGGCCCAGGAAGCCCTGACCCAACGGGCCTGCTTGGCATACTTCAGCTGGAGGAGGGCTTAACAGGTAGGGTGACCAGGTGTTCAGTTTTCTACCAGAACACCCAGTCGAAAAGGGACCCTGGCAGCTTCAGTCAGCACCGCTGACTGGGCCATTAAAAGTCTGGTTGGTGGTGCTGCCCAGCTAAGGCAGGCTAGTCCCTACCTGGTCTGGCACCACGTTGTGCCCCGGAAGTGGCCAGCAGCAGGTCTGGCTCCTAAGCAGGGGGGCTCCGCGTGTGGCCCCCGCCCCGAGCACCGGCTCTGCACTCCCATCGGCTGGGAACTGGCCAATGGGAGGTGGGGGGGGGGCAGTGCCTGCGGGCGAGAGCAGCGCGCAGAGCCACCTGCGCGCCTCCGCCTAGGAGCCACACCTGCTGCTGGCCACTTCTGGTGCAGAGCGGGGTCTGTGATGCCAGGACAGGCAGGAAGCCTGCCTTAGCACCCCCGCTACACCATTGACCAGGAGCCACCAGAGATAAGCCCGCACCCCAACCCCATGCCCCCTTACCGTCAAACCCAGAGCTGGTTCCTGCACCCCAAACCCCTGATTCCAGCCCCATCCCAGAGCCCTCACACACCCCAACCCCTTGCCCCAGCCCAAAGCCCCTCCCACACCCCGAACCCCTCATCCTTGGCCCCACCCCATAGCCCACACCCCTAGCCCAGAGCCCTCACCCCCTTCTGTACACCAATCCCCCTGCCTCAACCCGCAGCACTCTTCTGCACTCCAAATCCCTCAGCCCCTTCCTGCACCCCAAACTACTCATCCCCAGCTCAGAGCCCGTAACCCCTCCCACACCCCAACCCCCTGCCTCAACCTGCAGCCCCCTCCCACATTCCGAATTCCTCGGCCCCACCCCCAGCCTGGAGTCTCCTCCTGTTCCACAAACCCCTGCCCCAGTCCGGAGCCCTCTCCCGCACCCAGAACCCCTTATTTCTGGCCCCACCCCAGTGCCTGCACCCCCAGCCAGAGCCCTCACCCCCTCCCACACCCCAACTCCCTCCCCCAGCCCGGAGCCCCCTCCTGCACCCTGAACCCCCATTTCTGGCCCCGCCCTAGAGCCCACTCCCCCAGTTAGAGCCCTCACCCCCTCCCACACCCCAACTCCCTGCCTCAGCCCAGTGAAAGTGAGTGAGGGTGGGTGAGAGCGAGCCACTGAGGGAGGGGGAATGTAGTGAGTGGGGGGCAGGACCTCGGGGCAGGGGCAGCGCTAGGGTGTTTGGTTTTGTGCGATTAGAAAGTTGGTAGCCCTATTAAGAGGAGGCACTGCAGAACAGGCCGTGACTGTGACTGGCAGGAGGAGACAGACCTGTACTCATGACTAGCGAGGGGACTATACCAGGAGGAGGGACCATTACAGGAAGCATGGACTCCTTAGCCCACAGAGGCCTTTGTCACAGAGGACAGCCACAAGCCACGATGCATCTTAGGGAGGGACAGAGCGGTAGGAAGAGACTCAGGGGAGGTTGTTAGCTGGACTGTAGGTAGTGAACGCCGTCCTTACGATACTCCAGAGGGCCCTGGGTCAGAACCTGGTGAAGTGGGTGGGGCCAGATCCCTTATCTCTCCCTGCAGTTATTGACATGAACTCTAACCACGAGGCTGGGGACTCTCCTGCTCACAGAGTGGAAATGTGCTCTTGTGGCTAGAGCTGAGGACAGACAGTCAGGAGCCCGGTTAAATGTCCTTTCTCTGACATCAACTCCCTGCGCAACCTTGGGCAAGTCACTTGAGTCAGTGTTTCCCAAACGATGGGTCCCAACCCATCAGTGGGTTGCCGGAAGGTTCTAGATGGGTCACCATGCCTCAGTGGGAATAAAAAAAATGGCCTATTGCAACCAATAGCCCTTAACTGGTCACGTGCGTGGTGGTGCCAGCCGCTATAGCAGTCTTCTGACTACAGCGCACAGGCCACGTGGCTTGGAGCGCTGCCAGCATGACACCCGGGCCCACTATGCGTTCCAGGCCCTCGATGTGCCAAAATGGAGCCTCCTGCTCCTCTTGGCACCGGGAACTGGGAAGCAGGATGAACAGACATGAGGCTCACGAGCTGGGAGGGGTAAGAAGCAGGGAGTGGGGTAGGAAGCCAGGGGCTCCTGTGAGTGGGCAGTAAGAGGGCTCCCTCAGGGGCTGAGGAAGGCTCTTGGGGTGGGGTGAGCGTAGGGGCTAATGGGAAGATAAGATCCTTCCCCCCCCCCCCCCCCCGAGGTGCACCTCTGCCAGGCTAATGGGCGGTGCCTGAGAGGGAAGAGGTGAGTCAGGCGGGGAGGTGCGGCAGCACGGCTGGGGGATATCACGGTCAGTGCCCCCTGCTTTAAATGGCGCTCTGCAGCCCCTGACCATGCCGTACTCCCACTCCTCTTCCCTGTCAGCCTGACCGATAGTCTATATGTCACAAAAAGAGAGAAAATGCAGTTGGTGGGTCACCTTAGTAAAATGTTTGGGAATCAATGAAGTCTTAATCGCTCGGTGCCTCAGCACTGTAAAATAGGAATAATGTCACTTCCTTTATCCTGCCCTTTGCCTGTTGAGATTGTAAGCGTTTCAGGGCAGGGACTCTCTGGTTTTATGCATTTGTGCAGCACCTAGCACAGTGGGGATCCTAGTTGGGCCCTCTAGGCACTGCTGAAATACAAGTAATAATACTAATGACATGCTGTGTGATCTTGGATAAATCACTCAGCCGCTCTGTGCCTCAGTTTCCCTGTTAGTAAAATGGCTTTAATAGCTTCTTTACAGAGTATTAACAGTTGAATATTTATCAAGTGCTTTGATATCATCAGAAAAAAAATAATTCTAAGTAAAAAAAAAAAAAAAAAGTAATATATTATTTCCCATTTATTTTGTCCTATAAACTGAATGCAAGTTTCATCTCTATTGGATGCTTTCCTATTTAAAGACCACTTGAATTTATTACACAGTGGTGTTTGGCTCTACTGCTGTTTTTCATGTGTTTCCTATAGCTACAATAGGAAATGCTATGCAGTGGAATTGTAATGGCTGGTCAATGTATATATTTAAAACAGCGTTCACTGTTCCATCGTGTGTAAAGCTAGATGAAATTTTTTGGCGGGAACTTGTATGTGTGGAAAAATACAGATTCTGCAACACTGAAATGTTTAATGACTTCCTGTCTATTTTGCTGAATTGTTTGTGTTAGAAGAAAAATAGTTCCGAAGTAGTGTAAATATTTCAGTTTGACATTTTCTAAATGAAACATCCTGAGTTTCTTGGTTGAAATGAGTTGGTTTTGTAATTTCCTTCTATTTTATTTACAAAAATGCAAAAACATTTTTAAAAAAACACTTAAAAGTTAAACAAAATGTTTTGTTCAATCGGAAACTTTATTTATTTATTTATTTGGCATTTCCATTGTGACAACATTTTCAAAACATTTTGTTTTCAGGTCTAATGAGTCAAAGCCCAATCTGCACAGGGGAAAACTGGCTGGCTGCATATCAATAGCACATTAACACCATGCCGGAAACATTTTTTCCCCCGGTATTTTTTTGGAACTGTGAACAAACCACATAACTACATGTGTGGCAGTACCTGTGGCAGAGATAAAGACCAAACTTCACCACTATAGTTTAAGGGTCAGATTCTCAGGTGGCATGTTCCATTGAGCATCTTCCGCCAGCTGAAGATCTGGCCCTAAGTTAGCGTGAACATCGGCAAAGCTTCCATCTGAGCCGTCTAATTGGGTCAGTAATTTAACAACAGATTAGAGACACTTTCCAACTGACCTGAGAGATGGAATATATAGGATCTGCCATCTTTGGTTAGGGAGACAGAACTGAGTAAAAGTTGTGTTGTAAAACTGTATTTGATTGTTGATTTAAGTTTGCACTTTCATGGACAGGACGATCTCTCTTCAAGGGAGGTAATCCAGGCAAAGCCTTGATTTTTAGTTTAGCAACAAGAGGTAATTACTGTGAGATTGATCATCCGCTAGAAGTACTGAAGCAAATAAATTGCTCAGTGCCCAATGCAGGATGAGAATGGCGGCTAATGGAAATGGTGGATAGGTCGGCCGGACCATAATTTGGCTTGATGAAGCATCCACATGGGCATGGTGCTAATGTGCTATTGATATGCAGCCAGCCAATTTCCCCCGTGCAGATTGGGCTTTGACTCGTTAGAGCAGAGCTGGGCACCGCAGCAGTAAATGAAGAGGAAAATTGAAGTAATGCTGTATTATAAATTTATGATTTCATCTGCCTGACCTAGAGAATGTTCTGTGATGGGAGATACAGATTAGAACCTCTATCCAGTCAGCTGTGTATTTTGTCTTTGTTGTTAGAAACGATACAGTTGGTGGGGAGGCTAGGGGGGGGGTCACAAGTGTCTTTACAGTTGTCTCGCTGGTTGGCTTCAGGTATCTCTTTTCAAGGCTGTTCTATTAGGGCAAGAACATCACTTGCCCAGTAAGCCTGCACAAGGGAATACGGTGTGAAGTTCCGTGGGTTTCTGTGTGGAAGGGAAGAATGGGCTTAGTGGGGTTGCTACTGCCCTTCTCATCACATAGGTGGGTGATCAGGGAAAGGAAGTGGTGGTTTCACTCTGAAACTCTGCCCCGCAGTGTGCCACACTCAGCACAGCTGAGCTGGCACAGAGGAGAAAGTAATCTGTGCGTGGTAAAGGCCTTGTGGAGATTACTTCCCTTCAGGGTGAGGAAAGAACCAGATACTCTGAGTCTCAATTCATTCCCTGGTCTGCATTCTGGAAAGTGCAGATACATGTCACCTCTTACGCAGCAAAGATTGTAGGTTACAATCTAGCCCTTAATGATTAGAATGCAAAATCTCTAGTTGTGTGTGTGGCAAGCCCATTCCCCCAGCTACCCTAAATCAGTTTTTAAGTTGACAAATCATCTCATCTTTTAGAGTCCAAATAAAACTTGCTCTTTAAAAAGAGAATGAGCTCTGGTGGAAATGACTCTGCAGAATTGAGGTTCGCAGTGATGTTAATGGGGCTACTTAGTTTGCAAACAATCCATCTATCACTATTATTGTTTTTTAAAATGGTTTGTAAAGCTTATCTCTGAAAGGTCTGATTTAATGAAAGCTTTCTAAGGGAATCCTGCTGTTGAGCTGTGAAATAAATATTCAAGAGATAGCTAACGTAGGTACATATTTATTTAATGCACCAGTGTCCTGTGTTGTGGTCACATGCCTGCTTTTCTCCTACACCCCTTTAATCCAGTTATCAAAATTCATACAAGCATTTAATTTTCTGGTTTTAAAATATGATTAATGGTAAACTGCATGAAACATACAAATTCTATCTGAAATGGAGGGACTTGCTGTGTCACCAAAATAACTGTAAAGTATATTAGAAATAGTTGCTTTTTAAAGAATAAATAAAAATAGAGGTATGAGACCTTGGAAGGAAATTTTCAATTGTAAACAAACAAACAAAACCAACCATCCATATCAATGCGCTTAAGGCCAAATGCAATTTCCTTTAATGTCAATGGAAAAATTCCCATTGACTTCAAAGGGAGTTGCATCAAGACTTTCATGATGAGACAGTGGGTTTGGGGAGAAAGGCAGAAAGCTGAGCACTGCCCAGTAATTGTGGAGAAGACTGTGCAGTGTGTGTTGGCGCTGGAAATATAAATACTCCTATTCTGATCAAAGTAGGCAGGCAAAGTTTGAGAATTGTAAGTGATGTTTGAAAAACATGCCAGCTTTGTAGAGGGTAACACAAGGTAGTCACTGTAACTATTAGTCTTGGTAAATGGAGCACTAATGGAGCCTATGAAAAGCCAGTTACCTTATCGGCCTCGATGCAAATAGAAGAAAGCATGGAGAAAACACAGAACCCCTATGCAGCTGACAGAATGTGCATCATTTTAGGCAAAAGTTTTGATTTCCAGAAGTGAGGCTGTCCAGGAACCTGCTGCGTTCAGAACAAACTCGCATTTTTTTAGACTATGTCTTTGTTCAAAAACACCCCGCTGGGAGGGTGGGTGCGGGTGGGGTTGGAGAGAGATGCAAAATAAATGAAGTAGGGTCCTGGCTGTCTGAACAGGAGGAGCAAGAGAGAAATCTATCTGTGTGCGCTGTTTTTATAACTTTTGGAGGCGGTCTGGTGGCTCGGTGACAGGGTACATTTAAGAACATAGATAGAACACGCATACAGAGAAATGGGACAGGACTCAGGACTTCAATGGGAGTCAGATCTACCCCTTCATCTCTGGTCTTTAAACCCATGGGGCTTTAAATTCTGCCTTGGTTTACTATATGTATGCATAGCTGCCACTGAAATTAACAGAGGTGGATGTAATTTAGCCTTTCCTGATCCTCTTCTAGTGCTCACTCAGTCTCCATTCAGCATTCCAGGGTCACTCACGCTACCCAGTGCAAGGCATGGGATTCCCAGGTGTTCCTCTAGACTCTTAAAGAGCCAGAAGCAGCTTTTTCTCTTGAGCCTAGATAAACCTACTGTCTTTATATAATACAGTAGAATTCTTATCTAAGATTGTCTATTGGACAAAAAAAGCCAAATGGCACAGTCTCTGTGCGTGACAACCCTGTCTACACTAGCAAATTGACGTGTTGCTCTCAGCCATGGCCAGCAATGGGTTCCAATGAACACGAGTTCACGCCGGTTTACTTGTTAATGAGAATGTGACCAAACCAGCTTGCTCTAATTTTTAGTGCTGTTACCCAAATCTCAGTCATGCTTTCAGTAATATTGCTTGAAATGGTTTTGTCCTCTTTGCAACACTGTTTTCTTCCACCATCTGCAATGTACCTCTGGGGTTTGTAGCTGTAGATTCTACAGGCTTTTTTTCTGTGTTACACTAGCATGTGGTTGGTTTTTTTCTGCCATGTTATGTGACTGCTGAAACCTTATGTTAAATTGGACACCATTTGTTGTTCAATATATTTGCTTACACATTTTTATTTACAACAAAGTGTCCTTGAATGGTATTGCCCTAATAAGAAAATAGCAAATATTTTGTTTGATTGTAACTGTTACAAATCGCTTCAGGAAAAATTTCTTATCTGTTGAATTTTACCTTCCTGAAAAACTAAAACCTCTTTGACTCTCTAGTTCCTTCATATTGCTGCCTCTAACTCTTTGATGTGTTAACTGTTGTCCTTCACACTCCTGGGATGAAGAATTACTAGTACCTTAATCTCCAACTGTCAATAACTCTGAAGCAAAGTACATTCATTGTAAGCTCTCCAAATGTCAGAGCAAACCAGTGTTATGTGTTTAGCCTTAGCATTTGGCATTTACTCTTCTAGCTAAAAAGTATGCACAGTCCTTGGACTTCAGATACCAAAGTGCATGTTAATTATATGAGTGACAGATCTCATATGCATAGGAAAAGGAGAAAGTGATCAGGAAGAGTAGCATGTGTCTGCAGATGTTTCATTTTCCTTCAAGATGAAACCTTCCTGCAGTTGTGCATGAGAAGAGAAAACTGTGTTCTTTCATACCTTGTGTAAAAGTCAAATTTCTTTTTCACCCATCCTCTGTGTTAGTTACATTAGATGTAGGAGCAAAGAGTAAAACCTTACTAATCTGCCATTTTCTTTTATTCACATTTCTACATTCAAGGTTACCCGAATTTTGTTGCGACATATGGCAGAGGATATCCTGGATTTGCCCCAAGTTACAGCTATCAGTTCCCAGGTATGTACATTTCATTTGGAGATTGACTGATTGATTTAAATCCATAACTGCAAGTTGAGGCAGGAAAATCTGCAGGGAAGCATTTCATGCAATGACAAATTGTGACCATTTTGAAGATATATATATGTATGTATATGTATGTATATGTGTATATATATATAATCTCCAAAAAAAATTATATATATATAAGGATATTGCCAAGATTGTTATTAATATAATGTGTTAATTGGTACTGGTTATTTGAAAACAAAGTTTTTAATTTAAAAAAAATTAACCAGAATGATCATTTAAGAGCTATTACCATCCCTTTGCTGGGGTTAATTTTTTTCCCTTTTTCTATGTACATATTTTACAGTAAGCTTATATTTGTTAGGGATGCAGTTCTGGAGTAAAAAGTCCAACGTGAGTGTATTTTATATAGATGTCTCTGGTGACCTTCATAGAGTCGAGTGTCTAATGGTGCTCAATCTAATTCTTTCTTCACGTTTGTTTGGTTCCTCTCCCCTCCCCCCTTCCCTTTTGTGTGGCTGTCAAAGATTTGCTGCATTTAGTGATTTCCATTCACTGGAAGTTTAATACTGCCACTCATAATTTTTGATCTCCTATGGTTCTAAAGTGGTAGGCTGGCTTTTAACGTAACACAGTGTGGATTTCATCTGGGGCACTTTGAAAAGGCAGTCACTGAAACTAGTTCTCCCTATATTTTGCTTTATGCCAGTGCGACTTAGAACTTAAATTGGAAATGACAGATGATTTTTTTTTTTTATTTCACCTTAAGAATTCTAAGGGAGATTTTAGAAGCAGAGTCATGATTGCTGTGTTTACTGCTAACTAATAGCTAAGGCCTACCAGGACACCATGAAAAGGAAATCTATGTTGTGTTATACATTAAATTCATTAGCGTGCCATGTCACTTGGGTCACACATGATCAGTTCCACCACCTTGCACTGTTTATTTAATTGCTTAGAATAAGAATGTTAGAAGCACAACTTTGCTTAGGTTAAGAACGTGAAAATGGCAATACTGGGTCAGACCAATAGTCCATCTAGCCCAGTATCCTGTCTTCCAACAGTGGTAGGTGCCAGATGTTTCAGAGGGAATGAACAGAACAGGGCAATTTATCAAGTGATCCATCTCCTGTTGTCCAGTCCCAGCTTCTGGCAGTCAGAGGCTTAGGTACACCTTGGCATAGGCTTGCATCCCCTACCATTTTGGCTAATACCCTTTGATGGAACTATTCTCCAAGAACATATCTAGTTCTTTTTTTGAACCCAGTTATAGTTTTGGCCTTCACAACATCCCCTGGCAACGAGTTCCACAGGTTGACTATGTGTTGCATGAAGAAGTACTTCCTTTTGTTTGTTTTAAACCTGCTGCCTATTAATTTCATTGGGTGACCCCTGGTTCTTGTGTTATGTGAAGGGGTAAATAACACTTCTTTGTTCATTTTCCCCATGCCATTCATGATTATATAGACCTATATCATATCCCCCCATAATCGTCTCTTTTCTAAGTCGAACAGTCCCAGTCTTCTTAATCTTTCATCGTATGTTCCATACCCCTAATCATTTTTGTTGCCCTTCTCTGTCCTTCTTCCAATTCTAATACATCTTTTTTGAGATGAGGCAACCAGAACTGCACGCAGTATTAAGAAATCAAGTTTAACTGTCTCTTTAATGAAAATGCTACAGGTAAAGGACAGGGTTTTTAAGCAAAGAAGAAAACAAGACCGTTCTGGAGAAAATCTCTAGACTATAACAGAACTATAACCTTTTTATGTAATGTCTGAACCTACCTTTGGAATTCTGTAGCAGGAATACAACCCTCCTTTAAAATTCTACAGATTGGTTTAAATATTTTATAGAAAGGATTAAAATTGTTTATTAAATTCTACAAGACAGAGTCATTTCCATGTAACGCTATCTAGTTCCTTTGGAACCATAGTGGTTTCTATTGGAGTTTTCCATAAAGGGAAGTGTTGTTTTTTGTTATTGATTATTTTGACATTTTACAAATGCTGAGACTCTGATTTCTGTAAGTGTATAAGTGCTTTTGAGAATATCCATTTAAGAAAACTAACCCAAAAAACCCCTTTGTCTAAGATATTAAGTCTAAAAATTGACCTTCTTTGACCGTTTTTCTATACATTTGCTCTTCTGGTAAGAAACACAGAAGGAATCAGAGTTCAGGACCAGCCTTCATTCCTCACGTCCCAGGCCAGCTGGGGCTGGGAGAGCTTCAGAGGCAGAAAGTTCAGCTCCCTCTTTGGCTCTTGCTAATTTTTGATCCAGATGGGTGAAAAGGGTGCTGAGGCTGATGTTGCTGTATAGTGATCTCCTTTGGCTAACGGCAGGTATAGTGTTCACTTCCCCTTGCCAGAGGAAGAGTCATTACAGTGGGGGGATTTTTTAAGAATGTAACGTGAAGGGGAAGATGCCATCTCAGAAGAGCCTTCAGAAACTTTTCCAGCACCTTGTTTTATAGGTGTTCTTTTAAGCCACATACTGTACTCTTATCGCTCTACCGTACATTAAAAAAAAATCATATAGCAGGGGTGTTAATCACCCAGCCCATTTAACATATACTGTATATCCAGCCCCCGTGATGAATGTGGATCTGTAGGATTAAAAAACAAATATTCCATTTCTACCTCTTGTGCTTGTAAATGTAACATGACCCAGCGTCTTGCTGTCTTAGTTTGAAATAGTTCAATGTGAGAGCAGCTGCTCCTGTTACAATGGAGTGCTAACGCTGAAGTACAATGATATCACGCTGAGGTCCGTGTTTACAAACCACATCAATGTTCAATGGTGGGCAAAATTTGCACATGCAGTTACTGCTGTTGTGCATGCAAATTTGGTAAAAGCACACACAAATGGTCAAATAAACAAAGGGCCGTAGTAGGAATTTTCCTAAAGGTGCCCTGCATCACTTTTATGATGGTTTTATAAGGGTCATATTCTGCTGCTGTTCTTTGTACAAACCTCCCACTGACACCATTGGGAGAGCTGCTGTATCGAGGGAAATAGTCCTGGCTGACAGGCCATAATTAAAAATGTTGTCAGCCCTCTTCACAAAATAGGTTTGACCGCTCAGCTGTATGGTATATATGTCGTTTTCACAAGTACTCTTCATAATATTAAAGCCATCCAGATATGGCACAAAAATGCACACAAGTTCATTTCAACACCTGTTTTGAGCTAACAGCATTTGAATACAAGGTGGTGAAATTTTTTTTTTAAAAGTTCATTTGCACATTGTCTCAGGACTTGATTTTCAGGTTCTCATGACTTCTTGAATCAGATGGAGCTATATGAAGAAAAGCCAGATAATGAAAAATGGTTTTAATAAACTAAATGAATAAAATTGACAGGACTAGCAACTAATTGTAAAGATATCGTTTGACTCTAACTATCATTATATCTGTTTTTATTTAGGGGCCTCTAGCTTTTGCTTAGACTTGCACTTCATAAGAAACTGTGTCATAATGTATTTATTCCACACAAACAAATTTTTTAAAATCCGTTGTTTTTTTTAAAAACGCTTACTCCGTTTTTTAATGAAGCTCTAAAAATACTTGACTCTTGTGTAGCACATTTAAGGCTCTCAAAGCATCTTATAAATATTAAACTTCACAGCACTCTGGAATGTTATCCCATATGCAATATCGAATATTGGAGTGTCAGACCCCTTTTATAAGTTGGTAAACTGAGGCACGGAATTTAAAGGTGCAGTCGTGCCCTTATGGTACAGCTGATGCTAGGAGGTGGTGCCAAGGTGAAGTGAGTGCCCAGTGGCAGTTCCCAGAGTTGGGCACAATATTTTCAGTACTACTTAAGGGGACAGCATGTTCTGAATCTTTAGAACCAGCTCTGGCCTTTGCTCCTGCGTTTTTGCTAGCATCTGTGTAAAGGAGGGCAAGGATGACCATGGTATCCCAGCTCCTGTACAAGGATGCATTGAAAAGATGAAAGCTCCTACATTGTTGTCTTTTTTCCTTTGTGTGGCGTTCAGCACAATAAGACCCAGGAGAACTGATTCAAAGTTTCACTAGACACTACCACTTTAAATGCCACAGCTTCAAGTCAGTACTTGGGGCCATACCTTGCACCTAGGACACCTATTGGAATTGTTGGGAGATTTAGGTGCTCAAGGAGTGCAATTGCAGTATCATGCCCTCAGTATTGCCAAATACTTGTATCAATTCTGCATCCTACTATCTGCTACCACACAGAGACGGCAATGAACGATGTGCACACAGCTGTTCTGTGTATAAGACTGCAGTTCCCTGGTAAGGAAGAGGGGAAAGATGTTCTGGTGAGGAAATGCTGTAGGTAGGAGTGTGAAGCTCAATATGTTATCGGTGTCACCAGAACTTAGAGAGGGTTTTATATGCAGAGTTCAGAGAATATTGCATGCTAACCTCTATTTGTCACATCTTTCATATAAATGTTGATTAAATTAATGCTACTTTATCGATTTGTCTTAATGTACCTAAGCTGCTTTTGTTGTTCTCTGCATTTTCCTTTCGCATCCTCTCTACAAACCTGAGACTGGAAGCCATTTTTTTCAGGGTTTATTTTTTGAAAATGACCCTTCTCCCTGCTTTAGCAGAAATCCAGGTTTTGAACAGTACAGGCTGTTACAAACTAGCAGAGAAAAGGAAGCTTTTAATAAAACGTAAGAAATCAGTACACTGATTAAAAAATACTAGAGTATTCAACAGCATAGGCCAAGTTTTCCAAGGTGCCTAAATTGCATTCATAATATTTTCTCATGCATGTTTTTGCACATGCAGAAGCGCCCCTTTGCGTGCATGGAGGTGGGGTTCTGAGCATGGAAACAGGTGAGCATGCAAACTTTGCAGAGCAAAATATGGGCATGTATACCCTTTTAAAAAAATAAAAACGACCTACACACCCAAAACGTTGCATTATTGTGATTAAGAGGAACTGTTTGGGTCATTTCTACAAAATACTCTATTTTTTTTCTTTTCCTTTTCTTTTCCTTGAAGGCTTGTCCCAAAACATTACAGTTTGCAATATCTTGGGGTTTTAGGCTGCTACCTATCACCAGAGTATTGAAGTAAAAACAGTGTACTCTGTGGGATTTTACTAAAAAGAAGACCCCCCCCCCACTATTTCAGTTTGGCTGCATCTTCTCTTGGGTCGTTCTACCAGCAGATCTCATGGAAAGGCTGAATGAAAGAATGAAAGAGTTTGTTGTAGCTAAATGCCTTGATACGAGCACATACACTTATCCTTCATTATCTCTTCTGTCAGAATGCTACTTTAAATGGTTTGTTATAGAGCAGTCCTGACGTCGCTTCTTATTAGAGTGCAGATGTGTCACAGAACCTTAATATAGTACGCTTCTGAGGTCTGTGCCATAAGAAGTCAGCTAATTTCAAGGAAATTATAGTGTTCCTCGTATTATAAAAATAAAGTATTGCAAACCTGTGCTATTAACAGTTACCATTTCAAAGAACTGTATTACAGTTGCATTTATTTTAGTATCAGCGCCCTTTATTCCAGTTGCCTTTTCAGGTTAAACCACCCATTTTATTTTTCTTTTAATTTTTTTAAAATGCCAGTCAATATTGTGTTGTAATGTGATATTTACTGTTGTCAAAGCGAAACAATGCTACGAATGTCATGATCCACCTGTTTGCATTTTTGTTTTGGTAATTTGGAAAGAAGGCTCTTTGCTCTATGACTATTTGTCTGTTTGAATGATGCCCCCTCTATATATCTCCTGTATTGTACTTCTATCAAAGTAGGTGACAGCCCTTAGCTTGAAAAGCGGCAGGAATGTAAATCACTTTGGCAACTGTTCTATCTTCTCTCATCAAGTTTTTTTTTTTCCTCTAGGCTTTAATAGCTTAGTACATAGTCATTTTTAAATTATTATTATTATAATCACTCCCTATCCTGTTTCATTTTTTAATTTTTTTTTTTATTTCTGGGACTTATCTTTTCAGTTTAATCTATTAATTTCTGTTCTTATTTCACTTTGCAGACTATTTGCCGATTTCACAAGACATAATTTTTATCAACTAGTTCTTAAAGATGCATAACAAATTAATCGGGGTTTACTACAGTGCTAATGAGAGAAAGAGACAGACAGAGACAGCCTGGGTGGTCCATGTTTAATATCAATGTCCACTGAAAAAATGCTGCTCTTACTGGCTGGTTTGATTGACTGGACTTATTTTTTTATTATTATTATTATTTTTAAAGGCTCCATATCCTCACTGCTTGAGTTTGCTTTTCCTTATTTTTGTTTCCTCTGCTTTATATGAGTTTTTAATGCCCACATGGAATGTAACTCACAAATAGAATGGAGGCGGGCGTTAGTTGACTTTATAAAGGCATGACTTCTCACAAACTTTGTAGAAATAATTTATTAGGGAAATGGAAATTATGATCAAGTCCTATAAAAAGCCCCCAAACTGAAATGTTGATGCTTTTTGATATACAGCATATTTAATATCAGTAAAAGTCATAATTATCATGCAGGAGGGCGGGTAACATATAGCTAAGATTATTGTGCAAGCCAGGGGAATGAATCTAATTATTCAAAGTATTATGATCATGTATCTGTGAAAATTTAATCTGTGAAGTTGGCAATGGCATGATTATTACTTTTTTGTTTTTACAGATCTTTCAGTAGTTGAAATTCTAATAACTGAGAGTTCTGTTTTGAAAACAGAAAAATTTGAGTATCGTGATGTCACCTTGAAAGTGTCAGGTATCAGGGGGTAGCCGAAACAGCAGAACTAAAATTCATTTGCAAATTTAACACCATTAATTTGGGCTTGAATAGGGACTGGGAGTGGCTGGCTCATTACAAAAGCAGCTTTGCCTCTCCTGGAATTGATACCTCCTCATCTATTGTTGGGAGTGGTCTACATCCACCCTGTTCGAATTGGCCTTGTCAGCATTGGTTCTCCACTTGTGAGGTAACTCCCTTCTCTTCATGTGTCATTGTATAATGCCTGCATCTGTAACTTTCACTCCATGCATCTGAAGAAGTGGGTTTTTTACCCACGAAAGCTTATGCCCAAATAAATCTGTTAGTCTTTAAGGTGCCACCGGACTCCTTGTTGTTTTTACCTTGAAAAGTGCTCATCAAAGTAAGCTGTGGATGATTAGAGGCTACCAAACACCCCACCGCCCCACCTCCAAAACAAACACTAAATCATCCCATTCTTCCACACATACCAAAAAAAACAAAAACAAAAAAACAACAACAACAAAAACCCACCTTCAAAGCTCTTAGGCAGTTCCCTATCTTGGTTTAGGCTATGCTTTCCGAAGTTCAGATGCTGTAGTAACTTTTACTTCCATGCTTCACTTGCAGACCATTGGCAGAATTAAAATTCTAGCAAGAGCAGCAGGAACTGAGCTGCCAGCATGAGCTGTATTGCACCTCTTAACCTTTAGCCTCTGCACAAATCTATGAAGTATCCCTTCACCTGTTTTTATACGCTTTCCCATTATTGGCTTTGTTTCTAACAGAACTAAGTTCTGAGCTGTATGGTTGAAAGCACACGTTGCATTTAAATTCTCCTTTTATTAAAAAAAAAAGTGCTTCTATCAATTTTATAAGTTTGTGAGAAGTAAATTGCATGCTTACAGTAGAACTGTAATGCATTTTAATGTTTGTTAATCCACTTGTTTAAAATGTCAGTGTCCAAGGCTCTACATACACAGCTATGCTGTTCTTTTCATTAAAGATGCTTGATGTAATAATTGGTTAGTTTTCCTTTTTATTCTTCTGCTTTTTTTAAATCTGTATGGCTTTTTTATTATTTTGTTTTTGTTTTGCTGTGAATTGCTTTGCTTTTGTGAACTTTTCCTAGTGTGCATGATTTGCAAACATTTCGGCTATTGTCAATTTTCTCATTTTGTAAATAGTTCATCTGTGCTTTTTTTTTTTTTAATTAATTATTTTTTTCCTGTAAGCAACTGAGGTAGAAAAAAACAATAATAAATCGTTTACAATGGACAAGCTGTGTTGCTGCTCTCTTAGCTTGCAGTTTCGTATTTTGGTTTGGACATACCAAATAACCAGTACCAATGACAATTTAATAAAAGAATAAAAAGATCATCATTTGAAGTGTGTGACCCAGTGTTTGAAGAACTCACGGTGTGAATATTGCATATTAGATATGTTTACAGCAGAGATAATAAAAAAAAGACACATTTATAGTGTTGGTGAAGAGTACCTACATGTTAAAGCTACATTATTCTTATAAAGTCTGATTCTGCACCATTAACTTCAATGGACTTTGTGCCATTGATAGCAATGGGGTGAGGATCAGATCCATACACTGTTTGTGAACTCTTTTGCACTAATGGGGAGAAATCTGTTTTTGGAGTGAAACGCATTTAAATATTAAAAGAAAATAAATAACAGCCCTGTCATCATTTAACAACAGAATACCCTCGGTGGGAACGCAAGAGTTGCCCTGTGCAGAGCCCTTTGCAGATCGATACCTGTGACTCCTCCTTGGAAGTTTGAAATTGAAATGTGTTTCTTTACGGGAATTCTATTTTCCTCCATCATAGTCATGGTGGTTTGTTATTGCAGGGTTACCCAACCTTTGGCTGTTAGAATTATTTCTTGGGGTTTTTAATTAATTTTTTTAAGCACAGTGAAGTGTTTAGATATGGGGGGGAGAAACAAATATTTAGATGAACTTTTCAGAGAAAAGAAAAATGTATTTACTTATTTATACTGCAGTAGAGCCTAGGAGGCCCAATCATGGACCAGGATCCCATTGTGCTAGGCTCTGTACTACCACAGAACAAAAAGACCAGTCCCGGCCCCCAAATAGCGGACCATCTAAGATAACTTTTAGGTTTTCCATTATTGACAGTATTTTAAAAAATATTATTTTAAATCTGAAAGCCTTAGGGTACGTCTATACTTACCTCCGGGTTCGGCGGTAAGCAATCGATCTTCTGGGATCGATTTATCGCGTCTTGTCTAGACGCGATAAATCGATCCCGGAAGTGCTCGCCGTCGACGCCGGTACTCCTGCTCCACGAGAGGAGTACGCGGAGTCGACGGGGGAGCCTGCCTGCCGCGTGTGGACCCGCGGTAAGTACCTTGTAGTTCGAACTAAGGTACTTCGACTTCAGCTACGTTATTCACGTAGCTGAAGTTGCGTATCTTAGTTCGAACTGGGGGGTTAGTGTGGACCAGCCCTAGTTTAGTTTGTTCTATGGCAGCTACTCAAAACCACGTTACCTTGAAGCCTACTTAGTCTGAGAGTAACTGGTATAGAAAAGCAATATTCATGTAACCGTAACTATCCTATATGTTTTACAGATAATATAAATGGTTACATTGTGGATTTGGGGGTGGGGAGGAGGAGAGTTGGGGTGTCAGGATGGAGTAGTTTTTGTAATAATGGTATATTTAAGGCTCTGTTTGAGAATTTCAAAGAGGAAGAAGGAGGGTGGAGAAATAATTAAAATATTTACCAGCCTATGATGTGAAAAAGAAAATGCCCAAAACCTGCAAGATTTATTTCCCCCCCTCACTCTGTTGTGTGCTCCTCACAAGAAATCCACAGTGGGGACCAGCATGTGATTGAAGAGAAGGGAATATATTTGCAGTCTGAATGCATGGCACAAAATAAACATTTAGTTGTAGCTAGATATTATAGCTAGATAATGTACTTGTAAGAGGGGGCGGGGAGACCATACATAGTTTCTGAGCATAAATGTTGTTCAGCTCTGAGGGCCAGATCATCCGTTGGTGCAAGTCAGCCTAGCACATCTCAGCTGGTGCAAGTCAGCGTCGTTCCATTCTAAATGCCTTAGTGCTAGAGAGACACATGGCATTTTACAGACCCAGGCCGAAGATTCTCATTTACACTAAGGCCGCTCTACACTTCTCTGGCAGTGAAAGGGTGCTTTAAAGTGGGAGTAAATTATATTCACACTGGCCCCTTTACCCTGACAGTGTTGTACAGAGGGGGCTTTAGTCAGGTCCCCAGTAGTTGAGCCATGTTGGAAGCAGTAACAAAGCTTGTCACAGTGTGATAATTTAATGACTGATCTTAATTTTTTTTTTTTTTAAAGTAAACCTGTCCTTGGCATTCTGTGGTTCAAAGTACTGTGGCTGGGTAAACACGAGTCCCATTAGAAGCTGTGCAGTAAATTGTTTAAACTTGTTATGGTAAAAAATGCAAAACAAAGTTAGAGCTGTTTCTCACTCTTCCTTCTAGCCCTTCCCATACTGCTTAAATGCTGGTCTAATCCTTCCAGCACTGCATGCCTTTGTTCACCTAGAAAATGCGGGTGGCGTCTGCATGGCGTAAAATGGTTTATAAAGAACTTATTAAATCTACCAGAGTGAGTTTAATTACATTCTTCAAACCTTTCAGTTTTGATTTCCATCAATGAAAGCAAATGGCAGACTGGACTCCCCGCCCTCTTTCCCTCCCCCCCCCCCCCCATTAATTTGAAAGTTTGCATGTCTTTCACCTAGGATGACAGGCTGAAGTGCATGCATGCAGGATACATGTGCTTCCCGTGAGCAGGGAACCCTTAAAAATGTAGGTAATAAAGTAAAAAATTAATATTTCAGTGCACATAAACTGCTAACCATGAAATACCCCATTAAGTTCTGCTTACTTGGCAGATTGAGTTTGGGGGTTTTTTTTTTGGTCACAGGAAAATATTTTACCTAGATTTTAACCCCAGTATAAATGCTGTAAGTAGTACTTTCCTTAATCATACTAGGATCAGTTTGGAATATTCTATTTCTGGATAGCCTTGTGGTAATAAGCACTTCCCATTCGGCCTGTCATTCATAAATGCAAATTATACAGTATACACATGCACATACATCCACCTAATAGTCTCTCTGTGGAGAAGAAGACAGACAGATGGAAAGCACCACATGAGACAGTTGCTAGTCATTCCACTGAATGCACTACTAGATACCATGGCGATGGGTGCAGGATAAGGAGCTGAGTAGAATTCTTAAAACAGGTTAAAAAAGAACCAGAAACTGAGCCAGTCGTTCAGAAGGGTGCAGTCCCCTGACTCCCAGCAGAAGCCCCTTTGCATTCTTGGGATGTTTTAGCTTAGAAGAATCTCATTTTCACTTGTACAGGCAAGGGAATGGTCTGATCTAAAAAATATTGCCATGGCCAATAAATTTAGGATGGGATTTTCAGAAGCAATTGGTGTTGGTCCAACTTTGCTCCCACTGGGGTCAGTGCTATAAAACCCATTATTTCAGTGGCAACAGAGTTAGGCCAACACTGAGCACTTGCAAAGTTTCCAGCCCCTGAAAGTTTCTGGTAGGACCCTTTGCCAACATAATAGCTTCCATGCGGTTTCCTGAACCTCCCACATAAGTATTTGTGAAGGTTTCCCGAAATGTCATGTCTTGATAAAGTTTCAAACTTTACAAATGTTTTTTATATGGGTGCCTTAAAAGCCACTTGATAGAAAACTTCCCAAAGCAGTAAAGAACCTCTCAATGTCATTGAGTTTGTGCGGGCTGTTAAAACATTCCATGAGGTCAGACCTCCCAAGGGTTGTCTGTCCTCAAGGAATCTTGTCTGTCCTCAAGGAATCTATCTCCTTGGTTGGGTTCTAACTGTTCCATCGATCCATGACCCAGATGTTGAGATTGCTGTCAGAGCGAGACAGGGTCATTGCCCTGAAAATGAGCAGTCCCAGGTGGAGGGGAAAAACTAGCCTACCTATTTCATACTGTAGCTATATTGTTTGAACGTGAACTGGACTCTCTGCGTTTCACAACTTCAGTGCAATAGAAGGGGGCTCTTAGATAGTAACTTTTGCTCCTAAGAGGCCTCAGCTAGAGCAAATGGAAAATTTAATGGGAATAATTATTCACGGGAGCAAAGAGGCATAAAGAAAACCCTCATGTATAGCAGAGATCATAGAAAGAGCAATGTAATCAAATAATGCTGAGTCTGATACCAGCCTAAACCCGACCCCTCTAGAGTTAGTTGTAATAGACTGAATAGCATGCATATGCTCATATAAATATTAAAATACAGATTTAAAATGTAACCTAATGTAATAAGTGGAGCCAGCCAAAAATGAGAACTTTCTTTCAAAAATGTTCTCAAAAATTAGTCCCCCCCCCTTTTTTTTTTTGCATTGGACAATTTTGAAATGACGAATTTTTCAATCAGTTCAAGTAATAAGATTTCAAATCAGGCAGTTAAATTTTATGTTACCTCCCAGGAAACCTTTTCCAGCACTTAATATGCAGACCACTCGCTGGCACTATAAAGGTTTAAAGACCAAGCACTAGGACTGTCTAACCTGACCTCCTGCATAGCACAGGCCCCACCATTTCACCCTGCGATTCCTGCCGTGAAGAGAATTATTCTTTCATGCTATGTAAGTGAACTCTGTTGAACCCAATAATGTGTGGCAGAACTAGAGCTTATCTTTTAGATCTCGATTTACAGCCTTCCGGTGATGGAGATTTTACCATCTCTTGGTAATCTGGTCAAATGGTTAATTATCCTCTGTTAAAATGCATCTTATTTTCAATTTGATTTTTTGTCAAACTTCAGCTTCCAGTCATTGGCTCTTGTTAGGCCTTTGCTAAATTCAAGAGATTTATACTGGAGCTAATATTGCAGATCTTCCCCTTCGTAGCACGTATACGTACAGTTGGAGAATGTTTTTTTAGAAGTTAAATGTTTAAACTAAGAAGCTTGTCTTTTCGGTACCTTTTGAAGCAACTGAAATGAAGTCTGAAGCACTTGGCTGCACTTGAAACAGATGCTTTGATGCTATTCCCTTCAACCCCTTCCTTGTTCGGCCAACAACAGGTGGCCAGAATTTAGAACTTGCATGCTATAATGGCAGCCTGAATGCATTGACCTCCCCCTACAAGGATAGTTTCATGAATCAATTGTGTTTATTAAAAATGTATGATAATGCCTGGCCTCTAGGTTTAAAATGAGAAATGTTTCCCTCCAACACATCAGTTTAGTACTGAATGGAGTTAGTTCCTCTTACGGTAGAAGATGATTTAGTTTAAAGTCCCTTTCATCTACGTCGGCTGTGTTGATGTAAGGGCTATAATTCTGTCTGTTTCACTAGTTACTATTAGGGGTCTCCAAATTATAGATCGAGGTAAAGCATTGCATGCTGGGAAATGTAGTATCGATGGACCACATGTGGATTAACAAGGCAGTTGGTGGCCACATTACAGAAATCTGTGGGGTGTTCATTAAACTGCTGTAGGCCATGAACACTGTAAAAATAGAATAAATAAAAAAGCTACAAGCTTTAGGTTTCTTTAAAAAAAAAAAAAAAAAAAAATTCTTAGAACAAACCATTTGCCTTTGAGAAGTTTGCCAGTTCTGTATGGTGAAATAATTGCAAGGGGTTATTACACTTGAGAAGACACAACAATAATTTGCAGACAAATAGGCAGCTTTGTCTCACTGATGCATAAAGTAATTACTGGACAAAAGTGCATCATTCCCATTTTAAAAGCCATCACCCAGGAGCCGTAAGCAGCTGAAAAATGGATCGTTTACAGGACATAAAGTGGAAGTGCCAAATTTTAAATTAACTGTATTTGGGTTTTATCATTTTTGTCCAAGTTCCAGAGGAGAAATATTGTTCATAACAACACCCATCTGCAAACACACACACGCTGGGTGAACTCCATTACTGGTGTCTGACGTTGAGAATTCTCCTACAAAATCTTGCCATATGCCATACATACATTTTACATAGTGGGGGACTGTGCCTTGAACAACATGATGGGCTGTTTAATGAGGTTCCCATTATGCATGATGTGCTTTATCTGAAGTTCACTAATTTCCTGACCTGGTGAAACAGATTTTAATAAGCTTGATATAACGCAGCATTTTAAGACAAAGGGAAACACTTAATGTGGCAGTCACAATAAAGAACTCTGAGCAGACTTGTAGATGTTAAAAATGTTAATAGGATTGATCAGAAGCTCAGGAAAGGAATTTTCCATTTCCCTGAAGGCCCGCTTTGTAACTTCTTGTTTGTTCACCTCTATTTGGCATTTTAAAGACTCAGCTGCCCCATTTCTTTAAAAAGTATATTGGTTTTACCTTCAAGATACTGTAAAATTTGCTTAGACATAATTTAGAGATGATTCTATGTCTGACTTTTAGAACTTTGGGTGGAATCTTCATTCAAACCCAAGCAAACTAATTAACATAAAATATTTTGCTGTGAACGCTTTGGTAGAACCCAGATCTTTCATCACCTTTATATAAATTTTGATTTCTCTGGGTTTTTTTCTTTCTCTCTAAACACTGTATGTTGGGTGGTTTTGTTAAACTTAGATGTGAGTTTTTTAAGGGGGAATTGAGAGAAAGATAGTAGAAAAGTTAGGGTTGTATATGTAGGGGGTATTGTCTATTTGACATAGCCTTCCTCTTCACATGCAGACAACTAAACATGACAGTTACACGGAATATCCCCCCAAAAGTTTCATATTGGGATGCTGCATGGTTTTGAGTCAGACACTTTCAAAATTAAACCTAAAGGTCCTACAAAAAGGATAACTGGCTAATGAAAAGAATAATGCAAGAGAGAATCCATTTGGAATGACAGCTGTGAGCCTTTTAAAGCTTTTCTGTGCTGATCAAAGCTACTGCTAACATTGTTTGAAAAGAGGATATCAGTTCTCCTCCTCCACCTTCTTTCCTATTCAACCTACAGACAATTTTGAATTCTAGATTTCACACTTTCTTTTTTTTTAAGATCAAGTGAATATGGTCTCTACTTTTCCTAACTAACTGATGTTTAAAACAGTATATTCTAAGAAACAAGAAAGAGTTTTTGGTATAAAATCAAGTGTTTTAAATGGCGAAGGGGAATACATTGAGAATTGGTGCTGTCTCCGCCACACACACACACCCCGCCCCCCCCAAATCTACAGTCCCTTCTGGAAATCCCAGTTTGGAAACATTCATGGCTTCATGAATTTTCACACAGTGCAGTGTATGTATGTGTAAATGCTGCCTACCTGTCCACACATTATTATTTAACATTCAAATTGTAATAGCACCTAGAGGGTTCAATCCCCATTGTGGTAGGTACTGTGCATACAGGAAATCACAGTCCCTGCCTCAAAAGAGTTGCGTCTGAAATACATATTTGTTTGCTAGGCTTAATTCTCTGGGCATGTGTAATGTATCCTCAGTGTTGCCAACTCTCATGATTTTATCAAAAGTCTTGTGCTATTTGTTTTTTTTCCTGAAACCCAAGTAATTATGTGAGACTCTCACCTTTCATTTTAAATAAAGGAAATTTCTAGTCTCCGTGGTTGTGAAGAAAAGCTGACCCAAGTGCAGCCCAAACACTCAGAAAACAGTAAACAAATTAAAAAACAAAACATTTATTTAAATAAAAAGAAAACCCTCGTGATTTTTAAACTAATCTCATGATATGTCTTGAGGCCTGACTCACTATTTTGAACCGTTGGGGTTGGCAATACCAGGTGCTTTTTAATGTTTTAATGTTACCTCCTTTAAAAAGAATGACTCGTGAAAGTAAAGCAAATCCTCAGTTACTTGGTTTCCCTCTCCTCATTTTCACACATGCTGATGTTACTCTCCCCTGCACTGTACTATTTATTATATTACAGTAGTGCCGAGAGGCCCCAACTCCATTGTGCTGGATGTGGAACAAAGGCACATAAAGAGAAATCTATGGCCAACAAAGTTAAGGACAATAAGGAGTTTTTTAAATATATTAGGAACAAAAAGAATGCTAACCATGATCCATTATTAGATGGAAATGCTTGAATTATCAATAATAATCAGAAAAGGCAGATTTGTTCAATGAATATTAAAGTTCTGTATTTGGGGGTGGGGAACAGATGATGTAGTCTCATCATATGGTGATAACACTTTCCATTCCACTCGTATCTCATGAGAATATTAAACAGCAGCTACAAAAGTTAGACATTTTTAAAACAGCAGGTCTAGATAACTTGCATCCAAGAGTTTTAAAAGAGCTGGCTGAGGAGCTCACTGTACAGTTATGTTCATTTTCAATAAGCTTTGGAACACTAGGGAAGTTCCAGAAGACTGGAAGAACACTAATGTTGTGCCAGTATTTTAAAAGGGTAAATAGGATGATTCGAGTAGATATAGGCCTGTCAGTTTGACATCAGTCCTGGGCAAGATGATGGAGCTGCTGGTACAGGACTCGATCAATAAAGAATTAAAGGAGGGGTAATGTAATTAATGATCAACACGGGCTAATGGAAAATTAATCCTGTCAAAGTTAATATTTTTTTAATGAAATTACAAGTTTGGCTAATAAAAATAATAGTTTTGAGATAACATACTTAGACTTCTGTAAGGCCTATGACTTGCTACTGCACAACATTTTGATTAAAAAACTAGACTGGTAAACAATTAATATGGTACACGTTAACTGGATTACAAACCGACTGACCGACCACTGGACCATGCCTCTCTCATGACCTTTAACCGGTGCCGATGTCTTAGTGCTATTATCTGCTAACGATGTGTAACCCACAGGTCAGTGTATGTGATGTGCTTGGTCGACACCAGGCATTGAACCAGCGTCCTCCAGAGCTGAAAGCATTAGCCTAAAGAGCCGAAAAACTCTGAAGCTGGGGGCTGTGACAGACTTGCATCGTCTGTAGATCAGGCACAAAGGGGAGAGGGGGAGACACAATGCACTCTGACCAGTGGGTTTCCCTGGACAGAGGAAGATTGTCCTGAGCAAGCTCTCAAACAGGGAGCTGTAACAGAATCACACCCTCTGTGGGTTGGGCACAGGGGAGCACGTAACCTGCTGTGCAGTGTCTGTGTTACAGTTTTGTATCCAAAGAACTGGCAGAGAGGTGGCTGTTTAGACAGATTTAAAATGGTGGTGTCAGAGATGGAGAAACTCAAAAGCCTTCACCTAGGGCGCTGATGTCTAGCGTGGCACTAACTGGGTTGTAAGTAATGTAACAATGAATTAAATAGGTTTTGGTTCACTAATGAGTCTGCTGGTCTCAGTGCTGGGTACGTTGACCGGGTCATTGAGAATAGTTTGCTCCTGCTCTGTTTCGCTCGCTCGCCCGCCCTCATTCTCAGACCTGCCCGCTTTGTGCAGAGCGTACCAAGCTCCTGTTGTTTTCAGAGGCCTGGGATCCATCCAGGACTATCCCTGCCCGGCTATTTGACACAAGCAGGCTGTATTATGATGTGAGGGTCAGGTTTCAGGTGGAACAACCTAATTAGGGGGCTCAGGGATGCAAACTGGGAAGGGATCAGGCTGCTCCCAGACACAAACAGGGCCTTTCAATGCGTAGCACTGACTTTATATGCATGCTCAATAAAGATCTCTCTCTTACAATCTGCGTGCCTGCTGCATCGCTCTTTGCTAATGAAAGCTGGGCGTGGCACTTCCCCTGCAATGAATTTCATTTGCGCTCCAGGATGGAAGGAAGCTTTCTGTGCAGGAACAAGTAGGTGTAATCTGCAGTCTAGGATGTTAAGGGTTGGTCAGCACAGCCAGCCGCCAACAGCTTGACACTGCGTGAGCAGAATGGGAGTGCATTGGAATTATAGGGGAATATTTTATTCCCCATTTATCGTGGATGGAAGTGCTGAATTCTTACCCAAATTGCCATATGATCAATGGCCAGATCTTGATTATATCTCCCCTTTTTTGGTTTGGTTGTAACTAAAGTCTTGATTCACTTCTTGTTGGGAAGCGCTGGGGAAACGGGGCAAAGCCTTTCCTTCCTCTAACTATGAGAAGATCAGTTTGTTGCAGTCAGGGTGCACAATGGAGCCAAACGCACATGATGGATTAAATGCTCCCATTGCAGAGAGCGAGGGCATCACCTAAAGCCCACATAACCCTTAACGTGGGGCTTATGTGGTATATCAGGACTTGCATATACAGCATTGCTCTTTCCATCTCTTCTCCTGAAGTTCCTATGAATCTCAGCTATATCCAACCTCATCAAGTGTGTGGCTGTTCAAGAAAGTCGGGTGAGGCTAATCCCGTGCTTCATGTCACGGCTTTGCACTGGCTCTTTAAATTCAGCATCCCCTGCTTTGATTGTGTGTCACCCACTTGATTTCTCCCCAGACTTATTTGTGTGTTGGAGAAAACACTTGCATGTAGACAGCCATTCACTAAATTTGTGACCTTAGGGCATCGTAGTTAAAAACAGATGTGTCCTTGTTCTCCCACATGAGGCTGTTTCAGTATTTAAAGTGAAACTAGTGATGCAGGAAGCAGAAAAATTTATCTATGAAAAATTGAACTCCAAATATTCATGTTAGCTCTTTCTGAGTAATAAGGCAGCATGAAATTGATCTGAATCCTCAGGGCTTGCTTGGACAGCATTTGAGCCCCTTTCAAAACATTTATTGTAAAATATCTGCTAATTGGAATGCCTAAATCCACTTTAGTCCTTTTGAACAGCTTAGGCGTCTTATTTTCTCTAGGCAATTATAAGCAAAGGATACACAAAGAAGGACAGGGATCATTTCTGCAGGAAGGGGACAAATATGAATAGATTGAGCTCTTCCCTCCCTCCTTTTTGATTTTTCAGTTGGCATAGTGATGGCTCGAGATAACGGTGGCTACTCAGAGCAAGAAGGGCTGGTGCTGTTTCGCCTTCACCATGGATCTCATCCAAAGTCCATTGAAGTCAATGGAAAGACTCCCGTTGACTTCAAAGGGCTTTGGTTCAGGGCCTGTTGTAGGATGCGGTTGGCTCGGAGCTGGCCTTTTTATTGCTTAAGCCCTTTCAGATGCCAGCTGGCTCCAGGTGGACTCCTCCGCCCCGCTCCGCTCAGCCTGTGTTTTGCTTCACAGATTTTGGTCACGGGGTTCCTCCCTCCCCCAGCTTCGACTGCAGTTGCCCTGTTCTCTTCCATCATTCAGTGCTGTCCCCTCTCCCCTCACCAGAATGGCAGCAGGTGTCAGGTTACTAAGGCTGCCAATGCCAGGTGTTCCCCCGTCCCAGCTGAGATGCTGGGCTGCTGGAACAGCCTACAGCTGCCGCCATGGCATCTGCTGAGCAGGCAGCCAGGACACCCCCTCGGCCTCCCCACTTGCTGCTACCCCTGCTGGATCCAAGTGAAGAAGAAGGGACAGGATCAGAAGGTGAAGGGGCCCAATTCTGGCTCAAGGCTCTCTTTGTTCATAGGCACTGGTGACACACCCCCACACCCTCATCCAGGCCCCAGTCATCCCTTGGAGCCTCCACCCCAGCCCCAAACACCCTCCTGTTTATCTCCAGGAAAAGGCTATGAGGCCAGTTCACAGTCATTGCCTTCACCTGTGGAAAGAGGTGGGTCTTACACTTCATGCTACAGGCATGTAGGACAGCTCCTGATCTCCACTGACAAGGAGTTCCATAACCCAGTACTTTCCACTGATAGTACCCTGCTTTGGGCCCCTGGGAGTTTTCCCCATGGCTCCATCCGTGTCTAGATCCCCACTGATCATCATAAGTTCCAGAGCTATAGGTAGTCTCTCTCTGTAGCCAAATTTTAGCGAGGAACAGCACTTTGGACATAAAGAATCACATGGCATACCCCTTTGTTCCCCTAACAGCACTTGAGTTGATCGGATTATATTTCAGTTGTTTGGAACTCAGTGTCACGCAGAGGCTTTTCTCTGAGATTTGGAATAACGAATTCCTTTCTCTGAGCTAATTTTTCACACACCTGTCCAAAGCACACACTGGAGTAGAATAATGCATCTTTTGTTCAGGGTCTTTCTGTTGGTTTCCTTCTCCACCTCCATTATTTCATTCTTCTTTTGCATGGTAATGCTTTTTTTGCCCTTCATTTGAAGTAAATACTGGGAGTCCCTGGCACTTGAGCAAGAGAAATATGCTTTCCGGCTCTGTTTCTTATGCTGTCTTCAAAGGAGGTTTGGCTGTCCGGGGCGCACACTGGAAGGAGACAGAGGCATATTATAATATGGAAAATCCAAGTCTCATCTGAACCTTAGGGGCGGCTTAGGGAGCCCACAAAGCCTGCAATTGACAGGTTGCCTGTGACTTTTCACATTCTCTATGGACCTGTCCTGAATGGGATGTGGGAATGTGAAGGATGCTGCTTTCTGGGCAGGTTGGTTGGCTGTGCATCATCTTAGCCAGAGAACGGAGAAGGGGATTTCTTTGGGAGAATGGGGACACTTTCTCCCCCAACTGTTTGAAGCTGGCCCTGTGTGTTCCATCAGGCGCTGGGGAATTTTGCTGATTGACTGATTGGTCCAAGTCTGGATCAGGGTTTGGGTTTGGGCTCCTTTCTAAGGGAAGGGAATATGGTTCCAGAGCCTTGCCTCTGACCTGCCAGCAGTTTTCCCCTGGGAGAATGAATTCCATTTTGTAACCGTGAGCTCTGGCTAAGAGGAAAGTACAGACTGGCAGGATACCGAGGCTTCTGTTTGTACCTGGGGGCCCATTTACACTGTCGGCACTACCGCAGCAAAACTATGGCACTGTATAGGGGTTTTCCATCTAGAGTTAGTCCACCTGCCTGAGCAGCGGTAGCTAGGTTGACAGACGCATTCTTCGGTTGACTTAGCTGCATCTATGCAGGGTTTAGGTTGTCACTTCGGGGGGTGAATTTTACATAGTTATGTCAATCTAAATTTTAACTGTAGACCAGGCCTCAGTCTGGGTTACAGGAGTGGAGGAGACTTAGGCTTTTGACCCTATCACCCTAAATAAATCCTGCTGGGTGTCTCACTCTTCTATGTGTGTAACAATTCAGCATCATAATAAGAGCAAATAGGCTCGTGTCAGCGTTGAATAACAACTTGATTTGCTGTGTTTGTGCACATGTTCTGTATGTTGGGAACAGGCGCAGACAATAGCCTGAGGTAGCTGTACATATATTTACATAGACTTTTTTTTCCCCCCCAACAGCCCTATTACCGTATTTAAATGCAAGTATGTCTTTTTTAATTGATGTTTTAAAGTAGCTTAGAGTCACTCTAGCTTAGCTGTTCTTTGTTCAGTTTTTCCCTGGTTACATGTAGCTGGGATGATAGTACTAGAGTTAGTGGGCTTGTAGTTTGCTGATTTATCTGGAACTCTCTCTCTCTCTCTGTCTCTCTCTCTCGTTTGTTCTGCTCTCTTCTGCTGTCCCAATTGCTTCTTTAAAGTCTCAGTTGTTCTTCTGTGGTCTGTTCAGTGTGGCACAGAAGCTGTGTTTCCCCGACAAGTTTGCCCTGTCTTGGGTCATCAAAACTAATATGAGCAGCTGGAGTTCTGCAAAGACCAGGAATCCGTCAGAGCCTCTTGCTGTCCTTTGCAGCAAGGGCATCTGGTGTTTTTGTTGATCACCTTTTTCCCCGTCTTTGCTTACTTTAAAAAGAAAAAAAAAAAATCCAGTGTCTCTGGCAGATTTTTTAAAATTAATTAAATTAGGAACCAAAATGTGGCAGCTCATTTTTCTGCAGTTTCACAGTCCCCCTGCGTCAGGGTATGGTACCTGAAATTCCTTGATATGCTGCTGTTTTGCTTTAGAAACCTTTTTTTTTTTTTAATGCATTTGAGTGAAAAATTTTTTCCTTTATCCCAGCAAACCTGTGATCTTGAAACAAGGACCCTCCTGTAATTTTGATTACTCTCTTGTCTATAAATCAGCACATTGCTTTCCTCTTGCAAATAAGCAAAGAATAAAATCAACGTATCCTTCTTGTTGTGCAAAACTGATCTGAGCCCTAACAGTTTGAAAGCAAGAAGATATAAACCACATCCTACAAGCTGTCTCTGTGAATTAATTCACTCCACTATCTTGCCTTTAAAACTCGCAGTGGCTCAGAAGACCTATGCACAGGATAAAAAGGCATCATCAGAGCATGCAGCCATTGAAATTCATTGCAGAGGATTTAGGGCAGGATTTTCAAAAGAAGGCCACAGGTGCTTCCATTTTGCAGGCCCAAATAGGCACACCATAAAGGGACCTGATTTTCAGAGGCTCAGCTCTGTCAGTAAATCAGGCTCTTTTAAGGTTCCTCACGTCAGACCCCCAAATCACCAACCCCTTTTGAAAACAGGACCATAATTCACCATAGTTGCCCCCAAAAGTACTATAGTATTTTGCCCTCCCCCCCTTTTCTTTTTGTTTGGTTACACCTGCTGTTCATTGGATTTTTCCCTTTACCCTTCTCCTTCTTTCCATGGCTAGGTTTTCCGGCAGCGGCCTATGGACCAGTAGCAGCAGCAGCGGTGGCAGCAGCAAGAGGATCAGGTAGGGGGGCCGGTGGAAGAGGCGGCTACATGGCATACCCTCAGAATGCAGGGGAAGGTAAAAGCTCTGTCGGTATTCTATGTGGCTGCAGCTGTCCATCATTACTCTGATTTTCCTCACACTTATCCTGGGGACCTGAAAAAAACTCACACTACAAGTGGAGGCCATGAGGCCTGGAGCACCTTACAGGAGGTTTACATAAGAACTGTCAAACCCAGGGTGGGGGCGGCGGCGTTGGTATTGTTCATTTATTTATTTTAAATTAAAGCTCCTAAAGGACAAAAAAAAAAGTTTTCATTTCTCATGTGAAGTTTGCACTGGGTTAACAATGCAGCATTTGCTCTCTGCAGTGAATGCTCCAGTGGCTGCGAGATCAAACCACACCACCCAGATTTGTGGCTTGAACGATTGCCCCCAGTAAGACATCATGGCAAGTTGTACTATGGATTTTTTTTTTAAAAATACCTTTCTTGGCCTCACCTCCCAACAAAATAGTATTCTTTCCCCTGGAACTAGCTGGTTACCAGGATGGTAATTTACTAGAGCAGAGCTTCCTGTTAATCTGGAGACAAAAGCATCACATCTGCTACAGTATATTAGAAGAGATCCTAAAATGTTCATATGTGCACTCAAGATCCGCTTTCCTTTGAACTCTAATTGGGGTGGTACAGCTGTAAATGCTGCCTGAAGTACAGGCAATCAATAAACGTTACCTGGAGCCAAGTCAAAGTGGCCCTGCTGAAAGCACATGTATTGTATTGTTGGTTTCCAAAGTATGTTTTTTAATTTGCCTGCCATTTAAAGCTTAGTTTTTGTTTCTCAGACTACTGCTCTTGTTACTTACTGCAAACTGCGGCCTAAGCTTCACGAGAAATGTTAAAGCTTTTCTCTCTGTCCCTCCAAATGCTTATTTTTCCCCCCTTAAGGGAAATAAATAAATTGTTACCAATTACAGTTATTACCCTAGAATTTCAATGTAGGGAAACATGTGAATTAGCGCTTTGCTTAAGTAATTAAATGTTCAGTACAGTCATGAGTGGGCTGTTAACTTACCAGCACACCCTGTTCTGTGTCTGCATACTATGCTGTGTCTTGATTGTACAGTGGTGACTCAAAACAATAAACCCTGAGCAAGAACAAAGGGTAGAGCGATGCCTTCTCAGTAGATTTACCTGCTCTCACATGTACATTCAACATTTATGTATCATCCCGTGCATTCATCTTACCATTTGTTCTTGCTAATGATGAAGGGACATCTAGGGAGGGAGGGAGTTTTGAAAAAACGTTTTTGCTACCTGGCATTCAACTCCCCAACCGCTTCAGTGTGGTTTTGCTCAACATTGTACACATAAGACACGCAGCAAATAATGTTTCCAGCTTACTCACGATTTGATCCTAGAGTAGAGGTTTTCAGTGACCTGTATGGAACTTCTACGCTGGCTAGCTAGGCTCTTAAAAAAAAAAAAAAAAAGGCTATTGAGCACTAACACCCAAATATGCATTGAGTGAGACCCTAATTCTGTGGAGTCCAAAGTAAGATGTCAGGAGAACTCCGTTCCATGCAAACTGGCACTGCTTGCGGGGCTACAAAGGATCATCTGTACCAGTTTTATTTTGTGGCATGTGGAGAAAGCCTAAGGGGTGACTTGCCAGACAGCTGTGGGAATATTTTTCCTTCTCTTTCTTTCTCCCTCCCCCCTTTCTTTAAAGAGAAGAAACATTGATTTCACGTATTAATTGAGGAAAATTGACTTAATTGTCACTGTCTCTTCCTCGTGTTTTGCCCTTTAGGTTTTAAGTACTAACAGACCTGGTGAGTTGCCCCTTAGCAAGGCGCAGAGGGTTTGGCTAGATTAACGTTGCTTCCATTATTATTATTTTTTTAATCAGAGTGCTTTTGGTTCCCCTTTACAATTGAACTGAGCATCAATCAATTCTGTGCCTGTAATCATTTTGGGTTTTTTAGTGTGGTTTTTTTTATTATTATTATTATTATTATTTTTATTTGAAAGTGCAATACGAAACTAAATCTAACCCTAAATTAACACCACCCTTCCTGGCAAGTTTAAAGAGCAGTATGGAGTTTGGAAATGCCTTTCAAGTCTCAAAATTGTATGCGTGCCCCAAAACAAACAAACAAAAACAAAACTCACCAACCTCACCCGTAATCTCAAGGAGGAAGAAAGAGATTGTCAAACTTCTTAAACTAGAGGCTGTTTACATTTGTAGTGAAATGTGTTCTATGGAACGATGGTGTTTTATTTGCAGTCATTTCCATCTAAAGAGAGTTGTTGAACAGGGCATCTTGGGCTTGTCACTTTCATACAGCAATGGTAGTGAATTGTATTCAGGAGCAATGGAGTATGATAAATCTCATCTTACAGTGTATGGGCCCGATTCATTACAAGAAAAATGTTTTTGCAATTGTGCACAATCCCCTCGTATGCTTTTATGATTAATGCAGAATGCAGAAAATGCAGAATGCAGCATGACTGGCACTCATTGGCTTCCTTTTGTTGTCAGTCTGGGTAAAGTCACCAGAGAACGAATGGGCAACAGAAACACCCCCCCCACACACACACTCTATTCCACAGCACCTTACTGGGGCGGTTCCATTTGTGCTGCTACGCTATACCTTCTCTGTGAATAAATCAGAGCTCCACTTTCCACTTGTGCCAATTCATTTGAAAATTCAGGCCCTGATCCTGCAAACACTTAAGCACGTGCTTAACTTTATTCCCATGAGTAGTTTCATTCATTTCAAGGGGGCTCTTTACAGTAGTAAAGCTAAGCAAATGCATAAATGTTTGCGGGATCAGAGCTTAAGTGCACTCCCAAAACTTTCGTGTTCACTTCAATGCATTTTTTATATAGCTGCCTTTTTGGACATGAATCTTGGAACATTTCTAGTGCCAGATTTTTGCGAAGATCTCCGCACCGACAGCTCCCATTCAGACACCTAAACAAAGTGGCAAGATTTTCAGAAGTGTTTGGCGCTCAGCAGCTCCCAGATTCCCAGTAAAAGCCTGGCCACTTTATTTAGGGAGTTGAGCTCTTTCAAAAATATGGACCATAAGAAAACTAAGATCTGTTCAGCACCCAAAATGCATGCACACTTCCAGGCAAGACTTTGTCTAATGCATTTCTAAAGCCCCATCACCGTGTTGTCTGGGCATCAATGACCGCTGTGTAACCTAAGATGCTGTTCTTACGTGTACTGTGGAAAATTTGCATGTTTGCTTAATAATCATCAAAAGAATATGCCTAGATTATTTCAGCCTGGGGTGCAGTTAACTTGCATGTCAGCTGTCTTAATGTCATGAACCTTTTGGTCAGTAATCATTTTTGTGATTCTGCACATTGTGGGCTTCTGTTTCCTTCTCTCCCTCTTTCTTTCTTCCTTTTGTTTTGTTTTGTTATATTTCTGCTTGTGGGAATACAATCACCAATTACTATTATTAGATGGAATAAGGTCTGGTACCAATTGCAACAGTAACTCCTGTGATCAGTAGAAAGGGACATTTCCCTGTCCTCGTGTTCAGTGTCATTCTCACTTGCTAAACTCTTCTCCCAGACTGGGAGGTTTATGCTTTGGTGCTTCCCTTTATAAATCACGCACCAAACCAACACGTCCATGTAGACGCAATGGGTGACATTTTTCTAAACTGACTTAGATTTAGCCATACAGTTCCCATTCACTTCCGTGGGAGCTGTGTGGCTAAATCCTCTAGTTGGCTTTGATAAACTCATCCCTCCTTGTATTTTTTTTTAATGAATTGGGACCTGGGCCATGTAAAATTAGCAAGCTTGAAAGTCTGAATGCTGCAAACTCCTCCTAGACAATTTCACTATCAGTGTCACGTTTCTTTTAATTTCACCTGGCATATTTTGAACATAATCATTTTTGTCTTGTAAGTGCTGTTTAAAAAAAGGAAAACAGAGAGGGGGAAACATTTTTATCTTACACTTGGGAGGGTAGGAATTAATTTGGAAGAAAAAAAAAATAAACAAATTAAATTCGGCAGAAAGTTGTTGGGTTCCCCCCCGCCCCATAGTCTTAGTGTGCTCCCCAGCTTGTTAGCGTTAACTATTCCTCCCTGATGAGTGGAGAATAAAATAATAATGCGACAAGCCTGATTCTTCACTGCTTGACACCTTGGGCAGTCATTCAAAGGGGGGGCACAAACATTAGCAAATCAGAAGGGCAACATTTTACCCCCACTCTGCCCAGTATAAATGATGACGAGGTATAAAGCAGGGAAGGCTCAGGACTCTCTTGTGGTTTGGAGCTAAGGGTATATACCTCTTTCCCTCCCTCCCCCTGCCCTTAACACCTTGCCAGTTTCCAACTGCAAATGCTGCCTTTGATCCCTGAGCCCCCAACAACCCCTTACTGTACTTTATACTTGCCAGCTATAACAAATCTAGTAACGTGAGCTACTGACCTTGATGGTGAGTGTGAGCAGTTATGTTTTTGTTGTTTTCTCTCTTGCTTGGTTGGGGCTGCTGTGAGAGAGGGTGTCTCTGAGGCATTCTTTCCGGCCTCTCTTACACTCGGACGTGCACACCTCCTCTCAAACACTCTTCTGAGCGCGCTCAGCGGGAAGGTTTGTCCACACCTATTAATCCTCTCTCAGTGTCCAGCTTCTTGTTAGTAGCAGCTGGTTGCATGTTTTTTGCTTGTTCAGATGAAACGGTTCAAGAAACAACTCATATCAACTCTTGAGAAATGTCTCTTTTTTTTTGTACACTTTTTCTTTTTATGTTTTTATTAATTTCCCCTACTTAAAAAAACAAAACACCTGTCGTACCGTAAAACATTTCACATCTCCCCTTGCCTGTTCTTAGAGTGTATGTATCTGTGGGACTGAACTAAATGCATGCACTGTAGTAGTCGTACTGGTAGCAGTAGATGTAGTTGTAGAACATGCATTGTTGAGTTGATATTATAGGTATCATCAACTTGAAATAGTGTGTCAGTCAAAAGCATAGCATTGGTTTGATTGGAAGAGTAGGGCTATCAAGAAACCAGTGTACTCCTAAAGGCTTGGATCCATAGTACTGTATTTGTTAAACCCCATTATCTGAATTTATAAATTGAACATGGCTGTAGCTAACCTACATCCTTTCCTACCACAAGAACTCACACATACGCTTATGTTGATAGTAAATTTACCTTATTTTTCAAATTAAAAATCCTGGGAATTAGATCTTTGAATATAAATACAGTATGTTCTGTTATTTTAATTTGTATTAGAAAATTAAGATTTTGTTTTAAATCATTTGTAATCATGATTTCCTCATTAATCCCTCAACTGTCTGCATTAGCCCATAGAATCATTCTTTGGAGGTCTTAAACCATTTGTACAAAATGCAAACCACCCCATAGGATAGCTAAATAATATAATGTATGTAAAACAGCTTCCTACCAGACTCTCCTGAGACACAAGGGAATTGTTTTTAGGTCATAAACCTCAAATCTTGTTATGCAACAGACTCTGTGCTAGTCATGGTTTGTATTCATTGCCATGTCGCTGGGCTTAAGGGAACATTTTTAAATTAAGATTTAACATTTCATAAATACCAGCATTAGGAGTAAAAGACAAGTTCATCATCTTTGCCATTGAGCCAACAAATGTCTTTGCTTTTTGCACCCAGTTTTATGCACTTAACTTTTTAAATTATTTTCAAAATGAAGCAGCAGTGACTAGATTTAACAGCTGGTAATTCAAGTCCTGAATTACTTTTTTTTTTTCGTTTTAGTTTGTTTGTCAGAAAATATCCTGCTGGGAGTAGAAAAGTTCCCCTACAGTGCTCCGACTCCCCCCACCTCCCTCCAGTAGAGTTAGGAGCTCTTCCTGTGGCCTAAATGTTAGTTTTGAGCACATTCATAGTCTGCGGAGTATGTTCAGTGTAGTCTCCAGGACACTTATCTCAGCAAATGTTATTGAAAGTATCTTGAATGTGCTTTCAAGATGCAATTAAGAATTTGTATGTGCTCCTTACCTCTGATAGAGCAAAAAAATAAATTAGCCAAAGAACTTCTTGGTTGTAGTTGACACAATCACAATCCTATAGACATCTAGACTGTCTGCTGGATGCATGGTGCACAAGATTTCCCTTATTGCTAGTGAAGAGTTGCAACATTTATGCATCAAAGGGAGAGAGGGAAATAATTTACCCCTTAGATTTCAATCTGTTGCAGAGATGCAGGGACCCACTGTTTAATGTGAAAGACATGATGAAATGAGGAATGTATCTAAAAGTTAGCTGAGCGGCAAATTGCAGAGGGTGTAGAAATCCATGTCTTACACTTAAATAAGGGGCACTAAAAATATTTAGTCTTGTCATTAAGCACTGATTGTGTTAGCAAATTATAGTAATAAAATAGTGGGACAACAGTTGGTCTGTGTGTGTGGAATGAGGGAAATCTAGATCAACACGTTGAAATGTCATAAGGACCAACAGCTGAACAATCTAACGATGAACCAACTTGGAATTGATACTGCCGATTTAGGGTATTTTCCTTTGGAGTGACAGCTCACATGGAACTGCACTCCTTTTTTTATTTTACTATATAAAAGTACATAAAATTTAATCCAAGCCATGCAATCTGAAAAACCGGAACCTAACAAGCAGCCCCACCTGGGAAAAGGAAGCAGGATGAAATTTCTCACTCCACTGGAACATCCAATAATTACTTGACAGAGGCTGGCAACTGGAACTCTGCAGAGTTGATACATCTAAAAATTAGCAGCTGCATAAGATTTTTATCCTTTGCTCATTTTTATAATATTAAGGCTGCATCTGAAAATGTTGTTCTGAGAAGAAGGCATGAAATTGAAGAACCTGCACCATTTTGTACCTACATAACGTGTGTACTTGCTGTAAAAATCCTCCATTCCCAGTAGGTTAAATGATCTATCTTGTGGATTAAACAGTTGAATGCAAACAAAAGGAAAATGTCTCCTGTTATAGGAATAGGAGTAAAAGAAACCAAACTCTGCACTGAATAAGCACATGTCTGAAGGGTAAATACTCCATTTTCTTCTAGGCGTGTGCAACACGTCTGTAGAGATGAGGTCATTATGCATTTCCTTGAGAGGGGTTTTTTTGGCCTTGTTAGTGACAACTCTCTTCTCCTCGCTATTTTATGTGCTCTGCAATTACTTCCCTGAAGGACGCGGGGTTGTTTTGTTTTGTTTTAAAAAGGGAATTAAAGCCGAATCATTTCTATTACGGGTCTAAAGTCATGTGTTGATCCAAGATAATTTCAAAGCCATTATAGAAAACATACGCCTGGAAGTGCCTTCCAGTGCTCAAACCCCACAAAATACTGTTTATCTTATTTTATTGTTGGAAACATTTTATTTATCCTTGAGGGACTGAACCTCTTACGCAGCCATATAAAAATTTCAGTAAATTTAAAATAATCTGCTGCTGCTGCCAGGCACTGACCTTGGCTCTAGTCATTTTACTGGGCTCCTGCCTGAAGTCTATTGTGGTTAAAATACATCAGCTTTAATCAATAACTTTGTAATAGAAAATCCCGTGCACTTGATACATCATCTCCAGTGCAATTAGTGACCAGCTCTGAAGTACAGACTTAAGTACAGCATGAGTTAATCTTTAATGAATGTAGTAGCTAACTTTTCATGGGCTTTTCAATCAGTGGAATTATTTTCAATGGGAAAACACTTGTCCACAGAGATCGTTCTGGCTGCCGGGGTGCCTCTCGACACACGCCAAGTGGTGGCTCCACATAAGCTTGAACTGTATTGTGATCCAAACAGGCTAATCACGTAGTCAGGAAAACGTTTCCGTTTCAGAGCACTGAAAGTTTTACGCTTGACAAGTAGATTTTACTCTATTCTAGCAAAGTGCTGGAACAGCCAGTTAATGTCATTCGATTTGATTTTTTTTTTTTAGGGACAAAGCTCCTGGTTGTTGGAATGCAGCTTTATTTTACATAATGTAACAAACCCTTACATGAGTTATCAGCAAGGTTTGAAACCAAGACCTTCAGCAGTCAGGCCCTAGTTCAGGAAAGTGTTTAAGCACGTGCCTGAATTTAAGCATGTGAATAGTCCAGTTGATTTCAATGGAACTACTCACATGTTTAAAGTTAAGCACATGCTTAAGAATCTTGCCGAATCATGACCCAACAGGGCAGTACAAATTGAGCTTGATATCTTCTATGTGAAGTAGCTGCTAAAGGTGCAAACCACACACATTTTACAAGCTTTTACACTAGTATTTTCAAATAATTTGACCCCAAAACGCAGTAGAAAGTTAAATACAGTGAGTACAGAGACAATCTTTTTCTCCCCCCACTTTCTGTTTGAGATACAGGCAAGTAAAAAGAATACAGAGGTCTTTTCACTACAGCAAACTTTTGTATCCGTCTGCCTTGGCATTAACTCAAAGGGATAATTGGTTAGTAAAAGCCAGAGAAAGTAGAATTGAACTTTAGATATATGGACCTACACTAGTGGGGAAAAAAAAGTCAGACAGCAAGTTCATTTGAGGAGTGTTGTCTGGTAATTGCAGCAAAGGATCAGAACCAATGGCTGTATTCCTCTGAATCAATGTGTGACTATGCGCAAGTCACTTCAGCGTTCTGTACCTCAGTTTCCCCCTCTGTATGATGGACAGAATATTACCTATCAGGGTGGGGTGAGATACAATTGGCGTAGCCAAAGCACCTTGTGGGAAAGTGCCACATGTGCGCAAAGGATTATTGTTATGCCCTCACTTCCCCCAGCTGGTTTCAGTTTTTCTTTAGAAACCTCTTTAGGTCTCCATTGACTCTCCCCTAAGGGCTGTGTCTCAAGTGTCATGGCAAACAACGATTGCCTTAAAGGGGACCTAATGATGGCTCCTATGTGGTCACCGCTAATGGTTTGCCCTTATGCTACAGAGATTCCCAGTGCCTTCAATGGGTGCTGGATAAGGCCGTAGGTAGGAGATTCATTTCCTCTAATGTCAATGGCAGCATTCACGTGGAACAGTTCAGAAACTTCTAAGCATTATAAGGCTAGAAAAACTCCTCCTGGTGTCCTAGAATAACATCAGAGTGCTCTTTCTTCTTTAGACATCATTGTTCAGAGTACATAACCCCCCCCCCCACACACACACACACATCTAAGTCCTCTCACTGTCTTTTTTGCTCATAGAAAACTGCAACTACAACCTATGGGACCAAGGGCAAAATACTATATGGGCAACTCGCCTGGAAAACGTGCAGCATCTAAGGGCAAAATCCGATTCCTACTCAATTTAGTGCAGAGCTGTTTGATCGCATGGTGCTGGTTTCTCCTTACTTCCCGTTGCAGAACAGCATTAAAGGGGGAAGCCTAGAGTACTTTCCTAATACCATGTTACTTTGCCCACATGCAGGCGTGACTAGAATGGGAGGGTTTCCAAGAGACGGTTTCTCTGTTAAAATGTGGTCTGCACTGTGACGGAGTTTCAGAACCTCTGGCTTAATTGAATGGACTGGTCTCTTTTAGGAATGACTTTGGGAATGACTTTCTTTTGCTTACCTGTCAGTGCAGTTGCGTCACCCATCATTGCTTAATATCATATACATGTTTGGCTAGTTAATTCTAATCCGTTTAATACCCATGTCTTGTGTAAACTCCTGGTAGAAGAAGAAGGCTGGGTTTTAAAAAAAATTCCTTTCCCTTTTCTGTACAGTCCGGGATGTTTCCATATAGTGATCCATAGGTAGGTGCGTGTATGAAGGAGATGCTTTAGGAGCAAAATGTGAATTAAAATATGCAGTAAAATGAAGTCCCAGTTTTGTTTTAATTTGGCTCTTCCACTGCCTGTTATTGTACAAAAGGCTTCAATTTAAAATTAACAGAAATGATAGCCGGTTAATGTGTTACAGTGGGAGGCCGAAGTTTCTGTTGCCATGGCGATGGAGTTCGGCTCATTTGTTTTGTAGATGAGTAATTACTACGCAATTAGAGTAGGCTAAAAATAAAGGGGCCCTTTGTTTCCAGTTACTCATTAATATTAATAAAAGGTCTGTCCAGGCTGTGATAAACAATTAATGCAAATGTGGTTGCCCATGGTATAAGTAGCGACAGATTTCTTATCGTCCAATAAGAGGTGATCATGCTAGAGAGGTTTGCTCTTTCCTCACTTTAAATAGCAAAATTATTAGTAAAGAATTTCATGTGGGAGCAAGATCGCAGGTAAATTTTTTCCCCCATTTGCCTCTTTGTAGGATGTCAGTAAAGGCTAAGACATGGACAGGCATTTGCCAATCCTGTTAGGACTTTCCCCTGAAAATATGAGATGGGTCAGATCCTGCAATGTGCTGAGCACGCTCAACACCCATTGAAATTGATGGGAACTCAGGATTCTCAGCACTTCACAGGATTCAACCTGAGGTCCTGGTTCTGCAAACATTTGCATGTGTCACTTGACATCGACAGGTAGCCCTATTGGGTTGAGTCAGTGGGGCGATCCACAGCCACCTTCCGAAAGCATTTGCAGGATCGGAGTCTAAATCAGCCACTTTAAAAGAGCATAAAGGATGGGGGAGCGTTGAGAGTTGATTTGGGGGCGCCAAGAAAGGAGTCTCGTCTGAGATTTGCAAAGGGTCTCAAAGGAAGTTACTTTCAAAGGGAGTTAGGTGCCTAACTCCCTTAGGCACATTTGAAAACACCATCTCTGAAGCCAAAGGGTTGAAATTAGAAAAGAGCCATTTACCTTATCTCATGATAAATGCATCGTTGCAGTACTATGTTAGAAGGAGAGGAAAACCTCATCATGTATTACAGTCATGTCAATATTAGGTGTCATGTCCCAGGACCCCCCTTGTCCTAGGTACTGTACAAACACAGAGCTGAACTCTGCCCCAAAGAGTTTACAACCTAAATAAACTAAAATCTAAGTAAATTTCTTTTGAAATGTAAAGGCATTACAGTTATCCAAAGCAGGGGGAGGGGGCAGTGGTGGCAGAGGGAGGAGAGTGGGGAAGGTGCAGTAGAAGTGAAAGAAAACAGTCCTGAGCATTTAGCGTAAAGTATCTAAAGTGTTACAATACATGCGATTTTAAAGTAACTTTAAATTCCCGTACTATTAGATGGGCACCTGTTTGTAAAATGACTGAAAAATCAGAATTTGATTTGCATATATAATCGGTGTATAAATTATTATTATTTGGCTGCCTTGGTTTAACTGATAAAACATGAGAGTGTGTGCTATGGAGCTGTTCTGGTGCAGTATATGGACAGTAATGAAATGATCTGGTGGTGCTGCTGCAAGCCGTGTGCCCGATTGAACTCTCACGTGCACATGTGCCCAGCATCTTTGGCAAGTGAAGTCCTGTGTTTAAGATGTGGCTTTCTAGTCTGCTTTGGAGGCTTTGAGTCAGCTATCAAACTGATGGAGCCCGGGCCTAATCCCTTCCGTTACTTGTGCTGCTCCTTGGAAGTGCCACAGTAAAGACAAAATGTGGTCTGGGCTGCTGTTTCCCGGAGTCCCTCCCTGCTCAGATGTGGCATCACTTCAGAAGAGTGGAGGGGACGGTGTGGCAACTTCGGGTGGGAGGAGGGTGTTTCCACAAATCAAACGTGCATCATACAGTCTGATCAACCAACCAGCCACCTACTAAATCGTGGTGGTTGTAGGTAGGGTAGGCTCTTTTGAGCAGCTCTCAGCACTGCTAGCAGTAGTGTACAGGACACTGGCATCTTTATCACTTGGTCGCCCTCCTCTGCTCAGAGCAGATATAGATGACACTGGGCCAGCAGCCACCTGTGGCCTGTCACTCCTATCAGTGGGAGATTCCCCCCACACACAAACACACCAAAAAAGACGTGTAAACAAGGCCTAAGTACTCTCAATCCTTGTTTATTTTGTTGGAACTCACCCAAGCTGCAGCTCTGTCCTCCATCCTGCCCCTTTGAAGTGTCACAGCAGAGCAGCGAGCATTCTGGGCTGTCTCCCTTTCCCTTGTAATGCAAAATGTCTGCCTAGCCAGGTTCGTATCCTCAGCTCCTTGTAAGCCTGCAGAACCGCTAACCAGTACGTGCATCCAAGCCACAGACGTCACTGGCCTCGTCGCTCGACAGTAGCCTAACCGAGTGACGTCATCCAGCCTGGAGATTAGATGAGGTGTCGGACTAGGGTGCAAGATGTTCCAACGGGAAAAATGGCATAAAAATGGCATCTGCATCCCTCCCAAACTGTTTAACTAATGGAGGAGAATGTAGCACAGCCTTTGTAAGGTTGACATTTGTTTGTTGTTAAGGATCTAATTAGAAACATGAGAGGGAGCTGAATGGCTGCTTGCTCGGCTAATTAGCGACATGCACGAAGACCACTTTGAACTTCAAGGACACAAAGCTATTAGCGCTTACATCAAAAATGGATTAAACTTCTGTGCTTTTATAATGATTAAAGATGAGCCGCTCGAGTGGAAATCCTTTTGTAAAGGCTGCGACAAGAGCTGGCTCCCTGATTGCAGTTTCTAGAAGTGAAGCTTTGCATGGCGTCTGTGTAGTACTCTGGCCCCATGTGAGAGTGACACCATTAACTTGCAATATGGAAAATGTGATTAGGCAATAAATATTGATCGCTCGCAAAAAATTACAGTTAAGCCGAGAAACGTATTTATTTCTCGTGGCACGTAATTACGGGACTCAGAAGAGACAGGCTTGAATAGATTGTATTTTGTGTCTTCTTGCAAATCAGTGCTCGTCAAGTATTTTTAATACTCCAACATCATTCTAGCAGGCCCATATCCAAGCTAGGGCTTGAAACAGGCTAACAACAGCGGTGCGCATCAGTAGTTGCTGCTGGTACAGTTACCGCATACAGAGAGACTTTTAGATCACCTCTTCTTGTTGCAACCATGGATTTACCCCCCTCTTACAGCCGTTTTACTGTGACGTCACTGACGGGTTGTGTGCCTGACTCTGATACACTGCATAGCCAAGACTATGCTATGTTATCTGCACTTCAGTTGGCTTGGCTTCAGCCCAGCGTAGGGAACGGGCAAAGTTCCATCTCCGCTACCCCAAAAGAAACGTGTTGGAAAAGAGTCGGGGGTGGTCATGTTGTAACTGGGTCCCTGCCTATAGTTGTAATTGTCGTGTAGATAGGCCCCGGTTAGTTTATATCTGGTTTTTGAACATGGTTTGGATAATTATTAGGTGTGGATTTGAGCAGTGCTAATGCTTATAACTGTGCCTGTCGTGTGCATAGGGTTTAGGAGCATACCAGTCCTCTGACGCTTTGTTCAGTTCTAGCTCTAACTGCTATGCCTAGTAATCTTTACCCCACGTGCCGCCATTTTGCTGTTATCCCTGCAATAAGCCCAGAAGCGACTATTAGATCATCTAGTCTAACCTCCTATATATCACAGACTATTCATTTTCACCCAGATACCCGTATATTAAGCCCAGAGACTTTAGTTCGACCAAAACATTTCAGTCCTTAGGAAACGTGCCCCAGGCAGGGACCAAAGTGTCTGGCAGCGGTCGGTCATTGACAGAAAGCGATATTCTGTGTGTGAAGGATTTAGAGCTTCTGGTGCCTGATCACAAAAGAGCATACTGTATCTAGCAGCATAGCTATATAAGGCTGTTGAGATGTAGCAAATGGATTTGGAAGAGGCTGGACTTGGTAGCACTGTGATGTTTGCTACTGCAGCAAGTCAGAGAAGCAGTATATTCTAATGGATCTGAATATGGGACTAAGAGCCAGGAGAGTCTGCAGACTGTTTCAGACTCTGCCACTGACTTGCCTGTGTGGCCTTGGCTAGACACGTGGGGTATCTAGCTCCTCTGAAAACCAGGCTCTCTCCCATGAGCGTAAATGGGAGTGCGGTGCACAGCACCTCTGTAAATCAGGTCATTGACCTCTCTTTACTCACCTGTAAAATGGGGATAATAATACACTAAGGTCATGGGGACTAATTAGTTAATGTTGGTACAGGGCTCTGAAGATGCTGAATGATAAGTAGTAGTATAATCAAATATTGTAGCTGCATTTTTAAAGGGTCTGGATAATGTTATGATCAGCAATAACCTCTGCAGTCATGCATGCTGAGTGATAATCACTCATGCTTCAGAACATCATTTGATTACCAGAGGGGTCTGGAAGGAGGTCTTTGCCCCACCCCAACTTAACCAGTATTGCCCAATCAGCCGGGTGTATGACGTTTTCCTTTCACTTTCCTCTGAAGCGTTCGCATATTGGCCACTGACACAGACAGCATACCAGATGTGAACGGTTGACCTACTCTGCTTCAGCAAATTCGGTTTCTGTATATTGCGATACCTGATGTGTTAGAGGAAGGCAAAAAGATCTCTGAATGCCAATGGCTGCTTATGGTCATCTCATGTCTTGACACATGAGATCTGCTTACCTATTATTTTAGCTTCTGTAACTACAATCTGTAACATTACCCAGCTCCTTTTAAAATCCAGCTACAGCACTTGTCTCTCAAACACTACCTAACTCTTTACACCTTGAAAGCACTATCTAAATATTAATGAATGGAAGCTACCTGTTGTGAAAGAGGCGTCGTCTCTCTCTCCCGACCTCTATAGCACTATAATGCTTGGCACTATTGGGGATATTAACCTACGTATGTAGATGTGAGTGTGTAAGCGCGCACACACGCTGTCTGAAGTGACTCATGGTTTTGGGTGCCCAGCTTGAGAGACCTTAAAGGAGCATGATTTTCAGAGAGCAAGTGCTCAGCACTTTCTGAAAATCAGGCTCTTTTATGGTCTGTCTAGTTGGGCAATTAAAAATGGAGGCCGTGTATGTATATCCCTCTATCCTAGCTGTCTATACAAGCACCTAAGAAAACCAGAGCGGGAGCGCAGATGAAAATGCTCATGGAAAGCCCCAATTCAAATGCCCTCAAAACTTTGGGAAAGTTTCCCTCTAGAACCCAGTTTTGTAGATTTGGCCTTGCCCTCAAAACATAAACTCATTCAATATGTTATGCTAAAAAACTGACAGTCAACCAGCAACATCTTCAAATGGTTGCCACTTGTCTCCAGGAATGTGATGTTTGAGTGTCGTGCCAGGAGTTTTCCCCCTCCATTTCGTTTATGCCCCTCTCCGCGTGTCTCAGAGCTCCTTGTTGAATGCCATCTCCCTGATGTGTATAACCCTGCGCCGCTCTGGTATCCACTTTCATCTGTATCGGTAGCGTTAAATGTTGTTATATCATTTACTCCTTCGAACAGGAAGATGTTTTTGCAGCATGTTTTATGAATTTTTCATAAAGATAAAAAGCGGCCTAATCTTGTGAGCTTTAAGTCTCAGTAGCGGGTAATGGCTTTGATTTAAAGCGTTTTGTCTTAATGATAGTTATATTGAAAATTTCCTGCTGCTTTCTAGCACGTGTAGTTATTATCATAAACACTGATGGTGGAAATGTCTGCCAAATTGTGCGTGGCTGTTTATGATAGGAGAGGGGAGAGAGTCATCCAGAAATTAGAGAGCTAGATCAACAAGTTGTCAGGGAGCATGGACATGCAGAAAGCAACCGCCAGGGTTAATAGGATAGAGCAAGAGTGGAGAGGAGCTTGGAAGAAAGAAAGTTGATTGGAAATGACAGGCGTTGGGTGAGAGAGAACCATTGGAAAATGCTTGGCATGAAATCAGAAGGAAATTTCAGCTGAGGAAGAACTATTTTATAAAAAGAGAGATGCGGGGAGGAAGTGGAGGAAGGAAGTAATTTCCCAGGCAGCTCACTCTGTTTAATTCTTATCCCAGCTGCCCACACCTTTTCATTCTCGGCATGAAAGCTGTTTGCTGCTTTTCCGCATACTCTCGCTTCGCTTTACTACTGGAGCCAGCCTTTAATTAGCCAACACGGCAGACCAAGGGCATGTCTATACTACAGTCAGGAGGCATTTCTGCAGCGTTCGTAGATGTACCCAAGCAAGTTTTCATCTAGCTTGATCTAATATGATCTAGTATGTACCCAGGGTTCTGGGCAGCCAGGGCTAGCCCCTGCAGCCTCCCATGCTGCCACGGCTTCATAGCTTTTGACACTCAAGCTGGCTTCGATCCAGCTCTCACATCTCTGGACTGCAGTGTAGGCATACCGGGATATCGAGGGGCCTCTTTTGCTCGGCAGTTGACAAGACAGTAGATGTTAAATTTAATGTAAAGTCTTTCTTTTCCTGTTATCTCCCCCCCCCCCCCCCCGTTCTCCTCTTCTCAGTTACTGTAACCACAAGCACAGGCCTGCTTTTGTTTTTAGTTTGAAACCAATTATAATTGTGGAAGAGCAGCAGGTTTGCAGGTGTTCGGAACATTTTCTTCTAGTGGCAGCTTGTGGTTGTAATGCAAAGAGTAAACAATCATTTCCTCTTGTTAATTTTTTTATTACTATTATTTTTAAAAAGTCTCAAATCTGCTCCGCTTGAAGGAAGGAACTTGTAGCCTGATTTGTAAAATTTATACAGGAGATGTTTACCCAGGAATATTTTGTTGTTTCTTTTCTATAAACTGAAGTCACTCTCTGCTCCTTGTGTGGTACTCTAGATAACAGTATACGCTTTCTGAATAGCACATCTATTAAAATGAGACTGGCGCTGAATGTTTATGGGCCAGATTCTGCTCTCAGCTGTACCAGGGTCAACTCCACTGACATTAACAATTATTCTGGGTTTACGCTGGTGTAGCTGAGAGCATAGACTTGTTCTGATTGTACGTCATTAGATAAAGTGTGTAGATATAAGTGCATTGTTCAGGATAGATGGATGCATGCTTTTGGGTGTGTGTGTTCATACACACATACACACGCACACACAGTATACAGATTCATATACACATATATTTCTAATGGGAGGGAGTGGAAGCTTACATGGATAAATTATAGCTAAGGTAGCTCCAGTTGGCTCACTTCTGCTGTCAACTATTCCTCTCTATATGCAATGTATTTCTTACTGTAATAACCGGGACACTATATTTCATTCTAATGTATTGTGGAAGAGGAAGTCCAGTAATTCATCTGGTGGTTTCTCTAAAACTAGAGGTTTTCTTGCCTCTGCATACACTGACTAGAATAAGTCGCCTTGATTTCCTCTAATCACATTTTGCACAATTCTTCTTCAAATTTCAGTTTTTACTTTTCAATGTCTCATATTTGTAACTGTATTAAAAAAGCAAAGCAAAGAAAAAAGCAATAGCACAGTATTTAACATTGAAAAGACTAATATAAGAAAGAATCCAGTATCCACAATGATAGAGTCACTGTATCTCCAGGGATCCCCGATTATGGTTTCTATTCTTCGCCCGGTGACCAACGGGCCCCGTTATCGTACGCGGACTATGGTTCCATGGGGCCTCGAGTGGCTCAGATGCTTCGTAGTGAGCACGCTGCTTCAGCGAGTAACTCCCCCCTCCACCACCTTCCCAGCCCGGATCAGTTTAAGAGCCCAGGTTTGTATAGCATTTCATTCATTTGGGGGAAACAAAAGATTATATACATCACCTATTTAATGGTGCACAAAAACAGGCCTGCATGTCAGTTCACGGTTGGCTATGGAACTTCACTTTAGCCCTTTATTTGATTCCACAATTTTTGACTGATTTTGCTTTAATCCTTAAGGTCAGGGATCCCTGCTCTTTGAGGACCTGATCCAAAACCCATTGGAGTCAATGGTAGCCTGATCCTACGGAGTGCTGGTATACAGGTTCTCATACTACATTGGTGAGGACCATATAAATCTCTGGATAGATATATAGTCTTTTCAGTGACTTCAGTGGGCTTTAGATCAGGCCCTTAGTTAATTTATCCTTCAGAATTGAAATGTAAGGGTTTAACTCAGTTTGGGTGACTTTTATTGCTTTTCATAAATTTTTAACTCTACTTTTTAATTAAGCGAGTTTCTCAACTGCGTGAGGAAAATATCTTTTTACCTAACGTTAAATGTAGCTCATATGTCCAGAGAAATAGCTATATCTATATAATGCCTGTTTTATACCTGTGTAAATATCTCACCTTGTTTGTTTCCTTTGAAATACTATGCACTTTAATGGTGCTTAAGAGTGTATTTTCTCATCAGGTGTAATTTATTTCCACAGTACCCAAAAGCCTTAAATGGATTGATCTTAATTCATGTATCATGCACATTTTCCATGTAGGACAATAATCTTATGGCTAAATCTTTTAGTTCTTCATGTGATGGTCCCTTCGTGGGTACGAATACACACCATGCGTCTGACTCTGGAATTTTTTTACAAGCAGTGTCCGCCTGTCCAATCGTGTGCCATAGCACTCCTCCTGCTCCGAACCGAGGATGAATCAAGGGTGGTGTGGGCCAGTGCCTCTCCAAAGAGACTTCCTAAGTGTCTCTTTGGCTGTATTACCTTTTGTTACCAGCTAGCTCGCATTCACCCCCTAGAGGGGGTGAGGGCACATTCCACCACAGGGCAAGCTGAGAGACGTATCCCTACTAGAGATGTGTAGGGCAGCTCCTTGGAGCTCTCTGCCATCCTTCATGAGACATTACGCTCTGGTCCAGACATCCACTGCGGATCCAGCTGTGGGGACAGCTGAACTACAGTCAGTTATCACTTCTATGTCCTCGCACCCACCTCCTGTTTGATTACTGCTTGCTAATATCCCATGTGTGGGATACACATAGGGACCATCACTTGAAGAAGACATGGAGGTTTCTTACCTGTAATTGAAGGTTCTTTGAGATGGGTGATCCCTATATGTATTCCACTACTTGCCCTCTTTCCCCTTTGCTGTGGATTGTTTGGATTGCAGTAAGAATGGAAACTGGAGAGGTCTTGGTCTCGTGAGTGGGCTAATGGACTATGCTTTTAAAAAGAATTCCCCACTCAGGCGCGAGTACATGTACCCACATGTGAAATTCAGATAGGGACCACACATCACAAAGAACCTCCAGTTACAAGTAAGTAACCTCCATTTCCCCCCTCTCCCACTTCTTTGTATGTATTGAATTTGGATGAGCTGAGTTGAGTCGGGTGGCATTTATTTGCCCGACTTGGTCATGCTTTAACTAATGCCCTTTCCCTTCCCTCCCAGAGAGGCATTCTGAATCCCCCTTCGAGCAATACACCATATGCTAAGGCAAATGTCATAATGAGTCATGACTTAGAAATTTCTCAACACTTTATCGAAAAAGAGTTTATCTTTCAGTGGTGACCTTTCTTGTCCAACGCTGGATTAATTTGTGAGCGGGCTCTGTGTTAACATGGCAGTTCATAGGACAAAGCACCAGATAAGCTGGCCTCAGCTTTCTCCCTGTCATTGCTCCCAGCAGAATATTTTGTAACATTATGAGTCTCCACCTTCTTAGTATGTCTTGAACTGCTAGGATTATTATGTGAGCTCCAGCTATCGGCTCCTTCATGTAAATCAGGTGTTGGGAGAACCACACTTTGAAAAGTATGTTACATGCACATTAAGAGTTGGTTAAAAAAGCTTCTTTAAAGGGGAACAAGGATGATTTAATGGTAAAATCCTATTCGTAAGAAAAACTGTCCTGAAGTTATTGGAGTTTTTAAAATTCTCCTACGCTGTTATTTCAGTAAAAAGACCAGTTACTATAGATATTCATGTAGGAATGTGGAAATCACTGAGGATACATCCGGAGGGAGTGTAATGAGGATGAACTTGTATTTCTGTAGCACCAAATGCACCCTAGGGAGCTTTGGAGATTTAGCTTCATGAATTGTACAATAAACTGTGCAGTTGTACAGTGCACAGAGATGAATCGCAGGAGGTGCGGCCACCTCTGGTGAGAAGTGGCCGCTGTTTAACAGTGCCTGGCAAGACTCCCCAGTAACTGAGTACAGGAAGTGAAGCATACTATATTCCAGCAGTTCTCAGCCAGGGGTCCACAAGCAGGTTTCAGGAGGTCCCCAAGCAGGGCTGGCGTTAGACTCACTGGGGCCCAGAGCAGAAAGCCGAAGCCCCACCACGCGGGGCTGAAGCCCAGGGCCCCAAGCCCTTGCCACCCGGGGCTGAAGCCTGAGCAACTTAGATTTGCAGGGCCCTGGGCAATTGCCCTGCTGCTACCCCTTAACGCCGGCCCTGGCTTTTATATGCAGAAAAACAGTTGTTGTGGAACAAGTGGGGCCTGGAGTTTTTATAGCATGGGGTGGGGCTCAGAAAGAAAAAGATTGATAACCTCTGCTGATTTAAACTGAAATGAGCATGTCCACACTGGGGTGTGAACCAGTTTATCCACATCAGCTTAAAATCACACCTGTAGCTAAACCAGTGCAACTCTGCATGCCAACAAGACCTAAGAACCTGGGGTCTTACAAACTAACATCACAACTTGGGAGTTGGATGCTTGCAAGTCCCATAATTTTTGTAGCTGTTTCTTTTAATGTGATTCTGGTGGGTCCTTTGTGTAACTTGGGGTTGACAGATCCAGATCTGTTCTGAGTACTAGCTTATGCCCAGACTGGATGCGATTGTGTAATATTGCTGTTTCCAAGAGTGAAATTTGAAACAGATGTTTACTGCTTTGTTGTTTCCCACTGGAGACTCATTTGAGAGCTGTACAGAGCTTAGCAGGCTGCCTTCAACAGAAAGTTAGTTCCACTCTTCAATAAAACTAGAGATTACATTTTCTCTTACCAATAGGTTCTTCCCATCCCCTTCTCAGTCATCAACCCCTACAATCTCAATTTAAAAGCAGCCCCCAAATAGTCATCAATCACTTTTTGTTCAAGCTTTTCCGTTTGTTTGTTTGTTTGTTTGTTTGTTTGTTTGTTTGTTTGTTTGTTTCAAAAATATTGTTTTACCTTTACCTCATAAAAGTTCATGACCACAAAACTGAACTGGCTTATTCTAGGGCTTCCTGGTACAATAGAGACCTACAGATTCTTTTTAATACCTAATCATATTTCAGCGACATCCAGCCCCTTCCTTATAATTGCACTGCGATAGAAAAAGTCAACAAATACAAATAATAAATACCAAAAGTCACAATTAAAAAGGAAAACTACGAGAGGAAGGATGGCTTTGTGATTAAGGCACTTGGTCTGAGACCCGGGATCAATTCCCAGCTCTGCCACAGACTCCCTATATGAATTTGGACAAGTCACTTAATCTTTCTATGCCTCGGTTTCCAATCTGTAAAATGGGGATAATAATTCCTATTGCCTATCCGATCGAGTTAGACTGTAATCTCTCCCTGTGTCTATAGAGTGCATAGCACAATGGACCCTGATTCTTGGTTGGAATCTCTGGGGGCTAGTGTAATGCAAATCATCATTAAAAATAGTGTCCCTATGCAGGTTGCCCAGCTCCTGACATGAGAACTCAGACGTTATCATCATTTTAATTTTTGCATCCTTTTTCCTTTCACATCACGGGGGCTTTGCCTCCTTTCTGCGGTGCTGTCATTGCTGGGTGTTACTCATTTGGCTTCAACTCATATTGGGACTTTGTTGGCTTGCTGTGGCTGCAAGAGGTCAAACCCAATATTCTTCTCAATCCCCACTATACATTCTCCATCCCTCTTAGCTCCTTCGTGATACTGATGCACTGACCCTCCTGCTCCACTGACAGAGAGGCATTGCTTTCCCTTTGCAGATAGTGTGTGGTGGTAGAATTGCCCAAGTCATCCTGACCTCTGTTTTGTAGTAGCTTTTATTGCTTCCTAAACTCCAGTCCACCCAAATGGCACTGCTGTGGCAAAGACTCCCACTCCAAGTTGCTCACTGCAGGACAGTGAGTACTGAAAGTGCTGAAGAGGGAGCATAGCCCGTTCGCACCCATCCTGTTGACCAACTAAGAAGCAGAGCTGACAGGTTTCTGGGGGAAGTCAGGAGAAGGGCAGCTGCTGTGTAGGACCTCATGGGTGGGTGTGTGGACTGGAGGAGGGAAAGGCAGGGGGAAAGGATAGTGTCAAATTAGTCTTTCCTTTTGCACTGGGCCTAGACTGAAAATAGCCACCTTCAGCATGCGCCTCTTAAAGACAGGAGGTAAAAAATATTTGTCCCGGCCCCCTATAGGCTGCACAGTGAATTGGTGCCTAATTCAGCCAACAGGCAAAACTTCAAGTACAGGTGAAAATTTACTAGTCACAGTGAATGATCAGAGCACAGCCAGTTGGTCTGTAATAAGACACACAACTAAGTCAAAACACATATTGAACAAAAAATTTATGCATCCCATTCTCTGCCACATCTGATGGATCCTGCCCGTTGATTACAATTGCTCTAGGCACTGGACCATCTGACCCTCAGGGTAAGATACCACTGGAAAGGAGTGGTTGGGTCTGAGGAAATCTAAAAGATCCTCAGTTTTATGCTGAGGACCCCTGGGTTGTGGGTGAGATAGAAATCACAGATGCATACGATCTTTCCCACATCTCTCTTGACACTACTCTGGTACAGTATCTGCTAGTAAAGACTGGGACCACAAATTCTGCATATGAGAAACTCGAAGGTTTGAGTTATTAGGCTGAAGTTCTTCTGCTGTGAAATGTTCTGTGCAGGATGGTTTCATGTGCAATTGGTTAGTAAATTGAACCCAAACCTTTTAAGGCATGTGGAAAATGTGGGGCCTGATCAACAAGACTTCACAAGTACAATAAAATCCCTAGCAGTGGAGGAAGTTAACTGTACCTGCCCATGTTTAATGCTGAATCATCAGACAGTGATTTTATGCTGAGCTAAGTAGAGACTTGCATCAGCTGGTTGGTGCCTTGGGTGGAAGGGGAGAATGGATAACACTTAATTCTTGATCTCCTTGGACTGACAGCCAAAAATGATATTGGAAAACAATAGTCCCCTACCTTTAGGTCAGCAAAACTCCCTGGGGAGAGATGGGGAGAGATTAGACTAGCTTCTAGAAATCTGTTTGGTGGCTTTTAGTTTTCTCTCTTCCTTTCAGGAAACCACTAAAGCAAGTGTTTTCTTGTCATCCACTTATGATTTTTGCAGTTGCAAATTGAATGATTTTACCCTGGATGCTGATGTGTCTTCATATATTATTGGTTGTGGTGTTATAGCCACTTATTGCTAAACGATTTGTGCTACTATTAGCAGCATATTGGCATCAGTCAGCAACTCCTGTAAGCGTGGGAAATCTTCCTTTGAGATCTTTTGAGTACCCATTTTATCTCCCATGCAATGTGGTAAATACCTAGGGGATACTCACATTCCATCCCCTCTTCTCCTTGCTCTGTACGTAGTAGAATCCTCCTCTAGTAAACTAGTGTTATTTTTAGTTATGTTTGCACAGAAAAACTTCATTCTCAATATCAGGGTTACATTTTGCACAGGGCAGTGCACTGAAATGGGGTTTTCATTCATGACTATAAAGAGAGCTGCTCTCTTGTGGAATTCACTACAAATGGCATGCCACTGTACGTTACGATGATTATTTTATTTTAACAAGGGGAATTTGTTTCCATCTAACTCACATTCCAGAGCTCCCTCAGTTTGATCCCAGGGAGAATAAATGAGTGTCCTTAGCTCTGTTCCACTTCCAGTTTACCACAATGGGTACCAAAAGACAATCTCAATAAAATCCATCAGTGTTAGGGGGCCATCTAAGGAGAAGTCTCTGCTTGAGGTGGCTTGCCATTTTTACTGTCCTAAAAGATCTGTCCCATATCCTCAGCTGTGTAAATCAATATTGCTCCACCGAAAGTAATGGAGCGTTTCTGATTTACACTAGCTGAGGATCTAGCCCATATTGCTGCTCCTGTTAGACTTGAGGTGGTATTTTATGAGGCTCATACAGTTGCTTCTTCAGTAATCACTGGATATACGCTGTAAACATCAGTATCCAGATCTGCCAGTCAGCCAGCTCCGCCTCCCCAATACTTCATCCTTTCAAATACATTTTAAGTAAGTAAAAATATTTGAAGCTTTGAAATGTGTTTCTCCCACTCCCCTCCACACACGCAGCACAGCATTAGTTGGATATGTGATTTCTTCTTGTGGGGGGTCTCTAATCTGCACATGTAGAAAGCTGGATGCTCTGATCTGGTCATTTCCATCTCTAGCTTCTCTCATCTTATGGATTTTGACACCGCTGTAGAATAGAACAGCCATGCTAGAATACAGCACAACTCTTTAGAAACTGGTTGTTGTTTTAAATAGTGTAATTTTATCATTGTATCGTGAAATTAATATTGAAAACAGAGGGACCTGTTCAGCCCAGGTGTCACCTCCATTGACTTCAGTGAGTTACACCAGGGAGAAATTTGGCCTATTTTGTGAATATTTTTTGGTTTTGTTTGTTTTTAATTAAACCCTTGGCATATTTCTATGTATAATCTGCCCTGTGTTCTCTGGGGATTGCCACTGCTTCTTGACATTGTTATGACTTTGGGTTTTCCCAGCAAATCATGTTCTGAAATGGAGTCTTCAAAATTACCTTTATTTAGAAGATCTGGCCAATGCAGTAACACACCATCACACAGAGGGTATCTATTATCCACATCATTAAGACACATTACAGTCAAAACCTGCACCGCTAGTCAGACTGTGGTGTCTTTCATAATAATAGACACTTCTTTGTAAATGCTTTCCTGCTCTACACACATGCATATGTTTCAATATGAGAATTAAAAGCAAGTGACAGAAATGACGGTACAATTGTTTGTGTCATTGACGCCATTGCTAGGATGGAACAAGACTGAGAACTCTCTTAAAACTCAGCAGTGTTATTTTTTTAAGGTTCGCCACAAGCCATCTCTTGTGACCTTTGGCTGATGGTTGGACTGTTTGGGGTTATTTGTTTATCTACCCTGAACACGGTTAATTTTTTCCTTCTGGCATGGTTTGTTTCTAAGGAATGTGTATCCTTATGTCATCCTCAGTAAAGGCCCTGTCTGCATTCTTTGCAAATCAGCATGAAGGAAATTTAAAATGGTTTCTTTCCCTCCCGTGGGCCTGTTAGAGGCCCATGGATTTGCTCAACTGGGCAAACCTGGTTTTCTGTGTGACTTGGCAGTAAAACCTGTATCCATTTAATTGAACCAGAAAAAAGAGTGTGCTAGAGCAAGATAATAAAGGGCTTTTGAATATCTCAGCTGGATATTTTTCTTCCTGAGTGAGAAGGCCAAATGTTATCTTGACATTTAATCTTTAATATTAAAAAATGGTGCTTTGTTTGCCAGCGTGTTCCAAAATAATCTGTTTACTCTCTTCTTGCCTTATTTCTTTTAACTTGCTGAATTAGATGACCTACTTACTTCCTCCTGTTACCAGTTACAAAGAGCCACATTGCACAATTTATTTTGTAAACTGGACTTTCTGACCACTGCAAAGCCATTGGTTGCCATTTTACGTTTGCTGGTTAATTGATCTAATTGAGGAGTATTTAACTCTAGCTGATACAGCTCAGTGAAAGATTGCTCAATTCTGAGCCAGTGGCATAATGGGAAATCCTGAATGATCATGTCTCAATGGACTTAAGACTCCCACAGTGTGTGATGCTGAAGGCTATGTTGGCTGTACCAAATTTGCATATAAATTGTTGTAATTTTTAACAAGGAGCTGATCCAAAGCCCATTTTGTTCATTTTGTCCAAAGCCCATTCTTAGAGTAGGACTATAACCTTTTCTGGGTGTCTCTTGACATTGAAATAGGACTTGCTCACTCTTCGATTTCATCGGCAATAAAAAACTGCAATTGATCAGCTCAGTTCTTACCTGCAGATTACAAGGAGAGGGCGTCTACAAGCTGCCACACTTCACTCATCCCCTGTTTAACTCCTAACTTCCCCTCCTACCTGAAGAGGGGTTCCAAAGAGGATGGAGCTCGGCTGGTCTCAGTGGTGGCAGATGACAGAACAAGGAGTAATGGTCTCAAGTTGCAGTGGGGGAGGTTTAGATTGGATATTAGGAAACACTATTTCACTAGGAGGTTGGTGAAGCACTGGAATGGGTTACCTAGGGAGGTGGTGGAATCTCCATCCTTAGAAGTTTTTAAGGCCCGGCTTGGCAAAGCCCTGGCTGGGATGATTTAGTTGGTGTTGGTCCTGCTTTGAGCAGGGGGTTGGACTAGATGACCTCCGGAGGTCTCTTCCAACTCTAATCACCTATGATTCTATGATTGTCTGCAGGAGACTCAGCAAAAAGAGAGAGGCCAAAACCCTGTAGCTGTACAGCCTTGAACTTTGGGGAAATACAAAACTTTGCAGCTCGGGCCTGTTTCTAATAGCTACTTTATACTAATAATTCGGAGATAATGAAAGGTTGGGTATGACTGTGCAGTATTAAATTTCACTTTTAGTCTGTCTCTCTATACCTAGGTGGAACAGCCTGTGCAGTTAGATTTGAGAAGGACGGGTCTCTTCAGGGCATGGCGTGGATTCCATCTGGTAGATTTAGGGGTTTTTAGAAAGGTGTTTAAATACCCGCCTCTTCGGAGTTGATGACTAAAACTCAAACCTCGCTAACTATTACAAATAGAATGATAACTAAGGTTTATTTAATTGAGGTCTTGCCAGACTACATATCTTTTTGATTTATTTGTCTCTTCACTGTGCTTATTTATTTGCAAGCATCTTGTTCAGTGTAGTCTAATTAAATGAGGGAAATTGAAACCAACTGAGCAGTTTAAAATACATGTGTATATATACACTAACTTTATCTGGCTCGCAAGGGATGCTGTGAGAGAATAGGTGGGCTTAATGGTGCATACAGGCATGTCTCTCTGCACTTCTGTAAGGACCTTGGAAGTAACATAGGTTTATCTTGCAGCAAGCTATTTCCATATGAGTCTTCCTAGCCTGCTAACATTTCTCTTTGCAGTCAAGTCTTTTACTCATAAATTTTACATTGCAGAGTGATTGTGAGAAATGCCCAAATCTGATCATCTAACATGCTTAAAGATCCAAATTTATCTGTTAGCATCTTTTTCTGACTTAAAAAAAAAAATTCTTTTACTTCCCCTTAAGGAGGTGAGTGTCATAGATCCTATGGAATTCTTTTTTGGTTTTGATCTTCACTTACTTATTTTGTGCAGTTTTGGAGACAGAGGGAGGTCTTCGCTCTCCAAATCTAAGGAACAAAAAAAAAATCTCCTTCATAACAATTAAAAAAAAAAGTTACTCCAAAATGTTCCATTCCATACCATTTTTTTAAAAAAACCCAAACCTTTTAGATGTTGAAATCTTTATATAGCTTACAAATAAAAGGGCGGGGGGGGGGGAGGTTTGGTAAAGTATTGAATGGATCCAAAAATGATTTTACTAGATGTGATTTGCTTTATTTGCTGTCAACATTTTAATATCAATATTAACACAATGTGTAGTCTAAAACTAGTTCCTTTGTAGTTTGCATGGGATGTGAATGCTGTCTCGACGTGCCCAGATCTAGAAAACTTGTTACTACTGCATGAGCATCAAATCAGATGTTGAAAAATATCTATATAGTTTGTGATAATTTGGTGAAAATGAGCACCTACAGTCTCTGGTTGCAGTAGTGTGTTGAATGATTGTTTTTTTATATATATATATCTATCTATATATATTTGGAGCTCCAAGCTTCTTAGTAGTATGGGCTGACTATTATTCAGTACTTGCTCTCCTATCGCATGGCCTTGGTTAAGTGTTAGAAGTTGGGCCTAGGCTGTTTATTCTAGTGTTTGGCTTTGTAATAACTGTGCATGCTCGGCTTCTGGCCTCATACCCAGCTTTATTCTCTGCACACCAGTCTTGAATAGCTACAGTGCTCAACCGAATTTTGGCGCACCCGCTTCCCCGGCAGGCTCCAATCCAGCCCGGCCAGGAGGATTTCCAGGGGCTAACAGCCCAGGTCCAGTCGCAGACCTCTACGGTACAGCCAGTCAGGACTCCGGTGTTGGTAATTACATAAGTGCTGCCAGTCCTCAGCCAGGCTCTGGCTTTGGCCATGGAATCGCTGTAAGTAACCATTTCTTTCCCTTCTCCACGGGGGTAATTTGAATTTAGTTCAGGAGGGTTTTTGTTTTGTTTTTTAATTAAAAATGAATTGTGTGGTGCACTGCTCACGTAGCCTTTTACCATTTTGTGATACTATTCTGTCTAACTTGCTCAATTTACTAATAGACTTGTTTCAAAATGGCACACTCCACTGGCACTTGAATTATAAGTGGAATTGAAAATGCTTGTATGACCCCCCCTACTCCTCCATTATAGATTTGACCTACTTTAAACTGTAATATTTTAAAAAATGCTTAAAGTTTCTGTTCATTTTACATTTAAGTCTCTCTATTTCTGTAGAACAAATATTTTAGGCTGAGGCACCGAACGGCGTATAATGCCCCAATTCTTTATCTCTGTCAAAGAGAAAGTGGTCCTTTGCTTTAGCATCTCCAGTTCTGCAAACATACATGTCCTTAATTTAAAACCGATGAATAGTCCTACTCATGTCAATAGGACTAAAGTTAAGTACATGCACAAGTGTTTGCAGAATCGGAGCCTTAGTATGGAATTGAAGAAGAAAAGTTAGCCTGAGATGATGTGTGCACAACATGTTGATAACTAGTTTATTGCTAACATTTCTTGAAATTGGAAGGTCACAAGTAAGTCCCTGCTATTTTTTTTTCTCAAGTCGATGGGAAATATTTTCATGGTTCTATCATCTAACTAATATAGGCAATGGAAATTTACTTAACAAACTTGCATGCTGTTTTTCAGATTGTATTGTTTTACCTCTGTGCGTTAGCATGAATGTGTTTGAATCTGTTTAGTGGCTGTCAGTCTTTGAAATGGGAAATCAGCTACCCGAAAAAAAAATGTTAAGCAAACAATGAGATTTTTTTCATTGTGTGTTTTCCATCTTAGATGTATAGAGCAGTTTCAAAAGATTACTCAAAACCAAATAAGAGAGTAATGTTAATATTTTAGCCAAATTGGTTGGGGGAAAAAATGTAGTGCAGACAAAGCTCCTGAAATTAACTAATGTGGTTTTCATTATATTTTTTAAATACCTTTTTGCGCCTTCTAGTTTTGCCCTAACGTTCTGAATTCTTGTTCAATTCCATTCCCATCGTAAGGTCACTTAAGTAACTTGACAATCTCATTGGATCAGTGGTGCTCTGAAATGTGGATTATGATTATTCTGCCAAGAGCTACATCAATTTAAACTGCCATCTATCACCACTTACAACACCCCTCATTTCCACTTTTCGCCTAAAGAAAAAGACCTGTTTGTTCTTGAAAACTTGTGCACTTTGACCTCTGCAACATCCTGATTGTCTAATAATAATAATAATAATAATAATAATACATTTGGCATCTTGTTTTGTCTGTACTATCATTTTTTAAGGAAGTATTTTCTCTCTGACGTGCAGATTGGCAGCCTCCTAATTCCTCCTCTCCCCCCATAACCTTATTGAGAACATGGGGGTCTTTTTTATTCTTTATTTTTTTAACATTGTCCATTTACTAATCCTAATGTTTTAAAAAACCCAAAATTTAGAGGGGGGAGGGTGAGAAGATTAGTGTCTTGGAAAGGTAAGATTAGAATTCAACACATCAAGTCAGTGGTGACCAGAGAACAGCTTTCTTAAACACATATTCATGCTGGCAACACAGTCTTTCAAGTCCTTTGATAATTACTTGCCAAAAAAATAATAATCTGTTCCCATGTATAGAACACTGATGACCTTAATAATTGTACAATTTTAGGGACCTTTGATTGCAACGGCTTTTACAAATGGATACCATTGAAACGTTACACATGGTTGGTTGCCATCTCACTTTGAGGTATTACAATATATACCATTTGTATTTTATGCTAAGCTACTATGTCCCATATATATTTTAAATTAAGAAAACACCTTTTGATCTTCACTTTCTTTTTTCCTTGGCCTTTAATCATTCCTTTTTGCAATTGTTTATTTTAAAATCAATCTTGTGGGTTGGAAACTGGAAGAGAATCAGGAGCTAGAACCCAACAAAGTTAGTGTTTTTACATTTATTAAGCTTAGAGCAGTTGCTGGCATTCTTTAAAACCCAAAGGAATAAATGATGATTCCAGAAGTCTTTGGGGAAACAAATGAAGAAGTGTCAGTAGGCAGCATTGCTGTGAGGATTGCGGATTTGCTATGAATGCAGTTTTCTAAAAATAAGTGAGCACCGTTGCTTTATTGCAAAGAAAACCATAATTCATAATTAAGTACTGTACCAAATATTACAGCTATGAGATAACATTGTTACTAGTAACCATAGAGCAATTACCAAGATTAAAAAATTAAACCTAAGCAAATTAAATTTAAGACATTACCTTAGTATTTGGATCACTGCCAGTTTCCTACCCTTTTAACTGAGCTTGAGTTAATTACATGTTTAAAAAAAAATTGTTTGGCCTTTTGGCATATTCATTTTTGCAAATGAATATTCTTATACCTCTAATAGTGTAAATTAAAAAGTCAGTCAATACAAAATAAAAGTTATACCTATTAAACCATGTGTTTACCTTTGTAGTTTACATTTTTCTATACGGATACAAAATAAATTTAAATGTCAAATTTTATTTCTGTTGATTCTTAGCTAGGAATAAATCTGATCAGTCACATTTTAAATTTCAAATAAATCTATGGAATTAAAATCATAATTACAGAGGGGAGGGGGATTGTTACAGTACATGTGGAGGGTACTTAAATGTGTATGTGTATCTACCAATATATGCAAAAAAACCCTACCTAGAAAAACAACCCCCCCCCCCCCCACACACACACACCCCTTATCCATCAAGCCATGATCACCCCACAAAACGCCCATTGATGCTGGGCTGCATGATTTTTGTATCTAATAGAGATAGTAATAGTTATAAACTGATCAATGTACTATGTTATGATCTCCTTTAATGTATGACAAGAAATGGTCATGTGTATCTCCTGCATAAATGTGTATTTTAAATTTTTAAGAATGTTTCCTGAACTAATTTGGTCCACAAAATATAATTTTTATGGGGAGAGTAAAATATACAAGCACTCATTTTTAATCCTAGTTATTTCTGTTAACGTTATAGTGTGTGTATACACACAGACACACACGGTAATTGGCTTATATTTTAATAATAATAATAATATTTAATTTAATAATATTTTCACGATTGTTGTGTCCATATCCTTCATAAAGACAAGCCGTGGAGTTCAAAGCATGTTGGGGATTTTTAAAGAAACAGTAATTTGAACTAATAATGCCGCAAGACAGGAAATGTTAACAAAATTAATATATTGCAATCATCTTAAACCTACCACAGCACATCAACCTGTAACCATTATTTACTGGCCAGTGTTACAAGTGCAATCATTAATGACTTAAAAACAGAAATAGCTGTTAACACTGCTAATTACTAATTAAAATCGATTGGGGGGGGGGGATTGTCCGTATTATTAATTTCTCAAGGACTATTGAGTTTGAAATTTGTAATTGTGACAGTGCCTTCCAAAATACACTTCCACTTATCTCACTATGGTTTCCTCTTCCATCTGTGGGCAGGCTCCACTGCTCCAGCTTACGAGGGGCTGCTAGTATAGTGGTTCTCCACATGCCGAGGCCTTTCTGTAAAGCAAAAATCTCATCTTGATACTGAGATGGGATGTGATAGTATTTGAACTGGGTCTTTAAAACTTACATTACTTAATGTTTGTAATGTAATTTCCTGTCAAAGTTCAGCCCTTCTGCATACTCTGTGTGTGCAAGCTTTCAGGTCTGCCAGCATATCCCTCATCTCCCTCCTGCTGGACTACAACTCAGGAGACACCTGCACGGCAGCCACAGGTGTGATTTGCAGCTCGTGCTCTAGCTAGCTCACTAAAGTGAGGACACTGCAGCACACGCCCGCCTGGGTACGTACTTGCTTGTGCAGCCCATGCTGAAACCCACTTGCTTGTTTTTAGCAAGCTCGCTAGAGCAGTGGTTCTCAGACTGGGGTTAGGCAGGGATCTTCCAGGTGGTACATCAGCTCATCTAGATATTTGCCTGGTTTTACAACAGGCTACAGAAAAAGCTCTAACAAAGTCAATACAACTAAAATTTCATACAGACAATGACTTGTTTATGCTGCTCTACATACTATACACTGAAATGTAAGTACAATATTTATATTCCAATAGATTTATAATATATGGTATAAATGAGAAAGTAAGCAACATTTCAGTAATTGTGTGCTGTGTGACACTTTTATGTCTGATTTTGTAAGCAAGTAGTTTTTAAGTGGGGTGAAACTTGGGGTACACAAGACAAATCAGACTCCTGAAAGGGGTCCAGTCATCTGGAAAGGTTGAGAGGCGCTGCGCTAGAGTACATCTACACGAGATGCAAATCACACCCCTGCCTGCCTGCACTGTAGATAGACCCTCAATTGCAGGAGTGGTTTTTTATTTTTGTCATAATTAAAATCATTTCTGTAGTGAAGTTTAAATAATAATTACCCCCCTCTGTCCCAATCCTGGAAAAATTGACCTAGAAGAGTAGTCCTGTTGCACTCAGTTGGATTACTGACATACGAAATTGTCTGTCTGCAGGATCGGTGAGTTAGGTGTTACACATCCACTTATAAAAGTGATCATTCCGTTGAAATGTACCCATTTAAAAGTTATCATCTAGAAAGTACTTGAACAGTTTTAGAAATATGCATGTTATAAAGCTAGGTAAACTCTGTGACTGGTGCATAAGGAGATTTTCCAGTACTTCTGATGAATCTAGCAATATTTTATTGTTCCCAAATATTAGTGAACAAAAACCAAACAAACAAAAACCACCCTGTAAAAGTACAAAAGGAGCTTGTCAAAGGAGCACTGAATTTGAAACTGAGGTATTTACTTTACCTTTGTAAATGTATTTGAAAGAGAAGATCGATAGCTTAAATTCTGCTCTGCTATACTTTTCATTCCAGAGTAACCCCATAAACTTCAGTTATGTCACTCTGGATTTACACCATGTGATTTAGAACAGATTATGGCCCAAAACACAGGTGTCAAATGTTTAAGTAGGCTTCTCATTTTGATATTAAAAATTTTGCAGTTCCCGTGCATTGGCCCTTTGCCATGCCGACATCACCTGCTATTTACATAAACTGAATAGGTCATGTTTAGACTATCTCTGTTCACTTTTTGTATTTAAGTGATGTTACCTTTTTCATATTACACATATTAATAGTGGGTTTGATACTGAAAAGCACTGAGCTCCCAGTGACTTCAACAAGAGCTACTGGTCCTCAGCACATCCCTGGGTCAGGTCTATTATACGTCAAGGTTATACTGCGTGGCATTAATTGCACAAAATAACATACAAAGACCTGCCCAGGAATTCCACTGAGCTATTTACAAATATAGGTACAGAATAATCCCCGTGAGGAACTCCATTAGATTTGGGAACTTCTGTTACTCTCAAAAAAAATTGGTTATGTTATGTGTTCTTTTTATCCTTTATAGAGTATATCTGGATGTCCAGGCAAGACAGGGCGAAGTTTCTGAATGGTCCCATGTTCAGGTGATATCATCAGACTTTGAGCACTACATCATCACCAATAACATAAATAAACTGGAGGTGGCACTCTATGGACTTAGGTTGTTTAAAATCTCTCTCATCATCTCATGAATCTGCTGTACTATAAAAACAGCTTTTAAAATATGTATATATAATCCATTTCTCTTTTGTTTTATTTTCTTGATGGGTTCCCCCCCTTAAATCTATTTGAATCACATTTTTTCAAAGCATTTGACATACTCTCTTAGTCATGTAGTTCTAATTTGTGTATCTAGTAAAAGCCTAACCATAGCGTAACTGTTTATATTAAGGGGTTTTCTTTTCTTTTTTCCTTCCTTTTTACTTTTGTTTTATGTAGTTGTTGCTTAAAGGATGCTGGGATGATAACATGAGTCTCAGTCTTTTGGTACCAATTCTGAAACTGTAAAAACTTTTCAGGTGGAATTTTAGCACACACTGAATTAGAAGTAGAGCAAGAGCAGCGGGTGAGCTGAAGTCAAGTTTCTAGTTTGCGTTGTATGGGAGCTGAGAGGGTAGCTGAATAGCAGGATCTCTAGCCGTTCTTTTGATTTGTGATGTCTTTGTTAACCTAATTATATCTATTTTCGGCAATAAGGTAAGGACTGCAAAATTTTTTGTGTCCTTCTTTTTCTATAAGTGCTTTTTTTGGTTGAAAGAGGTGATATAAGGTTTTTTGAAATTGTGAATTCTGAAAAAAAAAAAAACTGTAAATACAATTCCATTAACTACATATAAACTATTAAGAAAGAGAAAGAGAAATACAAAATATTTTTGTGATGGAGTCAGTCTAAGGCAGTTTCACTACTAAATGGAAGAAAAAAAGTTTTAAACGTTTAGATCAACTGCCAGAGCTGGCCCATAAGAGTTAGATTAACACTGTTTAGCTTGCTCTGTAGGTATGTTAGACCTTATAACTGTACTAGCGTCATACCAGCATATTAACTAGTCATATGTGCACAGCTTAAAAGGTAACAGTTTAGTTATATTTTTTAATTTAAGAACGGCTTTTTCCCAAGACTGAAAAAGAAGCTACAATTTTAATATTTAAAGTATTTAAAGTTTGAAGCACACCTTTATTAGTCATTATTTTAAATTAGATCAACTTGCTGTCCAGTCATTTCAGCTGCTCTGCATGTCCTATAAAGCTCTGACAGAGAAGAGATTCCTCTTCAGTGTCGAACATGCCATAGGAAGAGCAGTGTTAAAGCTTGCATTATACCTTTTATCCATTGTTTTCTATATTAACAAATTAGGAAAGCAACCTTTTTATTGTTTGTTTGTTTGGAATACCTCAGTGCTACAAGTATCACCCTAGAAGCGACAGAAGATTTTAATTTATTGTAGATGTAAACAGAATTAAAAAATATAAAAAAGTATAAAACATCATTGCACTGTGACTGGTAGGGGGAAAAACTGACAGTTTCCTATTTGCACATGTTTAATATTTGGCTGTTATATATATGGTCCTCTGTTGGGGGAGGAAACTTATGAAGGATATTTTTTAATTTAATTTTTTTAATATTGGTAAATAGGCCTGCAACAGCAAAATAGAAGTACAACATGGTAGGTGGCATTAAGAACATACTGTAGTATGAATATATTTCTTCTTTTTTTAACGTAATATTGACAAGTTTTATTAATATTTTTTTAAATTGTTACGTTTATAAATTTGGTACTTTAGGTACAGCCAGTATAAGACACTGAATGCGACATTTGTTAAAAAGAGCTGCTGCACTCCTATTTTTGTAAATTTTACTAACAAGTAGACTAATGTAGACATTCAATAGACCAGGTAGAGCAAGGCATCTTTAAAAAAAACAAGGCATCATAATGCTATCTGAATGGGAAAAAAACCTTGTTTTTCTTGTTTTTTAAAAACGAAATCATGCTTTTTTTGTGTAATATTTTAGGTTGGTTTTTTTTGGTTTTTTTTGTTATTTCAGAACAACCAGGTTTAAGCAAAATGCTGGACGCTTTTTAAATATTGAGACTTGATCAAGTAATAAAATAACAGTTCTTTAAAAAATAAAAATAATAAAAAAAACAAACCAAATTCCCTGAGATCCAATGTATAAGTCAGGGAATTTTTTATTAATATTTTGTCAATGTTGATGACGTACTGTACTACCATTTGTTTTTCCTCTCCATTCCCTATCACCTCATAGAATATTCTTTGTTGATCATTGTTGTATGTTAATAGTGTATAAAATGGCTATCTTGTAAGAGTGCTGTCCTGATGCTAGTGTAGTGAATTTCCCCCCCCTCCTCTTTCTCTCTTCCTCTTCTAGTACATATTGGTAGGTGTATTGTAATTAAGGTTAAAAATTTAGATGTAGTTATTCAGATTTAGGACCAGTAAGGATAGAACTTTCTCTTATTTAAGACAAAAATGCTAATAATTTTGGGCAGTTTCTTCCTTTTTTCCCGTCTTTTTATTTTATTTTTTGCTGATCTGATGTGGTTTCAACTAACCAAAGGTCTCACAATGTTAAAAATGCTGGCAAACTCCTAAAGCATTTTGTAGATCCCCACCCTTGACTTTAAAAAGGGGGTGTGCCATACTACCTTAAATGCTAATGCTAGATATGCAAAACTGGATTTTTTTAATTTATTTTTTAAAAGAGGGAGGCATGGTATATTAAAATGATTTTACTAAGAGAAAAAAATATTTTTTTAAGAATGCTCAGAAGAAATTGATAATCTGTGTGAATATGTTTTAGATGTTTATATACCTTTTGAAAAGTCCCAGTGGCCCATAGCACAAATATTGTGGAACCTGATATGTTTTTGATGTGGCTACCTAGACTAAGGTTCACTTTAGTCCCCCACTCATTTAGAAGTCCATTTCGAAGGATTTTCTTTGTAAATTATTTTAGCACAAAGGTTCAGCTACATCTTTATTTTAGTCAAGCACAGTGGCGAATGCACTGATACAACTGATCTTGCCCATTTAGAACTGTTACCCTGGGAGTTATCAGAGAGAGACTCCTGCCTAGTTGTGCAAATGGGCAACAAAAAATAGCTCCTACTCCCCCATGAAGTCCACTATTAACATAGAGATGGGTTTTCCTGTCCCTGTCCAGACTGGGATACGCCATACCCATTTCTGGTAGACCTGCAGTATGATACAAAGTGCTGATACAGTGGGACAACTTTTGTTACTAAACACAATGTAAATTTTGGAGGGATTGCAGTATCGAGGGTAACGACCCTCCTCCCCCCACCCCAAAAAATAATATTCATTTGTGATTGACTTGATTAAAATGAAGACTGATCTATCTGTCCTTTTTGTTTTCTATACTTCATAATGTTCATTTTAATTTGAATTTGTAGCTTGGACTTTAAGGTAGCATGGCTCTGTTGCTGTAATTTTTTTCTTCATTGTACAGCAGTATACAGCTGGTGAATGTTACACATCTTGCTAGATTAGTTTAAATCATTGGGTAATTATGGGTAATAATGACCTGAAAGGTGTTCGGATTTTTTTTCTTCCCCCCAGCTATAAAACCGGTAATGCTATTTTGACCTTTAATGTGAATGAGGGCTAGTGACTTCAGCCACAAAAACCATCCTGTTTCATTCTGCCATTCACTCAATGCAACATAATCTATAATAAAGCAATATTGTTTATTACATTTTTATTGACGGTCAGCCATGGTTATATATGATATTGCATATGAAATTGTTTACAAAAAACACTAACTCATAGTTATCTTTTATGCTGTGGAAATGTCTCCTGGGTGGAACGTTTATGGATGATTTTTTTTTCCTCAGTGTTTTTTAAAAGCAAAACAGATGAGACAGGAAAATGAAAGTTAGTGTAAGTTTGGGAGACGGTGCATTGAAGACACACGGGCAGATTCTGTGGTCTGCATACATACACTGTAGAGTTTCATAAGTACAGAATCTAATTCAAACCCATTTTTGTGTGTGAACACTACATGAGGAGATTCTGTAAGCTAAGCAATACTTTAATACTGTAATAAAATTTACCAAAAACAAGTAGTTAAGAAAGTCAATCTAAGTGATCTGTTCACAAGTTTCCAAACAATCAGAATGTATTGTCTTGACAGAATTTCATTTCAGTGTAAAAATCAAAGCTAAAAAACTTTGACAAGAAGCAGGAGTCACCCATGTTATAAAACTGTATTCTGTACATACTCTGACACCACGTGTGGGATCTCTGTGTGTCATTTTGACTGTAGTGGATAGCAAATATAATTCATTATATGTTGTACAAGTTCTGAATTCCATCAGTAATAGAATGCAAGTCTAAGCATTTCAGGTGGTCATAAATGTACCTAAACAAACTATGGCACAGTGGCAGGCCTAGCCCTTCCTTTTATACTTTAGTATGAACTGATGAGAACTTTGGTAGTGACTTTTTTTTTAACTATATATACACACACATATACATATATCTGTATCTATATATCAAGCATCTTTCAGGTCTCTGTGTATGGCTTTCTAAAGCCCTGTTGTAAAATACTATGTGGATGGGGGTCTCTCACATCACAGATGTGGAAAGTATAATTTTATATTTGTATTTTCAAATAAATAAGTTTGTGAAAGGTTTCCATCCTCTACTGTGGTCCAGAAATCAATGTGTTTGTCTGACAAAAAAATAAAATAAACTGTTTTGAACAGAGTTGTGGAGTCCCCTTCATTATGAGTGAGTGTGAAATGTATTGGTGTATACCATAGGGTCTGCATTTGTTCTCATCTTTTCCCCTTCTGCTCTTACCTTAATATGTCCATACTCTTCATACACATTAGAAGCAGGTGGGCAGTTGCTGATTGTATGTTTTTCTGCTGTGCTTAGCTGGAACAATGAGCACAAAAATCTAGTTATCACCAAGAAAACAACCTTCATGCCATGTAAGTTCATGTATCCTCCCTAGCAGATGTGGGAAATGCAGAGCACCTTCTCTATTACATTAGAAAATGATGATACACTGTCTTTTGTATGACACAGTCTTAATCAAGGGGGAAGTTATAGTAATTACATAGTGGTATTTCTAATGCTCCTGCCTCCAGTGTGGTAGTGTGTATCTATTTCAAACTGCAGCAGGTTGAGGTAGAGTTGAATTATACATAATGATATACACAAATACCCATCTAGATTTTTTTCCTTGAGCTGGTGTGGTTTTAACAAACCATCTAGAGATACCTCTGTCTAGCTCTATGTAGAGAGAAAGATGACTTTTTCGCTATCTATGGGTTCAGACAGCTCACTACAGCTAGAATTATGTGAAGATAACTCTTTAGAGCAGTGGCTCTCACAGATAGAGAAGGATCTGTATAGATGTATATAGATTGCAATGGATTCTGTAGATGGGGTGGATGGCTATAGATGGATCTCTATAGATAGAGAAACGCTCTACTGATTAGAGGGCCATCTCTACGCCTAATCATAAATCTCTGTAGCTAGAAAATACTTTCTATAGAGCTAGATCTCTAGGCATAGAAATAGATCTAGATGGGGAGAATGAGCTCTCTCACACACTATGGGTATGTCTACACTACAGGATTAATCCGAATTTAGATAATTCGAATTTGGGAAACAGGTTGTATAAATTCGATTGTGCGCGGCCACACTAAGCACCTTAATTCGGTTTTTAACCACATTAATTCGGTGGTGTGCGGCCACACTACCCCATTAACTTAAACACAGTAATTCGGTGGTGTGCGGCCACACTAACCCTAATTCGAATTAACAAAATCGATTTAGGCGCTACTCCGCTCGTCGAGGTGGAGTACAGAAATCGATTTTAAGTGCCCTTTAATTCGAATTAACTGGCTCTGTAGTGTGGACGGGTGAAGGGTTAATTCGGATTAACGCAGCTAAATCCGAATTAAAGTCCTAGTGTAGACCAGGCCTATGTATAAATATTGATATTTGCCATTGGAAGCCAGATTTCGCCATACAGTCGGTATGTACAGGAAGCACCATTACTTAAAATGGACATTTTTCTGCCTGTAGTAGTTACATGTTTGATTGCACCATGGTCAGACTAGGAAAGTCATGAGCATCCACTTTTAAAATTATTCCGATTGTATTACATTTTGCTGGTTGAACATACAGACTCAATGCTCCTAGCTCTGTGAAATTCAAGCTCTGGGGGATTACTTTGCCCACCTCTAACCTGCTTTTTTTTAAAATAGGTACCTGCATCTCCTCAGGGAGACTTGATATTTTAAAATATCTGTTATCCTCACTCACTCTCCTGCTTTAGTAGGAATTGTGTTTGACTAATTGGAAAGGACACAGTTTAACTGATTGTGTACAAAATCTGTTTTCCCCAGGCTTTTATCTGACTCTGTAACAGAAGTTTAGTGTCTGTTGGATACAGGCAGGAGCATTCTTACAATTTCTTTCCTCCAAAGGTGAATCTGCTATAATAATACTTTATGCAATTATGGAGCTGGATATTAACAACAGAGAAAGAAACGAAGCTGTTAAATTTCTTGGTCACAGCAAAAGAGAGTGGCAACTGGCTAAGAGACCAACTCAGTTCTCATTCCTCCACGCTTGTGCTTTAACCACACTACCTCCTTTCTCCTCACTAACCTTTGCTTTTTATATCTATTTGTGTTAGTTTATGGCTTATTTTAAAGTCATTTTGGTATGGGGAGGTGTCTTATGTGCTCTCAAAGCAAGGCCTGAAAAAAATTCATCTGCCTGGGGGAGGAAGTAATGTGAGTGTATGCATGCATGCACCGGTAGAAAATAGGAATTGATAAATTGACATACCATATCCAATGACTCATCCAGTCTCCTGTCTCCAACAAGGGCCAGTGCCTGAAAGCCTGCTGTGGGAAGTGATGAAATACAAGAGGGAGAGCTTGATGGGGGTCAGACAAACAGAGATGCACACACTACCTAAAGAGCAAGTCTAGGCTGAGACGACGGAGGAGAGGGATATCTAAAAGTATAGATGTAGCAGAATTAGAAGACACATACAACATTCTTCGCTAGAATGTGTGATGCCCAGAAAAGTGAAGGTAGCATAACAAAGGCAAGTTACAGTTTTAAAGCATATTAGATCATTAAATGCACTACCCAGTAAATAGAACACAAATGTTGTTCCTTTAAATTGCAACAGCTGTGACAGCACAGGCTCATTCTCTAACGGAGGGACTCTTGTACACTGTAAGAGCAAATGATTGTGTAACAGACACCTAGCAATGTAGCCTTTACTGGCCTACCCAATGTGCTGTCACAGAACTGCACTGCTAATTGAGATCTGACTAAGGCATAGCCTGAGATGTGCCAGCCGGCTGGTCTCAGTGCCTGAGGCATGCAGCACGATTGGTGTCAAGGCTGTGGAAGCAGACATGGTAAATCTGCAGCTAAGTGGTCAATATAACCCTTCAGCCCTACTCTACACTAGAAAAATTACTTGTTGCTGATAAGTGACAGCCCCGATTCAGCTGAATGCTGCTTTAACGCAGACCAGAATTAAAAGTGTTCTGTATTGTTTCAGAAAACCGTGGCAGACTTGCTCTAAGCGTGTTGTAACCAGCATTTTCTGAACTGGTTTTGTCCTGCTCTCTATCACAGAGAAACAGTTAATCTGAACCCATTGCTGACACTGCTCATCAGTAACATCTAATTTTTATAATGTAAATGAGCCGCAGAGACTAGAATGGGAAATTCAAGAAATTTCAAGGCACACAATGCTATGTATTCTGTGCTGGAGCTAAAGAAAAAGAAAGTAGTAAAAAACCCTGAATGTCCAATTTAATTTAGCAGAATAATTCCACTGAATTTCTCCACTAACAGCATACACTGATGTTGAGTCTCTAAAAAGTGAACATGAGTGCAACTGGTGATGTCCAGAGTCAAGCCAGAAGATGAATGGTGCTCCTAAAACAAGTATTAACAAGCGGCGCCACCAGGATCAATAGGAAGAACAATAAAGAACACTGGTAGAAAGTGACAAAAGAAAATTGCAGTATCTTTCAGACTTTACAATACAATGAAGAAAACAAGGTGCTATAATACACAAAAGAATTGACTTTTAAACAAAGCCCTCTAAATAGATAATAACCACGTAATGCGTTGTATGACCTCTTCATGAAGATACCTGCACTTTTATGGCACTTTACAAACCATTAGCTATAGTCAAACCTCTTTAAAAGTGCACCAGATTAACTAAATCAATTTAAAATTGATCTAAGCCAGTGGGTCTCAAACTTTTCACAGACCACTTGAAATTTGCTGAGGGTCTCGGCCGACCACTTAATGATCTTTCCAAATGTTGTTTGTACTGTTAGCTAACTATTGTAAAGCACTTTGGATAAAAGCGCTATATAAAAACAACTTAATTACCTTTTTTGTTCTACAAATAAAAGCACACAACTCATATTTTAATATCAGTCATCTTACCTTTCTAATGTGATGGATGTGTCCCCTCTCCCCCACCACGGCAGCCCCCAAGCTGGGGCTGGGAAGGGGGGGCTCTCTCCCAGGCAGCCGCAGCCCCCAAGCCGGGGAAAGTCGCCTCTTTCTCTGGCTGCTGCAGCCCTACAGATCCCAAATGCCCCCCTCCCCCTCTTCTCGTCCCGCTGCCCCCTCCCACCTGCCCCCTATTCCCCCCCCCTCCCCCCCACCTTACATGTACATCTTCTCCAGGGTCCAGGCACCTAATTAGTGGCGCTACGCCGGTGGTCCAGTTTGAGAACCTCTGATCTAGGCATACAGTGGCAAACTGGCAATATAGACACCCTTAAAATGAACTGAATTAAGCAAGAGTTAAATCTGGTTAGGTCCATAACATACTGATGCAAGGTAAAAATTGATGTGTCTCTAGGGTGGGGGTATGCCCCATTTTAACTAGCCAAGTCTAGTTAAATTGGTGCACTTTTCTAGTGCGGACAAGGCCTAATTCACACTGAGGCATGGGAGTCCTATTGCAAATTACTGGGTTTTGCAACTTATCAACTAAGTGAAAAGAAAATGCATCACAAAGTAACCCACACTGGACAGTCTGTGCTATGCTAGGGTAGACGCACTGCACAAAGGCCACTGTGCACATATTACAAAGTAAGTAGGAAAAACCCTCCCCAGTGGACAAAGGTGAGATTTTCAAAAGTGAGAGTTAAGCTCCTAACTCCCATCTACTTTCAAAGGGATTTAGGCACTTGAAAAATCCCACCCCAAATCTTTGATTAGAAAAAAACCTTTGTAGTATTTGTATTATATTAGCATGTAGGAGCCCCAACCATGGACCAGTACTCCATTGTGATAGGCACTCAACAAACACAGAACAAAAAGACTAGCCCTGCTTTTATTTCTCCCCCTCAGCATTCAGGACAACGCAATTCTTTGCCCCCATGTCCACTTCACCGTGTCTTTGGTTTGCATGGTTCAAAACTGAATTGGGTGGTAGCGGCTGGGAGTCTCCCCTTGTAAAGCCAGATGTAATTATTTATTCTGGGAATAAGAGCCCTGCTGGCCTATAGAGAGGAGGAGGAGGAAAATGAATCTGGTTTTTAATAGAAGGGAATCCAGGAATGATGGTGACCCTCAAACTGTGCAGGGCTACTCCCTGCTATCAGCTTCACTCCCACTGAAAACTGGGAGACAGCGGGCATTTTGAAAGAAGGCAGTTCTTTATGGAATTCTCTATAGAAGGACGTTATTTGGCAGCCTCTTTTGAAGAAGAAATTTTCAGTTATGAATAATGGCCCAAAATGATACTTCAACCATGCACATGGTGCTAAATAATTTTAGAGGACCCAATTTTAAATTAATTGTAACTCCAACTAACACCTTTACTTGTAAGTTCTCAGAACATCCATTCTGTCCTTAAAGAGTAAGTATTCTAAGTTTGGAGAGAATACGCTGTATTCTACTTAGGTAACAAAGCAGCAGAATCCAAAACAACTCCGCCTTAGCTATGGGACTATGACTTGTGCTTCCCTTACACTAGTAAATGAACAATAAAGGCTACCTTCTTCTATTTTCATTCTCCTCCTTAAAACTTATGCTATACCAATTTGTAGATGTTCACAGGTATTCCAGAGAGGTGTACAAGGTAACTTACAATAATTGGTCTTTACCATTTCGTCTACAAATCTATTATTTCTTTGTATAATACCAGCCATGTGCTAAATGCTTTGTGGCCCAAGAACCTTATCTTGATACTTGCCCATACAGCTTCCACTGCAATCATTAACCCCATTTCTATAGTCACTAGCATAGCACAGTGGTGGAGGGTCTTTTTGAAGCTTTAAGCTATAAAAATAATTAAAGGCTACTCATGACGTTATTTACTTCATTGCAACCCCATCAAAATAATCTAGTGAAAACACTTTTACCACCAGTTGTTTTTATTGGCTCCCCCATCTGATGCCATTATAAATTCTATCCACTTTCAAAAACTATTTGCTCCATGACAGTGAGACCCCCCTCTCAATGGAAAAAGTGTGAAAAGTTCTCTCTCTCTCACACACACACTCTCTCTCTCTCTCAATCTCCTGTAGTTGGCTGACTTCCAGAGTCCCCATAAAAAATAAACCCGATGCTGTTAACTTGTCATCTCACTGACTGTACTAATCCTATGTTGAGTCAGGGTAAAGGTTGACAATATGTTACCAAGATGGTTAGCTTCGTTCCTAAGTAACATACACATGCTTGCTGTTTATTTTTCTCATTAGGACCAACATGCATTGTCTGGCTTCACACCCTGTTAACAGCTAACATGTTCCACCAGAGGTTTTATTTTTGCAGTTGGAGTGGAGCAGAGCCAACATTTTTCCTTCACTATTCATGACGTTTTCTCCAGGATGGCACTAGCTTCCACACACAGCAGCAAGCAAAGCAACTGGAAAGACTTCGCACTTCCATGGGGCAGCACGCTCTAGTGCAGCGAGCCGGGATTCAGGAGAGCTGGATCGTATTCCTGGTACAGCCACTGCCTTGTGAGGTCTGACCTTGGACATCACCTCTGTACCTCAGTCGTCTCATCATCAATAAGCAGAATGGGTGAAGTTTGTGGTTGAAACTTTATGTCCGTGCAAGGTGCTGCCGTTACGTTGCATGCACCCCAGGTAAAAACAACAGTGAGCATTTTAATTACAAAAAGTTGTGACCACATTCAGCGCTGGACATTTGCAGGAATAATTTAAGGTGGGGGGAAAAGGAAGGGAGGCCCCCCCACTACTTTGCCAAGGGAAATGCATCTCTTTACAAAGCCCACCCCCAAATTCCATACCTGGCCCTTGGCCAAAGGGCCCAAAGCAGAGGGAATGCTATTCCAATTCCAGACTTAGAAAGAAACCCTGAACTTCTCAGACCTCCATTTAAAGAGCAGATAAAGAAAGCAGCAGTGTTTTGCCGTTAAGAACTGTACCAACCCTGGCTCACGGAACTAGGTGGTCAACAGGTGCCTTTCTTTTCCTGAAGCATTATTGAAATACCCCCATCCAATGCCCCGTGCATGTGGACAAGGGACCTTCTACGCAGATAGCATCAGGTACACGTGGAGCCAGCACTCCTCGGTCCCTCTCTGCTCAACACCATGAGGAAAATGCTCTCCTTGGGTTTTATACCACAAGGGGCTTTCGATGCAGATACATAATCTTCTCTTCAACTCATGCAGAAAGCAAGAGTTATAGCTGGGCAGTGCTGGTTGCGGATGCCCAGATGGTGCTGCTGGCACTGTTTCGCTCACGGAAATATCACCTGGTGACTGGCAGTTTTGGACTGATTAGATAGTTAACCTCTAGCTGTCGATCAGTGAAAACAATGGAGAAGAGGGTTATATTGGTTCAAGAAACAAATATACAGCGACTGCATAAGTGGTAGCCTTGAGCCTATACAATTCATGTGGCCTCAAAGGGCCCTATTCCCCCTGGGCACAGCCTGCCTCTCAGCTCACAGCCCATCCACAGTCCAATCCATCTCTGGGGCCAGAGGACAGATTGAACTCCCTCACTGCCATCTCCCACGCCGCACAACGAACGCCAGGTTCCCAGCAGCAACAAATAGGACCACGGAGGGATTCACCACACCCTGAAACGCAGGATTGGCCTAAGCAAGGAGGAAAATGACCGGGACTGTATATACAAGTTACTTCACAGACGGCCCTACAAAGCCTAGACCAGGTGCCTACCAGCATCGAATCAGGGGCTCTAATGCCCCATTGTCAACAATAGAAAAAGGCAGTATGCGACCATGTAATTAAAGCCTGTAAAGCATGTGGACAAGGGGGTTGAATTAAGCTTGCAGAAGCAGCCTGAATTCTAGCATTTCTTAACTTTCGATTGCTTGATTTTTTTTTAAAATAATGTTTTTTAATATCATTTCGTGTATGTAATTCAGTATAGGTTGTTATGTCCCTCATCACCACAATATCAATCAGAGGCAGAGCTGGCGTTAGGCATAAGCAGACTAAGCAATTGCTTAGGGCCCCTGTAGTGGGGTGAGCACCCGCTCCGGCCCTGGAGGGGTTGGAAAAGCCCTGCAGAGGGTTGGGGCTGGGCAAGGTAAAACCCTGGCTGACTGGGGGAAGCGGCTGCAGCTGGGGCCACACCCCAAACTAAGGAACTGGGCCTTATAAGGTGGTCAGGGAAGCCAGAGGGAGCAGTCTCACTCTGACTTGAGAGGGAGACAGGCCTGGCTGCTAGGGAACTCACCCAGGGGACCTAGAGGGAGGCAGGGCTGGGGAAAGGCCTTAGGAGCTGGGAAGCCCTAGGCCAGCAACTCCCCAGGCTGCAAGGCCTAGTTCTACGCCTCCTAGGTATTGGGCTTGCAGTGGGGCAGCCGGAGGGTGGGTAAAGGCAGCCAGTCCAAACCCCTTGTTGCCTGTGATGATTGGCTGATAGACTGCAGTCCGCCCCAGGGCACGGGGGCTAAACAGAGACTGGCAGTAGACTGAGGTGACGTGGGGATAGGGAGTGGGGTTTTCCGTGGGGTGGGGAAACCCAGTAAGACTGTGGGGTACTGCAGGAGGCAGAACCCTGAGATAAGGGCACCAGGGTCCTGGGAGGGACACGGGAGCCAACGGCAAGCGGATCACTGGTCTGCAGAGGGCACTCCTGGGTCGAAGAGCTAATTCCTGAGGACAACCAGCAGGAGGCGCTGCAGGGGTGAGCTTGCGCTTTGCTACAGCCCCAAGCCACTCAAGGGAGCCACCTCTTAATTATTAGTGTGTGTATGGGGAGGGGGGCAACAATATTCCTGCTTAGGGCCCCCAACGGGCTAGCACCAGCACTGATCAGGAGGCAATGGAAGTTAGTTACACTAACATAAAACTGAAGTAATTCCATTGACTTGAATAGTTGCTCCAGCTCTGCACTGGTATATGAGAGTCCAAGTCCTAGGTTCAGCGCAGATCCAGTATTTTGTAAAATCCTTGCAATGACAGAGTGCATGAGAAACAAAAAGGAAGGATTCTCTTTCCTTTAATAGACCCTGAAGAACTGCAAAAGGGATTTCACAACTCCCCGTTTACAGGAGGAATGAAAGCAGAGCAATACCTTTTCTTCCAGGTAGGTTGGCGGTATTGTTGCCAAGAGCAGGGACCAATACTCCAGTAATGAGTGGCAGCAGGATGTTGAGAATTAGAAGAGCATTTGGGCCACCTGGAAGGCCGTCAGAATTCAGTCTGCTAACTAGATGAGCTCAACTCTGAGTTTTTGATGCTGAAGGTCAGCTCGCTGCTGGATGCAGGATCGGCTTGGCTCTGGAAAGCAGTCAACACATCAGCCCCTTAATGGCATTGATGATTAGTGAAGCACCAAGGGAAAAATTAGATTAGAAAAACAAATGAAAATAATTTAGGAAGTACTGTTTATTCTTCATGGAAGACACTGCCATATCCAGACTGCAGGAAACAATTTGACTTCAATCCAGAAGAAAAGGAGCCCCGGTCTGGAGTACATTAGTGTGGTGGGAGGCCGGGAATAGCAGCCACTTAACCCTGTCATTCAGCAAACATTAGTGAATTATGAGTGTATTATATGTTGGGTTACGTGTTTTGTGAAATGCCTGGAGGCTTGCTAGAGCGGCACTAAAATGCTATTGGGCGTCTCTGTCAAAATGTAAATTTTTATACCGACTCTGAAATAAAAATAAGATTTCGTGTTCGCCTCCCAGCTACTGAAATCAAATCGCAGCCAAAGCCAGAGTTGTAAAATAAGCAAAAATTTCCCTTCCTGTCCAATTAGTTCCCTGATAAAGAAAACAAGTGATATAAATGTGATTTACTTCCTTTTCCTCCTGTCAGAAACATTTATGGCTGAGAAGTAACAATGGGTTTGAAAAGGCAGTCACAGCTCTTTGATTTTTTGCAGTGCAACTGGTGCTGGAGTTGGGTTTGATATATGTATAAAAAAGGATCGAGCTGCATTCTGCTGCTAGGTGTGGGAATTGTTTATACCAGAGTGAGTGTACGCTTTATTATACACGTCTTCTATAGACAACCCCCAGACATCTATGTATTGTACACATGCAGTTTGTGGAGATAATATCCATGTTATAATTAGAGAGGCATGTGATATGTAAATTCTATAACCACATCGCCTGCTCACTAATCCATTGTGCTGGGACTTATTGTAATCTTCTAAACAGCCCAGCAGCTTCAAACAGCCAGTTTTTAAAAATCAACCTGTTAGAGCATGGTTTCATCCCCCTTCACCTCAAATTACACCTGCCCGAGGCATCAAACAGTTTCTCCCGAGATATTTTGCTTCTTTCACTACCAATCTTAGCCAGAATCCAGATGTGTAGAGGTTTGTTCTACAAATAACCTAATTTTTAATCGAAAACTCAGTAAAGGGGTTAGTTTGGAGGGAAGATTCTGGCTGGTTCTCATTTTACCCAGCATGGCTTCCTCTCCTCCCTAGCTAATTTATCATTTTGTCTAACCATTATTTTGTATTCAGTGGGACCTTTGGAGATGCAGATCCCTAACTGCGACATTCCTGTGGAGTTCAGTGGAGAAGAAAGAATTCAACTAAGAGAAACAATCTGAAGAAAGAATCTTATTCTCCCTCTTACCCATAGTCTTTCCTGCACACCCCTCTCCTCAGAGAGCTAACTTAGGTCTGACGGTGCTATCCATCCATCCTGCACTACAGTGGAGAAGAAACTCATCTAAAGGCAGACTAACACGGACACCAGTGGTTCCCTCTAGGGCTGATCTCTTGCTTCAATAGCTCACTCCCTACAGCAAAGGCAACTTCTCTAGTAAAATCACTGGCTGGATTGTACTGACACTACAAATTAACTATTCACTAAACCGAAAAGCGGTTTAGAGGATCTGGCTAATAAGGACACCTCTCACCTATACCTTGAGTCTAGAAAGAAAGGATTTCAAGCAAAAATGGTCTTGAAATTTGGGAGACCCCAAGATAAGGAGACCACCACGGGGAGCATGTGGCTATAGGATTGGGAAGTCCCTGTGCTACTGGACTGACATTTTCTTAGCCCATCTTTGAGCATAACACTGACCTCTTTGCATCCCTCCACTGCCTCCCCCTTCTCTATCACATCAAACATAAGCTACTTGTCTTCACTTTCAAGGCCCTTCACAGCCAATCCCCATGCTAGCTCTCATCTCTCATTCACTATCAAGATGTCAGCTCCCACTTCAGATTAGCTCATGAAGTCAGCCCCTCCATAGTTGGGGTTGGTCCTGCTTTGAGCTGGGGATTGGACTAGATGACCTCCTGAGGTCTCTTCCAACCCTAATCTTCTATGATCATGCATTTGTTAAATTTTCACACAAGTCCTTCCACACTTTCTCCCACACTGCTCCACACCCATGGGAGGCACGGTCTTTAAACATCTGCAAAGCTACCTTGTTCTCCTCCTTCAAACTCTCCCTTGCTGTGATGCTTACCAAAAACTTGACAATAGTTAAGCAGCTGGTGTGCAGAGACCACTGCCCACCACACTGACCAATACTGTCTCATTGCTTTCCAGTACTCCCCTGGCTGTCTGCATTGTATCATTTGTGGTCTCTTGCCTTATACTTCGGTGGTAAGCTCTATTTGTACAGTGCCTAGCACAGTGGGGTCCTGGCGTATTACCAGGTACTCTGGTAATACAAATAATAAATAAGAATATATTACCTTTGGCAGTCTCTGTGCTTTCTGCGCCGGTATCTCCAGCACACGTGGAGGAAGTGCCTGTGCACAAATTCTGATCCCAGGTCCAGATTTTCGTCGGAGTTCTTGCTGGTATTCTGCTACCTCTAACACCCGTGGTTTTTCCCACTTGGCACACTCCCACCCACCCCCTTTTTATGTAGTCAGTACAGAACTATCTGTGGCTACTTGCCACTGGGAACCATTTACTAATAAGTGGAAACGTGCATTAGTTCCCTTCCACATCTCGGCCCCCTTTCAGCACAGCTGGAGCATCACGGTTAAGGAGAAACACCCTGCACGCAGAACTGGAGTCTATGCTGATGAGACCGCTACGTTATGCCCTCTTCACAAATGCGCTGAAAAAGGCAACTCTTCTATAACTACGCCACAGTGTTTTAGTATCTTTTTCATGTTGTAGTGGGTCTGAACACGGAGTCCAGCTGGGAAATAACTTCTCCCCCCCTCCCCACACCTGAGAGCTCTGCCTCTTAACCCTCAGCATGCCCTGAAGCTACTGCTTCTGCATTTCAGGAGCGGTGAGGGCACCTGTTGATTGTGGACAGATTCTCCTCCTCAAGAAACACCCCCAGAGAGAGTTGAAAAGCAGAGAGGCAGAGTTCTTTCCAATTATGTTATTCTCTGTAGCAGCCAAGGGTGGGAGCCCTTGGTGTTGGTACTGGGTCTGGTATTGGCACCAGAGTGCAAGGAGGGGCGGGCAGGAAGTCAAGTTGGTACTGGTACTGTGCTAGGGTGTAGTGCAGATGGAAGCTCCAGATCCAGACGGGACTAAAGAAGGGCCCCTACTGGTACCCCTTCAGAGGGGAGAGCCTGGTTCCTCCAAGACCCAGAGGTCCTTGTGCAAGATGAACAAGGCTGGTACCAGGGAGTGCTTCATGATAGCCTGAAAAGGCACTGGAGATGGTATGAAGGCGTGGTCCATGCACCCCATATGCATGCCGAGGGGGACTGAGCTGAGGTATGAACAGAATGGTCCTGTGGCTGCAACCCAAGGAGGAAGGTACTGCAGTTGATGTGGACTTCTTAGGAAAGTCCTTACTTCCAGAACCCTTCTTGCATCTACAAGGCTACTCTTCTGGCACCAACTTCGGAGCAGACTGGTGTTTGCTAGATGACCCTTTGGTGCTTGAGCTGGGGTTTTCTGGATGGGTACCGGCACCCACAAAAGCTTTGGCAACACCCGTACAGGGGCACAAGTTCTGAACTCCTTCCTGGAGTCTCTCTCCGGGGAATGAGGTCTCTCTCTCAGAATGCTTCGATTCCAAAGCAGCCCCATCATCTTTGCTTACCAAGGTTAAAGGCATCAGCATGGCCTGAGAAGCTGAGGCCGATGTCTGGGGGATATTGGGACCTGGCAGGTCTCCGCGAATGCGCCATAAGAAAGAGCTTCTGCCTATCCTCCCTCAGTTTGTGAGCTCTGCTCTTAAAACTTGCCCACAGATGGGATGTGCGACTCTCTGAAGCGATTGGAATGCCTGTCGCTGAGGGGGAAAGACCTGTGGCAGATCAGACAAGGCTTGAAGCCTGGAGTCGATGGCATAGCCCAACGAGGAAAGTTAGGGATAGAACAGCTGAGGGCAATGAAAAAGAAGTTTGAGGAGGGAAACCCTGCTCCTCTGAAAGCACAAGTGTGCTTAAAGGGAATAAAACAAAATTCAAACTAGAAGTAGTAAAACTAAAAGAACAATCGCTCCCAACGTAGTGGATACCACTGAACTGTCTCAACCTGAGGGTGGCTGAGAATGAACTGGAATGGCAGTAGGTTTCCGCTTGCCTCTGGCCCTTGCATAGGAGCACAAGGAGGTGTAGTGTGCAGGTTTGGACTTGCGGACACTGCTAGCTAAGAGCTCCAATCGAGAGCACATGGGCATGCACACATCTTACACTTACTCTTAGGGACATATAATCAGAGAAGAACTGTACATTGAACTTGGAGAGGATAGTGGTGAGTTGATCAGGTCAGCTGATCAGGTGGGTTGGAGCCACACACTGGGGCCCAGCACAGATTCTTCCCAGTGATCATCGATAACCAGTGGAAAACTTTGCCAAATTCCATAGATTTTTTTTGCTCTGATTCTGTGGAAGTTTTGGGAGTATTTGTGGGATTTTGGAGGGGCACGTGAACTCAGAACTCAGAGCAAATTATGTGTCTCTATGGAATAGAGTTGGGTAAAATGAACTTTCACTCATTTCTTGTCTTTTATTAAATCCTACCTCACCTCCAAGATCTTTCATCCCCCCCTCTCAAATTCTCCAGTACCCACAGGTGGCTGCTCTCCCTTACCTATCTCAGAGGACCAAAAAGTCAGTCCCATACTAGAAAATAGTTAGATATGCTCTTCTCTTTAAAACCTGAAGCCTTCTCTGTGTGAAGAGTCCCTTACATTAGTTGGAGAGCTGCTGAAACAAATGGTTAATAATGTTGACATTTAACCCGCCAATCAATCAATCAATCATCTCCAGAGTTAACAATCCCAAGCAATGAACAGGGCCCCATTACCAAGTGTAACGTGTTTGTATGATGAGGGTTTATGGTAAATTTGTGTTTTTGAAAGACTGAGTGTGGGAATTAGAGTACAGAAAAACCCATTAAAATCTGGAAGATCAAGTGATTTTATGCCTCTCTTTGAAAAACCCAAAAACATATGTGCCAAGGCAACACTGGATTCTGAAAGATGATTAAGTAAGTTAGGTAAAGGCACGAGACCAAAAGACTATTGTTGAACCTGATAGCAAGGTCAGTGGTCAAGTATAGAACCTTATGGGTTTGGGGGATTTTTTAAAATTCTGTTCCACTCTTTGTTCTTGTGCAAGATTATTATCCATTAAGCAAAATGGATTTATCTGTGAAGCTGACCTGACATTTCTCCAAATCTGATTTCCAAGTTTTCTCAGCAGAAAGCTCCAGCGTAGGCCACCAGCCTTAACAGGGCTGTTGTTCTGATATAAGATAGCAATTCCTTCTCCTAACCCACAGGACGAGGGGAGGGGGGGAAAGAAAGACCTAGCAAAGCAGAGGAAAAGAGGCACTGCCCCTGTATTGTGGTATTTCAGAGCTGAATTCTGCTGGGCCCAGCTCTGTAAGGAAAGGTTAGCCACTTGCCTCACTTTTTCTAAAGCATGACTTTTGACAGCCTTTTCCCACACTCCCAAGCTAAAAGAACAAAAGACGTTATCTCAAATTGCATTAGCTGTATGAAAATATTTTTACTATACTGCCTTATTCATCTACAACACACACAAGCACCCTCTGCTGTCTGGATGAAGATATGTCCCCCAGACTTCTCAAGGTTGCTATTTGGCAGCAGAAACCCAGCCAGGGTTTATTAATTATGAGCTTAAAGCATCTCCTTTCATGGATATTTTCAAGGGCCTCCTTATTATTAATAAGAATAATAAAATAGAGAGTGTTTTTAAAGCTCATTTGTTCTACAGCATATTGATTACAGAAGACTCTGCAGTGCACAGACAGAGCAACTGCAAGCATTACACATGCCACCCGCCGCATTGTGCTCGTTTAGCAGCTGTCATTTGGCCTAATTATTTCCCCAAGGGCATTTAATTTTTTAGATCAACTTTCAACTTAAAGTTTTCTGAACAAACAGACTCACAAACCTGACGAAAATGAAGTGCCAGCCTTCTTCAATGGTCCTACCAACAACTGCCACCTTCAAATTGAAAATGCATAAAAAGGGAACACTTTTGTTTTAAAATAGTGTTTCAATGATTGTTTATATAGAGCAGCAAGTGCATTTCACCTGTGGAACTCATTGAGGCATGATATTATTGGGGCAAACAGACATTTATATTAGTATGTATAGCACCTAAATCTGCAGCTGCACCAGCATGAAGGGATACTCTCAACTCTCTGCTTCAAGGAATAAAATGATCACCCAAAAGGGACTAGGAAGACAGATTTCCCCCTGACTCCTGCCACCATTTGCATCGGGCCTTGTCTATACTCAAAAGTTTTGCTGTTTTAACCCTGCCAGCATAGTTTAAAAGGGCAACCCTCTCCCCCTTCCACAGGGAAGACACAGTAAAAAGAATGCTTATACCAGTATAGCTTATTTCTGTTCAGTAAATTAAGCTATACTGGTATAAAGTGTCTCATACCAGTATAACTGCGTCTACACGAAGGTTTTTACCAGCGTATCTATGCCAGTTTAAAAAAAAAAAAAAGTACACCCCTTCTCAACATAGTTATGCCAGTAAAACTTTTTTACATTTAGACCAGGCCTAGGAGGAGACACACACATAACCCACAAAATGGATTGAAAACATACAACCAACAAACCAGGTAGTACTTGGCAAAAATACATCTGAGAGAGCAGTGATCTACATTATACCATGCACACGTTGACGCAGGAGATCACTCAGGTGAATGGCAATAGGAGATGAAACCTTTCACCTCCATTGTAAGTCACTGGTTAAAATCCAGACTAGATGAGTACCGATTTCGGACCTACACTGAAATATGAAAAGGAGAGTTCTCACCATTTCCCCCACTCCTTGCCAGCCTTCGCTTTAATTCCATTGGCGTCGGTGTGAGCTGTAGATGACCTGGTCCTGGATACTGGCCTAATCCAAGCTCAGATTTGGACCCAGAGTCAGTGGGGCTTTTGGACAAAGTGCTATGGTTCTGGCCCACGTCTAGTAATGACAGAGTCAGTCATCTGGCAGCTTTGTAGTGGCCAATGTGAGAGGAGGAGTCATCGCTGCAGTTGGCATCCATAACGTTACTTCTAAACCACAGACCTTGTCAGCCAGAGTCATAAAGATCTTTATTGCGTCCTCTACGGCTACATGAATTTGGCTGTTGCGAAAGCGATACTGGAAACCCTGAAGACTGAAGCCCTATATTTCTCGACAGAACAGGTTCTGCAGCAAGCTTCCCCATGCTGCCCATGGCTCTATAATGTCTCCAATCCCTACCATTCATACTGCAATGAACATCAATGAGTGGTCCTAGATATATATTACCCTAGATTTTCATCTCAGCAGCCAAATAGTGTAGTGATAACATACAAGGGTATTAATTCTGTGTTCAAACACATATGAACATATGAGGAATTTATAGTAGTCTCTAAATTTAAAGAACACATGGTATGTGCTTTTTGGTCACAAGGTAATGTCAAGTCCTGTAAATAGAGAGATGCTTGTAATAAGTTAACCATCTGCAAAGGGCAGTAATACTTGACCTCATTTTTAAATCAGCATAAAAGTGATTTCTCTGCTATTTACCTCTAGTGCAGTGAACTGCAATTTGCTGCAGATAAGGATCCAACAGGATGAAGGCTGGTGTCCAACACTTGAATCTACTTCTTGCTAATTTCTTGTCTGCAGAGGGAACAAAAAAAAAAAAAGTTTCTTTTCAGTGTCTATGAAAAAAATCTTCTTGAAGCCATTTTGTCTATGCTCCCTTGAAAGGGAAACACTTATTCAAGACTTTACAAAAAGAAAAACCCTTTGTACAAAGGGCCCTGGGTTTGTTTTCTTTTATGACAGGTCTTTTATGGTAACAGCAGCTGTGCCACTCAGACACTGCTATTTTGCCGTGAACCCACAGATGCTTTGTCTTGCTGTCATCCGAGCATGCCCACGAAAAGGGCTGGCCTCGTTACGTTTTTTTTTTTTTTAACTGAAAAAGAGTTTACCAGCACACACATCTTTTTTGAAGATATAGTTCCAACCTCAAAAAATATGCAGGGGCTTTTAGTTTGTTTTTTTCCCCCTAACACCTTGTTTACCATCTTCTGCACAGATCACAGAACTACGTACATGTTTTTAACAGTATGGCATAAGACACTATATTACTTACCTGCCACGGAGTAGTTTAAGACTAACTCTAATGGGACCAGAGCTTTACTGCCAGATGTGGGGTAGGGGGCAAAGGACATTAGGGTTTGGGCTGTTGAGTAGGAGGGAGAAGATATACACTAATGGAATGTTTAACTGCACAATCTGCTTATGCAAAGAAGAATGAAAGATTGTCCTAGATTAGTTCTATTTATCACAAATACACCCCCACCCCCACACACCCCTCAACAAATTTTGGTGGTTCAGAGTAGAGGCAAGTCCAAACTGGACTTTAGCCCACTGTAGAGATGTGCTGGAGTCTCAAACCGAGACCCCATATTGGAACACTCAGATAACTAGATCCATACCATCTCTGAAGTAGGGCCCATCTCTAACTCAGAGAAAATGGGACCTGGCTCCAGACCATCCCAAATTTTGTTTTTCGTGTTTTGCAAAGCCAACCCTAGCCACCCTTCATTTTGCCCGTCTCCAGTAGAAATCTCACAGTCTTAATCTGACCCCATCAGATTGCCTGCGTTTTTACCCTGGTTAATTGCCTATCAGTTAATTGTATAATTAGGCTATTTGCCAGGCTTGACAAATCCTCTTGTGCACTCACCCATGGGGAGTTGGCAGCTTTCCCAGGCAAGTGCCATCAACGTCCACAGAATCTCAGCTTTTTTTTTTTTTTTAAATTACAGTTCTAGCCCTTTTGCTTGCAAAGGTTACCTTCTGAATATGAACTGAGAGGAAACCAATAGAGTGGCCTCTTTGATTTCAGCATTAGATAAGGCCCCAAGTCTGCAGACAGCTTGAGTGCCACTGCTGCTGCTGAGAGCCTTCCCACGTTGCAGCAGAGTGAATAAGGACCAGAGTATTTGCACAGATAGATCAGAACTCCACACAGATTTCCATATTTGCAATACTTTTAATATTTGTAGGGCACTCAGCATTGCCATCCCACACAATTTAAATTGTGAGCCTTGTAATATCTGTGTTTTTTCTTAAAGCCCCAGCTCCTGGATTCATAGGATTGTGTTAGAATTTTCAGTTTTAATTTTTAAAAAGTACATTTCTAGCCCTCATGCCTGCAAACAAAACCTTGGAAACATGACCAAAGTGCACACTAAAAACATCAAAAATCAGAAGTGAAAAAGGACCCAGCTTTTTCTTTTTTTATATATTGTCCATGTATTTTAAGCCAAACCCATGATTTTTGAATGGGTGAGGTTGCAACATTGCTTGGATAATATAGTAATGAGCGTGACATGAATGTCTTGCTCAATAGATGACAAAATGCGATGTTAAGCTTATCAGAGCATGTGCAATTGTCCAATCGTCCAAACACCTAACTTTGGGCAAACACATGCTCCACTTATGTGCATAATCAGGAGGTGGTGCTGTAGTGATACACAGACAGAGCCCTCTGCACTTGTGATATTAATGGAAACCGGTGTAGTCTATTTATGAAAACCTTGACCTAGAAGGAATTCCTGCCTAGCATCTCTGTAAACAGCTAGTTGCTCCTTTAGTCAATTTAAATCATTAGAGCTGCCACTTATTTACATTTTAAAGCAGTGTGTTTTTTTGTTGTCTTGTAAATTTATTATTGTGTATTGGGAAAGCCATCTGTAAAGGCCAGAAGGAGGGCTTCCTCTTGTGCTGACAGACATGTTGCTGTAAACAGATCCTTTTTTTGTACCAAAGCTGTTTGTGTCATCTTTCACAGATTTTGTTTCTTGTGTATTGTGGCAATAGCACCATAAGGATTCTCACTAGCTCTCTTTTTTTAAAACCGTTGATTTTTGATAATCCACATTTAATGTTAGTACTGAGGAGTTGATCCATCTCTTCCATCCTAGTGCTAGCGACTAGCACTTACGCACCATGCACAGCTTCAGACTGCCAGATCATTGTCCCATACTGTAGCTCACTTCCATGGGGTTCATATGTATTGTGCATGTGTCTAACCACGTAAAACACTCAAGAGGTGTGCATAGCTGCTGCTTTCTCCATTGCCTGCTCATAATTCAAATGTGGGCGTCAATAACGGGCTCATGTACCCGAGAAGGGAGGCGCCCAGGCGGGCAATTCTAAGAGGAGGCAAATCAGCTGAAAAAGTTGGCCATCAAAGCAGAACTGTACCCTCAAAAATCCAAGAGGGCCCCAAGTTGCAAACATAGTCCATAAACAGCAATAACATTGTACAAAATGGGCACCCAGCTACTTCTCTGCCCTTTCATTAAATAAAATGATAGCTAGAATATACCAAAGAAAAGAGACACATCCCAGGAGGAAAAGCAGGGCTGGGAGGTAATTCAGGACCATGCAAAGATTCAAATCATAAACTTGGCTAGAATATTTATGCTGCAAATCTTGAGCCCAACAGGCTTTCTACTCCCAGCCAGGTTAGAAATATCTATTGCTACTTCTAATCCCAGCCAGAATCAGGCAGGAAAATGGAAACAATCAGTCACATTTTTTTAACTTCCCAAAAAGTGTGTGTGTTTTGAGATTTTTTTGGGTGGAAGGGACAAAATGAGGTGGGGGGGGAGGTTCAACCATAGGTCTTCATTGCTCAAGCTAGTTCTGCCTTCTTTAGCCATGCAACTCCATCTGCTCTCTTTCTTTTTAACCTATGAATGCAATAGAAATGGAGATTCCGGGATCAATACGCTGAACGATCCTCATGGACAGGTCTAGTACCTAACCACCACCTCTGCATCTTGGAAGCCCTCATTATGGCTCTGAGAATTACTACTATTAAATTATTTGTAATGTGGTAGCACCTGGAGGTCTCAGCCCCATTATAAGTTCCATGGACTTTGCAAATAGAAAAAAAGGTAGGTCAGATTTTGGGTCTTATATGAACCTTGATTTATGTGCCTTGCTTTTCAACTCCCAGCTTACATACTGAACAGCTCTCTCTTACACACACATTTCTATATTAGCAAAAGCCAGAAACAATCAAGCAAGGCCGAGCACAAGGGAAAAATACGTGATGTACAAGCTAATCTTGCACATAACGTGGCATTAACGGCATTTCTAACTAGTAAGAACACGTAGGTAATGCGTAGTCTGATTTCGTTTCACTATTTGGCTTTCTAAAAAATCAGTCCTGGTATAACTGTAGCATCTGAAAAATCCTACAGGAAATGGAGAGCGGGCTGAAGGGGATGGCAATGAGATCTGGAGCCTTTTACCTCTGGTTCACCAACACGACAATACAGGACGAGTGTGATTGAAGCTTCTAATATGCAATTGGTGTTTGTTGGCCTGTATGAGATGAGCTGGTAATCTCAGTTCAGTGCCTAAAATCATGTACTGTACAAGCAGAGCACTTTTACCAACAAAGCTGCACTTTTTACTAGTATAATAAGATCACCCCCCCCCCCCACCGGAGCAAAACAAACTCTACTGGTAAGAGTCCAGTTCTGTCAGTATAGCTGCATCTATGCTAGGGGATTCTGCTGGTACAGCCAAGTCAGTCAGGGCTCACACCTCTTCACACCCCTGACCAACCTAGCCGTGCCAGCAGAATGCTGTAGTATAGACCTGTCCTTAATAGGCAGACATCCACATCACAGTTGGTACAAACAGGAACCCTCCACAGAGAAGCCAGGATTAAAGTGGTCCATAGGAAAACTATCTCCTCATCCCTAGAAGTGTGCATTTAGGTACTTATATGGCCCATGTCACTGTAGTATCAAAGAATCTCACAGATACTAACTTATCCTGTGAGGTAGGGAATCACAGTCTCAATTTTACAGATGGTAAACGGAGGCACAGAGCAGTCTTACCCATGGTCACACAGGATGGCTGTGGAAGAGCTGGAAAATGAACTCCAATCATCTGACTTGTGGTTGGTGCCTTAACCACAAGTCCAACTTCTCTCTCCAGGTCTGGGCTGAAGCTTGCACTCCCACTGCCTGGACAGTACCTACCCTCTGGATAAACACAGGCCTATCTTCTGGGGTTGTTAACCCAGGGCCAGACATTTAAAGGCACTTAGGTGCTTTTGAAAATCCCTCTAGGCACCTAACTCCTATTGAAATCTCTTCAAAACACCTTCAAAAACCTTGACCCGCCGGTGCCTTTCATAAGCACTACATTCAACAAAATAATAATAATAAAAACCAAACAATCACATGGGATTGCTAATATCAACGTTGTAGAAGTTGCAACAGTGTAAAACCTAGGCGGCTCTTAGTGCTTTATTCCCTATTCTCAGTCTCTCATTAATGGGCAGCTCCTCAGTAGGGTAATCACACGAGAGAACCATTCTAGGCTTTTCTGCGCTCATCCTTTGGGGCACTTCAGAGGGGGAAAGTCTGAAAGTATTCTTAAGAGGGCACATAACATCCTTCCCCTTTTCACAGATGGAGGAAACTGCTACAGGATTAGCAGGAGACACTGGTACGAACAGAACACCTGCCAAAATGCACCAACTCCCTTTCCCCCTTCTACAAAAAACTCCATTCCCTCTAACCAGAATCTACAGGAGCAGGGAATGCTCAGCTGAAGTCTCTATTGAAAACACACCTGCAAATGTTATGAGCATAGTGGTAGAGATGAGAACATTTCTGGGCTTAGATAGTTAAAAGTTGCCCACCACATAGGTTAACTTTCCATTGTAACATAGACACTGGCTCCACTGCTAAAGAGCTGACAGGATCAAACACCTTTTAAACCACTATATTACAGTATCAAACTAAGAAAATATACTCTAATTTGGTAAGGATAATTGCAACTAATAGCCAAGAAGGACCACTTGGACTGTGGCATAAGCTCTCTCCCACCCCGGCCTAAATATAAAAGGCCAAGAGTGCATGCTACCCATTTACAAAGGAGACATACAACCTGTACGATTAAAATGGGAGTTACCGGATGTCGGTGTTAAAAGATAAAACAGAATTTTTAAGGTTACCTGAATGTAGAAGTTTAGATCTTGCAGAAATAAAGGTTGTCAGTTGTGATGCAATTCCATTTGGCATATTGGGCACACCACCATTGACGTGCCACTGAATCTCTTCTCTGACTAATGCCTTCTCTGACTAAATGCCATTTTTTCTGTGCGAAACAATTGTCCACTAGTTATGCCCGGGCAAGCTTGGGAGGGGGAGGTCGGTGACTAGCTAACACATTTTTAAACACCACTCATTCTACTAAAACAAGCCATAAGAGCAAGAAAGCAGTGGGCAACATTATGTCTGCCCCTTGCCTTCAACAGAATTTGACAACACTTAGCTGCAAATAAACCCATCTCCATAGATTTCCCTTTCTTTATGTAATCTAGAGTCACTGTGGCCATGTATCCCCAAACACCCTGATTACTGCAAATGGTGATGTTGGGGGGAGATTTTTTGCGAAGCTGATCAGACAGGCTAGTTATCCAGCTGCCCTTTGCCAGCAACAGTTCTAGCGCTTCCTGCCAGCCCACACATCGCACACTAATTGACATGACATATTGACTGGCACTCTTCCGGGGAGAGAGCAAAAAGGAGTATGCATACCATTCCAGCTCGGTAATAATTACTGATTAAAAACTAGTTAAAAGGCAATGAAGACTGAAACGTACATTAACCAAACGACCCTCATCTATAGCAAGCCACAGATAGATTGGAGCGATTATGAAATCATCACTTAAAATGTCTACAAACATTAATGGCTGTTTGAGTTTCCTGAAGATTTATCGTAAAGCTGTTAAGTTCTTCAGTGTTCTGGCTCTCCCCCCTCCTTCTCTGCATGAAAACATATTCGCTTGGCTTTGTTTGTGAACACTGACGTAGGCATCAAGTCCCTGGAACCATAAATACAGTGTCTATTTTTAAACCTTTATAATGAAATCCTTTACTCATTGTTTTCTAAATAGAAAATGACACTGTTAGCAATATTCATCATTTCACAGATGTAACAGGACCAGTATGCTTGCCATGCTGTTACCCATAAGTGAAATATTCATTAATGCTAAAGGTGTAATAAACTACTCCCTCCCCTCCCCCCCATCTCCCTATAATTTAAAAGGTTTTAGTGTTTGTGTGGATATTGTCTAGTTAATTTGGGGCGATTATCTCTGCAGTCATTATGGGGCACCTTGGTGTCTTGATTTCACATGAGCATTTAATCTTTTATTTTCCACTTATTTAAAACACAGCAGTGAATGAAACCTAAAGAGCTCTCACATACCAAGTACGCAATCAAATTTTGTTTAAATAAACATGGGGGGGGGGAATATTCTAACAGTCAGAATAAAGATTTCAGTAGTTGGTCTCTGTTCATTGCTTTTCTTCATAGGGTTTACATTCAGCATTTTAGTGGGTCAAATTGGTCCCCTGGCGTAACTCCCATTAAGATATGAGATAAGGACAAGATAAGAGTTCAGAGAACTCTAGCCAGCTTACCTGGATATAGATGGGTAATCACTAAACATTAGTCTATTTGCTTAGGTCCAATATTTTGATGAGCATTTACAGACCCAACCTCGCAAACCCTTAAAGTCAGTGTCATTGGGACTACTCACCTGAGTAGACTGCTTGGGAAGAACGTGCCTTCTTTTGTCCTACAGAGAAAAAGTCATTTAACTTCTCTGAAATGTAAGTGTCCTCCTTCATGGCTTCCCAACAGCCCAGTGGACCAACTGATTCTGTCTGCTTCTGATTTACACAAATAATCAGCAGTTCTGCAAGTGTCTTTGATCACTTGCTCTTCAAATTCCCTTAGCCCTAATCATTTCCATTTTGCGTTTTACCAGCCAGAGCTTTTACTCTTTTCTATGGCTTCGCTTTGGTTGGATTTTCCTTTTCTGACAGACATATGTTGGACTCAAATAACCTCCAGATTCTTGCCATTAAACCACACTTTTTTTTCTTCCTTATCTTTCCTGCTTCCTCTTTCATGTAGGAGTGTAAATCTCTTCTGGGACTGTTGTGGTTTCTTTAAGTAAACTATAACCCTGACAATAAAGATTTTTAATTAGCTTGCACATTTAGTGCACATAATTTTATTTAGTTGCTATATTATTTTCTTCCTTCTCTTAGTCCCTTGCAGTACATATATTAAAAAAAGGGTGATCCTAGGTAATTTATTTATCCAGTTGAGCTGTAATGCTTCCTCTCCATTACAGCAATATGTCCTACCATGGCAGGGACCTGATCATGCGTGTGTACCACTGCTTGCTGCTGGATGGAATCAAAACTGCTTCCCTTTGCATCATTTTGCCCTATACTGCTAATTGATAAGGGAGATTCTCCTTTTGTTCAAGTGCTAGGGGCCGGTGTTTCACCAGGCAGGAGGATCCAGAGTCCATGCCCACTATCACTGTCAAGTTCCGAAAGGCCATGTTGTGCAGCTGAGTAATAATTGAAGAATTACAGGTGGCCAAGGATGTGTTACAATTCAATCTCCTATGGCAGTTGTTCTGAAATAGGGGTACACGTACCTTTGGGGGTACGCAGAGGTCTTCCAGGGGATACATCAACTCATCTAGATATTTGCCTAGTTTTACAACAGGCTACTTAAAAGCCCCAAAGTCAATACAAACTAAAATTTCATACGGACAATGACTTGTTTATACTGCTCTATACGCTGACATGTAAGCACAATATTTATATTCAACTTCATTTATTTTATAATTATATGGCAAAAATGAGAGTCAGCAGTTTTTCAGTAACAGTGTGCTGTGACACTTCTGTATTCTTATGTCTGCTTTTGTAAGCAAGTAGTTTTTAAGTGGGGTGAAACTTGGGGCTACACAAGACATATCAGACTCTTGAAAGGGGAACAGTAGTCTGGAAAGGTTGAGAACCACTGTCCTAGGTAATGCATAGATTATAAGAGTTAGACTGTTACTGCGGAAAGAGCACTGACTAGATGGCAAGTCCAATGTTTAAAATTAGTAGTGATTTCTTCTGGGATATAGAGTTGATTAAAAAAAAGTGGAAGCCCTTAATTGCTTCTTTTACTCATCATGTAGGAAGAAGATGCTACTCAACCAGAAGTAGCACTTTGCATGTCTTGGTGCATGCAAGTTCTCACCTGAAAAACATTTTGTCCGGACTGACTTGAGCATCAAGAACATCCACATTCCCATTGCTCTAAACCTACTATCTCTCATTCTATATGAATAACAACCTACATAGAGATTCCCTCTGCTCCTCTTTTCTTCAACATGCCTACCTTGTACTGATATACAAGGGGGTAAGGAATAATTTTAATGATAAACTATGGCAATTTTGCTCTTCAGAAGATAACATGTTCAGACTTAACTCAAGGTTGCCACAGTGAGAAACCAATACTAGGTTTATTTGATTCTTTAAAACTACTTGATAACCAATGTGACAAGGGCACTGAAGTCTGCATCTCTATTGGAAAATAGGAAAGTGTCAAAGAGAGGCAGTTGCTGCTATCTCTGACACCACTGTAATTTTAAAAAGATGTACTGTATGGTTTGTCAAACTGGATAAACTGAGCCTGGGTTCTTTTAAAGTTAATACATCGGCCCTTGTCTCAGAACGGCTAGGGCTACTCAGTTAAAGTCTCTACGCTTCCATTTGGCTCAATACTCGAGGCTAATTAGGATGTCTAGCCTGCCCTCGTGATAAGTACTCCTGTAGTTTCTAGACACGTAACCCAGCTGGGGAATCCAATCAGGGCTGACGCCATGGGTTCTGAGCTCATCTATTTGGCAACGCTTCTCTTCTGACTGTACAATGAAATCTTCCCAAACTACCTGCTCCGTGGGACAGGTTTATACCTTGTAGCCAAGTGATCTTGGCAATGCCAAGGTTTGAAAGCACTAGGCAGCCTTGCAGTTGGGGGATGGGGGGGAAGATACACCACTATAAGACAACAACTTTGTTAATACCACGCTTTCCTCACAGCATTGCCTACTGCCTCCAAGCTGGGCCAGGCAGTCAACAACTGACTTGCTATGTCATTTAAACTGACATGGCTTTGGGGAGATGCAGCTTTTCATTTTATTAAAAAAAGTATGATTTGGGGGGGGAAAGTGGGTTTTTAAAAAATCCTTTCCACTCAAAGATTTACGTTTTCTCCACCCCCACTCCCATCTTGCAAAACAGTTGCATCTTGCAGAAAGTGGGACCCTTTAAGAGGCTGAATAAAAGTGTTTTTCCTTGCTGGTTACTGCACTTCACTTGCAACTCCTGACAGCTTTGAAAATGGGTCCAATCAAAATCATCATTTCATATTGATTTTTGTTTTTTCACCCTGACAGCGCTGCACTGAAGGTGTTTTCAAGTGTTACTGAAATAGAAGGCTAAATTTACCCTGCAATGCTTCTCCTTCTTGGTAGGCTGTTCTGTAGACAGTTCTTTCTCCCACTCTCTTTTTGTTTGTATTACCACAAACCATGGACAAATTGGGATACCATCCCTCCGCGCGCGCACACGGACTGGATGAAAGCAGGGATACAATTTCCCAAGCATCTGAGAAGCATGAGGCAAGAGATTCATCCACTCATCTTGATGAATTTACATTCATTTTAGCACATTTTATAAAAGTCTGTGTGTCCCTTTTGGGGATAAACAGATATCCATTTCATTTACCGCTCTAGAACGAAACGGAGTAAATTTTTTAACAGCGCACAGCCGCACTACAAAACAGTTTAGGAAAGGAAGTGAAGAACCATCACCGTAACTAACGGAATCTACTGATGTAATTTAGGGAGGCAGAATGTAATCACCTGAACTGGAAGCTGGCCAGAACTCCTTTACTACTATTAAAAGTACCAGGGAGTCTTCAATGACTCAAGTGGGGAAGAGCTCGGTTTTGTGCCTTATCTGACAGAGGACAGCCACAGCAGCACAGACATCCTCACTTAATGCTTGGTCATTAGGTCAGGACTGAATACAGAGGAGAACATCACCAATACCACCTACAGAATCCTCAGAGCTCTCCCACCCCAGTGCTGACCCAGCCCTACAATGCTTAGCCTCTGGGATAAGAGCAGCAGGTAGTATGGCTTCAGATAGCCTGCTTGCATGTCCGACTTTCTACATTGCCATGAACATACAGTTCAGAAGTTGCAGAGGGCAACCGATTCCCTGCTCCTGACACACATGCCTGCTCTGGCCCTTAGCTGTCCCAAGGATAGTCCTAGCCTATGCATCATAGTGTCATAGGGCTATCCCGACTGGATTACTGTCTGTCGGCAAGCCATAGCATCACCAGAGCTCCCTGAGTTTCCCCTCTCCAGTGAGCCAATAGCTTCAATTCAGGTTTTCTTGTCTCCGGACTACCCCTCTTGGGGGCTGGTTTATTACAACATAGTCCAAATAGTCCACAACAGAAGTCCCAAACATGTAGTCCATTTCTCAGCCCAGTCCAAGCAGTCATTAAAATTCAAGACGTCTCGTCCCTCGATGCCCCACATGCCACACAGCGGCCTTCAATCATGCCGGGACTCTCTCTGTGTCCTCCCCTGTCCACGTACCAGGACTGCTGACCCAGCCCTTCCAACTGGAGTGCAACTCTGCTCTTCCAACAGGGACCTCCCTACAGCCTCTCTGCTGCTCTCCTTGCCTTCAGCCTTCCCCCAAGAAACACCTTCTGCTTCTTTCCAGGACCTCCTCCAATCCCTCTAGTCTCCAGCAGCTCCCACCTACCCTTCCTGGCTGAACCAGCCTACTCGGACACACTGGAACTCACTAGGTCTCTCTCTGATTCTATAAAGCCCAGAGGTGCTGTCCTGTCCTGTCCTCTTAACTGGCCAAACAGGAGCATCTGTCCTGGCACAGGGGAGCCGGACCTACTTTATGTACAGGTCCCAGCCACCCTATGACACTTACGTACTTTCGCTTATCCTGGCTCTAAGCTAAGAAACGAGTGCATCAGATGCTCAATTTTACACATAGCATGATCTTAAAAAGATGTGAACAACATTTCAGTTCCTGCCAAAAAGCCAAGTTCGGGTCCTCAGCCTCTGTGTTACCGTAGGAGCAGCTATCGTCACGAATGCATTCCTTACATGGCTTTAGATATTGGCGCTGGTCTCGGTAACAGGCAAACATAGAACCCTGAGCGGAGAGTCTCTGCAGGCAAGTGAAGGAGGAATGCATTTCGTTTGAACATGCATCGATTTTCAGTCTGTACATGTATTTCGTTGAGAATCTGTGTTTGTTAAACCTACAAAGAATTTTGTTTAACTCCTCTTTCCCATCTTGTAAAAAAAAGTTTCCCCCATCTCCTGCCAGGATTTCTACCTGGCATGTTGCTTGTTTGTTTTTAAACTGGCAACTGTAACATTTTGCTATGGAGCAGACAGATTTACATCAAGAATGCTCAGCACGCTATAAATCCAAGAAACAAAAATGGGCTCGGCTGTTCCCGACGTGGGCAGGGAGTTACGAAATCAATGAAGAAAGAAGCAGAAACAGCTATGTACAATTCCACCTTTGTTACACGTCAAGTCTGTGTAACATGAAACCTCAATCCGAACGGATGCTCTGTACAGACAGATCCCAGTGCCCCGGCAGACCCCTACTGACTTCAACAGGGGACCCGTCATGTGGAGCAGTTTGCAAGACCAGGGCCTTCAAAGGCTCCATCATACAGGCTGGGATTTTCAAAGAGGCCTAAGTGAGTTGTGAGCCCCTACATCTCAAGCTCCTTTGAGAATCCCAGCCACGTCTCTCATTTCTATCTCCAGCGCCATCCAGAAGCAGCTGGTTGGAAGAGGCTAGTGGGTATTTTTCAGTGTCCCTGTGGCAACCCACTCCTCCCATGTGTATTGTGTTTTAAATGTTTACATAAATTAGTAAGAGATCAAAACATTCACCTCTGTGATAGTATTTAATTGTGGTGGGACAGTATATAAAAGGGTCAGTGCAGAGATGTGGCGATCACACCTTCAGATATCAGACTGATAATATTTTTAAGTAAGCGGTTTACGTTCCCCTAACATTATGCCAAATTAAAAACGGTTACCTCCCAGTTTGGTTTTTAAAATGATTTCCTGGGTGACAGCAATACTCTGGAGGTGCAAGGCTTCACCTTTCCCCCAGAAGTCAGTCTTCTAGCCTCGGCTTTGCTCTTTTTCACTAATAGATGAAAATCACTCATCCAGATCAAGACAAAAGCTGCTCGCTCATGTTTTCCTTAGCTCCCTCTGTTGGCTATGGTGCAAGTAACTGACACAGGTTTCTCAACATGGAGGAAACAGACATACTGGGTGAAATCCTGGCCTCGCGGATTTCAACAGAGCCAGGGTATCACGCATTATTAGCATTACAGTAATGCCTAGAGGCCTCAGGCACAGTGGGGCTCTTGTCTTGCTAGGTGCTGTACAGATGCATAGCAAGAGTCCCTGCCACTTATCCTTTACAATCTAAATACGCAAGACAGAATAAGGATGGGAGGGGAAACAGAGGCACAGGAGAGGCCAGCAGTGTGAACAGACTCCAGCTCTCTCAAGTCCCCATCCAGTGCCCTAACCACTAGAACACAGGGGTGTCTTAGTTACACTTTAGTGTCAAATTTAAGATCTGCTCCTGCAAATCCACAGATTTTTGGAGCCTGCACAGCCTGGATTGAAGTGTGCAGGTCCCACGTTTCCCAGTGCAGTGTCAGTGTGCACTCCATGCAGAGGCTTCATTAATCAACGTGTCATGGGCACAATCAATTATAGTGATTCCACAGGCGCTCTTGCAGTCTATTGTGTACACTGCTGGGAAGACTAAGGACTCTCTGTTCTAAGAAAGCTCAGTAACTATGTGCTAAAAATCCTCCAGACATTTTTCCTAAACATCCCTCAATACTCCAGGTTTGTATTTATATTTTCTACTTACCGGGTGCTAAAATATTAAATCAGCAACCTACCCACTTTCTTGCATCCTAGGTCTCAATTTTGTTCAGTTAGATGGTAAGCTCTTCTGGGCAGGGGTTGTGTCTTCTTCTACCTCTAGATAGCACCTAACATTTTGGGGGCACTGATGTAATATAAACAGAAATACTAATAAATAGAGGAAAGTATTTTGGCTTTTTCTTATCTGCAGTATGCTTGAGGACACCCCCCCCCCCAATAATAAAATGCTTAGCATTTGTATAGGGTTTCACATCTTCAAAGCAGTATACAAATATTTTGTTCTTCTACAGCATCTTTCCCCCAAGGATCCAAAGCACTTTCTACACCTTACTTCACTGACACCACTGTGCGAAATGAAGAAAACACTACTCACTCACTTTTAAACAGTGGGTCTGAGCCAAATCCCCAGATCCGAACTGTCCCAAATGTTTGTGATTTGCGCTCTCCTTCTTTATCCATTTTTGCTGATGGAGGCACAGAGTTTAAGTGACTTGACCAAGGTTATGCAGTGAGTGGGTAGGGATTAGAACCTGGAAGTTTCTAGCTTATCCCACATGTAGTCCAGTGGACCAAGCTGCCTCCCAGGTTTTCTGTTGTAGAAGTGATGTGTACTCTTATAGCGATATAATAATGTTATAAGGCCCTCAGATATGAGCATACAACTCCTGTCGATTTCGGTGGGAATTGTTGGTGTCTACCCAAGGGTAGAACTGGACCTAAATAAAGGGAGAATGTCCTGGGCAAAGAGTAGGGGAAGACTTGAGAAAATAACAGGGGAAGGGACAGTATCTGAGGGGAAAAAAGGGATCGTGAAAACCCAACCACTTATGGTACAGTACACAGACTCCTAAGACTAGCAGTTTCTTAACAGAATTGCCGTATAAAAGTGCCTGGCTTTTAATGACTGGTTTTGTAATGCAGTCCTTCTCCCCTTCCCATCAGGCTTGAACTTCTGATTCAGTTACCCTATTTTAATAGACTGCACCCAATTCCCAGTAGTCCCCATGGGGGTTTATAACAACATCCTTGCTCCTTCATTCTGCAATTGCTGTGAAGTATAGTGTGCACCCTGGGGCCAGGCAGTTTGAACTTGACACCATTAATTTCTTGGGAACACAAAGCTATAACACCGGCTCATGTATGTACACTCCATATGCCGCTGGATATACAGACTGAAGCTTAAACCAAAGACATTTTATTCCAGCAACTAAATGCACTCTCTCTCTCCCCTCCTTTTCCCAGCAATCCAGTTTGAAGAACTATTTTTAATCTCAAAACAGTCTAAGAGCACTATATCACCTGTCCCTACTGAGCACTTACTGCTTTGGGTTTTATATGCTTGTTCCCAACTCTGTGTATAACTACTTTGTATTTTAGAAGCACTGTGTATAGATGATCATCCACCGTGAAGTACTCAATGAGGGCCCGCAGCCCCTTGCAGAAGCATGTGAGGAAACTAGCACCCAGCGGCATCCCTTGCAGCTTTGTCAGTAGGAGGCCCGCGTGTATCAAGTTTGCGGCTTAATGGCAAAGTTGCCATTGAACTGAGTATATCGCTAGGACCATTCAGTAGAGGCAGCAGCTGTAGCGTTAGTAATTCTGTAACTGACAGCACACTTCAATATTAAGAACATGCATACATCTGTCAGTATTGATAGCCAATGACATTGTGTAAATGCAACCTCTGCGGAATACCCTGTGCTGGATTTATCGATCAGATACACTCTGGAGATTAAGCTCATTGGCTCTGTGGAGTGTCATGTGACTTTGGGCATATTATCGCAACTAGGTCAAACAAAGTAAGGTCACCGATGTAACACAGACATGGAGTGACAAAGTGTGACCTTTCGTTGTGATACCGGCTTACAACATAGCAGTGTTTATTTCTTGCAGCTCATGGTTAAAAGCTTGTCCTGCACATCCTTCTGTGCATTACAGTTTGTATCAATCAAAATAAAACTAGGCCCCCAAATGCAGCCAATACTAAAATGATGAAGGTATTCCACTTAGAGCCTTCAAACATGACGCTTAACAATGCTCTGCCATTAGCAATCAGCGTATCAGCCCGGCATTCTGGCCTGGTTCATAGAAAATCAAGAGGCAAAATAATTGAGTCAATAGTGATACAAAGGGATTGCTCCTTCAGCCCTATTCTTCGGCTAACAAGCCTTCAGCAGGGCTGAAAATTCAAAAGCTCAGGGAATCAAAAAAGAATTGATTTGATTCAGAGCTTCAGTCTAGGCTGTATTTAACACATCATTTTTGCTTGCTCTGCCATACAATAGAAGCTGTTTGAGGGAAGAAGGACTTACTTTGGGGGGGGGAGGGTGAATAAAGGAGAACACTAAGCAAGAATCACAAGGGCAGGAAAATTCACTCGCCCTTCAACTTCATCGCTGGAATACACTGCACACATAAAGCCAGTTTCAGTCGGTTACGGTTCATGAATACGCACAAGTGGCACCTTCTAACTCCTCTTTGTTCAGATCAGCCCAAAGAGCGAGAGACACAAGCCATGAAGTTCAGATCTCAATCTGAACTTACCCCAGTTCCAGGGGGTCTGGATCAGATACTCTAATATCAATCCACCCAATGGAGTGGGCTTGAAGAGCTCCGAGCCCAGACTTGGATGTAGTCCCATCTCTAGCTTGGAGAGAAATGCGGGAGTCCCTCTGGACGGGATTCAGATGAATGTTTCTTCATGTTTGATCCACCTGGGTTCACATTCCTTTGTCCTTGGAGTTTCTATTTCAGGTTTGAGTGAAACTCAGGTGGTAACTCAAGAGTTTCAGCAGGTTTGGCATCAACAACCTAAGCCTCTTCCGTTTTTTTATGCAAAACCCATGAACTGGCCCCAGGTCTGCATGAAATTCATCCAGGGGATCTCTAAATCACCTTTCAGTGGAAGCTGGTCCAACTCTGGAGTTTGCAGCATAATCCAAGTGTCACTGGACATTATAGTTATATTCCCAGTTTGTAAGCTTTATTTTCACCCTTGGCACAAACGCTATATGAAGACAATACAGTCTGCAAAACTCAGGCACAGCTCAGATGAATAAAGGATGCTAATAATAATAATATATGGAGATATACCTATCTCATAGAACTAGAAGGGAACCTGAAAGGTCATTGAGTCCAGCCCCCTACCTTCACTAGCAGGACCAAGTACTGATTTTGCTCCAGATCCCTAAGTGGTCCCCTCGAGGACTGAACTCACAACCCTGGGTTTAGCAGGCCAATGCTCAAACCACTGAGCTCTCCCTCCCCCCTGATGCTATTCAGTCCTAGGTTAGAATTTTTGCACTGGGCAGTGCTTAAAGGCATATTCTACACGTGGAACTGTCATTTGCAGCTGTGGGAACTCTATGCAGGGTAACAATTACAACAACAGTAAGAGACAAATTGTATTTCCTTTGTTTTCCTGCCATAGACTAGCAGTTTGGTCAGTTTCAGTCTGAGGTTAGGCTGTCGTCCCAGTCAACTCTGCATTGACATGGATTTTTTTGGCATCATCTTGACACTGCAGCATCATCCCCAAAGACTGACAAGGTTTTATTCATCTTCTTTCCAGAAGTGACATCAGTAGGTTCTCAGACACTGTGAACATCTCCTCAGGTTTGCTTTCTGGTCTCATGGAGAATTCTGTAACCATGCTATGTTTCATTAAGTCAATGGGTAAAATCAGACTATCATGAAGAAAGAGAAGTAACCAGTGACACAGACCAGGTCTGCTGTTTTGTGTTCTCTCTGCGCTTCACTGGAACTATTGATGATTACTATCCATCAGGATCAAGGACAGTCAGTGTGGTTTAAGGGCACACAAAGCTCCATGCACATGACATTTTATTACTCCTGAGAAATCAGATAACTTTACTTCAGTTGGGACAAACATGGGATACTTCTGCCCAAAGGGGGAAATAGGATTTCTGTTTCAGAATGGTACTGGTATCCTGCTAATTCAGACCCAAACATAATCACAAATCGCTTCCCTAGGTTAATAAAATGGCAACAAACGAACAAAAATCGCAACCAACTTGGGGACGCTTCAGTCCTGTGGTGGGGTTAGCTCAGGTGATTAAAATGTGGTGTTATAGCTATTTGAATAATCTCTTTAGTACAATACTAGTGATCATGCCCTAATTCCCTTTCCAAACAACTGAATGGTCTAATTAGAGAGGTTTTAATTAAGGACAATTAAAAAGCCACGGCAGGCTTCATTTAATAAATTGCAGAGAAAATGCAGTCACGTACCTGGACCCACTAGTAAATAAACATGTGCAACTACCAGGGCATGTAGAACTAGTAAAAAATAGCAGGAACATCCTGGAAGTGCCGCAAACCTCTCTGTCCTTCTCAGCTACCAGCTCCTTCCCACCCCACAAGATCCACAGCTGAACCCACTTCCCAGCTATCAGAACGCCCAGATGATATCCTGGCCATCTGCAAACACCTAAAGAGCTTAGTGTCTTTTGAAGTCTAGCCTCCCCTGCAAGGATCATTTCGAATGATACTTTGCACTTGTACAGTGCATTTCAACTGTAGATGTTCAATGGCTTTACAAAAAGCTATTAGTGATACACCTCAGGAGACATCTTTGGGGCAGTACTACCATGCCCACTTTACAGATGGGAAATACAGGCAGAAGGATTAAGTGATTTGGCCACGGCATCACAGAGAATCAGTGGCAGAGCCATAAATAGAAGCTGAGTGTCCTTATTTCCAGTTCACTGCTCTGTTCATTAGACCCTATGTTATTTTTAAACTATTTCTTGCCTAAAAAAGAAAATACAAACAGTATAGGTGTTTCTTTTAGCTCTACAGTCCTCCAATGCAGAGAAAGAGGTTTTTTCTTCTTAAAAAAATTCATCTGCGCTTAAAACCCATACAACAGTTTGAAAGTCGAACGTACTACATGTCGGCTGCCCAATGCAACTTAAAATGGCAGAGAGACTAAAACCTAGAAGTCAAGCGGAAATTCCAATTCAACTGCACTAAGACTACAATAACATCTTTACTAAAGCTGGCTGGGAAATTTGTTATTTTCACACACACCATTTTGATGAAAATAAAAAATGTTTATGTTGAAAATGAACTATTTTCACAAAACTCCATATTGTGACCAAAAAAGCTGGTCCCAAAAAATCCTTTGACCAGCTTTAATCTTTACACACACCCCCCATTTACAATTCAAGACGATGAGCAAACAATTACATATTTCAAAACGTGTCACTTTTCTTCCTATTCGCTAATGTCAATAGGAAGAATAACAAACTAAATACCCATATACACATGTGCACATACATATTTTACAAAAAAATGTAACCACCTCTCTAAAGAAGGTTTTTAAGCATTACCACTGACACAAGTAAATTCAAAAGGTCCTGGCTTAACACCTTAGTGCAACAGCCGGTTTCAAGCGGAGTGCCCCAAGGGTCGGTCCTGGGGCCAGTTTTGTCAATATCTTCATTAATGATCTGGAGGATGGCGTGGACTGCACTCTCAGCAAGTTTGCAGATGACACTAAACTGGGAGGAGTGGTAGATACACTGGAGGGTAGGGATCGGATACAGAGGGACCTAGACAAATTAGAGGATTGGGCCAAAAGAAACGTGATGAGGTTCAACAAGGACAAGTGCAGAGTCCTGCACTGAGGACGGAAGAATCCCATTCACTGTTACAGACTAGGGAACCGAATTGCTAGGAAACAATTCTGCAGAAAAGGACCTAGGGGTTACAGTGGACGAGAAGCTGGATATGAGTCAACAGTGTGCCCTTGTTGCCAAGAAGGCTAACGGCATTTTGGGCTGTATAAGTAGGGGCATTGCCAGCAGATCGAGGGACGTGATCGTTCCCCTCTATTCAACATTGGTGAGGCCTCATCTGGAGTACTGGTGTCCAGTTTTGGGCCCCACACTACAAGAAGGATGTGGAAAAATTGGAGGGAGTCCAGCGGAGGGCAACAAAAATTATTAGGGGGCTGGAGCACATGACTTATGAGGAGAGGCTGAAGGAACTGGGATTGTTTAGTCTGCAGAAGAGAAGAATGAGGGGGGATTTGATAGCTGCTTTCAACTACCTGAAAGGGGGTTCCAAAGAAGATGGATCTAGACTGTTCTCAGTGGTACCAGATGACAGAACAAGGAGTAATGGTCTCAAGTTGCAGTGGGGAAGGTTTAGGTTGGATATTAGGGAAAACTTTTTCACTAAGAGGGTGGTGAAGCACTGGAATGGGTTACCTAGGGAGGTGGTGGAATCTCCTTCCTTAGAGGTTTTTAAGGTGAGGCTTGACAAAGCCCTGGCTGGGATGATTTAGTTGGGAATTGATCCTGCTTTGAGCAGGGGGTTGGACTAGATGACCTCCTGAGGTCCCTTCCAACCCTGATATTCTATGATTCTATGAACATAGGCTCAGAAATTTTAAACAGACTTCGGAATAGAAACCTGTATAAAAAACACCCCAGGCACAGGAATGTGAAAGCTGTTTAGACTATTTTAAGTGCACTATTCTGTACATTCCATAGCACGTAATGACCCTTAAATTCTCACTAAAAACAGGGGGACTGCAACTTTAAGGCTATTATACTCTTAATGAAGTCCGTATGCTCTCTGCTGACACAGAGGGGACATTTAAATCCACCACTGAGGCAGCTGATTTGATGTGTTGATGAGCAAGTCATGTTGCTATAATAAGAAGTGTTTATTTGAATAATAAGGTCAGGGAGTTAAGTAGTTGGTATTCCACTCCTATGAAGCAGTTTGCACAGTGTCACTAATAATTAAAGGGGGTTTTGACTAATCTAGTTGCTCTTCCTAAATATACTCTACTCTGTTCAAGAAACTCATCAAAGCAGCAAAGTGATCTTCGAGGTTATTAATCTCCTTTGCTCCACAGCTGGAGCAAATTTATTTGCTTGAATTAGCATGTAATAAACTTATAATAAAGCTGCCATATCCCTCACTTCAGAGATATAGTTTGTGTAATGGGTAGTTAAATCTAGGTAATGTAGCAATAGTCTTTAGGCTTGGAAATCATAGCAAAAAATATGTAGTGCTGCGTTATCTCTAGTGGTTGGGCTGCAATGTGACTTCTTCCACGTCTTGGCAATTTTACAAAGCCTGCTGAAGATCATTCAAAGAAATGAGCTATCATGGTGGAAACTACTGACGATGCAGCAGTACTCATGCCAGTAGCACAGCCCACTGGGCAGACATTGTTCACTACTGCCCAAATATTTGTCATCTGGTAACCATCCTGCCTTCTCATAGCTGTGGCCTGAAGACAGTATAGCAAGATCTAGTTAGCGGTAGTCCTCAACCAAAACCACGTGTCCAAAGTACCCCTTGAAGTTTGGGGAAGTTCAGATCCAGTTCAGAGCCACAGAAGGCTGATCAGCCTCTAGATCTCGTACTGATGTCAACTCAAGGAGAGCCTTAGGGAAGAGGCCTTTGTTTTTGGAGCACGGTGGCATTACATTCATACATACGGTTAAGGTCATGATTCATCTCTGTGTACACATAAGGCCACAGATTGTTATGAAAGGTTCTAGCTCAGATTCCAATGGGAAAGATGAATGAAGATTATCAGATTTGAAAGGCATAATCCTCAAATATGGGGAAAACCAAGGGCCAGAACAACAGGATTGGAATAAAGGACTGATGAGTTTAATGGATACAAAGTCTTCCTCAACTCTTCAGAATTCAGAAGTGTGCCAACACCTAACAGTGACAGAAGGTAGGAGGAAATGAAACCGGACTGCCTCCTGCATGTCCTTACACAAAGTCATTGCGTTCCAGTGAAATTATGAGTGGAAGCTGTTCATAGGAGCGAGAAAAGTTAACAAGCCTTAGGCACAGCCCCACGCAGTGAGCAAGTTTCAAGTCCCCTGTGCAGCCACTCCTGGGCTCATAAGTGTACAAGATTAAAAAGGATGGGTCATCGGTGGAGAAAGGGCATCTACTCCTCACCCTCACTCCAGCTAGGAGGGAGGAGTAATCTGAGACCTTCAAGCAGCATTCTTATTAATGCAGAAGCAGGTTGACTTCTTTAATGCTCACCTTGCATCTGTGTATAGATAGATATTCCTTGCCTGCAATGTGCAGGATCAAGTCCCAAAGGGGACAGTCAGAGTTAATTTACAGCAGTGGGCAAAGATCCTAATATAACAGATGCAGGACAGAATAGGCTTTGGTCCTCCTACGCCGACCACGGTAATGCAGCCAATTTCTGAAAGCCAATCATTTAGCAAGCCATAGTACAAAGTTGAACTGGGTTGAAGGGGGAACCAGCGAATCAAGTTGAGATAGGATGGAGGCAAAACTGGCTGAATGGAGGACAGAGAGTTGGGGCAGGCTGGAAAGACTTTAATCTAGCGACAACTGATGCTTAAGGAACGAAATAGATTTGGCATTAAATCTGCTAACACCAGCAGGAACCGTGGAGAGGATGAAATCTCTGAATTGGGTTGAACTTGGTGCAATGTATCTAAGTAAGAGGAATTAATTTGCTTCAGTTCACTAAGTTGAGCTTTTATAATTTGCAGTTTCTCCCACACAATAAATCCTGTCTTTCTCAGCATAACACTTGCCTTCCAAGCTTTAAACAATAAGAAATGGCTGAATATGGACGAATGTGGCTAGATATCAAAGTTCAGCTACACAGGGAAAGTTCACCCCAACCCTTCCCTCTCAATTGTTGTTATTCTTAGATGCTGAGCAGTGAATAATTTCTTTCCTTCCCCCCTCCCAGCCCCACCAGAGCTTTTCTGTATTATATAAGGGCATGGGCATTAGCCAGAGGTGTCAGACAAGGTATTAAGGAGGTGTCAATGGTGAAATAGCAGGGATTACAGTAAAGTCTAAATAAGGTGTAAAATAAAACCAAAAGGTGATAAAGTCATTGATAAGAAAAGCTGGAGAAAAATAGGAGTGCAATTATTTTTCATCTCAGTTGTTCAGTCTCGCAGCGCATTATTTGTAGCTTTCCAAGACTTAGGTAGGATTCCCCCCCCCCTCCCTTTTTTGTTCATCATATTCCCCTCTTAGTAATGTTATGGCTCACAGGTGTTTTTACAATAAAAGAACAGCAAGAACCCTCTTCACAAAAATAATCACTGTCATTCCCAAGTTGGCTGCGTTACATTCTGTTCTCCTACTGAGTTTTCACATTGAGAGAGAGTCATACTGTGCATGGTATGGATGCATTTTGTCAACTAAGTATTAAATGGCTGACACAGTCCAGCATACGGGGATTCCCCATTGTTCTGAAGCACTGTGAGGAAGTTCAGATCTGGTAGGCTTGAGCCTGTCTCCAGGTTATTGTGATATTCCGGACTGAACAGTCTTACAGGGTCACACAGGATCCTAGCCAGTAGCTGGGGAGGAGGAAAACCAAATGTGAGCCAAGCAGATGTACCTAGTGCTGTGGTCTGAGCATCATAAAGCTCCACCAGGACAAACACAAGAACCACCATGTAGATAGTAGACAAGGAGCAGTGGCAGGCCACTTGATGTTGTGAGAACACCTACCTAAGCCTTAGCAGAAAAATTAATAGGGGAAAGACCCAAGCCTACAAAGACAACACACAGAGCTGGATTAAGCATGGCCAGTGGTTTGTGTAAACCCTTTTTGGGGAGACTGATCCATCTGGGTTTCCTTGCTGGAGTTTTTATGATTAATCCAAACAACAATCAAAATCAAAAGTAGCAGCCAAATTTTGCGCAGTTTCAGCGAATACACATGTGAAACCACCACATTCACTTCCCTAACACCCTAGACCTCGGGCTCCCCCAATCATGCCTGAGTTTCAGATGAGACAAAACAGGCAGGTTTCACCGGCTTTCAGATTTACGAAGAGCTTTGCACAATTCTAGTCAAGAGGCAACAGCAGGGCACTCAACAGGGGGCAAGCTACAGTACCCATCAAACCGCATTAAACCAGTGTTATTGTACTCCTACACACAGCCCTTCTGAATGGTAATTTAGAATATTTCTAGGGTTCTTCCATTGCTTCTCCTAATTTAAATTCTCAGTTCATACCTTTTGAAATAATTAAGAGCCAGAATACTGTCCAGTGAAACAATACTTGTACAATATTCGTATAATACAAATAATAGTCTAATCTGTGCCCCTCTGGGGTGTTGCCACTCATGTTGCAATTCCCCAGTCCCTAGTTGTTTGGTAATGTGCTGCGCGTACCACTAGCCTGAAGGCGAGCACTATAGGTGCTCCAAATTCAAGAGGGTTCAACTAGTGAAACGGAGGAAAAACATCTAATTGCATGTTGCCAGGATGAGGCTCAGCGTTTTCCAGAGAGGTGTACGAGCCAGACACGCACTTGTAACACCTAAACAGCCCTAGAAGCAAGGACACATACATAGTTGGCTTAACTTGCTAGTACGCTGCACACACCACTAAGGATCTAAATCCAGTGGTGATGCTGCATCCACAAGTGCAACCCTGCAATGAAATGTAAAGTTTTCTTTTTATTTCAGTAGGAAAAAAATGTCCTAAGGAAATATATGCTGAGGACTAAAAACTATAGAGTTACTACTTATGTATGTGAAATTATTTTATTTCAGTGTCAGATTCACAGCCCTGTGGTCTGAAATCCTCTGTTCACCCATACAGTCAGATGCAATGGCACTGTCTGTCCAAGTTGTCTCCATCTTACGGAAGAAGGATGGAGGGGTTTTTTGGGGTTAAGACACTGAAATGGGATTTAAGAAATCTGCCTCAGCCTTAATCACTCTGTGCCTCAGTTCCCTGTCTACACATTGGAGACAAAACTACTCCTCTTTCCCACACCCTTTATCTCCCATCTAGTTAGCCTGCAAACTCTTCAGAGCAGACCATCTCTAGCTATAGAATCATAGAAATGGAGGGCTAGAAGGGAGCTCGAGAGGTCGTCAAGTCCAGCCCCCTACGCTGAGGCAGGACCAAGTAAACCTAAACCATCCCTGACAGGTGTTTGTCTAACTTGTTCTTAAAAACCTCCAGTCATCTGGATTCCACAACCTCCCGCCTCTTCCAGAGCTTAACTACCCTTATAATTAGGGCAGGTCTACACTAACCCCCCAATTAGAACTAAGGTACGCAACTTCAGCTACGTGAATAACGTAGCTGAAGTTCGAAGTACCTTAGCTCGGTCCATACGCGGCAGGCAGGCTCCCCCGTCGACTCCGCGGTACTCCTCTCGCCAAGCAGGAGTACCGCAGTCGACGGCGAGCACTTCCGGGTTCGACTTATCGCGTCCAGACAAGACGCGATAAGTCGAACCCAGAAGTTCGATCGCTCGCCGCCGAACTACCGGGTAAGTGTAGACCTACCCTTAGAAAGCTTTTCCCAATATCGAACCTAAATCTCCCTTGGTGCAGATTAAGCCCATTACTTCTTGTTCTACCTTCAGTGCACATGGAGAACACTTGATCACCACCCTCTTTATAACAGCCCTTAGCATATTTGATGACTGTTAGAAGTCTTCTTTTCTCAAGATTAAACATGTCCAGTTTTTTTAACCTCTTCTCACAGGTCAGGTTTTCTAAACCTTTTATCATTTTTGTTGCTCTCCTCTGGACTCTCTCCCATTTGTCCATCTTTCCTAAATTGTGATGGCCAGAATTGTACACAGAATTCCAGCTGAGACTTCACCTGTGCTGAGTAGAGCAGAACAAATTACTTTCTTTGTCTTACATACAACACTCCTGTTAATTCTCCCCAGAATGATATTAGACATCACATTTTTGACTCATTCATAATCCACTATAACCTCCAGATCCTTTTCCGCAGTAATATCACTTTGCCAGTTATTCCCCATTTTGTAGTTATGCATTTGATTTCTCCTTCCTAAGTGAAGTACTTTGCACTTATCTTTATTGAATTTCATCTTGTTGATTTCAGACCAATTCTCCAATTTGTCAAGGTCATTTTGAATTCTAATCTTGTTCTCCAGAGTGCTTACAAGGCCTCCCAGCTTGGTGTCATCAGCAAATTTTAAAATCATACTCTCCACTCCATTATCCAACTCATTAATGAATATACTGAATAGAACCAGACCCAGGACTGACCCTCACAGGACCTCACTAGATACAATTCTCCCAGTTTGATAGTAAATGACTAGATAATTACTCTGAGTACGGTCTTTCAAACAGTTTTGAACCCACCTTATCATATATTCATCAAGACCACGTTTCCCTAGTTTGCTTATGAGTCTGTCAAGTGGACCGTATCAAAAGCTATGTTTTTGTACAGTGCTTACCACAATGGAGACTTGATCTCTGTTGGAGCCTCTTGGCTCTACAATAATAGAACTAACTACAAATTATCAACTCTGACCTGGAATGGCCACCTGTTGTTAAAAGGGTTGTTAAGTCTTCATGCCCATTCAGTCTTTGGTCTAACTCTTGGGACTGTCAACAAAGGATTCCAATTAATGCCCATTAGGGCGTGTTTCATTACATAGACCAAGACTACCGAATCCATATCATATAGGCCAAACCACCAAGACAAAGAAATTCACACTCACTACAGATCTGGGCTGGATTCAAAATGATGACCTAGAAGCGAAAAGCACACCAACTACCCCCTGAACAATCCAGCCTGCCTACACGGTTTATTTAGTTTGATTCAAGTATATATTGATACAGGACACAAGTATTCAGACTAACAAATACAGTGTTAGGTGACATTAGTGCACACTAATAGAGGTGCGAAAATATATCCTAGCTTCCACCTCCCATAATAACTCTGCCTACTCAAACTATCTCCTTCAGCAGCTCCCAGAGAACTAGCCTATAACCTTTTCTTTTATAACCTCCACCTCCTGAAGCATGTAAACCTCTTATAAGGACTAACCACTCCATCTCTCAACCCCCATGCCACATTGTCCTATCTGCCTGTCCCCAACCCTGCCTGCAGCGCACAGCATCAATATTGAACTTTGAGCCTATATGGATGGTACATAGTAGTATGTCTTCCTGTTAAGAAGGGACAGATCAAACGAGAACCCAGACCAAGCCTTTATGCATTCTCATAGAGGCAACACTGGACATCCACATAGTAAGAGACAGGTTCTGCCCTTGAGAGCTTGCAATCTAAACAGACGAGCCAGACAAAGGGTGGGAAGAGAAATAGAGGCCCAGGGAAGGGACGGAGCAGACTAGTAGTAGAATTAGGATCCTGATGTCTCGAGTCCTGGAGTAACATTTTCAATAGTGCCTGAGTGACTTAGGGTCCTACGTTCAACTGATTTTCAATGGGGCTTACACTCCTAGAGTCACTTAGACACTTTTGAAAATTTTACTCCCAATTTGTGCCCTAGCCACTGGCCTATGCCGCCTCTCCAAATCTAGCTAACTTACTTGCATTCATTTTCATTTTCCGTCCTTCCAGAAGCACTGAAATACCAGCGACCTGGGAGGTACTGGTAACCTCACAAGAAAGCCTCTTTTCATGAGACTTCCAGTTGAATTTTGCAGACCCAAATGGTGAAAACAAAGGTCTGCACAGGATCACGCTGTGCCACAGAAACATTCAGCACTTTACAAAATAAGAGCGGCTTCTTCGTTCAGAGTATTTTACCATCTGAATTAGATACAACACACAGCAGAGTATGACAACAGACAACACTGGGAGGAGGGGGGGAAGAACACAAGAAATGAAGATCATGTAATTTGTTTGGTTGCATAAGCTTGTTCGTTCCAGTTGTTTTCATTTGTTATATGAATAAAATCAGGTAGGAGAGCAGAAGTAGATGGCAATGGAGTGTGATTAATGGTGAAAAAGTAACCAAGAGGGAATTCTTAAAAAGGATTTGGAGGAGAGTGAAGGCATTGGGGCCACTGGATTAATAAATACCACCTATCATCAGTGCAGTATCTGAGCAGCTCAACAACATTAATATATTTATCCTCACAACGCCTTGGTATCCATAGGCAGGAAGTTTGATCCCCATTTTTACAGTTGGGGAACTGAGGCACTGGGTATACTAAGTGACTTGCCCAAGGTCACACAGGAAGTCTGTGGCAAGCTGGAAATCGAGCCCAGGTCTCTCAAACCCTATGCCAGTGCCCTATGTGCCCTTTTTGGGGGGAGGACAAAGCAGGTTGGCATTGTGGTAGCCCCAATCAGGGATCGGAGCCCTACCACGTGAGGCGATGTACAAACCAGTAACAAAAAAAGACAGCACGAGCCCCCCCAAAAAAGCATACAAGCCAAGTAAGGGTTTACAATAAAGATTTGGCTTTATATCCTTCCTGCCTATGTACGTGCAATTTGATCTACTGGTAGGAGAAGCAGACAGAACTCCATGGTTCTTTTCCCAGCTCTGTCTCACATTTGCTGTATGACCTTGAACAAGTCACTTCACCTCTGTACCTCAGTTCCTCCATCTGTACAATAAGAATGATTCACCTGCTCCCTCTTCCCCCTCAGTCAGGCATTTAGAGATCCTTGGATGAAAGCCACCATATAACTGCCGAGTAACATTAGCCAAACAAGCTCCTGAACCTTTTACTGTTTGTCCATCACTGCTTCAGACCCCTTATGGTCTGTTGTATCAAGGTCTTCCTTCTTGGTTTGACTGAAGCTCATGGATCATTGACCTGATAGAGAGTTTTGCAGACCGGAACATCCTAAATAAAATGAGTCCATCTTTTTTTTTTTTTTGGTGCAGTCCAAAATAGCAGAGCCAATTAATCCACGTTATCCACTAATCAGCCACAGCATTTCTCTCTTCTTTATTTTTAAAAATTCATTTTTAATTAAGTGAGCCTCACATCAAAGTTCTAAAGACTGAGCAGCATGGCCATGATTTTCAACAGCGGCTAGAGATTTTTGGGTGCCTCAGATTTTGGGGGCCTGACGGGAGACACTTTAAAGGAGCCTGGTTTTCATAGGGCGCATGCTCAGCACTTTTTGAAAATCCATCCCCTTTTAAAGTGTCGGGAGCTGAGCCCCCAAAAATTGAAGCCCCCCCCAAATCACTAATCCCTTTTGAACATCTAGTCTTGTGTCTAGATGAGTCAGGAGAGCTGGGGCTAAGCCTAGCTCTAACGCTGACTGACTGAACAAGTCACTTGGCCTCCCTGTGCCTCATTTTCTCCATCTAAAAACCAGTGATAATATTCTATATCTATAAAACCCACTCAAACCTACTACAGGAGTGTTGAGAGACTGCTTATAAAACACCTCAAAGCACTTCAGTTTAAAGAGGTGCTACAGAAGTACAATGTATTATATTTTAACAACTTGCTCCTTTGTATTTGTTCAATTTTAAAATTTCTTATAAACTGTTGGCAAAAAATCCTAGAAAGCAGAAAACGTACACAGGGATCTCTCTATCAATTTGTGCGTAATGTAAATAAAAACATACCGTATGGATAGCACCAGGAACCCAGACAGTGGTAGGTATGTTATCTATGGATCTGACAGAACACTGTTTTGATCAGGATTTCTTGGGTTTCACGGTCCTTTGACCATCACATGACATCCATTGTTACACTGCGGAGAATCATCTGTTGCCATCCCCAGAGTGAAGCCCTTGCCTTCCAGAGCTACAGCGCTATATTATCTGGGCTATGAAAAACACCGATATTTTAAGATGAGAATGTCAGCAAGGGTCAGTTTCAACTTGGCTATCAAACCGAACTGTCAAGACGAGAGGACTCACCTCCATCCTGCAAGAATATATCAATCATTCTGACAACCCTTAATCAGACAAAAGGAGCTTTCTTGGAGGTTCAGCAGAGATTAAGAAGGTGGAGGATACAGTATTATTGCCTAAAAAAATCCAAACAAATGATTTAGGATGGGAAGTGTTAAATGAACAAAAAAGACCTTTAGCCCTAATCACATTCAAAAGCGGGGCATAAGCTTAATTTCTGAAAGCCTTATTCTCACACTTGTCAGCTGTTCCCTTAAGTTGAACACTCCCCCTCCCTTTAGGGCTTTGAGAAGTCCCCTGCCCTGCCCTGGGAGGAGGGAGACATGCTGTATATTTTTAGAACTATAATCAGAGCTACATTCCAATGTAAACCGTGACATTCACAGTGCAGTTTTTCCAAGTGGAGGGAGACAGCACAACTATCCACCAGCTTCACAGAATCCTCCAGGCTGCTCCCAAGCCTACGTCACTAGCAGGCAGATTGCATTGAATTGAAGAGGTTTGCCAACTCATGTGGCAGTGAACAGATAGGTCTCAATTGGTCTCACACACAGACCTCTCAGCTATTTTAATATCTGTCCAATCTGGAATCTGATCTAGTGCACGCACTGCCATAGTAGCTAGGTGTCCTGTAAATGAAATGAAGGTTATTTACTTGTAACTGAGGTTCTTCAGGAGGGACTCTGCATATTCCCACTCTTGGGATATGCGCCGGCCAATGCCATTGAACTGTGCAGCTTTCTACTAGCACTGCCTGGTCAACTGCTCGCACGCTCTCCCTGCCCTCAGGCTCCAAGCATGTTCTGAGGGCGTGGCTATAAATCAGAGGACACCGATGGTTACCACCTCAGTTCTTTACACAGCTAATGTGGAACCTCTAGAAGATAGGACTCTGTACTCCTGGGGGAATTCTGGTGCCTAAAAATAAAAATTCTGCGCACAATATTTTTAAATTCTGCACATTTTATTTGTCAAAATAACACTACATTATTACACCAGTTTCAATTATTTTGGTAGTTTATTTCAAAATATCTCTGTCAGCAATATGTCTGTAACAATACAGACATACAAAAATTCCCCTAGGAGTAGAGAGAGTTAAAGAAACCCCTATGACAACCCAGTTCATTTCTCTGCCCCCTTCTCCCCCCCCCCACCAGAGCCCAGCCAGGGGGCTCCCCTTTGCCCCCCACACTCCCTATCCCCCAGAAAGGGTCCTGCCCAGTGGCAAGACGAAAGTATTTCCTGTGTGATGAGCTACAGAAATATGAAAATAAGCTTTTTAGAGACTGAGAGCAGCAAACCAATCTAGAAAGGATAGGGAAGAAATAATGGATCCTAGCGCTAACATTGTGAAACACACCCTTTGAGGGTACACGTTTAGCTTCCTTTGATCTCAGGTTGGTCGCAGACCTCCATCTTTCTTTGGAATTAGAAAACAGCAAGAACAGAATGCTTGATTTCCTCAGATTTATTGGAACCTCTGCAATAGCACCTTCTGCTAGCAGAGAATTGATCTCTATTTTTAACTGCACCTTGTGAAAGGGGTCCCTGAAAGGGAAGAAGGGGGAGGTTGATTTGGAGGGAGGATATCAAACTAGGTAGTACAACATTCTTTATAGTATCCAACACCCACCTGTCCATGGTGATCTTTAGCCACTCATAACATTGGCTTAAATGTAAGGGAAATAGAATTCAAGATTGGTTTGCTTGCTCTCGAACACTACATCAAACTACAGTCTAACTGTAGGCAAAGAAGTGGTGCTAAGTAAATCCTTTTGCTTCATTTTGGGCTTAAAATGGCCATCTCTTGTATGACTGAGAAGCAGAAGATTGTTGCTGAAGTTGCTGTTGGTAGTGATGTCTTCCTTTGTTAAAATAAGAAGACAAGAAGAAGGGGGATAAGACCATCTTTGGTATCTTAAAAATGGTGTAGACAATCTCCTTTTGAAAGGCTGTAAAAGACCCAGAGATCCATCTGTAGATCTCGTTCCTTTCATTTACCCCCCCAATAAATAATCAGTTCTTGAACTAAATAAACCATCACCTTCAAAGAGAAGGTCCTCAACTTTAGACTTCTCCTGTAGATTAGAAGAATGCAACCAGGCATGTCTTCTGAGAGTTACTGACCTTGAAGTAGTATCCGAGATATCAAAAAAGACGCCATTAATGCTTGCTTCAGATTTTGACCCTCCTTAATGAGAGCATTAGGGAGTCTTGAGTGTCCTTCAGATAGGTTTTTGGTCAACAAAGATTTAGTCCCACAGGTGGAACTGATATCTAGCCATGACTGCTAGATAATTAGCTATTCTCATGTTTAAGGAAGGAGAAGAGAACAGTTTTCTTCCCAAAAGAGTCTAGTTTTCTCCCATCTCTATTAGTGGGAGTAGACCGTATACCTCCTGATCTTTGAACTGTTGCAGTCACTACTATAGGGTTAGGCAGAGGAGAAAGAAAACCCCTCATATGGAATATGGTAAAGCTCATCAGCCTTGTTTGCTAGTGGAGGACAAGAAGGAATATTCTATATTAATTTTGAGGATTGCCATAGCCCTTCCAAAAGGGGCAGAGAAACTTTACTTGTAGAAGTGTTTCCCAGTATATCAAAAACAGGACATGCAGTTTCTTCTCACTAAACTGACGGTAATTTTAATGTCAAAATCATTCCGTTGACAAATTCCTAGAAATGAATGGTATCTTCCAGTCAAGAAGGGGCTGATGCTACTCCAACATTTTCAGCTGGAGACAATTCACATATAGATATTTGGTCTTGGGAAACATCAGTTTGTAGAGGAACTTCCACCTCCTCTTCACTTGCCATTCCTACCACTTTGGCCAGTCCAGTAATGTGTCAGAGCCAGGATACCTGTATTTGTAATAGTTTTTGTCCATTGGAAGTCTCTGGGATTGCAGTTCCAGATTTTCCATTGCATCCAGATGTTCCTCCGAATGCAGATCCGAGCCCAAATCTGATAATGAAATTAATTGGCGAAGTTTGTATTCTTAACACTGACATCAAAGACATTGTTCTCCTAGGTGAACCTGAAGGTGTCCTGGGAGGTGAAGGCGACACTACCAACAGCTCATCAGATTTCCTTTTCTTGCGAGAATGAAAAGACTGATCCATACCCAATTTCCTCTTCACTGTTGCTGAATCAACCAGAATCTGAAACTACAGTTCTGAAGACACTCTTATGTCTCCAGCATTAGCTGCCCCTGGTGTCAGTATGACACCCACATCCACAGAATTCTTTGGACCAATTGAAGAGCTTGCTTGATGGACTTAGAGATTCACTCGGTGTGTCCCTGATCCATCCAACCATGATCCGACAACTCAGATGAATCTCCGGATGAAGACTTTTTTGTTTTTGCTTCTTGGAACTGAGGACTTTGGTACTGTGGAAGTGCCTGGCATAGAAGATGGATCATCTCTGCCTGATTTCCTCAACACCAGTGCCCTTTGTGGTGTCAGATCAGATGACGTTGCTACCGAGTGCTCAGTCTCTTTTGAACTGGAGCTTGGCACTGAGGCCCTTGGTCCACGTACCAAAGTCTTTTTGGAACCAGAAGGGCTCAGAGCTGAGCCAGGCATCTTGTTTGCCTGAGCCAGGCATCTTGTAATGCCTTCGAAGCCTTGGATCTGGTAGATAAGGATTCTTGTAGAAGGAGGGCTTGGAGTCTGTTTTCCCTCTCTTTTCTGGCTCGCGGGGTGAAAGAGCTGCAAAAGGAGCAATGTGAAGGAGAATGTCTGTCCCCCAAGCATTTTAGGCAGCGAGCACTGACCTCAGAATCCGGGAAGATTGCTAGACAATGTACAGCTCTTAAATCCATGATTTTTGATCTTCAGATCCGCCATAACAACTCTAATGCTAACTATACAAAACAACAACCAGGCACTTATCCTATCTAAAGGATCTTGATTCAGAGAAGGCTCAGGTACATGTGTGTCAGCAGTTGGAAGGAACTGATGCAGTAACTGCTGGCACCCTATTTATAGCCGTGCCCTTAGAGCCTGATGGTGGGGGCAGGGAGTGCACACAATTGGTTGACTAGGCAGTGCTAGTAGAAGGCTGATCAATGGCACCAGTTGGCACCTATCCCAAGAGTGAGAATATGCAGAGGAAACTCGAAGAACTAACACCAAAGTCACTTCTCCAGCACGCCACCCTCTCTTTAGGCTGCTTCCTTAGCTGAATCAGGCACTTTGACAGTCTTCCAGGAAAAAAAGTCATACTACTCCCTAGCTTCACTACAGGGGGGGGGGGGGGGGGAGGAGAGGTCTTATGTAAAGAGATGGGTATCAATACTCTGAATGTGGCTAGATTAAGATTCAGCATAAATTTTTACCTGTACGGATTCCAAGCCAAATTCTGTTCAGCTACACACATGCATGCACTTTGGCTGATTTGCATGCATGAGGGAGAACATGCTTTGGCCCTTATGAGTCCTTGAACTAAAGGAAGGCCTGTGTGCCCAACTTCAAAGCTGCATTGATCACACTGTTACCCCAAAGATAGTAAGTCCTTTTCTCCCCATTTAAGCCTTATGATCCTGTCCCAGCTTACTGAAATTTACCTCCACAAGCTTTGAGTTCTGGTGGCCAATTCACTTCCCACTAAGTTATACAAGGACACGGCAGCTCACATATACACTCGCAAAACTCCTTTTTAAAGTACTGCTCAAGTTCCACTTCAATCAATCATCCAGCCCATGTTTTTCACTTCAACTTTCGTTAACACACTTGGAAGGTGTTTTTCCACAAGCTAAGGGTCCATTGGGTTCTAGTTGGAGCAGACAAAACCCATTAAAGTCCATCCAGATTTTTGTTTCTTTCAACTTCAGCATATTAGGTCAGGCTGGTAACCACATCAAAAGTGACTGTTTGCCTGCCTTTCCCAGTGTTGTTCTCTAGTGGGGCTGTCATTTGAAGATCATGTGAAAAGCCTATTCCATTAGAGGCACGTCAGTGACCATAGCTGGTCCCAGGATGGTTCCAGCTCACAAGATTTGTGGGGTAGCTGCATGGCACTCACCACATATTTTTTACTAAACATGATTGCCTAGGGTGTAATTCCAGTGAACTCTACAGAGTTACACCAAGGGTGAATTCATCCCTGCAACTGAAGGTTCTGCTCAGTGTGGAAAAAACTGATCTACAATGGCAGTGGCTCTTTGATTGCGCGTGGTTGTCTTTGCTTGCACACAGTTCACTAAAATAAAAACAAAAGTTCTATTTACCCTGATCTCTGACAACATGTGTCAGTAAATGGTGCAGCGGAACCAGCACTGAAAGAGGTCTCACTGTAAGTGCAGACAGGACCAAACCACTCTGAACATCCTTTCAGACAAGGGAAATGTTTGCCTATTGGTTTTGTTATTTTAACCAAAATAATTTCTATTGCAATTAACAAAAATAAAGTCATGTGAACATTTCTATGGGTGTTCGATTAATTTATTTGTTTGCTTGTTTTCTGAAATATAAGTTGGGGTTCAAACTTGTCCTGACCGCGTCCCCTGTTGCTGCATTTAGGAGCTACAAGCAGTCAAAGTGGTAATAGTTTATTGGGCTATACTTGTGGGTAATTTCAGTATTTAATTTCTGGCCAATTCTTTTAATATTGCCAGGTCCCCAGACAACAACAGGGAAGACATTTCAAAATGAGCACATGTAACAAGCATGTCAGGTATTTTGCCCACTCGGCACTAGGAAGCATCAGACTCACGATCTTGACCTACCTAGTCCATTTCTTTCTTTCATTAAAATTTTTTCCCCTGTAAGACTATTTACACAGCTGAAGCTTTGCAAGGTTTGCCATGATACAGCACATTGCATCCTGCTGCTATTTCAATTTCATTACAGCATAAACAGCAGTCTAAGTGAGATTAAAGACACCCATCTTTCCCTGATACTAACAGTCTTCAATTTATTTTTTTTAAAAGCTATTAAAAAGTCTATTTTAAACAACAAAAGGCTGGCCACATGAGGAGAAAGACATGCAAACAAGTGTTGACAGTCATCCTCGATATCTGCTTTGTAACAAGCAAAAAGAAATACTGCAGACTGCCCAGGCTTTCCCTCCCTGCCTCTCAGTGAGGCTTGGAAGCTAGCTTTTAGATCTGGCAGGTGTGCGGACGACATTCATTAGAACAGATGTGACAATAAATAACACACCAGAGCTTTGACACACAAAAATACACACTATATAGGCTGGAGGATGGTCATTCTTTCCGTGTCATTTCTAGCTTACATACATCTATCTTGAAACAGCCTCGTCTAGCCCCAGTACCCGAAAGAGAGGGACGGTCACATAAAAACCTCTGCGCACGGAAAGGAACCTCTAACAAGGGGAAGCACAAGCAGGGCTGAATACAGGAGCCAAATGTATGGTTCTCCACTCTACCAGCACGCATCCAGGCCCATCCCTTCTTGTAGTGACTGCCCCATGTCAAGGCCTCAACCTTCCTGGGCCCCATAATGTAATCACAGTCCACATCACAGAACTTAAGTAGAGCCTGTGTGGCAACATTGTCACATCAGTCAGTCTGAGGGCTAGAGATGCAAACAGAACCACAGGCCAGTCTGTGTCCAGCAGCCCCAATAAAGAATCTTCTTTGCATTCGTTGCAACAGAGCCCAGTCTGCTCTACCTCGAGGGACACGACAAGCCCCACAAGCTGCCCACACCTTTGCTGGGTCTACAAAGACAAACTCCACCCAGTCCCTTGCTTTTGGAATAAAGGCTTTGCCCTGGTGAAGGCTACCCTCCAGTCCCTTCAGCAATGCACCTTCTTGTTTTACCAAACCTCTCAAGTTTATTCTCCACCCCCCCACTCCTTTCCTCTCCCAGTTTGCTTTCTTTGATCTCTGGAGCATGGGAAACATCTTTCAGCCATTCTGCTCTCAGACCCTCTGAACAGGCAGCAGAGAGGTCTCTGCACAGGGTGAAAGCACGTACCTTAACAACTTGGTGAGGAAAGGGGGCAGCTGGAGGAAAATGCACTGGCTGCTCGCTCTCTCTCCCCTTTCCTAGTAAGGTCAGTGGAAACGCTGGGCAAATGGTATTTTTTTTTATGAATTGGTCTCTATGTTCTCTTGCATTGCGTTGAGCACAGCCTGAGGACAGGTCTGATTCCTGTATAGAACTGCTGATCATGGGAATCAATAAGAAAGGGAACTTCTATTGCTTGTTTCCGTTTATAACATTTCCTTGCAGCCAGTCTCAGGAGCGGCACATTTAGCAATCCAGACAGGAAATATTACTGCTTAATTAGAAACGAAACAAACAGGGTATGCACGCATAGGTTAGCGGCTGGGTGCTGGGAGAATCGCCATTTGATTGTGCTGCTGAGGTAATTCTAACTGTCACATTCAGCTGTCAGAAGCGGGTAGCGGATATAGCCTTGGGGAATCTCCATAGGGAATGCAACATCTCGGATTAAAGCTAACTGGCCACAGTAGATCAATGCTGCTCCACAAGAAATACAGCTGCAAGCGCATTTATCCGAGTGAAAGTAACGAATCTCCAATAGTCAGACGTGCCAGCTGAGGGCGATGACCATTTTCATTGATGACGGATATTACCAAATCAGCCACTCGACAATGAAGTGCTCAGATTTTTTTCACGAGGACCCTGATGTTTCTATCGCTGATAGGAGCCTCATGCAACTCTCAGGAGTATTAAACTAATAAAGCATCTGCTGGAATACCCAGTGAGCCACAACTTAGTTTGAGAAATGTCTGTTATGGTGGAATGACACTTCTCTTGTTCGCTCTGTGCTGGCACAAAGAATCAGACTAGGTGCTACTGTACTATAAAATATTACTAACAGGGCTGGCAGAGGTCCCAACCAAGACCAGGGCCCCACCAGGGTAGGTGCTAAACAAACGTAGTAACATAGAAAACCCCAGTCCCAATCAGCTTGCAATCTAAATACACAAGTCACAGGACAGGAGAAATGACGCACCGTTATCTCCATTTTACTGATGGGGAACTGAGAGATTAAGGTACTAGCCCTAGATGGGATTTGAACCATGTCCCAACTCCCAATCCAGAGGGGTGGCCACAAGATCACCCTTTCTCTGACGTATCAGAGGGGTAGCCGTGTTAGTTTGTATCCACAAAAACAATGAGGAGGCCAGTGGCACCTTAAATCGAATAGATTTATTTGGGCATACGCTTTCGTGGGTAAAAAACCCACTTCTTCAGATGAATGGAGTGAAAATTACAGATACAAGCATAAATCTCTCTCTAACGAGCCGCCCTGAGAACTTAAATACTGTAGTCCCAAAACCAGGGACAGCACAGATAGTGGCAATGCAAGCTTACTCTCCTGCGCTCACGTTGTGCCTTGGTCCTGACTCGCAGCACCCACCTCTGTGAGGAAAGCAATTTAGTCCTCGGTCTCACTGCTGGGACGGCCAGCTGTGATATGGACCCCGCTCTACAATCAATGGAATGAGGCCACTGAGCAGCTGTGCAATAGGTAACAACTTTCAGCTACTACCAACCTGGTCTGGATTCACACTACAGAGACCCAAATGTGAAAAAGAGCTCTGCATGCCTTCATCCAGTCCGCTTGCCAGGCCAGTTTTCTAAGGTCAAAAGATACAACCTTCAGTAGTTTTACTGATTAAACCTCCCCAAATGGCGTCAGCATGACTCACGCCTACAAGATATTGCAGTCGAGTGGACCGAGCCCAAGCCTGGGAGCCTAGAGAGCGGAGTTCTAGTCCCAGCTCTGCTGCTGACTTACTTGGGCCAAGTCAGATGTGGCCTGAACCAACTCTCATTGAAGTCAACCGCAATCTTTCCACTGACTTCAATGGGAGCTGGAGCAAGCTTGATGCCTCTGGGCTTCAGTTTGCCCATCTGTCAAAAGTTATCTCCATTTATACAGGGTTTTCAGATCTACAGAGGGAAAGTATTAATGGGAAGCGCAAACTAGGGAAGTTGAGGGTGGTGGTGAAGCAAGAGGAGCCCTGCATATGAATTGCATATTCCCTCCTTTCATCGCTGCGCTGTTTTATTGCCACACAAAGTGGTTCTTGCTGTATCGTACAAGGGGAACCGCGGGAAATCTTATTTTAAAGAGAGACATGACAGGAGAGGCACTTCATCTTATAGGGTGATTGAAATGTAATCCGAGTTCTGTTTATATACAAAGCACATGGAATATATTTCTTTGTTTAACATTTAAGCTGTACAATAGACTCATTGAGATGCCACATCTTGTTTCCAAAAGTGTCCCAAGGGAAAGTAGGCTGGGGAGTAGAGAGAATGAATCAGTCATACTTACTGCTCAAATACATAAAGCATAATCTGTTCTAGCAGAGGGAATGCAAGGTACAAATAAATAAAGGCCCAGATCTCCCAGCGTGCTCAATGCCTGGGACACACAGTCGAAGGGAACTCGTGGGATGATCAGCAACTCACAGGATCAGGCCTGCTGGTTGGCTATAGCAAATAAAAATATCCAGATCCATCTTAAACTCGGGTCACTCCCAAAAAACATCCCCTGGAGATGGCATGCATGGTGCAGGCTGGAATCATCGGACTTGCAGCAGCTGCACCAACTCACCCTTCTCTCAGGCCACATTATAATTTGACCCAAGAGGTTGAAAGTAGCAGCATAGATCCAGACTGCATCTCCCCCTCCCTGATTCCTGTGGTGGCAGCAATCAGCCACGCATTGCACTGCTTGCTAGTCAACGACACCCTGTTGACTCAGGGTGCCCTTTGAACACGGTCCTGATCCAAGGCTCTGGGACCTAAGGAGAAGTGCGATATGCAGCCGAAGCCCAGATCTACAGATACCATGCATTGAATGGATTGGGAACTCTCAAAACCTGATGGTTGGGCTGACCTGGCTGATCTAATAGTGCTGCCATGAACAGGAAGGAGTGCTACCTGGGCACTTTCGCTTCTGGTCCTGCAAGCTCGGAGGAAAATTTAAAATAATGACTTTTGTGGAGCTTCATTAAGACTCTGAAGGTCTCGTGGTTCATGCTTGGCTTAAGTGCTAGGGAAGGCAGGGGATGGGATAGTGCATGGAAAAGGTCTTATTTCAACCTGTCCCTAACAGACACAACCCCCAAAGTTAGGCATGGGTTCGGCGTTTGATGCATATGCAAATCCCATCACAAAACCAGAGTGGAAGCCTGGAAGGAACTCAGCCCATCCCATGTTCTGCCTCAACAGGCCCCTCCACTCATCCACATTTCCAACTCCTGGCTCATGCATAATTCTGACACAGGCCCTGCTCGACACTAGGAAAGTTGCTACAAAAATTCCAACCAGTTTTAAAACCAGATGGAGCCATGGATCAGACCCGATCCAGGTCGCTGGAATCATTTTGAAGTAAACAAGTTATGGGAGATGCTGAGTACGTGGCACTTCGGGGTGGGAGAGGAAGCCACTTATTTATGTGCCTAAATACAGACTTCGGAACTCAACTCCAAGTTCCTATTTTTGCAAACTTTGGCCCCAATCTAGGGGTCACCTAATTTATCTAGGTATCAACTGGCTTTATGAGCATGGGTAAAAAAAAAAAAAAAAAAAAAAAAAAAAAAGACTGTACATATTTGCCTCAATTTGCCCATGTGTTAGATGGGTATAAAAACACACACTATTTCACAGAGTCCTGGGAGTTTTAATTATCCAATGCTGTAAATCACCTCTAGTATCTCAGATGAAAAGTGCTACAGAAATGCAAATTACTACTACAAAAGGCCTTTAAAATGGCTTGTTTATCCAGATTCATATTATCTATCCCCATATGATGTATGAGCAGCATGTAAAATGGTCTGTCGTGTTCACTTCCCCTGCTAGTATTGAGTGCAGCTCCATGCGTGCATTCACATAACTAGCCAAGCCCTGCTATTGAAATGATCTTTATCAGTATATAACTCATCTTACTTAGAAGAGATCACCCATGCCTCGTGCCCAACGTTTTCCAGGTTCATACAAGACACGTAGTATAGGAAAGCGGCAATTTAAGTGGCTGATTTACGCAGTAATATAATAGGATAGGTGTTTGGAGCGGAAGACCAACCTTAATCATAACACTTGTCACATTTATACTTCAATTTTGAGGTATATTTTTTCACGTTTGTTATGTTTTATGAACCAAAAGGTATCTCTACATTACAGTGGGGAGCGTTGCTACCCGTCTGGGTAGACAGACACCTGCTCTTCTCCAGCTAGCACTTGAAAAATAGCAGCGTGGACATTGCCCCCCGGGCGGCGGCACAGGCTAGCTGCCCGCGTGCAAGCTCATCCAACCACCTGGGTCAACTTCTATTTTTAGAGCGCTAGCTAGAGTAGAGCTAGTGCATTTCTGTCTAGCCAGGCGGGGAGGCACACTACCAGTGGCAGTGTACACGTACCCAAAGATACAGAGGATCTGCCATACCAAATCAGAGCCATGGTCCCACAAGCACGGATTCCATCACAAGTCATTAGCTGCTGGTTTCAGGGGAACCCAGAGTTGGCCTGTAAGTTACAGCTGATCACAGTCACCCCTTACTATATGGCCCCAAATTGATGAGCATTGTTTCCTCCCTCTGCTGTCCTCTGTATCATCCCTACTCCCAGCCTTTAACTGCTCTGCATTGTAGCTACCAGCTTTTTAGTGACAGAACAGACCCTCCATCCCTTCAGTATCCATCCAGGTCACTCCTTAAGAGGAAGTGTTGACTTCTACTAGCCTGAGCCAGGGACCGGGATCAGGACTCCTGGATTCTATTCCCAGCTCTGCCGGTAAATCACATGCCCTTGCACAAGGGGCTTTATCTCTTCATGCCTCAGCTTCCCTACCAGTGAAATGGAGATAATATGTTTTCGGCTTGAGTCATTAGTGTCTGCAAAGTGCTTGGAGAGCCTGGAGGCTGCTCTAGATAGAAAATATAAGTATTATTATTATTATTATTATTATTATTAAAGAGCAAAATTTGTAACTTCCTTGCTCCAGTGAATAAAGTAAGGTCTAAGTTTTTATCAGTTTCTTTATTTAAACACACTTTCCCATGCTCCACTCTCTCTGTTGGTTACATGGCATAACTATGGTCTAACCTGGTTTCTTGAATTACATGGGTGTTTTATTATGTAACATTTACACTACAGTCACATGTAGAGGTATAGATAGGTCAAAGATTAAAGTGCTCTAGAAATCAAGGTGTACGCAGGAGGAAACCAGTTATACTAATTTGCTCTTTATTATTTATATTACATCTAAAAGACCCACAGATCAGTGCCCCATTGTGCTAGGTACTGTACAAACATAGTCCATGTCCCAAAGAGCTTCCTATATAAATAGGAAAGCTAGACCAGGGTCAGAGGAAAAAAGTATTAGTATCCCCAAAACAGAGCACATATAGCTCAACTGATTCACTCCATAGCACAGCCAGAAACTGAACCAAGATGTCCTGAGTCCCAGCCCAGCCCCTAACCACAAGAGCATCCTTTCCTGTCTCGATTTAGACCGAGTTGTGTTTCACCAAGATAGCACTTGGCTGTTTCAGTTTCTTTCAACTCACAGATAGTAGTAACAAGTCACCTGCAATGTTGGGAGAAACCAGACTATTTAGGAAAATAAATGGACTTTTTTCCTTAGGCGATCAAAGCTTTAAATAAAACATCAAATTGTTATTCCATATTCATGAAGCGAGGTCTCAGTGAGAGTACACCTGTTGGGGGATGTGCATGCTCTGTTTTCCAGTGGGAATAATTGGCGTTCTGAATAACAGACAATTTGTTTGTTAGCAACATGTTTCATCCTTTTTTAAAATACGAAAACATTCATATTTATGAACACCTCTGTCACTACCATATGTTGTGCTCTATCCCCATATAGGAAACAAACTGCCTTTAATTTTTATAGCTATACAAAAAATGAGCAACATCTTAGTAGAACAATTAGATAAGAAAAAAGATCATTTTCCCCCCACAGTACAAGTATTTACCGGGATCTTTTCCCCCATAAGAAATGTATTTAATGGATCATTTATTTAAATGTATTTGCAGACCCGCAGGGGGGCTGATAATAGACTAGGAGGCATTCTATTTACAATAAGTGAGTGGATTTAATGTTGTGTAGTGTTGCCAGCCCCAAGCATTGAAAAATAAAAATAAAAATCATGAGTCAGGCTCCCAAAGTCATGAAATTAACTTAAAAATAATAAGTCTGAGTTCTTTTTATTTGCCTTCTGCTTTTTGAGCATTAAGAGTGCACTCTGTCACATTTTCATACTTTTCTCTGTAATCACGAGAGCTAGAAACTTACTTTTTTTTTTTTTTTTTAATGAAATCTGATGTGTGTCACATGACTCCAAGGGCTTGAAAAAGCACCAAATATCACCAGACTCACACCAAGAGCAGGTAAAAATTGGCTGTAGTAGTGGTGGGGTCAAGAGAGAGCAAGCACACATGCCAGAGAGAGGGTATATTCACTGTCGCCCCCTACTGGGTGGAATCATAACTTGACATGAAGGTCAATCATTTTACCTAACTTTGTACAGTTATTTGACGATAAGCCAATTTCATGGCCCATCTTCAAATAACTGTACAAACAGTAATGCTCACAACTGCACCCCGTTTCCTGCCATCCCCTGTGAGGAGGGTGTTATTGCCACGTTCATTTTACAGATGGGAAAACAGAAATAGGCTCAGTGATTTTCCCAGGTCACCCAGAGAACTGGGCAGATCCACAAGCATTCCTATCTCCCAGCGTGAGAATTCTCAGGCCACCGATTCATGTCTTGATCTCACATACTCATGAGAACTGTAGATACCATATGTACACAAGTAGAAGGTACCACCACTTGTGGTTTCTAACAATCCTGTGCTGTGGAGTTTCTTTTTCTGCTGTATAAGTAAAATCAATTCAGATTTAGAAGTATGCAGGGATGTGACATGGGGAGAACTCACTGCCTGCAGTACTCTGGACAGAAAAGTCACTCTTTGGATTTAGTTGGAGCTGTCCTTTACATCTTTAGATAAAAAGGCTCCAGACCATAAACTGGAAAGTCACTGTATTCAATCCCATGGCCTCGTCGCTCTAGTGATCGCTGCATTCACAATCTGAATCAATTTAGGATCAGCTATTTCAAATCTGTCAGCTCTTATTAATGTAGCTCACACAGCCCTACCAAGCCAAGATAAAAGAGCAATTTGATTAGCATGTGCGCGCGCATTGTGTGTATGCATAATATCCTATCCAAGTCTCATTGCTTTAGTAAAGATTAACAGATCACAGCAAGAACTTATGGGGGTGAGGGGAAGAGAAGACAGGTCCAATTCTCAAAGATTCTAATAACAAAGTGACACAGAGAATGCCAAGTAACACAATAAAAATATGTGCTGGCTGCAAATGTATTAGCCTGATATATATAAAGTATTAAGATATAGATAGCGCCCCATATACATATACTTCAGTAATATCCATACTATGCACATACATACATATTAGTTTTCTCTTGCATATAGATTCGCCACAGAGCAAAATCTCAAGTCTGTTTCTGGAACATCACAAACCCATTTTCTATGGGGCAACTCCTGCTTTTACTACTACTAGCAGGAATACTTAACTTTCACCCACGAAAACTTATGCTCCAATACTTCTGTTAGTCTATAAGGTGACACAGGACTCTTTGTCGCTTTTAACGAGGTATATATTCAAAGCGCCATACAGATATTACTTACTGGAAAAAGTTACGGTTTTCAAAAGGAAACCCTCAAGAGGAGGCAAAAAATAACACCCCATCCACAGAGTTTTTGATCAGCTAATGAAAATTTGTTCAAATGATTTAATGCTTTTAACTTGTGTTTCACCGCTAGAGTAGATTTGGGGATGGAGTTCATTGGACTCCAGAAAATTCTCTCTCCGGTCAGTGCAATTCAGTGAAGATCATATTGTATATGATACAGGCTTATCATCTGTAGCATTTATAAAGCCAAGCCTTTGACATTTAAACAAATCTTTTGGATTAGACTCTACCAAATTCCCAGGAGGGGACAATGGGAAACCCCTATGCATGTAGCATTGGCCAGCTGCCATAGTTAGAGACAGAGCTTACGCACAGGAGTGGGAGCTAGGGCTGGGATTTGAGATATCTTTATTCTAGTCCTCACTCTGCCACTGACCTGCTAGGTGATGTTAGGCAAACCACTTCACCTTTCTGTGCCTCTTTTCCCCTTTGTAAAATGGTGCTAATGATACTTATTACCTGTCTGCAAAGTGCTTTGAGATCAGATAAAAAGCGCTACAGAAAAGCTAGGTATATGGAGTTGTTTTTCATTTCAGAGCTGCCCAAACCACCTCTTAACCTAAGGTGAGCAATGCCCATGACTGACAGCATACAATGGCCAGGAGAAGATCTGGACCAATCATACATGGCAGATAAATAATTAATCGTGCATCATTGTTTAATACGGAATATAAACAAAACAATCAAAGAGTTAACAGTTTAAGAAGCGAGATCACTGCAGCCAGCCCCACATTCCTAAATATTATTTTAAATTTGCAAAATGCCACCTCACTAAATAATCAAACTCTGCTGCTGCATCTCAGAAATTGCCACCTGCGGCTAATACTCCAATTTTAAACACGTCCTCAAGTCAATCTTTGTAAATTCTGCATTAAATATTGATCCACCCTGGAGAGGTCTAATACGGTACGTTTAGCATAGATGTGTTAAATTCAAATAGGAATAAGTAAGCCTGGAAGCTCGTCTACATACAATCAGAAGTGAAAATGATCATGCTGGCGACAAATAAGTCTGCATTGGCCTAATTTCTTTCCCGTCCAGGTAAAGTGGAGGTAAGGAAGGGTTCTGTGATTTTGGTGGGTGGACTGGTCATTATACAAAGGAAGAGCTGAGTGGTCACTGTCTCAGGATCTCTCAGGCAATAGAGTGCATAGCCTCTGGGCCACAATTCAAACATCATTCAGACAGGCTGAGTACCTGTGTCAGTTGACATCAGAGTTCCAGAGGGCTTCACATGTGACTAAGGGAGCATCTTAACCTCATAATCTGAAGAGGCCTCAGAGTGCCTTGTTTCTCTTGTGGGACACAATATCTAGACCCTGCACCACCAAAGTTACAATCAGAAATAACCCCTCCTCCCCTATTTGGAGAGATGGTGGTGAGAGAGAACTGTAGCAAGTATCAAATTCAAGCCCCTGCTTCCAAATCCATCTCTACAGGTTTATTTTCAAGCACGGATAGGCTATTTTCCAGAAAGGGTTCAGATGCACTTTTAGGGCTGAGATTTTGGCACCAGCAAACCCTTGCCCTGCTCACCCTCAAATCCTAATTCCAAGCCTCAGCCTGAATTTAGCCTGGATCCAAATGCAAATGCTACATCTTAAACCATCAGATGGTGAAAATAGTCTTTGAATTATTCTGGGGAGAGATGGAGAACCACAGAAAAAACAAACTTTCATGGAAATCAAATAGGAGGGCATCCTGCCCTGGTAACCTTCTTTGAAAATCCAGCCTGTCTGGTACAATCTGATGCCTTTCAAAGACAACAACCGTGGCTCTTCACAAGTACTTGAGAGCTGGGGATAGTTTCTGCTGTGCAGGAAGCGCCATCCCTCCCATCTCAAGTCAAACTCTTTCACTACTGAGAACACATGAGGGGATGTTATTTGAAATACACGGTCACTTGAAAAGTTTTTTAAACCGTTCTCTTAAGCAATGACAAGAGAACCCCACTGACTGCTCTCACTGCAACAGTGAGAGTGGAGGGAAACCCCACTGCATTACAGCCTATACTCCAAACATTGAGGTAAATAAAAACTCTCTTCCTCTTCCCAGCTCCCTTCCTCCCTAGCTCATTCTCTCTCCACCCCTCCAGCATCTCTCCCTTCCTTTCCTCTCTACTGCCTTATGGTGATAAGGAAGGGGGATGGGTCTAAAGCAGCCCCTTCTATATTTCCCTTCTCAATCCACATAGGGCAGGGGTGGGAGAAAGAGAGCGTCCAGGCCAGTCAATACACTAGCTCAGAGTCCTGCTCCTAGTCCCTACCCGGCCTCCCAGTATTCACACTCTGCACAGCCCCAGCAAATCTCCACACACTCTGGGCTCTGCCCAAATAACAACTCCTCCTCCCCTTGGGTTCCATTGACTCACCCCTCCCTCCCCAGGTGCCATTTTCTTAGACCCCAAACCCTGCCCACATTTCATTTCCTCCTTCCCCTCCGTGCAGTCCCTTACTTACCCAGCATGATTCTCCAAACTCTAGGGAAGCCAGGGCCTCCAGGCCAGCTCCTCTCAGCAGTGCTGAGTTCAGTGATCCCCAAAGTACGCCATACGGCTGCCTTACACCCTCCCACTGGAGTTAGGGGCAGAGAATTAGCTAGAAGCTGGTTCCCTGCCTGCTTCAAGCCAGCTACACACACAGCTGCAGCTACCTGCCTTGATGTGCACAGGTGTAGTGCATTGCCCCAGCCATTAGAGCAGCCCCAGTTAAAGGAATCCCTGTTTAGCTGCACTGTCCAGTTTATTTTTGGTCACACACACCCCGCCCCGAATTTTACATGGCAGCCCCCACAGTCAATTTGAAGACATCTTAACTCCCCATGAAACCCCTCCTGATCAGAATACCGATTCCTGGTGCATTTGGAGCAACAGAAATGAGAAGGCTGAAGGTGAATTAGAAAAATGCCCATTGTTTTTCCCTCTTGTGAAATTTAATTGGTTTTTCTAAAGTAATAATGATGATGATGAAAACACTGTACAGGGGCTGGAACAGACGGGGGTCACTACAGGCAAATGGAGAAAATTAATATGTACTTATTATACTGCCTCATTATACACTTCATTCCTTACCAAATCCAGAGGAAAAATAAAGCAGAAACCTACCAGGCCAGAGGGCAAAAGCAGTGACAAACATTGGGCCTGATCCTGCAGTGTAATGGATGAGGGTGGAGACGTATGCCCTCACAGACCCCACTGACTTCAGCATAGGGATCTGCCTGCATGCCCCATATTGCAGGGTTAAGGCTGAGGCCAGCAAACAGCTCCCTTCATTGTGCATCTCATTGTCAGTCTTTGGTTTTAAGGACTTTACAAGATAGCACCAAAAATTTTCCCCCAATTCAGGACAATATTTTCCTGCTGTTATCCTGTGAGTCAGCCCACGTTGGTACAACACAAATCTAAATAGAAAATGTGTATGTGCAGGTTGGAAACACCTAGACTTCCTAGAAACATCGGCTTGAATCCACGCACTCTGACTCAGCCCTTCATTCTTCTGAGGTACATAACCTCAGGTCCATGCATTTTACAATGTGAGAGACTTTTTCCTAAGACCTAAAAACCAAAGCCTTTGCAGAGAGATTAATGATCCTATGGCAATTTCTGTTACAGGAAGGGTTTCAGCTGGTGGCTTTGGCTAAAATTTCCCCTCCACACATTGTTGTGCAGTGCACTGACTACCACACTACACCCCAGATGTGGCTGCATTTTACTGTTACTGTATGTATTTATGCCCTGATCTTGCCCTGGGATGTGTGCAGAGGTCCCCACTAACTTCAGTGGGACTCTGTACAGGTACAGGGATCTGTCCACATGAATTCACTTATAGGATTGGAGACATAGTTTGCAACGTTGTTTGAAATTCTCCACGATGAAAGGAGACATAAATAATATAGGTTGTTTTATATGAGTAAGGAAAAGGATCTGATGAAGAGATAGGGCAAAAACATGGTCGTTTGGGGTTTGTTAATCAATTCCCAGAGTCGGTTGTGATCTGGAAAGGAAGGGTTTCCATTATATCTAAACCCACAAAGTTTGAGGCAGACAGTTCAGACAGTTTAAAGTCTGATTCACCTGTAACTATTAAAACTACAGGAAAAATGGGCCTAAGTCAGAACTCTTGATTAAATCCCCCTCAAACTTTGGAAGAGTTTGGATCCAGACCTGGATGTTGCAGCTGACACACATATAACTATATGCATACCAGATATTTTATTTTACAGTACCATAAAATCTCCTGTCTATAGAGCCTTCCATTTGGGGATTGTGAGGCTTAACTGAGTCTCACAACACCCCTATGAAGGGGTGTGTTTTACATATGGGGAAACTGAGGCACAGAGAAGCTAAGTAACTTATCCAAGGTCATGCAGTACCAGAACCAGAATCCAGATCCTCAGACTCCCAAATCTATTCTTCAACTACAAGATTCCCTTTCCCCTCCATCAATAATAAGAAAATGTGAACTCAGACCCTTTCTTTACATGAAAGGGTACTGGAGACGTGATGATAAATTCTGGAAATAAGGTTTTTTATTTTATAGGATACTTGGATCTAACTAGATTTGTCCACTATCCCATAAAATGAGACCAGCAAATATTTTCCCTTTCCCCCACAGTCCATATGGCTTTTGCCATTTGTTTGTGCGTCACTGATTCCTAGCAGAGAGCGAGCTGAAGGTCACCGGGGTGAATTCCCTTTGCTGCAACACATTTTTGTGAGATGGAATCAATATCCATAAGATCATCATCAGCACCATTCACACTGACCGGAGGGAGAGCTTGGAAAGGAATGGAGCCTGCGCAGAGTCAAAGGGAAAAAAAAACTTTAGAGAGAAATAGTGTTACCAAAAAAAATCACCATCTGTGATCTGTTCCATTGCTGCTGCTGCCTTTTTAAATTTTCTTTTTCTATTTATTCTGGAATTGAGGGGGAAAATGAGCAACACTGGAGTTATTTTTGTATGTTTTATATGCTATTATGGGAGACTCAGAGGAAGAGACTGGGGCCAGACAATGGTGTCTGAGACAACAAGAAGGAATAATGTATAGGAGGATGGAAGGGAAATCAGAGCTGGGGAAAAGAGGTTACTTCCTGTACTAGCACCAAAGCCCCCCTTGTTCTATAGGGTTAAATTCTCTCCTCCTCTACATGCATGTGTCACTGAACTCAATAATGCAGCGTCAGTTGCTGCATTACAGAGACGAGGCACGGGTAACTGGGAGTAAAAGGCACGCTCCAGAGCCCAATCTAGTCACTGGGAGTATGTCTGTTGAGGTCAGTAGGCTTTAGATTAGGCCCCACGTGACTCTACACACACATCACCTCCAAAGGGGTGGATCTGAGGACACAGATCACTTCTGTTTTGTGATGTCCGCAGAACACTAAATGTATAAGGCCTGATCCTTTCAGGTTCCAAATGCCCCCAACTCTCATTAGCAGCAGTGGCAGAAATGGGAAAGGGCGCAGAGAAGGGCAACAAAATAAAGTAATGGACAGTCTTCTGTCTGAGGAGAGAGTGAAAAGATCAGGACAATTTAGTTTAGACAGCAAACGAAGAAGTGGTATATAAAATCATGAATGGTATAAAGACCCTCTTTTTATAGCTTGGTTTCCAAATAGCGAGGGTTTTGGCATAACTGCTCAGCTCTTACACTGAGTATTCAAAGATCAGTCTTGCTTGTGAGTCCAGAGCCGTTCTCAGGTACGACACTATTATTTTTCCCCTTTGTCGTCCAGGATTTATATCCCTAGACATTTTTCCTCCAAAGCCTCCTCTCTAGATCAGCACATTTCTCCCGCAGTTCTTTCTCCCTCGGCAGCAAGAATGTGAGTACTTTGTTCCGTACTATGCCTCTGTCTTCTTCTTCCCTCAGCCGCTGCTCCACGTGGTTGCTTCTGGTTTCAAGTTTTGTTACCACGTCCATCATGTAGCTGAGGGTGCCCTCTATTTTACAGATCACCCTTGTCACCTCTTGCTTGAAATCGTTCACGTCCCTCTGTACGTTTTTCAGTTCTTGCCGCAGTTTTTCCACGTCTGATGCATGTTGGCTGCACATGGCCGATGCCAGTGTCGAGAGGAGGCATCTGGCTTGAGGATTATTTGTCTCCACTTTTTTACTCGTCAGCATGTCCAGGGTCATCGGAATCGTCTCTTCTTTACACAGTGCCATTGTGCTCGTCTCCAAGAACGATTGGATCTGGTTTGCCACCTGAAGTAGCAGGGTGAAAAGCAGTTGAGAGTCAGTGGTACCAGGAGTGAGTCCCTCAAGCTGACGTGTCCTCCATCACATTCCCAGAAGTCCTCCTGTCAGGGCAATGATGAAGGACAGGTGGACCAAGGCATGGGATTGTGACCTCAGCCAACTGTAACACTGGTGGCATTAGTTCATTTACATACTGCAGGTCTGTTGAGCAAAACACTGTTAAACTGGGAGCCAGAGTCTGGTGTCAGACATGTACACTGGTTTAAATCTAAATGAGTGGAGTTATTCTTGACTGTGCGCAAATCAGAATCCTGCCTTGTTTCTTTAAAGCACCATATTCCCCTATGATGCTAGATATACATTATCAGAGAATCACAGAAGTTACAGGCAGAACACACCTATTAGATCTTGCAGGCTACCTCCCCACTAGGACAGGATTGTTCTCTAGTCTATAGCACCTTTTCTAGTATTTTGCCCAGTTTAGTTTTAAAACACCCAAGCAACAGGGTTTCCACTGCTTCCCTAAGGACTATTTCACAGCCTAATACATCTCACTGCCAGAAATTTCCTGATACTGAGTCTAAATGTTCTTTTCTTAGTTTCATCCCATTAGGCCTAGTTATACCCCAGTGTATCACACTAAACTATTCCTCTGTCTCATTGGTGGCAGGAATAATAATAATGCTGAATTTTGCTTCTGCTTGAAAAGTCTAATCCCACAGCGATCCTCATTAAATTTAGCTCTCTTGTTACCGCATGGCTCTGAAATACATTAGAACCTTAATTTTGCATAAGACTTGGGTGACACCAAAAGCTTTGGTAAGCTCAAGAGAAGGTACAGTAACCTAATCTCAGATGAAGGGGCCAACAGGCATTTGGGAATGAAATGGCGTTTCCTCAAATCAGAGTTCACAAAATAGGGGTTTCAACTGTATAACCCTCTGAGAACATACGCATCATAGAAGAGAACATAATAACAATGCCTAGCCATTCGCGTCTTTAAAACCAAGTGCCAACAGCAACTAAATGAAGACCCTAGTTCTGCAAAGGGATCTGCACAGGCCATGGGAACAACAGACTGGATTAGACCTCAGACCTATCTACTCATTATCCTATCTCTAACAGTGGCCAGTACCAAACACTTCAGTAGGCAGTTGTCGGGTAATCTGCCCTCCCTCCCCACATTAGGACTCATCCCCTGAGCCACCCTAAGGGTCAACCCTTATTCCTCCTTGACCTTCTATTGTTGTCAACGAGACTCCATATGGGAGCAAAGCTCCTCTTGTATGGACCGGGACCTAGAAGAAAGTTCTGATTATATCAGCATCATGAAATACAATAACGGTATTAACAACACAGAGCTCTTACAGGGCCTGATCCAAAGCCCACTGAAGTCTCTGAAAAGATTCCCATTGATTTCAACAGGCTTTGGATTAGGCCCATATATAGCACTCTACATCTTCAAAGTCCTCAGCAAAGAGTAACTAATATTATTTGTAATGATTAGTTTCATACGACAGGATTTGTGGGGGTTCATTTGGCACTGAGCCAACCTTAACTATTTGTAAACCATGTGGAGTTTTGGTTTATTAAGATCCTAAATATAGTTCTCTGGTGACATCAGTGCTGAGAGAGCACTTTTTTTTCTCCATAGATCAAAGGTGGACTTTTGTTCTCTACATTGGGAAAAGCGAGTATGCTGTAGCTCTGTCCGTTTAATTTCATTTTGATTGATCCTTCAACACTCTAAGGGGAACGTGAAGGTAGAACTCATGCCCTGGAAAACACAACTGTGCAATCAAACTCTAAAAATACACTTTCACTCCTCCTAGAAAATATCTTGGGCATGGTCCTTGTTTTGATCAAGAGGGGGAAAAGGAGGGTATTGAAAGAATCTTAAGTAGGAAGAGCCAAATATAGCTAGTGGAGGAAAGGGGAAGGCCCAAGATGCCTTTCTTCCAGATAAAACCTCGAGAACATTCAAGTAACCTCATTTGTGCCTGCACTCACTGCTTTGGTCAAAGAACTTTAAGAGGCTATAACCCCATACACTGTCCGTTTCCATGAGAATGATGACAGCACATGGCTAAGTAATTAAAGCTGCAGTATCATATTAGGGCTCCAGGGTTTACCATTGTCTGATGAAGGACCAGGTTGCTTTCAAACCCAAAAACAACAACAAAACAAAATAATTTCTATCCTTGAGTGTTCAGAGAAACACCCTGGAAAGCATGTGAACTGTACAAGCATTCAATATGTGTTCAGGGCAAAGAAAAGAAATACCATTTGGTACAGACAGTACTTCTGCATGGTGTGTTTGGAGTTCAATAGTTCCTGCCGGCCCCCAACACCCTTACAAATGTAAAAAGTAATAATAACAACCATGACATTCCCATGGTCTGTCTGTCTATTCATTCCCACTGACTGCAGAGGCACCTGCTGGTAAGTGAAGAAAGTGCACAGTCTTCATTCTCTTTGGGGGATATAAATAATAATTAATAAAAAGGGGAACATATTTATAATACCCACCCTGTTCACAGGGATGTTGTGTGGAATTTATGAATGAATGTAAAGTGCTTAGAGTGCCTTGGATGGAAGGACTACAATGGAAGAGAATGGAGGAAGAATGGTCTTGTGGTTAAGCTAATAATTGTGAGTCTGGAGATGTAGGTTCTCTTTGCATCTCTGCCACAGATTTCCTGTGTGATCTTGGGCAAGTAATTGAATCTCGCTGCCTCAGTTTCCCCTCCTAAAATAGGGATACTACTTCCCCACTTCACAGGGTGTAAGAATAATTTCAATAGCGTTTAGGAGGGGTTCAGATATTATGGCTTTTCTAAATGCCATAAAAATGCCTATAAAGCATGCACAGTGTTGTTACAAAACCAATACACAACAACTCCGGTACATCTGCTGTGTGAATGGGGAAATGCTAGATTCTCCAACACAACTCCACACTCTCCCACAGGATTTTCAAGGAATCAAAAATGAACATAAAAATGTATCATCATTTATATTTGGCTTCCTTGCAAGATCACCCCTGCTTCATTACTCCCTGCCTAGAGGAGTAGGAGTGGATGCTGATATGGATATTTCTGTACAGAAGAGAGAGACATAGGGAAGTCAGTCTAGAGGTTAGTGAAAATGAATGGGCGTCAGGATGTCTGGTTCTACTTCCATCTCTGCCACTGACTCATGTGACATTGGACAAGTCATTTCATTCCAATGTGCCTCAGTTTATACATCTGTAAAATAGGAATACCTACCTCCAACAGGTGATTTCAGGCTTTTCTAAAGTACTTTGAGAACCTTGGTTGAAAGATGAACATTGACTTCAACAAAGTTATTCCTTATTAACATCACGTAAGTCAGAGGAGAATCAGATTCATACTCAGGATTACCAACATCCTCAGTTCCCCAAGTATCCATGGAGACCCAAGCACTTTGAACATTATAAGATACACTGGTTGGGTGCAGAAGAATTCACAGAACAGGATCACATATATATAACATGATCTGATATGTGATATGTGGAGGAGAGGGGGAATGTTAGTTAAAGGATCTAATGTATATGGGAAGCAAGAGTACCAAAAGGGGAGGTAATTTTGACACAACCATCTCTACTGAGGTCACTGGAGAGTTCATTGAACCTTTCTGAAAAGCATATTTCTTAATTTTGAGTTTATAATCAAACAAGGAAAGTTTCATATGGGTTGAGGGCTTGGCTACACATATTTCACATGCCTCTATTAGAGGTACTTCCAGCCCTACGTTTCTATGATGGAGTTCCAATAAAAATACAGTTGGTGGGAAACAATCCCTTTTATTTTTTAAACCCCCAAATACTGTATATATGCCTAGAATAATATGAAACTCATGCATAATACCCAGATTCAAACCCCATTTCCTAACCACTCACATAAAATTTTCATTACAGATTACTGCCCTGTAGTGGAACAGAGGGCAGCTTTATTAGAAGACACAGCACAGCAGTCTAGCAACAGAAGAATGTGCCAGTTGACAGTTACAGATATTCCTCTGTGAGATATGGCAGAATGGTGGAAATGAAACAGATTATATAAAAAATGAAATTCAGAGCAATTTCTAGTAAAGAGTCAAAGAACCATATAATTCAACATTTATATAGACAAGGCTTCAAGGGAACTCTTAAAAAAGAAACTGGAGGTAATGTTAAGAAACTCTGGCTTGATTTTTTGTTTTTAATCAGTACCCTGGTTTGTACCATTTATACCCTCCAGCAAAACAATGCAGGAAATGTCCCCGGCTTTTATTGCCCTTGTTTGATTGCTGTTGCTTACTTCCCCCCGCCCCCCTCCGATTTTGCTTTTGTGTTGCACTCCTCTTGACATGAGGGCAGATGACACATTTTGTAATTACTCTTGTCACCAAGGCAATACTGCATTTTTATGCTTGTTAAGGATGGGGCATTATCTTCCCCAAATGTGTCCACGTGTAATTCCCCCACCCATCCTAGCCGCTATGTGCTGTGCTACAAAAATAACTTAAAAAGAATAGAGAAAAAGACAGTCCCTTTTCTCTGTTATTAATTAAGGCTGAAATGGAACCCCAAGGCACGGAACAGTAAAAATACCTGTATAATTTCCAAGGTGTTGCAGCTGCGACAACGTTCCGCAGCCCTGTGACTTTCCCCCAATGTCATTTGTCATAATTTGACACTGATAAAGAGCTTCTCCAGTGCTGTGTCTTTGCAAGGCAGTGAACATATCCATATCAAAGCCTCTTGTATCTTCCTTTTAGAAACAATCTGCTGCATTTTTCTGGCCTAGTTTCCTTTCAGATCTCAAACATGTGTTCCTCCCGCCCCCCCCCCTCCCCACACACACACACACACTCTCCCTTTGGCCTGCCCCCTTCCCTCTCTTTTCCCTTGTTCTAGAGCTCTGACGCTCCTCTAGAGGCTAATGATTAAATATTCTTTGGGAAAATGGTAAGGGGTCATTCAGGCTCCACATTCCTCAGTATTACAACTTTTAAAACTCAGATTAATGTAATCCATCAACCACAAACACACCCCTGCTAGCATTTTAATTAAAATACATAGGACGTCTTTGTGGGACCATATAATATTTGCCAACAGTCTGCCGCATTCTGCTCTAAAGTAAGCCAGTGTAAATCCAGCATAATTTCACTAAAGTCAAAAGAATTACTCTGGATTTACACCAGTGGAATAGGGCAGAGTCTGGGCCAAGGAGTGTTCTGTAAATTTCATTTTCTCTGCTCTACACCAGGTAGTACAGGAAGGAGTCATTGAACTACCTGCAGACAAAGGTCTGAGCAGAACAATTTTGTGGGTCCTTACTAGCCTGGAGCTGCCGTAATATTACTCTGAGTAACATAAAACTAAACTTCTTTGTAGCACAGTGGAAGACAATTTCTGCCTGTTGAGATGTCAACATGAATTATGTGGACTTAAAAAAAAAAAATCACATCCTTCCCAAGTTACTTAACTTGCAGGCCACTGGATTACTGCTTCCAGAAATCGGTACTTTACAGCTCCAGCCATTTCCACTCAGCTCACCTGGGAAACATAAGATGAAGAGTACTCATGTGCAGGGCCGGCTCCAGGGTTTTTGCCACCCCAAGCACCTGCTTGCTGTGCTGGTGCCTGGAGCCGGCCCTGCTCATGTGATGAGTAATGAACCACTGGGAATTTCTGGACAAGTAGAAGCGTTAATGCACATGATCCGTTATTAGAAAGGGTTATTGATAACAGGGAGATCCTTACACAGCACAGAAGAGTAAGATTACTTTGATAGTCAATAATTATTATTCAGTCCCCAGACTCCAAAGCTGTCTGTCTGTCTACTTAACACAGAAGAGAGGGGAACGACGTTCTTGTGACCAAAGTACAGGGTGAGGTGTCATGAGGTTTGGGTTCTATTCCCACATTTGCTGTACTCCTTGGCATAGTCCTCCTTTGTGCCTCAACTTCCCCATCTATAAAATGGGGATAATAACACTTCCTTACCTACTATGAAGACTCATTCTCATTCAGTATTCCATAGTTTTTAAAGCACTTTAAGATCTTAAGATGGAAGGTGCCACAGAAGTGCAGAGTATTATAATTAAAGCTGCAGCTGTAATTGGGAAAATGACTATGTGAAAATGGCACCTCCTTATTTCCCATATCTGCTCCCTGCATGTCAAGTCACAACACTTAAATTACTAACAAAACAAGCACTTACCCCATTAGAGTTGCAGAGCTAATGCAGATAGGGGAAAATGAACTGGCATCTATGCTGCCTAGTGCATCAACAATGCAGTAATGGAAGCTAGGAACCTTTTTGCATCTTTTGATTTGCAAACTGAGTAAATTTGATGTGGAAGACCATGAGAGAGAATAAACAGGGATCTCCATAATGCTGTTTTTACAGAAACGCTTTTCTGTTTACAATGGCACTTTAACAAGGGCTTAATAAACAGCATTTTCTTGTTTTTGAAAAATACAGACAGGGCAGATAAAGTTACCAATTAATTAGCATCACATCACAAATGTAGCCTCCGTATTCCCCAGCCATATGGTAATCTCAATGCGCTTCCAAGGAGCAGGGACATCTACAAAGGTTTTATTACAAGGTATCAGATTAAAGAACCCTCTGGTTATATGGAGATCAGAAAGAAAATACCTTATTTTGGAGCATTCGTGGGGGTCAAGGAACACCGAAAGGATGTTGAGAGCCAGTTGACTTTTTGAGAAATGAGCATCACTCCTAGTCAATATCATCATGGACAAGACTTTAACTATGATCCTAAGTCAACCCTGAACAGGACTGGACCCACAACCCTTGAATCTACCTGTCTGGCTCAAAGACAGACCATCTGTTTCCATCATTCTATAAATAAATTCCCCATACTTCTAATTAAATCTCCCAGCGGGCTGAACTGTGTGTCCAGCAATTAAACATATCTGAGATGAAACCTCAGCCAGCCATGTAAAATCAGGAGATTCTCCCCATTTCCACTATGACTGTGCAGCTCCAGTGACCACAAAGAGCATCTGTGGATGGTATTAGAGGGCCATAAATAAATATTAAATGACCATATGCAGCTGCTGATGGCAGTAATCTGTAAGAGGTGTTCCTCCCTCTCATTCAGCAATGCCACAAAAGCCACAAGAAAAAAAAAATCTGAAATCAAAGGAGGTTTTTCTGAGTTAGCAGCACAGGATTCTTAGATTAGAGTCCTTAAATTCTTAGGGAAAAAGAGAACAGATTTCTGGGCCTTTATGTGGGTTTTCTCTGAAGAGCCAAGGGGTTTGTATATGGTTTGTAGCGTTAAGTTCAGAAGGGGATGATTTAATGGTTTGAAATACCCAGCTTTCCTAGACCTGCATCATATCTCAGCATGATTGACTCGATCCTCCCTCCTTCTGAAGCAAATACATTCATGCTCTCTGCAGTTTACTATGTGTGGGTCTTTAGTTTGGCACCTTAAAAACTTAAGTCCTCCCTGTGTGACGATTGCCATCTTAGCCGATACACCAGAGATTGAACCGGGACTTCCAGAGCTAAAACCATCAGCCACTAGATCTTGAACTAAAGATCTGGACCTGTGGGCTGTAACAACTGATATTCTCTGTTGATCGGCACAAAGGGGAACCCAGAACATACAGTCACCAGTGGGTTACACCTGCTTTCTGTGGATATTAAAAATTCCAGGGCACTTTTTATGTCCCCGCCAGCATTTCCCATGTCCCCGACTGCTCAGCACCAGTTGGCTGCTACTCTCACCCCCCCGGGTAGCTACATTTCAGTAGTGGAGAAGATAGATCCTGTGTGCTTAGCACTTGGGGATCCTCTGGGATGAGTGGTACCATATAAATATACAATAGTTCTCATTGTTAGCTGCATTGCTGTCCCTGAAAGCTCATGCACTGTCTCTGAATTGAGTGATGATGACGATGATGATGAAAGGCCGAAGTCATTAGTAAACAATGTCCCCAACTGAATTTAGCCAACACACTATCTATTTTTGCCTTTCTCCAGGAAGTCGTGTTTGAGTTTTATGTCAATGGATATCTGCCTCCAAGAAACAATGCTTGGCTGACAGGAAGACAACAACAAAAATCTGACCACAGCCAGAGATCAGTGGCACTGAAATCTGCTTCCAGATCCTCAGCGCTGTGCGTATGTTTTCTAACAAGCAAATGACTCATTCCTTAGTCTGAAGCTCCATTTGCAATTCAGTAAGACACAGCAGGGGGGTCTGTGCTCCTTCTGCATTAGCCGACCTGTGTCAGCATTTTCTTCTGAAGCCCTGTAGGCTTTCTGGTACAAAAAAAAATAATCAGAGGACTTTTCAAAGCCTTAATGGTTTTGAAAACAACATGGAGAGTTCTCTTTATTGCAGACAAGGTAAATGAGGTCCTTCTGCCACAGGGACAAATTGGTCATCATAATAAAATAAAATAATAATAATAATTAATAATAAGTAAGTAAAGTATCATACAACACAAAGTACATACAGGTGAGGACTGGTGTGATAGACTTCTGTTACTCAGAGATGCGGCTAAGTGTGAATTACTCAAAGTAAAGATAGTCAATTACAAAATGAAAAGATACAACCTACAATTAAGACATTATTTAAATGAAAGCAGATAATATCTTGCCCTGCCCAGGATGACTGACTGCTTTAAGCCTGTGTTAGAATTAATGTTGAGGCATTGATGTGCCAAGGTCCTTTTTCTTGACACCTACCTTCCTGCTTTCTTGTAGCCTCAATAAAAATGTCATGGGCATGATTCTACCCAGAACACCTGCTGAAGCATGGGGTGGTCTTGCAGGAGTGAGACCACCTTCACACGATTACTTCGCAGAACCAGAGGTGAACTACTGGTCAATGCCTGTCCTGGATGGTAGTTTCAGGTTTCTCTGAACTTTATCTTCAAGAAGAGAAGCAGAACCAGCCTGTCCTCCACCAGCCCCAAGACAAGGCTTTGATTGGAAGTTCTCCTGTCATTGTGTCCTCCATCTTTGTAGGAAGTAATCGAGGGACAGAGCTGACTGCACTCTGGGCTTTTAAAGCAGCGTGGTGTTCACACCATCCCTCAGACTCAGCTCCATTTTCAGACTGATTATCAGATTTTGCACTTACCCAAAGCACTTTATAAATTTTAAATCACTAAGCTTCACCCCACCCCAAGGGGTGCTTCTCTTCCCAGTGAGCTGTTTTATGCACACACATTTTGAGGGCACAGTTTAGAGGGCTCAGCCATTCCATATGTTAGATAGCCTCTGTCAGAGGCCACTATCCGAAATATCAAGAGGGCGGACACAATGATGTAAGAGCTCTCGCCTATCTCTAACTTCCATGATCTTCTACATGTACACGTTATACTCATTGGGCGACATTTTCAAAAGTGACTAGTGAGTTGGGGTACCTCCACTTTTGGGTGCCCAACTTGAGACATTTTAAAGGGTCTGATTTTGAGCAGGGGCTCAAAACATTCTGAAAATCAAGCCCCTCGAAGGTGTCTCGAGTTGGGCTCCCCAAATTGCTAGTAACTTTGGAGAATGTAGCTCATTTTCTTTGTTTTCCCCTTCACTTCCTTTTTCCTTGCATGTCTCACCAGCCCTTTTCAGCTTCATAGTTCTGTGCAACTCTTCAGCCTACCTCCTCCGCCAGCACTGAGTAAGCTGAGGCTTTCCTCCTACAACACCCTCCTTAAAACATTCTCCTTTCAGCATTATGCTCACCGCTAATGTCCTCTTCTCTATCATCTGTTCCTGTTCTTGTGCCTGACCTTGTACTCCTAATATACAACTCATCTAGCAAAAAACTCCACAACTAACAGGATGTGTGCCAAACAAAGCAATTCATGTGAGTTTCATCATGCATCGTCCCCCACCTTCTCAACCACCCCTTCGTCTGTATTATCCATAATATAAGACCCAGTCTGTGAGGTGCTAAGCATTCCTGCGAGGTGCTGAGCAGCCCCAACTCCGGCTGAAGCCATTGATCATTTTGCAAGATGGAATCCTTACATTACAGGCTCTTTGCAGCAGGGCCATTGCTCTCCGGGATGTGACTTTCTGACTGAATCTTCACATGCACCCTTTAGACTGGTGCATCCATAGGGACACTGACTACAAAAAATGGGCAACCATGCATATAAGTACCTCATCTGCCTTCGCAAACAGATGTGCATGCAAATCATGCACGTTCAATTTAGGAGCTTTGAAACTTTGGTCCATTAGGTCCCTCCCTGTTTAACAGAAATTAGTTTTTGGCATCCTCTGGCTAAACACAAGCACCCAGTCCAGCCTTTCATTTGCATATTAATTAGCAGTTCTCAAAGGCCAGGATGATTTGGTCTATACGGGGATGCTGGTGGAGGGTGGAGTTTGGGGCCTGGCAACAAAAATTCCATTGGGAATGACATCTGAGTCGCTCTGGAACAATGTGGCTGCAGTCCAAGTCAGAGGTGATGACTGAGCTGCTGAGACCCTGCTGTTTCCAACAGACACACAAAAGGGAGGTGGGAATCAATCAATCACAGCTGGCAGATTGTGCCATCTATTTGCACCTCGCTTCTCAGTGTGTTGTTTGCCAGGGGGGAGGGGTCAAAGTTCATATCAAATGTCATTAATCATCTTCCCAAAAGCTGTGCGCTTATTGGACAGTCCTATTAATCAGAGGCCTATCAGACCTACAGCCTGGTTAGGGCTCCATTGTCCTGTTCCTTACCTATCATAGAAAGATAAGATTATCAGTGACAAGCCGGACACCCATTGAGTAACACTGGAGTGGAAGAATAGGATTTTTTTTTATTTATTTATCCTCCTGTCTCAAAGATGAGCTGTTTCTTGTCTTGTCAAACCACATCCTTTTCTCTAAAGAATCAGCTTTAAGAATCCAATTTGTCAAGCCGGACAATCATTTGAGAATCCATAAAAAGCCTTGGTGACTTTATCAAAAAAAATAAATCAGAGGGTTTTAAATGGTGACTGAGAGGGATTTGAAAATAGGTTGAGTGGCCTACATCAATTAATCTTCAGAGAGCTGGGGCTTTGTGATGATGAAGTGGCAGAGAAGTGTCAAAGACTAGTTACTGGGTTTTAGGAGAGAGAAGATATTAATATTTTTCCTTTCCTTTTTCTCTCGCTCACCCGCTTCTCGCAGTACAAATGGTAAAGAAATATTCACCTGGACTGAAGAGTTGCAGAGATAAAGGGGTAAATAAGCACCCACATCTCTTGGTAGGAATTTCTTTTAGGCTACTCACATGGCAACATGAATTGGGGTTGAACTTCCTCTCTTTGCCTCCATTTCACATCCTAATAGTGAGGATAATGATACACACACCGGGGGGGCGGGGCGGAGGGGGGTTATATTACTATCAGAGATGGACTCAAGGCACAACATTCAGATCAAGATTTCAAACACTTCTAATTTCGGGGGAGGGGGGGCGTAGAGAAGCCCATTTTAAAGACAGGGTCTGTTTGGAGGAGGGGAAAGTAGCCTGCAGTAGAAAGTACAGTGGGAAGTAATTGTGCTTGAAAAACTTCAGACAGGAGCATCACTGGAACATGAACTCTGTGTTCCCCAGAGGCCTGAGACAACGTGCAAATTGTTGCAGCACCAGCATTTCTCTGTGTTGATGTCAGCTGGTATCCTAAAAGGCCCACGCTCGCCAGGGGAGGGCTCCTGCCCTTCACGAGCACTGAACCTGGCTGCCTGCACCTATTCAGGGTGAAGCAGTCATACTAGCCAGTCTGAGGTGGCAGGTGAATTCTTGCTACTCATGACCCTGAGGTGATATTCAGGGACAGAACTGAAGAGATCAAATCCTATTTCTCTCTTAGTTAGTTAGATCGCATCGGTCATGGTAGTGTCCAGATGCTGACTGCATAGCACATCAAAGCAAAAGGCACATTCAACAAAAGGAAAGTGTACTCAACTACTAGGAAAAACAACGAGGCGTCCTTGTGACGCCTTAGAGACTAACACATTTGTAACTACTAGGCTGACTTGTCTAATCTCTTCACTGTTTGGGTATGTTCCTTGACATGTAAAAAAGCTGCCACCCACTAAATCTTTATTCTTGATGCTTGTGGAGGTGAACTGGACGTTCTCCAGAGCAGTAGATACCTGACTGATATTTCTGGTGAAGTTAGAAAACTGTAAGCCTATGTAGCATACAAAGCATCATCTCATATCTGTCTGAGGCAGAGGCAGTGGCAACTTTGGCAAGGGGTATATATGCTGCACATTATACACATTACATATAGGCCTTGTGGGGCCACAATCCGACCACTACTCATTGTGGGGAACCACTCTCTGCTATTCTGTCCTTTCCTTGCTTTCTGTGGCTCTGGGAGTCTGGAGTCAATATCACTAAAACCTTTTTACCCCAAGAATTCAGAGCTGCTAAAGGTGGATTCATAAAGGTGACTCAGACTATGAAATGAGCTTAGTCTATCCACCTGTCACTACTCCTCTGCCACAAGCATGTCACTAAAAGAGATGGCCATTCCTGAGTTTATCAATGATATGAATTGCTGCAGGTTATTGATAGAATACTAGTAATACTCTGCACTAATACAGTATCTTCCCTGGAAAGATCTTCAAACACCTCTCACTTCCTGCACTCTGAGGAAATAGGCAAGCACTGTGACAGTACAGTATCCATTTTCTGAATATCATGAAATAATTTTGGATAATCAACAGTCCGTTCATTGAAGGGCTGATCCTGTTTAGTTTAACAGAGTTTTGGGGAAATGAGGTTCAGATAACTGAGGCTGCATTGTATCCCCATTTTACAGTCTAGGAAACTGAGGCACAGATAAGCTGGATGACTTGCCCAAAGTCACATAGTGGGGGAGGGGCAGAGCCTAGAAGAGAAGCCTGGAATCCCAGTTCCCATTTTTGTGCTCTAAGCACTAGACCACACTGAGACTAGCAAACTCATCTTATGCCACATGCAGAATTTCAAACTCAAGTCCTTAAGAGAAAGAGCTGTGTGCTTTACCCACCCAGCCATCTTCCTCTTAGCTAGTTGTTTATGTTACAAACACCTAACCAGAATATCCTTGAGATACCTTGTTAGCTCAGTTATGGAAGGCCAAGCAGAGCTGATGTAGACACTTTACAGATTCCTAAGGTATTTTATGAAACCTGACAATCCAACCATTCTCCATTACATATGTTTTGTTTAGCTACTATTTGGAGAAGGGTGAAAGGGGGAGAAAAAGATAAATAGCTTCAGTTAAAATCTGAGGTCTGAGAAAAGTATTGAAAGCCTAAAGAGGGACCTTAGGGATTATGAAATAAAATGAAGAAGTTGGTAAATGAGGTGTTTGACTGAACATATACAGTTACCTGAAATAGCAACGGATTTTCCCAAATGCTTAATAAAAGCTGACAGCCCATATTGTTCTTCACTTTCTAGTTACGCTGCTACCCTGGGAAGCGTGCGGCCGAGGGATTGGAAGCCTAAGGTAAAGGCACCGAGACCAAAGAAACACAATCAAGAATTAAAGTGACTTAGAGGATGAGGGGATGAACGCCAGGGACTGGGGAGAAAAAAAAAAGACCTTGGGAGTGATGGAAGCACCAGGGCTTGGAGAAAGGACATGCTGCCACTCACCAATACCGACAGCAGAACGCAGGGAGCTCCAGATGGCTTTTTGTTTTAGTACAATAAAAAATGTAATCTGACAGGCGAGTGTGTGATGCTGGAAATAATATTTTTTTAAAGAGGAACCTAACAGCAGGATCAAAGGTATCCCTGACTGCTACAAAGAAAGGAGACCGTTTTTTCTTAATACAGTTGTGCGTTCATTTATAGCTTTAAAATGGCATTTCATTCCAGAAGTATAATATAAAGGGCACTACAGCTGTTTTCCAGTCTTGAAAAACAGATCTGAATTGGAAATTGGCCAGAAATGTTATAAGTTGGGGCTTCGAATAGAAGGTGATAACTTTGCCAAATAAATATGGATGTGGATTTTTTCTTCCTTCCCCTGAATATTTTTGCACTGTCATTAGGTGATGATATAAAGACACTGGCCTCCTGGTGCAGTTTAATTGCTCATATATAGAAAAATGATGAGCTCAGGCACTGACTAGGATACTGGCAGCCTTATTAATAGATGATACCCACTCTGAGTTTAATTCTCCGGCACAAAGAAAAACAGATGACCCCAGTGAGAGCCCAATTCAGCAAAGGACTTAAGCATGTATTTAAGTGCTTTGTTGAACAGAGAGGGACTTAAGCATCAGTTTACACTTAATCATATGCTTAAATCTTCTGCTGAATTGTGACCTGAAACACTAACAAGAGCTAGGTTTCATATTAAGTCAGCATTTGTTTTTAGATTCTTACATTTTTTTCTTTCTGGCTGATCTATAGCCCCTGTATTTTTTTTTATCCAGCACTAAATTATTCCTAGTGTAAATCCAGGTTACCTCAGGCTTAAAGTGTGAATTGTTTTAAGTAGCACAAGGTTCACTCCAAAATCCCAGATCTTAATTCTCCCAAACATCTAAAATTCCCCTTATTTATTTCTCAGACTTATCTCCATTGTGTTAAAGGGCACACAGTGTATGTCTTCACTCCAGAGTTAACTTGGGTGATCAGTGCCCAGATTAGCCTAACCCAGGTGTAAGCAGCCACGCTGCAAAGTCATACTCAAGTTAGTGTGTCCTCACTGACATTGCACTCACATGCGTGCGTCCCTAGGATCTCTGGGGGCACATCCCATGATTCTTTGTGCTGCAATAAACTGAGCCACTCTCTGATTCTTTCCCAGTGAATTGTGGGAGAACTTGTCTAGCCTTCTGGACACATGGGGGAAAATGTGGGAAGTCAGTTGAGGACCTTCAGCAATTGAATGGCTGAGACTCCATCCTCACTGCAAAGTCAGTGAGTTACCAGCCCAAGTGAAAGCAGCACCCTAGCTAGCCCAGTTTGAAAGCACCAATTAACTTGGGTGAGAGGGTTTTGTGTGTGGATGTAAAGGGAATTAGGGGCAACACCCAGGTAAGACCCCAAGTTCACTCTGTAGTGAAGACATATCATAAGATTGTGGAAGGTATTAAAGGGTGTATAGGGGACAGGGACAGATATATGAGGCACCCACTAAAGACAAGGAATGTCAGAAGGAACCAGGGGTGCTGGAACAATTTTTATAGTGGGGGTGCTGAGAAACATTGAACCAAACTGTAAACCCTGTATATGATGGAAACCACTTCAAGCCAGGGGTGCAGCAGCACCCCCAGCATGCCTAGTTCCAGCACCTCTGGAAGGAAAGCATCTAGACACAGTTGGTGTGAAGGCTTAGTAGGAGGTTGAGTAGCAGACTGAGGGCTTATTTATATGAACACTTAGTTCACGGCAATCTGGAGCCTGCTGCGTAGTAAGTGTCCACGGGGACCCTGCTACTATGCACTAAAAGTTCTGTAGTGCACTTTGATCTACTCTGCTTTGAAACAGGAGTAGATTAAAGCGCACAAGGGAACTTTTATTGCGCAGCAGCAGGGTCCATATGGACACTTGCTGTGCATCAGGCTAGTGAGAGGTAGATTTATACCCCAGCTTGCCCCTAACTACAAATAAGGGGGCTGCTGAAAGGGATTTGATGGCTTTCTTTACTGAGAGATTCTTTGCTATAGTGCTGCAGAACTGTTAGGGCCAAATTTCCAAAGCAGAACACAACAGAATGAACTCACCCATTTCACTCAGATATGCTCCTATTTGCTTGCATTGAAATAGCATTCTGTGCGTACAAATGTGAACTTTTGCTGACAAAAATCATGCACCTGCATTTTTCCTCCCTCATTTGATCCATTAGCCAGTGGGTTAATGCGGCACGGTTTCAGTGACTGTAAGTGGAGAAGTAAAGCAGCAAATGTCTCTAGATTTTTAAAATCTGGTGAGTGCATAGAATAGATACATACACATTAGACATGAGCCTAAGCGTCAACATTAAGATCCGGAATTCCAATCCCACTTTTTCCCCTCACACCAAAGTTGGCCCATTTCTAATTTACAACCTCAGGCAAAAGAAGAACTGCTAACTTAAAGATAAGCTTGTTATAATAAATACCATAAATATAACCAAAAAATAGACACCAAGAATGTTATATGCAAAAAAAACCAACACCACCTTACCATTCTTATTACTAAAAAAAAAAAAGAAAATACTAAGATAATGTAGGTAAAGAATCAAATACTCTTATAGTTCATACATTTCTCAGAAACATCTACATATGAACATTATTAACAGACAGTCCCACAACAACCTTACCTATGCCCTCTATATTTTTTTTTATTTTTCATGTAATACAGTTGTGTGCACATCAAGGTGCCAGGTCAAACCTAAGACCTTATTGCAAATCAAGGGGAAATTGTCTTTCCAATTTCCTAAGATGTGACCTTCAACTCCTAAAAAGGCTGACCATACATTTGGAAAGCTCACTTCACACGGTGCACATGAAGATTATCATTTGCATTCACCAAGGATTCTAAAGGCTCAACCCAATTCTCAAATAACTTCTGGTTATCATGTGACAGATGGTAGCTCGGAAGTGAAGCTACAACTAAATTGATGGCATCAGAAAAAGCAGGGTGTACAAATGGCTTGAGAAAAGGCATGATGAGATGTGACTGAACGGAATCCAGGGACTGCAAAGCAATAAAATGGGAAAAGACCTGCAATGCAACTGGATGATGAGAAAGTCTTTGTGATCGTTCAGTGAAAAGAGGAGTTAAAGATCATTGGAATGGACAAGACAATCTGGTGGCAGTGCAGAGCTGTGATTGCCTCCAACATGATGGGAGCTAGCAGAAAAACAAGGGGTAGATTAGTAGCATCCACTTTCCAAGGACTGGCTTAACCTGTAAGCTCATTTGGGCAAGGACTTTGTCTTCCTCTATATTTTGTACAGTGCTAAGGAATAATAATTATAATAATGGCTAAGACAGAGTGACCCTCGTACTTCATAGACTAAGCACAGTGGGGAAGAGAATAAGTGAAGACAATGGTAAAAGGATGAAAGTAATAGACAACTTTGCTTTAGCAGATAGCATTTTTGATGGACTGCATTTTTCTCTTTGAGTCAGTATCTACCCCAATGTCCCACAGCACACTATGCTGTGGGAAGTGCCATTATTCAGATGAGAAATAAAACTGAGATCGCAGCCACTTGTGGGCTTTAGATATTGCATGACACTTCTCACTGGAATGTTAACACTGATATCCAGGCCAAATTTCACTTTGGGTAATAACATTCAGCCTCATTCAGCTGGTTGAAAATGTTCCAAACTTTTTTTTTTTAAAAACAGGAAAATTGAGTTTTCAGCTGAATAAAAATGTTCATGAAAAGTGTCTGCTTTCCTTGAAAATTGTAGCTTCTTCAGCAGAAAATTGAAAACTTCCAAACCAAAACTGTATCAATTTTCAGCTGAAATTTTTACAGTTTTAGTGTTTTCACAGATTTTCATTTAAAAAGTTTAAATTTTCCCCAGGAAAAAAAAATGTTCCAACCAGCTGTACTCATTAATATTTTCCTGCAGTTTCAATTGGACATGAAATCTTTCACTTCCCCTCCTAAATGGCTACACAGAGTCAACGTCTGGTGTTTAACAGCTGCTTAGATGAAGAGATTCCTAGCTTTGCAAGGTAAGATATAAATGTGAGATGGAATATCATTACAGTACTAATGGCCTTCATCTCCAAAACTGCAAGCATCTACCCAGTGACTAAACAGAGCACCTCCATTAGCTCAGCCAGCAGAGGGAACCTGTACAAATGATAGGATCTGATTCCCTCCAATAGGAGACAATTGTACCAGAAACACATATACCAACCAGTTTGTTACAAAGAAGATGTTACTCATTAATGGAGAGCATAGGACCATCAAAGCCAAATAAGTGAGAGATCAGCTTGTCTAAGTGTAAGGCATGTTGCAATAATTAAATGTGGATGGAGCATTAGTAAAGAGTGTATAACCCAGCGGGCGGGATCAAACCTGAGACCTCTGGAGCTTAGTCCATGAGCCTCTACAGCATGAGCTAAAAGCCAACTCACTGTTAGCTAAGGCTGTAGAGCAGACTCATTAATTGCTCTCTAAGTGGTCTCGGTACCACTAGATGGGACAGAACACCACACCCAGAAAGTGTGTGGGTTACAACTGCACTAAACTATTCTAGGGAAACAGCCAAACTCTCACGTAAACAGTTCTGGGCTGAACTTTTTGTTCTCCAGAATTCAAAAACAAGTAGGAATTTACCATTCAGAAAATTCAACAGAGGCTATTTTTCAGTGGTTGATTCAACCAGCACTGCTATGACTTGATTGGTCCTGAATTCTGGTTGACTGACACAGGATATGCCCAGGCCAGGAGGCAATGAGAGATTCAAATAGGAAAATACACATAGGCAGCAGTTAAGGTTGGACAACATGGACCAGATCTCCATCTGGTGTAACCCTATATAGCTCCATTGAAGTCAATGAAGCTACACCTATTTACACCTGCTGAGGATTTGGTTCTATCTAGGTGGAAGCTAATGGAAGTTTAGATGGAAAGAATGCATAAGCTGACAAACAGAGGGTGAAAGTCTGCCTGCTTGGAAAGGACAGACTGACTACAAGCATTTATGGATAGAAACCTGCATCAGCTTTGTTTAATGGATCCTACCTCTTTATACTTAGATCAAACTCTCTAGTGCAGATAGTTTGTAGATGGCTATTTTCGAAGGATATTGATGTATAAGTCACATTTTGTATGCATCCTTCACTCTCCACCCCCCTCTTCCAGTCCTACTATTACTGAAGCCTGAGAATCTTAACCCCAAGTGAACATTCATTTGTATCCTGGGAGTAACTAAGTGTACTCTGGGCTCTGAATTCACACATCCAAAGATTTTCTAAAGGTTATGCAAAGGTTAACAAACAATTAATATGTTGGATCAGCATGCTAGCTCTGTTTGCCTAATTTCTGAAATCCAAAGGCTATCAGGCAGCTCAACAGCATGACTCGAAAAGCTCCAGTTCTCTCAGTGCATTTATACTGATACTTCGTTCTTAAATCCAATTCCAGCATGTTGGGTAATTTTTAGTGATGAAGATAATGATAAGTAGCGATGTCCCACCAAGCATCCATTTCTTTTACCTTGGACATTTTTAAAGTTGTCTCATCTCAAAATATACGCCATGTAGGCATTTTGCATGGTGACGTGTTAGTCTTTATACACCAGGACAGATAGATGGGGTTTTTTTGTATTTCTATAAAATCTTTTATTTTGTTACAAGCTCAGATACTACGGTGATGAGCAGAGTATAAACACATAGATGGATTAGATGGACTAGAATAGATCAATCTGAGGTCCTCCAAGCTCTTTACAAATGTTAATTGAGTTTCAAAGTACTCAGTAGAGGCAATAGATAGGAAAACTGAGGCACAAAGAGATTGCCCATGGTCACATGGTGAATCAGAGCTTCGAATGGAACCCAGGAGTCCTGATTCCAATCTCTTGCTGAAATTACTGAGTAACACTCCCTCCAAGAAACATTTAGAGGCCAGGGCCAATATCAGAATAGGCATTGTGTGTTTTTATAAAAGCCTTGCTTGTATTATTCATTACATCTCAGATTATTAAAATTGAAAATAATTTTAGAAAATAACTTTACTTCTCACCATGTCTGCTAGCGATTTGCTGTTGCCATTCACTCATCTTGGATGGTAAACTAAACCGGTCCATTTCATTTTTAGTTTTACTCAGTTTTACTTTCAGGCTTCTCATGTACTAGCACAGTTTTGTAATTTTGAACTTCGAGAACCCCAAAGGAAATTTTAAATCCAACCCAAATCCATTTTCATTTAAACTGAAAACACTTCATGAAATCTTTTATTTATATTTTGGAATCCTAAATACTGGGTTTAACAGAATTAACAGTGTCCCTTTCACTGCTTCAAAATTAAATGGACCAGAATAAGAAACATTGTAAAACTCTTGCACTTCTGCATTTAGGTTTCTAAAGGACATTTTCAAGACACAGGACCCGATGCTGCTCCTGCTGAAGTCAGTGGCAGTTTTGCAATATACTTAAATGGAAAACATCAGGCCCTTAATAAGTATTGGTTTGGAAATGCAGATGTATTTCTATCAAAATCCTAATAATATCCTAGAAAGTCCTAAGGAAAAAGTGAATTAGATGAGGAATTAGAACAGGACTTATATTAGATCTCTTATTAGAGGGTTAGGCACCCGGAACATATAGAACCCAGAACTTGTCAACAGAATGTTTGCAACAATTTAAGTGATTACTCATTCCTGCTTTGCTGAAGTGTTATAGGTACGTGTCGTGCAGGATAAACAATGAGGTATCACACTCAATGGAATTCTCTAGACATTTATGAGAGAGTCAAATGTCATGTACACAGAATGGAGTTTCTGTAACCCAGCATCATTCTTCCATGTTATACTTCAAATCTCTAACAAAATGTTGGGAAGGAGAGTAGGGCTTACTCCTGAAAGGTTCTGGAAACTTATAACTTCACTTGACTTCAGCGTGAATGGGGGATGTTCAGCACATCTCAGAATCAGGCTACTAGACCTACAAGTAGAAACACTGGGCCCAATCCTCAGTTGGTCTAAATCTGTGCAGCTCCATTGATTTCACAGTGGTTTGTACCAGCTGAGGAATTAGCCTACACATTCTAACCTGATGGAGGATGGATGTAAGGAGAGAAAAAAATGAATAGTAAAAGGAAATTCATGGCCTATATGAGGCACTGGCTGCCTAGGAGCTTGGAAGTGCTGAGGTCAATTTGAACTGACCCATGTTCAATTCCCTGCTCTGCTACAGACTTCCTGTGTCACTTGAGGCCAGATCTGCAAAGATATTTAGTTGTCTAAAGATGCAGATGGGCACCTCGTGGAATGCTTAACAGAACCCAAGGACCTAGCTCCCACTGAAGTCAATGGGAGTTAAGCACCTGGGTGCATTTTTAAAGTCCCACTAGGCACTGATCTGCCTAAATAGCATTAAAAATCTGGCCTCAGTTCCCCATCTGTAAACCAGGAATAGTAGAACCTGTGAGGATAAATACATTAAAGACTGTGAAATGTTCAGATACTTCGGAATTGGGAACCATATATGTACCTGTGGATGGGAAGGAGGACCAGAAGGGGTGTGGACAACGCTATCCTGAGGGGGAGTTAGAGTTGATGCAGGCAGAGCTTCACAAGTGGGATTCTCTCTCTTTTTAGGAAGTCATAGATCCCCTCCCTTCGCCCCTCTGGATAAGTTGAAAGGAAGCAGAATTTTACACAGTATAGAAGTTATGCAACTTACTTTGCAAGACATTCCAAGTGGGGGTCAGAGATGGATGCCTTTTATTTTACTTTTTTAATATAGCTCCTCAGGCCCTAGCAATGGTGATAGTGACACACAAAGATATTAGACACAGAGCAGAAGATGGAGACCAAGAAATTCCTTGTGTCTCAACAATGTTTAGATTAACTTATCAAAGCAGCACTTGGAGGAATGGATTCATGAAACTTGGGATCTGGGCTCTGCTCCCAGAGGGCCAGGATGATGCAGTGAGTATGAGCAAAGCAGCAGGTAGACTGCGCAGCCCAGCACAACTGACAACTGCTGACCAGCTGCCTGCTGGAGTGGACTCATGCTCAGAGGGCTGCCTCTTGGGAGGAAGAGCAAGGGCTCAGGAGTGGGATAAAGTCAAGAGCACACTTAGGGCCTGGGGGGCTGGAAGACAGGTGCTGTTGCAATTGCTGATGCAATTTTTGTGACTCAGGGCCCAGTTTACTCCTAATCCTCCTGCTAATACCAGTGGAATCTATATTATTTTTTTAAACCACCACTCTGATCAGGCAGTTACAAAAAAATAAACAGCTGCCATTTTGCTGGAGTACACTATAAAGACATGTGGGAGCTGCCCACAGTAGCAGCTCTAATAACTAAACAACATTGTTCCAAGAGCTGTGCACAGAAAGCAGCCATTGCTACTTCTCTATTAGACACATAATTGCAATGCTTAATACCTGGAAAAGGACAACATGGACAGGGAAAGACAAGCTGGACCTGAACCTCTGAGGTGCAGAGTGCCCGCTGCACTCCTATCAACTTCTAAGGGTGTTAAGCACTGGGTATGGCTAAGACTAGCGAGGGAAAATATATCTGCGAGTTGCAGTAGAGTGTGTGCGCCTTTACAAGAAACCAGACAAATAATTTCCTTCCTAATTATTTTGCCAGGAACCGATATAAGAAAGAGCCTGGATTTCCCTGGATTAAATTTCCAGTAGGTTATATAAATTATTAAGGGAATGTTAATGGGAAGTGGGATATTGTGGCAGCAATAAAAAGTAGATGCTGGATAGGAGAGTTTGCAAATATCTGACAATTAGCCTGGTATGAAACTCAAACTGATCTATGCAGCAGCAAATGGCCCCTAGGAATATATCATGCCTTGTCCAACATGATTAGTACTTAGCTGATGGAATTTATACACGTTACAAAGACACCTATATTGTTAGATATTAGATATAATAGCTGGCTGTTAAACCTACCTACTTGTATTGAGTGGGGCTGATTTCTTTTCAATGCCTCTCTTTTCAGAGGTCTGAGAAACTATTGTCACCAATATATAGTGAAAAATTGGCAATTGTTCCCTTCCTTTTCCTCATTGGTAAACTTGCTTGTTTTATTCCAGGCATTATTGTTATTATTTGTATTAAGAATTTGTATTTAATAGGTAGTAGGTTTACAAGAAAAGAAAGTACTTCATACAATGTACAGTCCACCTGTGGAACTCATTGCCATGGGATGTTGGGAAGGTCAAAATTATAAATGGGTTAGAAAAAGCATCCGATAAGTTCATGGAGCATAGGTCCACAAATAGCTATTGGCCAAGATGGTCAGGAACACAACTTCATGCTCCAGGTGTCCCTAAACCTCCAATTGCCGGAAGCACCTGGCACTGGCCACTGTCAGATAATGGGTTAGATGGACCAGTGATCTGACCCAGTACGGCCATTCTTATGTTGTATTACGGTAGTGCCTAGGGATCAGGGCACCATTGTGACAGGGGCTGTAGAAATAAGAGAAAGGGCATGCTGTGAAGAGTTTACAATAGACAAGACAAAGGGTGGTGGGGGGGGAAAGGATGCAACATACAAGCAAAATGAATAATGTGATGGTCTGCAAATGTCATGTTAGTTCAGTGATTTTGGGGTTTTTTTGTTTGTTTCGTTTTGTGGGGCAGGCACATTATTGGGAGCAGATTAGCTAAACAGAGACAAACACAGGGGCGAGAGGGGACGCTGAAAGGAGCGGGTAAGGGGGGAAAAAGGATGCAGGCTGAGTCTGAATCCTTGGTCATCAAAATCAGGATGCAAATGTAGAACATTAGACTGTATTAAAGTAACCTGATCAACACTGGTGCTTTGTTTTTTGCAGTCTGGGATGTGGGTTTGCTTTCCTTAAGGATCATTAACCCTTTACTTTGAGGAGAAGGAAGAGAGAAGTGTCACTGCCCCTTTGGAGGATAACAGCTCTTGCTGCTGGCCTTACAGCTTGTAATGATAGAGAAATGCAATCAGTAACCATGCAGCAGTGTCACAGCCGGGCTCCTAATGACAGTTGGGAAGGTGACTTGTCAGTGGATGGATGAGACAACTCGTTTGTCAGGCACTGAAGCCCCTCATGTTTCCACTGTCCCACTCAGTGCTAAGCGACAGCCAAATGCAAGGAATGCTTAGGCATGTAGTCCTTGCTCCTTCTTGCTATACTGTAGCTGCATTCCAGGGAAAGACAAGATAAGATGCCTCACAGGCAGGGTTCCTTAACCTGGGGAAAGGCTGAAGTCACCTTACCACTGGCTGTATCTCAGTGTGAGAGAAAATTTTTGACTAAAGGGAAGGAGAAGCAAAATACACAAAAAGCAAAATGTCCTGTCTCTCTCTTGTTAATTATAATCCAATTTATATTTTGGGTAGGAAACCTGTCTTTCAGTTTCATTTAATGGTTAGTTTCTATTTCAATTCTTCTTCCACTCTATTCTCTTTTATAATGTTCAGTCCAGCTGGGTGATGGATTGATAAAGGATCATCTGGCCAGGAACTGACTTGCTTGGAATGGCTAGCACGTGCACCTAACTTCTCTATCTTTTTAAATATTTCAGTTATTTGAGATCTTTATTTCACATTTCGATTTCCTGTAGTACAGTAAATTTATCTTAGTCACTCAGTCAACTTCTCTACTGGCTCTTCCTCCCCCTTATCTTTTCTTCCTCTGTACAACCGAAAACATCTACATTATCTTTGCTGCCAATAAACCCAACTGGTGGTAATCCACAGATCATTTTGATAGGACAGCATCCAAGTCAAAGGCAGAACTTTGAAGTACTGTGTTTGTCATGGGCTGTGAGCTCATTGTTTAAACCCAGCACCTACTTATTTCAAGGTGAAATGTATTTTACAGTCTACTGAAGTAGAAATGTTCTTGGATGCCTGCTGAGCGAAGATGGCACCTTCAAGGTCCAAGAAAGATTTGCAAGGATTTAATTATTTTTTGTAGTTAGAAGTTTTGCCCCATCTATCTATCTAGTTTCTAAGGGATTGTCTACACTTAAAACACTGCCGTGGTGCAGCTGCGCCGCTTCAGTGTAGACGCTACCTATGCCAACGGGAGGGGGGTCTCCTATTGGTGTAGACACCCACTTCCCCGAGAGGCGGTAGCTAGGTCAGCGGGAGAATCCCCTTGACCTAGGTCAGCGGGAGAATCC
>NW_020664582.1:12276018-12465292 GCF_002925995.2 Terrapene triunguis
CTAGGTCAGCGGGAGAATCCCCTTGACCTAGGTCAGCGGGAGAATCCCCTTGACCTAGCATTGTCTACCCTGGGGATTATGTTGGTTTAACTATGACGCTCAGGGGGGTGGATTTTTCACATCCCCGAGCGATACAGTTATGCTGACCTAATTTTCTAGTGTAGACCAGGCCTTATATGGCTGCCATCACCATACTGCCTAAGTAAATACAATAGTGAATTTAGCCACCTACCACCTCTGTGAGGTAGGAAGGACTGGTGGAGAACTGAAGTACAAAGAGATTAAGTGACTTGCCTAAGGTTACACAGGAAGTCTGGGCCAAGAACTAAACCCAAGTCTCCTGAATCCCAGCCCAGTGCCTTAGCCTGAAAACCACGCTTCTTCTCTTAAAATCAAAAGCAGCCCCAATGTAAGTGGGTTCATTTACGTCAATGGAATCGCACCCACTTATATCAGGAGTGGACAGATTCAAATTCCTGGGGCCAAATCCTAATATATTTGATCTGGGTTACAGCTAAACAGAAAAATGCCGTTTTTTCTGCATCCCATCAGGGTATGGCACAAGACAGTGAAAATTTCATGGGGTCAGTTAAACTGAAATCTTACTATAACCATGCTGCTGATCCTGAACCCCAGCCCTGATTCAAGTTCTTCCTAAACAACATATAGAACCAGGGGATTTAACCCCCAAGAGGCAGGAGGGTAGGCAGTAGCAGCAATTAGCATGCAGACTGTCCGCTTCATTGGCCCACTCACCCCATGGTAGAGGTATGAACCCAGCAGGTAGAGAGACGCAGCCATGGGTTAATAAAGATGAAGAATAATAAAAAGAAGAACATACCAGTCGCCATCAAATAATCTGCCCCAAGGAAATGAAAAGCTGTAAACCACAGCATAGGCCCGGCTGCCCTCAGGGTGACTTGAGACATTTTGGTCACTATTGACTGGGCTCAACTCAGACCAGTGACCTAGAGGTGAAAGATACCTGGATCCCACTGAGGAGACACCCAGTCTCTTAATCTACACGTAAAAATCTTTTACACATTTTTTAACTTCTGAGCCATTAAATCACTCTCCGCTTTCCTCCCTCCCCCACGAAGAATGCTACACTAGTGAGCTCAAGTGGATGCCAAGGTCGCAGCTTTGAACTTGAAGCGAGCTGCATTGCCTGATGAGACACAGGAGAACGGCGTACACTGTACATTTCAACCTCTCTTCTGGAGTATCCGTTGCTCATTTCCCAGCCCTGACAGAGGCTCAGCATGTCCACATGCAGTCACCTGCGAACATTTCCCATTACAGACACATCTGCCTCCCGTAGACTCGTTCACAAGAAGAAATATGAACAGTTTAGATCTGAGCAGGCGAGGCCTGCTGTGGTGCTGTCAAATGCTGTATAAGGGAGGGCGGGGGGAGAGTCCGATGTTCTGACTCTCAATGCTTCAAACTAGTAAGAGACCTTCTCCCTCTTCCTCCCCTCCCCACAGCTCTTCGCTCTTCAGTCAGACGCCAGAGACCCTCGCCGGTGGCACCCAACCTTCTCCTTTTGCTGTGTTCACACCAGTTCGGGATGATAAGATACCATGACATAACAAGATAATTTCTCATTTTGCATCAAATGACGGTTTGAGAGATGACTAATATAATCTCTCCCCGGGAGTTTGTGATCCACACTTTGCCCTTGAATGCTGCTCAAAATCACTGAATGCAGCAAAGCTGGAGCTCTGTGGATCAACTGCTTCATATATTTGGTTGGCTGGTCTCTATATGCCCAGCTTTTTGAAAACAGAAGAGTGGGCATCTCTAACTATTTCTATGATAAAAGAGTTTGCATTCCAACCAACTGAAGAGGATATTTATAAAGGCGGAAGTGAGGGCAGCAGCCAATGTGTCCAGCTTTTGCACTTCTATAACACCTGCAGTCTGAAGATCTCAAAGCAGCTTATAATTGAATAACACCTCACACGCACACGTTCCCATTGCATCACTTCCTTTTCCTGCTCCCTCCCACATCAACCTGTATAAGTTACACTCATTTTGCACACCCCATGAATGACAAATCAGTGCACGTTACACTACTTTACCACTTACACCACTTATTTGATTGACTTGCAACCCTGTTTAACTGGAATTTTGCCCAGATACTTTCAGGTCTGAATTTGGCCTATTGTCTCTGACTCTCAGAGCTTGCTACATAAACTGGGTAAAGAAACAATAAAAATCATAAGAGATCACAGAGAGGAAGATGAGCATATCACAGTGATGGATGGATACACACGTACATACCGGGGAGCATGAATAGCCCATGTGTTTAATATCTCATAAATCTCATTGCAGATACCCTGAGATCTAAAGAGGGGCCCAGGCTAGACTCTTTTATCAGTGTCATCCTGAACTTTGGAAGGATCAGCTAAGTAGAACTTGGATCAGAACTATCCCTGGGTTTGATTTTAGTTCTGCAAAACCAAAACCCAACGGATGAGGTTTTATAAATACAAAGCCAAGAAAACACCTGGTGTTCTTTTGTCTTTTTCCAGAATTAACAGCCTCATTTGTGGCATTTCATCACTTTCATTTTCAAATCCAGCTGGAACCAGGAAGAAACATTAAAAATGTTTGGTTTGAATTCTGATGAGGGAGAATCCTAACTGTATTTGATGCAATTTGCCATTTCCCTACTTTTTGGAAGCTGTGTATCTATTTAGTTACTTGTATGGCCCCCATCATCATAACATCCAAGCTCCTCATAATGAATTCATCCTCGCAAGCACCCCCCCGTGAAGTAGAGAAGCATCATTAATCTCCCCAGTTTCACAGATGGGGAATTGAGGCACTGGGAGACTAAGCTGCTTGCCCCAGGTCCCCAGGGAGTCTGGGGCAGAGCCGGGAACTGAATGCAGGTCTCCTGCGTCTCAGTCCAGAGCCCCAAACACAAGACCATCCTTCAAGAGAAAGGGAGCAGCATTCAGGGGCTCCCCTCTAGCCCCTGATCCCAGGGGCTATTCAGCTCTGCAGTAAACATGAGCATAGGCAGGCCTTACTAGAATGTTCCCATTCTGTTCCACGCCTTTGTTTCTTAGACTCCACTGTGCAGCTAGAGAGAGAGAGAAAAAATAATTGGATAGGAGTTCAAAATAAAATGAAATGGACTCTTATGTGTTCCTCTTAATAACCAGCCATCTTGAGTTTAAAGGGGTTCACTATATGGGAAGGTCTAAGCCAGCAGGTCAAATCCCTGTTTGTTTTCATTTTTGCTGGGCGTAGTCAGCATCCCTCAGATTGACAGCGGGAGCAGGCCGTGCACACAAGCAGTTTTCCTGCTAATCAATTTGACTGACATTGGGAGCAGCAAGAGAGAGGGAAACCCATCACCCTTCCCCAACGTCATCTCATTTGCGAATGTCAATTAGATGATCCAGGCTGGAGTTGAATTTGCTCTGGGTTAAGGAGTAGGGGAACAGCCTAAAGGCTAATAGAGTAAAATGCTGTTATGCTGAGTGTGACTCTCAGATGGGCAGTAGAAAAGAAGGGCGGAATGACATTTTGCCAGCCTGTATTTGTAAGGGTTTAAATGATTCCAACCACTCCCTGATTTTCAGAAGCAGCCTCTGATCTTGCACCTGCAACTAACTGCAGAGGCCAAATAATGTGGATTAATTTTCCACTTAAGTGACTGTGGGCACAAATCAAGTAGTTGTCAAATGTCTACATGCTATAAAAATGCATGAGCAATTTTTTGTGGATGCAAAATCAGAGGCCCAGGAGAGCTTTCTGCATACCAGGCCACAAAGAGGGAGAAAGGGAAGGATGAAAAAAGAGAGAGAGAGAGATTAGAAGACTGTATCCTAAATTTGAAGTAGTGTGAGCAGATGAACGTTTCCATCTCTGGCTACTATTATTCTAATAATATGGGTGTTGCCATTAACATATCCATGTTTACCACACTCTGGTGTCTGTGATCCAGCAGTACTTTCCTCTGCTAAGAAGAGAACACAAGTGTGATATCTCAGATACTAGTGTGGGGTAATTGGTGACTATTTAATGGTGACCATGTTACTTAGTGTTTTACACCTTCAAAGCAGTGGACAACCATCACCATTAGGTCACCCTAATTACCCCTGTGAGTCTGTTGAGTATCACTATCCCTGCTTTACAGATGAAGAAGCAGACACAAGTTTTCAGTGACCTGCCCAAAGCCACCTCTGAGCTGGAATTGGAGATCCTGGCTCACAGTCCCATGCTTGGTCCACTAAGACCGTGCTGCCTCCTCTGTCTCTTTCTCCTAATCACACACCCACTATCAGCCACCCTTTACAGAGCGTTTCCGAGTGCTGCTGCCACTGCTGGAGTGCAGGGTGTAATTCATCAACAGCACGGTGGGTGGTGCCACCAGCGGGAGGCTCTGCTGGACTCATTATCACTGCCAGGAACTTCGGCGGGGACAGATTCCCCCTGAGACTCTGAGTCAGAGAGGAAGATTTGCTGGAATATTCCCTTCTGACTCAGACTCTTGGCTCAGGAGAGGATTCAGTCATCAGGCTTATGGGCCTGGGCTCTCTATTTCTTGTTTTCTCCCACTTGTTTATTAAGCAAACACTGTAATTGTGAACTATGACACGGCAAAAGCGTACAACTGTTTCACTGTCTATGCCCGGGCCCGAGGGATAGGCAGTAAAAATATACATTTTACTGGAGTCAGAGGCTTCAGTGGGCTTTGGATCAGGCCCACTGAAGCCAATGAGTGTCACTCCAGTGGGATTTGGAGCATATGCAGTAAAACAGGCCCCGGGGCACTAGCGATGTGGCCAGCTAGAACATGAAACTAACAACTCCTTTTGAAAACAGCGTGGTGGCTCTGACATGATCCTTTCAGTAAGGTTCCACAGCAGGCCAGTCAGAGTTGAGCATGTAGAGGTGGAGTTTAAACACTGCTATACTGGGGGCTTTATTGTACAGCAGGAAAGTGCCTGGGAAGAGTGTCCTAGCCACTGAAGGGCCCACACAAACACAGCAGGGCTTCCCACACCCACAATCCAAAGGAAAGGGCTGTTACAGCCAAGGGTTAAAGTGCAGCTCACTCCAGCCAATTTCCACACAGAAAGAAGGAAGCCGCTCTGGTTCCAAACCTCTTCCTAACAATCCCAGCCCAGACTGCCCTGTCTGTGCCATGCTTACACTCCAATCGAACACCACAAGGAGGAAGGGTTCACATGTGGGCACAGCCCAAGTTCAAAGGGATGGGGATAAAAGTGGCTCTACACCATCTCTGCAGTTCCCCTTCTCTTGGAACCAGGTGGGGGCCAGTTTAACCCCTCCCCCGCATGGCAACATAGAGCAGCCTCAGGACTACTCTAATTTGCACCTGGCTGCCTCTGACTCCAAGGGGCCATTCCAGCAGCTGGGGATCTCTAGGTAATAATACAAGAGCTTTTGCCAAGCACTGATTGCCCAAAGGAAACCAGAACTTAGTCTAGATATGTGCGAGTGGATGGGAAAGGAGTGAATTTACATGGGGGCGGGGACATTTTTCTTTTTAAACGAGACAAATTAACCAAAAAGAAGAGTGGTGAGGATGGGGGTGGAAATATCCTGTTATTCTATCCAAATATCCCATTAAGTGACTTCCCTTCTGGAAAGGTCTGAAAGAGTTAAGGCGGCTTTCTTTCTGTCTCACAGGCTGTCAGCTCTGCTGGTGTGCCATGTGGCGTCCCTGCCGACACTAAGCAGTCACATGAAACAGACAGCTGTGCAGAAGCCATCACGTCATGAATGACATTTATGAGTGTGTGTATAAAAGTCCCAAGACATTTGGGCTTCTTTGTCCTTCCCCAGTACAGCCCTCACTTTCCCTTCCTGCCCTCCCAAGTCCAGCTGGTAACTCCTTTGCTTTAAAAGCAAAACTGCAGGGAGAGAGAACTGCGGCCGACTGAGAAATGGCAAGCGAGTCCAGCATCAGCTCACAAGGGACTTTGCAAGTGTCCTCTCTCTTCTTATATCTGCTGCAGCCTGAAGGGCGTTGAAGGGGTTAACCCCACGACTGCCCTCTCTGACATCATCATGGTGCCTACAATCCAATAACTGCACCAGGACGAGAAAGTTTGCATTTGGGCCGTCTGCACTTTGCTGTTGCTTGTTAACCCTTTGAGGGCACTGAGCTTTTCATGTATTTTCAAAAGGATGGGGCTCTGAGTACATTGCTTCCAGTGGTGCCCTCTCCACCAGACTTCAGTCCTCCCATCCTCCCCGGCCTTGGCTAATTCCTCTTATTCGCCCCTTGAATTTCCAGAGAGGTCACAAATACGAGAACATTTTCCCCCCTACAGCACAAAAGTTTAAATGTCTCTGCAATGAAGAGTGGAAATGGAGTCTGAGATGCCATGGGAAACATCATCCCTAATAACAGCTTCATCATCCCCATGATCTGACTGGGGAGCAAGCAAATAAAAAGCCCTAGCTAAAATAAAGCTGTCTTCTTGTTATTTCTATTTTCATTTCAGCACTGTCTGAACACCACAATCTTGCTGGACTCTGACGGATCAACTAGTGTGAAAACAGCACCCCCTGCTGGCAAATGTTCTGCACAGGCTCAAGGAACCTAAGTACTGGGACTGCCAAACCTGAAATGGACGGATTTATTGTTGATAGAGGTTTGATGAGAGAAAGAATGGTCTGCTTCACTGGCAGCATTCAGCTACATCTCTCACTTCTAGGCTAGATTCTGTCATCGATACCAACAGCAAAGTACATGGGTAGGGATAGTCAATTATTTTTGGTCAAGGCCAAATTTCTTGGTCAAGGTTTAGTCAAAGTCTAGACTCCAGAGAAACATTTTTCACACTGCAATAATAATGATGATGATAAATAAATAAATACAAAGATTTTGGAGTCTGTTTAATAGCATCTGACGGTCCAGATTTTCCCCGAGGTCCACTTATTGACTACCCCTGTACTAGGGTATGATGCTCCATCCCCAGCCCACAGTATCTTCATTTGAACAGGACTTTAAAGTAAAAGAGGTAATTGGCCTGCTTATTTTTGACTGTACTGCCATTTTTAAAGCATCAATAAGATATCAGTGAACAAAAAGAGAATTCTATCATGTATTCATACACACACACACACACAGAGCAGATAGGTAAAAATTTTGTTCTGAACATTACTCACCAACTTTTCAAAAGCAGCTTCTGACTTTGCCAACCCAAGTTTATGTTCCTGCAAAACCCTAAGATTTGGGTCCTGCAGCCTGCAATTGCCCATTCCAATTGATAAGTTCTGATAAGAAGTGAAGGGACTCTAGTGATTACAGCAGGACAGCGAGTCAGGTGTTCTGCTGTGCCACCCTTTTACTGTGTGACCATGGGCAAGTCACTTGATGTCTCTGTGACTCTGTTTCCCCACATGGGAAGGGGGAAATTAGCACGCTATGCCACAGTGGTTACAAAATCTTAATTGGTTAATGTTGAAGCATGTTGAAATTCTCAGATGGAAAATCCAAAGTATTATTGTGTGTATTTACAGTGTATATATTTTATATGGGATTTTTAAATGCCTCAGGCAGGCATTCTGGGGCCAAAATCAATTGAGTTTAGTCATCTAATGGCATCTCACCTCCTGAAGGGTGGAAATATACCATGAGAAGATCTGAACTCTTGTTGTTTCAGACCCATAAATAGCTCCTTGGCACATGAAAACACACAAAAATAAATATACCTAGATATTTATATTTATGTTCCTTGCCGTGTGATTTGCACATGCAAGTGCCATATGCAGGAGCGGATTTTGTGTATGCTAAAAAATTGGGTGTGAAAAACTGAGATAGTAATTTAATATGGCATGTTGAGTTTCATTTGAAAACTTTCAATTAGTCTACAGTCAATTACTCTGTGACTTTCAATTAGTCTACAGTGGGAATCTTGGAAAAAATTCACTAAAAGGTTGAGTCCAATATATTGATGCCAACTAATTATTAATAAGAGAACAATCCTGCTTTGACACTGGGTGGGGTAGATTACATGGTATAAGTAGTCTCTTTATTTTATAACCTCTCTGGTTCTAGGATTTGATAGTCTACAGCTTCAGTCTTTATAAGAATGAATATTCAGTCATGCTAGCTAGGGTTTTGACATGCTGGTACGTTCCCACATAAGTAGCTAACAAAAGGTTTCTTTTCTCTCTTTCTGCAGAATGCAAACAATTCTTGGCACTCTATTTTTTTTTTTTTTTTTTTTTTAAAAAGTTTTTTAAAAATTCTTGGCTATTTTTTTTTTTTTTTTTTTTTTAAGTAAAAAGCTTTTTAAAAAATACCCACCAATCTTGTCTGCTATGAAATACATGACCTTTCACGTCTCTCAAAAATCACTGGGATATTACATGCAAATTTCAGTTTTCATTAAAATACCCATTATCTCAAAATCCCATTAATATTCACTATGAAAGAGTACCTAGGAAAAATGGAGAAAATCCTTATTCTGGTTGTATCTTTATGCCTTTCCTTGTGTCACTGTCTTTTCCCAACATTCTCTGTCTTCCTCCACAGTCTTTACACAGCCTATTTAAATGCAGGATTGTGTGTAGCACTTTATAAATAGAATTAGCAATCACAAAAGGTGTGGGACCGATACCCCTGGAAGCTGAAGTCTTCTCTCTGTCAACAGTACAGAGAGCACCAGTGCAAGCTTCCCCACCAATAAGCCTCAACCCCAAGCTGGGAAAACCACCTCTAGGGGCAACTTCACTCAGTGGTCCTTGGCCTCTGCTGAAACTGCCAATTAGTGCTAGCTTTGGTGGTGATTTTAGTGATACAGAGCCCTGTCCACCAGGAGAGGGGCTGAGACCACCAACCTCATTTCACATAAGCCACCAGATGGATACAACTTTCAATCAGAGCTGGATTAAATCAGAAATCTAGAGATGAAAAGCTCTCTAGCCCATTACCATTTATCTGAGCCATCCAGTCCCCCGGAATTAAGCATGGCAATGGGGTTCCCAATAAATATGTCTACAGATCAGTGATTTATTCATAAGGGGAGCCATGGAATTTCCTAAACCCTCTTAAATATCTGTTTCCTGGCTCCAAACAGTCAATAACTTGCCAGCAAGGGAACATATTTGTCCTCTCCTCAATATCTGTTTTCTGCTTTTCATTATAATTTGCTAAATAATACATTACAATGAGTTATTTATCACACTCAGCAGCTTCAAGATCTTTATGTGGCTCCCCCTCCCTAGGAACTTCACAGATAAATCACTTACACAAATATCTGACTGGCACTGCCCTAGTTCTGAGTTTTCTCTTCACGTGTACAGCACCTGTGTGCATTGGCTGTGAGGCTGCATTTAAGACCCATTCGTCACTAAATTAAACAGCAGCTCTTTGCCCCGGGATACTGATGTCTCTCTCTATTACTCTTCTACTTGTGGTCCTTCTATGGATGCCAGGCAAAGGGCAGGGGGAAATAAAAATAATGAGAGAGAGAATAAGGGTGGGGGGGGGGGGAAAAGGCACTTGGAAAGTGCTGCTAGGAGCGCCGTTTCTTCTAGTCCTAGACACTCAGACGGAATCAGTGGAAAATACTAGCCTGGTGCCCCAGGAAGGTGGAATCATATATTGAAATAATTGCCAATTTGGTTTGTGGTCTTTGGGATTTTTGTTATACTCTTTAAGGAAGGCTGGATGGTCTGGGCCAGTGTAATTAATGGATCAAGTGCCAACTACATTGAATACCACATTTTGATCTATGAATCTGCACAACAGCTGCGCTCCTCGGGCACAATGCAGATCACAAAGCCTATGACAAAGGGTGAGAGAGCTGGGGACACATATTTTCAATTGAGGGGATCTAGCTATGGAACAAATTCCCTGAGGAGATCAGGCAAATCCAGAGTCTGACCACCTGCACAATACATTGCAAAGCTTTCCTTTTTGAGAAGCCCTTTCACCACAAATGACACTCACAATTCAAACACTCTTTTTATTCCCCAACCCCTCTCTTCCCGCAACTGCCTTCCCTACAAAACAAATAGTGTCAGAGATGCGGTGAAGGCCACAAGGAACTTTGTTATTAGTAAGGCACTCAGACACTGTGGTGCTGGGTGGCAGTATAAAACTCGACAGGTGCGGCTACGCTGCAGCTCGGTAATTCCCGGCTTGGGTAAACGTACGCACGTTCGCTCTGATCACGCTAGCATGCTAAAAATAGCAGTGTGGCTGAACGAGCAGCGGGGAGAGTTAGCTGTCCTGAGTGCAATACTCTCCAAGATGCTAGGTACGAACTCGGGTGGCTAGCATGAGTCGCCACTCATGTCGTCTCAGCCACGCCGATCTGTCTGCCAGAGCTGGGAATTACACCTCCCAACTGCAATGGAGAGATACCCTAAGACAGACAGGCGGACTGTGGTTAAGGCCCTGGCTTGGAACTCAGGAGACATGGATTCATTTCCCAGCCTTGACACAGATTTCCTGTGTGACCTTGAGCAAGGAACTTACTTCCTGTGCCTGAGCTCCCTATTTGTAAATTGGAGATAATACTTCTTCCCGTCGGCCGCTTTAACTTATGTAAGGGACTGCTTCAGTCCCCCCCATTAGCCCAGAATCCAGAGCGTGCAGAGGGGGCTTACAGGACCACCTTTGTCCCTTGTCCCAAGAGGCACAGCCCTGAATCTGTTCCTCAGTCTTTGGTTTCTCTGCTAAAACAGCAAACCAGGCAGCCCATCAGTGCCAACTATAGGGGTAGTTTATGTATCTAGACCTCCCCATCTGGGAGCTAGATTGAGTGCCACCAAACTCATTCCATATGGATCACTCAGTCACTACCGGTCTTTTGAGGTGAAATCCTGGTCTCATTGAAATCAATGGCAAAGCTCCCATTGACTTTAACGTGGTCAGGATTTCACCCTGGATCTCTATCAACCTAGACACTATCTGAATCAGTGGCCAAGAAGTGAAGAGTCCTATAGTCTGTTTACTAATCCCACGCACCATCCGTTCCCTACTCCCTGCATCCACAGGTGTGCTCAGCGCAGGTCCCAGCTCTCAGAAGGGACAGCCTAGCACTGTAACTAGGATGTGAGCCTAGTCATTTCTAGTATCAGAGGGGTAGCTGTGTTAGTCTGGATCTGTAAAAAGCGACAGAGTCCTGTGGCACCTTATAGACTAACAGACATATTGGAGCATAAGCATGCATCTGACAAAGTGGGCATTCACCCGCGAAAGCTTATGCTCCAATACGTCTGTTAGTCTATAAGGTGCCACAGGCCTCTTTGTCGCTTTTTAGTCATTTCTAGTCATGCCAGAGACCTGACAAACACTAGCTGAAACTTGATTGTTCCTTTGTAGTGTTGTAAATGCTTACAGATGTTTGTTGGCTTTCATCTAGTCTGTGCATTCCAGTGGAGAAAAATACCAGATACCTGTAAATATGTAAATATTTTAATCTCTTAAAAAAAAAAAAAAAAAAAAAAAAAGATGAGCTTCTATTCTGCCTTTTTTCCCCTTTTTAACTGCAGGAGCCTGGATTTGAAAAGGCTGGAAGCATCCTCTCTACTGCATGGGCAAACCACAGAGGAAGGATGATGATGATAATCTAAGTCAAACACTGTAGCAGATCTGATTGTCTTCATTAACTCCTTGAGCACTAATCTCAAACTCCCCTTCGTCTGCTGGCAAGATTTTCAGGGACAAATGAATGAAATCTGGGACAGTGAATCTGAATATGTGGCAATGGATCAAGCTGGCCTGGGGGCTGTCTCCAGCTCTGTGCCAATATATAATATACAGCATGTGTATATTTACATACCTTCAGGACTGGGAGTCTCAATTTGGCAGACAGTTGGCACAACTGCATGCATGAATAGGAAACACAAATTGAGCCAAACCTGAAAGTTAGCCCAAAAAAAGGGGAGGTGGGTAAAGAAGGGAAATTTGGCACTGAAGTTGTGTCTACATTATAGAATTGTAAAAAACAGGTGGCGACAACTGAATTAAGCACAAATGATTTAGTGCACTCGCTCTAGCCATGGTGAGCCAGCCAAAGGTGCTCTGCATGGCAGCCCCAGGTCTATTCTAGTGCTGTTTTAAATTGTTTCAGGTGCAATGGCCTCTGGGTACATAACCCACAGCTCCTGGGACAGCTCCCACAACAGCCCATTTCAGGATATTTTAAAAGGCATTGAGGGTGTCACGGGGAATTGTGGAAGTAGAGATCAAATTCTCATAATTTCATAAGCAAGTCCCACAATTCCTTCTTTCTTGGACTCTGGAATACAGGGCCTCAACATGTGCACCATCTTAGTAACAGGGCCGGCTCCAAGTTTTTTGCCGCCCCAAGCAAAAAAAATTTCCTGATCCCCCCCGGCCCCGCCCCAACTCCGCCCCTTCCACGCCCCATTCCAACCCCTTCCCCAAATCCCTGGCCCCGCCTCCTCCCCCAGGCGCGCCGCATTTCCCTTCCTACCCCTCCTTCCCATGCTTGCCTGGGTGGGAGGGGGGAGAAGCGGAGCAGTGGCAGCGTGCTCAGAGGAGCAGGCGGAGCGGACGTGAGCTGCGGCGGTGGGGGGCGGCTCCTCTGCCCCCTCCAGAGTTACTTCCTGCAGCCCTCCCCGCGCCCCCCACTGCCGCAGCTCACCTCCACTCGGCCGGCTCCTTGCACCCCCCCCTCCAAAAAGGAGCCGGAGTGCCGCCCCTTGGAAAGTGCCACCCCAAGCACATGCTTGAAGCGCTGGTACCTAGAGCCGGCCCTGCTTAGTAAGCGGAGTGATGTGGCCTCAAGTGTAACCCTTTGGATAAGCAAAATCGCACACACTGCATGCATCAATCATATAACTGTATGTGCAAGCGCACAGCTGGGCATGCAGTTACCTGAGTTTGTATGCAAAAATGTCAATATGTTGTAGGTGAATCTGCAGTTGAAAATCTAGGCAGGGCCCTGGGCTGGGAGTCCGGAGACCTGAATTCTATTCCCAGCTTAGCCACCAACATGGTGTGTGACGTTGGGCAAGCCACTTCACTTGTGACTTCTCTTTTCTCCTTCTACCCTTGGTCTGTCTCATTTATTTAGAGTCTAAGCTATTCAGAGTAAGGACTGTCACTCACTATGAGTTTGTACAGCACCTAGCACTCTGGGGGCCCTATATCAGTTAAGGCCTCTAGGTGTTACTATACTGCAAATAGACAATAATAATAAGTATTAGACCTCTGGGCCATAAGATCTTTCACTCGCACATTATCTCTCAGTCATGGAGATGTGGGCCTTCCCTCTCCCAAAAGCCCTCTTCCATACGGGGGAGCTTCAGTGGAGCCCAGCGTGAATCACCCATTTCCAGCCGCACCTGACATTACAATACCGCATCAGCTTTGCTGTCATCAGCAACTCCTACACCCTCCGAGGGCAAGGGGCTAAGCTTTGTCCCCACGTACTGAATAAAAACTACATCCCCGAGCACTGTTTGCCCCCCGCATCTCCAAAATCAATGTTGTTTGCTCGCAAACATCTAGTGGCAGAGGATGACTCAGCCAGGCCCCTCCGCAGACAATGAATGGGAGAAAGGCACATTGTGCGGCAGTGACCTCATTTACAATAACATCAGCCACTCACGACATCCCCATTGAACATGAGCTAAGGCGATTGGCCTTCACGAGTGGTGGAAGTGAAGAAAGGGTGCTCTGTGTTCCATCATGGAGCACAGGGAGCGGACAGAGCCTCGCTAGCTTTCAGCTTTCCGATAGCCAACAGTTGCAATGATGGATTTTAATAAGAGTTGCAGTGAGATCTGCACGCGTACAGGAAACTGGTAATTTTCCAGGGCGGGGAGCTGGGGAATTCTAGACTGAGTGACTCACTAGGAAAAAGAAATTGGTTTGTTCAAATTGGTGTTATTTCCCCCTTAACTGCAGTGTGTGTGTGGTTTTCTTTTCCTTTTTCCTCCCTTCCAAAAGAACTCAGCGTTGACTGTCTTTATGTGTGCAGTCAGGACGAAGCAGGGAAGAGATTAGTAAATGTCTGCATGCATAACACCCGTGGTCCAGAGACAGACGAGCAGATGGCCGTTCTTAATCTCCCCATCCTAACTGTCACCCGAGCTCAAAAAACATGGGAAAACTCTCATTGGCTCCACTTACTCATTTACTAAGGTCTGCGTGTGCTCTTGGGTGACAGTGATACTATTTGAAGTGCTGAACTCGGTGGGGAGGAGCTGGCAAGCTCAGTGTTTAGGGGGAAGAGCTCCTTGTGTCTTCGTTCCTAGTTTAGATCCAGCTTGCTCTGTCTTATGTGAAATTGCTTTTGTGTGGGCACACGTGCACTCAGAACTTACACTGCCCAGTTATGAGCTCATATGAATGCCTGAGTTCTATTCCCATTTCCGCAACTGACTAACCGTGCAACCTGGTGTGAGTCACTTAGCCACTCAGTGCTTCAGTTCCCCCCTCTGTACACTATTTCCCAGAAGGGGCTGCTATGAAGCTTAATTAATAGTCTGTAAAGCTTAATTAATTGTTTGAGATGCTGTGACAAAAGGAGTTAGCAGAGCACCATTTATATTATGGAAGTGACCAAAGGTCCAAATTAGGACCGGGGCCCTGTTGTGCTGTACAGATACTAATGGACAGCCACTGCCCCATTATTAATTATTATTATTTCTCCTAATATTAGAGGGAACATAATTTGGGGACAGAGAATGTGTATTTCCCATAATCAATTTTTTCCAGCTCAGCAACAGTGGAACTGACCTGTCAAAACAAATTATTGTCTGTGGAGGCTCGTCTCTCATTCCACCTACGACTGTCCCTTTCGTGGTACAGAAATATTGACTGATATTCAAAGCACTCATTATTTTTATCATAAAACACTGGCCAGAGTGGAATCACGGTTAAAACTGGCCAAACCCATTCAAATAGAGCCAGTTTTTCCTTCACTGCAAGCAATGTATGAAGAAGCATTAGACTGTAACCTTGATATTCTTCCTCTTTTTTTCTGCAAACCTCTATGGTCTTTAATAAAAATAAAGCTTAACCCTTCCCCTCCCCACCCTCCACTCACACATACACACAAATTAAGGGAAACCAATACACAAAACTTCACTTTGAAACATAAATTCTCAGCAATGGTTTTTGCCACAGATTATGATAACAATACTTCCATCTGAGGCCTTGAAAGCAGTTGGCAAACATTCATTCATTAAGCTTTCTTGTTTCATATGGTATACGGGTAAACTGAGGCACAGAGAGAACGAGGTGAGCAAGTGGTAGAGGAGGGAATAGAATTTAGAAGTCTTGGCTCTCCTGTTCTCTGCTCTACCTACTTGATTATACTACCTCCAAAGCAGCCATCACTACATCACAAACCATTTGTATCTCTTTAAATAGATGGGGCCAAATACACTCCTGGCCTAGGAGTAACACCCTTGACTTTTGTGGAGTTGCCACAGGCCTGAATCTGACCCAGGATGTTCACAGGTGATTTCTGTGCATTATGCTTTTCTACCTACTGCCCTTGATTACTTCAGTGCTGAAACGCGGGCAGCCTCACCTAATCGGCCCTTCGTTTAGCCACATGTCTGGGTGTTTCCAAGTCTCCCCCTGCACAATGGCTTTATATACACTAACAGCCGCCACTGTCATTTCCTGGGTCTCGCTCATGCCCAAGAGGGCTGGATTCTTTGGAAGTGTCCCCACGGAGTACTGAGTGACGTCGGCTGTGCACAGACACAGCCAGTTGATAGCACGTGTGTCCCTACAGGGGCCTCATCATTTGGTTCCCTTGCTGATTACATTGTTGGAGGAAAAACTGATAAGATGCTGGTGATACTGGCTAAGTGGGAGTGGCACCAGCACACCCTGAAGAACCTTAAAACGAACCCCTCTCTCTAACCATGAAAGGTGAGGTCAGTGCCTGACAAAGGGCAGGTTTTTATTGCTGTTGAACTGAAACACACAGGTCTCTATTCTTCAATCAAGGAAGATACAACTACAAGGAAAAGTTCTAGTTAAGCCTTAATGACCCTTTCCAATTATATAGTGTCTTCCATCCAGGGAACGCACACTGCTTTACAAATACTGATGAGTTTAACCTCACAACATCCCTGTGAAGCAGCTATCATTGTCCCATTTTACGGACAGGCAAAATGAGGCACAGAGAGGCAAAATGACTTGCCCAGCGTGTGTAGCCGAACCAGGGACAAAACCCAGTCCCTCTGTTTTAATTGTAAGACCATCTTTCCATTTTAGCCAACTAATCCAAGCTACCGAAGAGGAAGGGACCACCAATGGAGGGCAGGTAGGATGGGGAGGGTACAAAGGGAAACGCAGACATTAAAATGCATCTTCTTTTTATTTAAAAATGTATGTCAATTAGTTGCAGTCTTCAAGCTCCTGGAAAGCTGTTTTGGTGTTGCAATGATTTTGGGTACCATTCCCCTGAAAGCTAAGGGGTAAACTACCATGTAGCCCTACCATCTCAGAAAGGATAATCGCTGCAATTTTGGACTGGTCTCTGAAAAAAAATCTCATAGTGCTTTGACCAGACCAAGCTGCTAGGTAAAAAAATTAATCTTTACCTGCCAGCCTTCTACACTTTATGGGACCCCAGAAAACTTATGAGAGAGTTGCTTATTAAAAAGTTCCCCAACTAATTTCTCAGTGTATTTGATGTTGATTTCCAGTTAATTTAGTGCTCCTGAAACTAGCCAGCCGATTTAAAATCCATGAGATAGATGGAGCCACACTGGAGGTATGGCTCATGAAACTAGCCAGATTGACAGCTCTGGAGACTGAAGTCCTCTGATGAGCCAGAGACCAGGTACAGTATGAACAGCATCAGTATGGCTTTCTCAAATTGCTTTGCTAATGGGCTTCAGCTCTGAAGGAGCAACTCACAATGGTGGGAGAACAGTTCTGGTCTCACGACCCGCTTAGTTTATTGGGACTGTCAACAAGGATGTCAAACGTGGTGGGTTTCTGCGAGGTGGACATATGTCCTCAAGGTACTTGGCTGAGTCCACCAAATTCAATTCGCACAGGCTAGATGGTAACGATTTTCATCCTGTTCAATGCTGGGATGGATTCAACTTACAAGTGAAAAGCTCCATATGTCTTTACTGGTTCTCTGAACCACTCTCTCGCCCTCTACCACCCCCCACCCCACCCCCATCTTTATATCATCTTCAGATATTAAGGATTCTATATTTTAAATAAATCTGAAATAAACTCATGGTTTTTACTGTAATCTTGTGTCTGTATCTCCCCAGCATGATTTATAAAAAAGCTGAGGGTTTTATTTATTGCAGACTCAGAATTTGCTATCTCCAAACATCCAGTTCGCTCATTATTTCATTTTGACTTTTTCAAAACCGAAGAGATAGTCTAGTCCCATGACTTATTCATCAGACTATGATTTACACACATAATACAAATCCGATCCTGAATCACGAGCTAGGGGCAAGCCTCTATAATTCATGCCTCTCCCTTACACACCACATGGACACTAGGTCCCCCGCTGGAGCTCCACAGAGCATTCTCTCTACAAAGCAGATTAATTGTTTTCCCTGAGATGACTCACTTCCTGGCACCTCCTATGCTCAACATGGTAGGAATGGTCTGGCAATTCTCCTACCGCTGTCGTTGCAGTGACCCTATGGATTAGCCACAACATCTGCAATTACAAATGCGCAACTAAAACAATTTGGTCTGATTCTTACTTACACCAGGGTTTGGGTAGCATAACTCCTTTGGATTTAGTGTTTTACATCCACTTTGCACTGGTACAAGGGATCACACTGGGTGTGGCTGTGGCCTCAATGGAGTTCCTCCTGATTTAAGGCAGTGTGAGGGAAAGAATAAGCAGGAGTCAGGACCACTTCATTAAAGCAGAATTAGACACTGTCAGGACAGGGAGGTTGTTGAGTTCTCAGACAGCAGCCCATGTACCTGTACATGGGCAGAGCCAGGCATGTGCCATACCATATCATTTAATCACTCCTTTCTAGCCAATATATACAGCACTGAGACCCCTCAGTTCCAAGAGGCTTATAGTAACTTTTTGCACAGCATATATTTCCTTTCATCTGAGAATCTCCAAGCAGCCTCAAACAATTCAGGGAGTCCCCAGACCCCCTGTGAGATAGGTAAGCATTTTTATACCCATTTAACAGATGGGTAAAATTGAATCACAGCAAGGTTAAGACCAAAATTGTACTGTAAGCCAGATCCTCAGCTGGTATAAATTAGTGTAGCCCAGTCTACCAGGAATAGACTCCCAGAGTCCTGAATCCCAGTCCATTTCTGTAACCATGAGGCCATGCTGCCCAGCTTCACCCCTCTAGAAATAAATCCCTTGGTAGGTAGACAACCCAGAGGTGCAGAAGTGATCACGTCTGTGCTGCAAAGCACCTCTCTCCCTTTTAAAGGCAGACAGAGCATCTCAGCATCCTGCTACCTGCACCATGAATTTCCTTTGGCATTTCCAGTCTCACACATGAGAATTCATGAGACCACAATAGGAAATTAGGTTATTTTTAAATAAGAGGAGGAAACAGTGTCTTTGTGTCAGACAAGTGGAAGAAATCCAGGACCAAGAGACTGCAGAGCCTCGCCACTTCAGACAGCAGGTGCTCTCCAAGATGTGGTTATGGCAACAAAATAAATGACGGATAATTGCTTTTGTGACAACTTGCCAATTAAATTAGACTCAGCAGAATAACATAATGACAATTTGTTATGCTCTGGTGGGCACTAACATACCAATCATAATTAAATGCTATGACTGAAATAGAATGCTGCTCTACACAGGAATATATAACCCCAATTCCCTCCCAGTGAAACATTATAGGTTCAGTCTTCATTTTAATTTCTGGAGGATAATAGCATTAGCCCACATCAGAATGAGCTTGGAATATGCACACAAGCAGTAGCACAGGGAAACAGGCCAAGATGGGGACAGCAGAGCTGCTTGGGCTCCTGTGGGTACCCTCCAAAACACTCCTTATGCATGGGTGCCTCAAAACAGTGGGGGACACTCATCTCCTGGGGAGATTTCCAGATCCCTGAACAGAAGGAGCAACCAAAAAAGACAGGGCTCGAGAATCCAGCCCGGCTTTTAACATGGAGCCGAGTGCTTGCTGGATCAGGACTGTGGAGGTTTAGTCAGGGCAGTGAGAGTGCCCAGGCAGTGCAGACTGGATCAGTAAAGCTCTTACATTCCCCAGCATTAGCTCTTAGAGCTCTGATTTAATGAACCCCCATTAACTGGGAGCACAACACAACATCCCCCTTTTACACCATTCCCCGAATCACTTCACAACTAGGCCCTGTTCATTAAAACAAAGACTTAGCTCACAGTTATCTAGATGAAAATAATTCGCTATCAGGTTCCCCACATAGCCCTAGTTATCATGCAGTAACCATAAGTGAAATTCACTCCTGTGCAGAGGAGCCAGCACAAGGCCTTTGCACCACTTAAGTCCCACTTACACCTCTTTTGCGGGCTTAAGTGTTGCCTAAGGCCTTGTGCTGCACTGGATGAATTTCACTGGGTAACAGTAAAGATTGACTGGTTTCCAATATCACTGGACAGTAGAGTGCCAACCTTTCCACGGACAGAAACTAAACCCTTGCTCTCTGCTACCAAACCACAGACCCTATGTCAAACTAGAGGCCACAAGGGGAACTAGACTCAACCGTCTTGGATCGCTGGCTATGTAGGCCAAAAGCAGGCCAGGTTATGCAAATCCCAAAATGTGTAGAGTCTGGGTGAACTGAACTGAGATCTGACCCACCCCAAGTTTTGGTTTCACAACAATTAAAACCTGACCGAAAAGGTTCTGAAAAACAAACCCCAACGTCTCAACCTTTAGTTGTTTACTAATCCGGTTCTTTCAGGATTGATATCAACAATCTCTCCCCACTCTCCCTTCCCAGAACTGTTGTCCCATGTCTTCTTTTAGACTTAGCTCTTTGGGGCAGGGAATGTTTCTTACTCGATGGAAGTTTATAATGCTAATTAGCACACTGTGCCATGTCTTATACTGTACCATGTAAATCCCCAGTGCTACAGAAGCAATGTTTAATATTTTAGCTCAGTGGTTTGAGCATTGGCCTGCTAAACCCAGGCTTGTGAGTTCAATCCTTGAGGGGGCCATTTAGGGATCGGGGGCAAAAATCTGTCTGGGGATTGGTCCTGCTTTGAGCAGGGGGTTGGACTAGATCTCCTGAGGTCCCTTCCAACCCTGACATTCTATGATATGATTCTATGAACCCTACTGTTCAAATGATATTCTTTAAAAAAATATGCTCACTGTACATAACAGATGCCATTAGAGAGGGCATTGCTAAGAAGCAGTGGGGCACGGAGCTGAAGCAAAGCTCTCCTGAGAAATAGGTGTTAATAAAGCCACTTACTTGGTGTTCTCATTCCAGGTGTGGATATCACACATACAGAAGCTTCAGACTCCAGTTTTCCTTGGGTCGACAGTTCCTCAGAGAGCTGCCTCCGCTGCCACAACCGCTTTCCTGGCAAATGAGTGTAAAATGACCAGCTCGTACGCCTAGCCCTCCTAACCGTCAAAGACCTGCCGGTGTAGGCCCTAATCAGAAAGAAAGAAAGAAAACGTACCCAAATCCTGTTCCTGGAGGAGAGCCGGCAATTTACACTGATAAACCTATCTAAATTCCAGGGGTGCAAAGGAAGCGCCAAGTTATAAGATTGTCGTGCTCCTGGGTAACAAAGGCCCTCGTACCCTTTGGGAAATCTCACCGTATCTTTTAGAAGACGTTGTGTAGGAAGAATGAGACACCTTCACCACCACACAGGAAACTAAAGCTCCAACAGACGCAGCTCTCTAGAAGATTCCGCAGCTCAGCACCAGGAGGCCCCAATCCCACAAGTGGGAATATGTAGAGGCCAGTTGAAAAAGAACAGCATTTTACTACATTGCTATATTGGTTGTAATGAGTGCTGGAGTTCCAGTATTTGGGGTTCATATTCATAGCTTTATCTAAAAAAAAAAAAAAAGTTGACATTAAATAACTTATTACCCACCTCTCTGTAAAACGTGGAGCTGGCAAGGCCTGATCAGCTGGTGTTCAGCAGAGCTGGTGAATTGTTTTGGGTGCCCCAAATCTAGGACCTGCTCCTGTAATTCTTACTTCCACTGACCTCACTGTGGGATAGCATGGATGGTATTCAATCTTCCAGCGTGTGCCTAATAATATAGTTAGAGATGTATTACTGCTCACTAAGGCATATCCAAGCTCCAACGCAGTCTAGCTCTGTCTAATGGTGAATGCAGGGGATGAGAAATCAGAATTGTAGGGTTCTATTCACTGCCTTTACCTCGCTGTGCAACCTCACACACATTATTTCAGTGTTTGTGCCTCACTTTCCTCATCTGTAAATCAGGGACAATTGCCTATTATATCAAGAAGCTGCCCAAATTCACGGCCTGCCCTACAATTTATGCAGCTAATCCCATTAATGTCAATGGAGCCCCTCCAGTTTATACAGGCTGCATGAATCCACCTTGGGCTAGTTCTTTCCTAGATGATACCACCCTTTGAGTAATAGTGTATATCTCTAAAAGGCTTAATTCTGATGATTGATTTATCTATAATACATAATCAGCGTGAGACTCAGTTGTAACATAGTACACAAAACATGCCATTGTCCAAGATAGAAAATGGGGTTCAGTAGCAGACTCAGTGCATTTGCAGTCAGACAGTCTGGACATACAGAAATCTCCCTTCCTGGCATAGTGCTAGACCTACAGTATATTTGCATCACTTACCTTATTGCTAATACCATTATAGCAAACTAGCAACCTGGATGCAACGTCCATTCTAGGGAGCGTGTGGTCAAGTTATTAAAGCGGGAGATGTTGGGAGTCAGGATTTGTAGGTTCTAATCCAGGCTCTGCTAATGACTTCCTGCGTGACCTTGGGCAAGTCCCACAGGCCAAAAATTTCAAGCATGGCCAGTGGCTTTGGGTACCCAACTCGAGAAACCTGCCACCTTATTGTCAGAGAGGCAGAGCACCCACAGTTCCTATTGCCTGAAAATAGGATTTCTGGATGCCGCTAGGAGCGAAGAGCCTAGTAATCAACACATTGGCATATACTGTTACTTAAAGGAGCATGGCAGGCAGATGGGCTGCTACATGAACTCCCTCTGGTTAGCTTTCAGGAAGAAAGAGGTCAGCAATTTAGCTCAGCAAAGGTCAGATGGCTGCTCTATAATGGGGTGTAGGATTCCGAGGCAGCTAAAGCCTGGCTCCAGTCATTAATGAGTGTCACAATACCGGAAGCCAGGTTTGCCACGCATAAGGAAATTATTTGAATGCATGATTTTGTCCTGTGAAGGGCAAATGACAAGGTCACATCTGCTCCTTTTACACAAAACCGGGAGAGGCCTTTCTCAGAACACCACAGTTGTTAGGCGGTAGATTAAGTGGATCAGACAATGCAGTTTAGCTTCTTATGTCCAAGTTTAGCTAGAACCTCTATTATTACATCATCTCCAGTTCTGATTATAACAGTTAAATATCCCTACAGACACCAGATCCTAGGGAACACAGGGGGTTTCTTTTTGATGGATGTTTTGCTTTTTCAGTGCTAGTATGAGACTGCAGTAACAAAAATAAAAAGGTAGGGCCAGTGTAAATATTAGTACAATGCATATGAACAGCAATTTTCATCTGTGTATCTGAAATTACTTTATGCACACTAATTAAGGGTCTCAGGCAATGAGGAAAATAATGAAAATACAGGAAGAAGTGAGAGGAGAGATATGAGAGAGGAAACATTGTCACTGTTGCATGTATTCACTAACAGAAGTACCAAAAAATTAGTTTTCCTCCCCTTCACACATCCGTCTACTGTGCAATAAAATAAACGGACGTGCTTATGGGGACTTCGCTCCTTTGGATCCCTAGATTCTCTGAAACTTCCACTGTTCACTCACTCAGACTTTCTCAAAACTTGCAATGGTATAAAAGGAAGCTGACCTAAACCTAGACTCCTGTAAATAGTGAAAATGCTTCAGCTCCATCTAGTGGATAGAAGCCAAGAGAACATGATAGATGCCAACCAAGCTTTCCACAGCGACATTTGCAAACAATCAATATCTCATTACTAACCGTAATCACAAGCCGGTGTTTGTTTTTGTGGAAATATACCTCAGTAAGGGACACACGCTCACTGCACGTGTTGGTGGTACAAAGTCCTAAAAGCCAAAATAATTATTAGTAGTGACCTGCATACACACATGCCCAAAGTAGGAGTGATTGATTGCGTATCTTTTTCATCTAAGCTCCTAACAAAAACCCAAAGCTTTGGATGAAGCTACTGACCTTTTGCTAACTGCTGGAAGGTAAATGCTTGATAAATAATAAATAGCTCACCCCAGGCTTTCGCTTAGAACCTTTTAATTAAAATAGTTGAGCTTCTCTAAGGTCACAGTGACTGACGTTTGAGTCTGAACACGGCAAATGCATCCATCAAGTGTTAAGTATAAAAAATGGAGCTCTGTTCTCAACAGTATTTTCTCTTGATTGTATAAAATACTTAACTTCATGTCTTTTACTGATGGCCCCAGATTCCCCATTACCTATCAGCCCGAACAAATCCTCAGTGCAGTAGAACAACCCCAACTGCTTGTCTCAGCTGGAAGCATCCTCAATATGGAGGTCAGCCAACAAACTGCTATAGACTCCAAAGGCTATTTTTACACTGCAAGCTACCTAAAAGCAATTTCCCTATCTATTCCATGCGAGGGCCAACTACCTCCCTCATCACCAGGGAGACCTGACCCCTGCCTGCTCATTTAACATGTGCACTCACTTATACATTTCTAATCTTTCCAGTTAATTGGGCCATATTACCCACTTCAGAATAATAGCACACATGCACTCCACTGAATTATACAGCTGCCGACCTATGGCTACATGATATGGGAATATGGCACAGTGTCAAATGTCACTGATCACAAATCTGACAGCCAAATGACACTGTTATCATACACATCTCCTTTCTATCTTCCATGTCACAGCAGTTTAGTTTATAAATCAAGTTTGGGCTACACATAGCACTACTAATCTAACGCAGCAACAGTACAGAAGAGATCCTTCCTTATGTATAGTATTACATTGTAATAGATCCTTTCTTATGTATAGTTATCAAAACTGATTGGTAGGGGCTGGAGAGTTATAGCCATTATTCAGTCATGCAGGGGAGAAAAGGGAAGTAATGCCTCCCTTAATCTCCTCCTCAGATTGTGACTCTAATCATGGGGAAGAGAGCCAGGACTACTCACCGGCTACTCCCTACTGTGAGCAAATGGGGGGGGGGGAGATGAGGCAGAGGAGGCAGGAAATGAGAGAGACCTTGGCTCCCCTCCCCTCCCTCCACTGACTGGCCAGAGAAGCTGGTCAGGGGCACAGTGGGAATAGACTGTTCCTCAAAATGGGCTAACATAATTTCCCCTCTCCCCCAGAGAAGTGGGGGAGAAATATTGACTCCGAGTCTTCATTGTTTCTCTTGTCTGGTCCTGGGGCCATATAACTACATACTCAGGGCAGACTGTGAGGTTTTAATCTAGCCCTGAATTTGCAATCAGACATCTTTATTGCTCATGATGGTTTAGAAGGATGTATGGGGCAGAGAGCAAAGCTTGAGTAAATAAAGGCTGGACCTTGCTATAGCAGCAGTTTGAAAAGAAAAAACTTCCTCTCATTTCTAAGTTTAGCAATTTGTTACAGAAGTAACCGATAAGAGACTAAACAGGAGATCATGTAATCTAACAGATGAATAGTTATATGTAATTTCACTTCATGACTCCTTTCCTTTCACACTAATTTGTTTTTGTTTGGAAACTGCATCTAATTATTTACAGGTGAGGAACATCTTCCACAATAATAAATGCAAAGGGGAGAATATTCAAAATAAACTGTCTCCATAAACACCTTGACAAGGGTCCAGACCAGGACAGTGGAGACAACACTGCATTGCAGGAGATGCAGAACTATTGGTCCCTCTCTTGACAAACCCATGACCTTCTCAGCTGTTTATACTAGCAAGTGGCCTAGCAGTAACCACCATAGAAATGTTAGTGTAATTTTTTACAACTATGCCATCTAACTTTACAGGAGAACAGTGGTGGGGGGAGTAGTGCTGAAAATTCTTGGTGTAGTTTCACCATTCTACTGTGGCTACATCAATTTGAGCAGAATGCAGTTTTTTCAAAAGAAATGAAACATACAAGAGTTTACACTCAAAAGCATTTTAAACCCCATTTCCTGTTTGCATCCTGTGTTGCCAAAGTACACACAGTCATCATATGAGAAAAAAATGCTTATGGCACTGCTGCTACAGGTGACAGTGAACTGAAACACATAGAATATTAACAGAAAAAAGCATAGATTACCCAGGCATGAAACCCATTGAAAATCCCTTTAAAGGAATCTTGCCATTTTCTAGGGAAGAGGGGGGGATGTCTAATGTTTATTTTTTAAACTGATTGTTAAAATACATAGGATAGGTGTTTGAGTAATTGTTTTTGGTTTACACTGAAACACAAAACCCCTAATTGTAAACAGGGGACGTTAACAAATACTGAACGGACATTTTCTGAATACAATTGTTAGCTAATTGGTTAATCTTCAGTACCAGTCCATAGTTGTGTTCATAATTTCTCTCTTCCCCACCTCCCACCCCCAAAGCCAAGAGACTCCTCTTTCCCAGGCTATTTCACTAAAAGCTCATGCCTCTTTGTCTTCTTCAAATAACGATGTGTAATCATGACCTTTTACTTCACAGATGATTATCAACTGCCTTACAGAGTTACAGCAAGGGCCCATTGCAAGATTACATGTACGGGTATTGTTATGGTTTAGCAGAGTATGAATAAAGAAAGTAGTGAAGTAGAAGAATGTAACTAGAAGACTAACAGATACCCTGTTCAATATATACAGTTAAAAAGTAGGCCTTCTCTACTAAAAGTTAAAAGATGACAGTCGTTGTTTTATGCAGATATTTCAGCAGATAAAGCTACAAAGCATACACCACTTCTACAGTAAAAGAAGAATTGCTTATGTAACAATGATGAGACAGTCACAAAACCATTCATCCTATCTGACGAGAGAAGATAAGCCCCACCACAACAAAGAAATGACACACTTGAGGAGGGTGTAAGTTTAATTAAAATGTTTAATTGTCTAAGCCATTATTATCTCTAATACATTTTTCATCTCGGAGCGCAATTCAGAAAAAGAATCCTCAAGACCTTTGTAATGTAAAGAATTATTCCTACTTGACAAATGTGGAATTGAGGCAGAAGAGTTAAGTGTCCTGCACGGGGTCACAGGCATCAATGCTGGACAACTAAACGATGCCTCCCTTGAGTAAATATCTTCTCATCAAAGAGTCTGTACAATCTGGACCACTGGCATTCAACAGTTCAGAGGCTATAAACATGTTACGACAAGTGCCAAGACAATAATGCTGAGAAACGTAGAACTGTTAGGACAAGGGATTTTCCTTTTTCACATCTGTTGATTCGAGATGCTCCTCCTGGTCTTGCTTCTGTTCCTGTCTCTCCTCCAACATGGTTTGAAGATTCATTCCTACCACAAGATCCCTGGTTTTGGCCTCTTGACGAGTCTGTTGTGCTACCTACAGTTTACAGGAAGATGATCACCATAAAGTACAGCTACAAAGAGTCCTGACTTTCCCCCCAAGGGTTTCACGAAAAGTCAATTAGAAAGCTGTGGTCCCAGTGTGTGCCCCAGAAGAGCCCAATGCATAGATAGACACTTGAAGAAATAAAGCATCAAGACTATAATTTACTATCATCTTAGTCTGAGTTAAGGTATGAGGAGATTAAAGGCACTAAATGTGAGAAGCATAAAATGTAAGTGGAAAGGGGTTGCCACCTGTCAGGTATCTGGGAAAGACTGATGGGGGGGGGGGGGAAAGGTCACAACTAAACTGAATTTCTCATCTTTCCAACTTTTCTTCACCCAGCAACAATTCTTTTTCTTTTTCCTACTACGCTTTAACTTGAACTACATCTTCTTCCTCCTCAGCAACTTTTGCAGCGGAAAAACAGTGCTGGTGCTCAGTTTACCAGTCATAATTATATCCCAGTTATATATAGTATATGTTGTATTCTATAACAATATCATGCATATTGCCATAAGAATATTCTATTAGCATATACATTCTTATAAGCATATACATTCTGTACCACAAAGATCACTTATTTCAACACTGCTACCTTTTACAAGCACTGCAGGCACTTAATGTATTAGGAATTGACACATTAGGACCACCTTTATAGGAGAAATATTTTTTATAAATTAAGAACAGTGAAAATATTTTCCCCTGAAGCAGATTAATATGTCAATGTATACTTCAAAGTGACAGAATAGCCCTTATTGTTCTTTACATGCACTGTTTGTGAAAGGTACTGGCTTGACAGATCTGGAGATTGAAATCCTCCATTCAGCCACAGTGCATTCTCTGTCCCAGAAATGTACCTCAACCTTGACATGGTATGACCACTTCTATGGCAGAGAGGGGAGTTAAGTCAAGAATTGAGTTAGACCTGGAGAGTTTTCTGCTGAAACTTTCAAGAAGGGGGCCCAATTCCTGTCAATTTATGTAGACACCCAGGTGCCAAAAAACAGTAATGCCTTTGTCACTAATGACCTGGGATGCATATAAACTAGTAACCTAAAAAGTGGTTCTGTATCCATTTACCAGCCACCTTTCTGAGTTGTTGTTTTTTAAATAATGCATACATTTGCTGTTCTTTTTCTTCGCAGAAAGATCCCCTCTGCTAAAAGCTGCTTTCCTGTTTCTTCAAACAATTTTTCCGGCTCAATTTTTCCTTCTTTTTGCAGTTCATTGAATTTCTCAACAAACCTAGAATTCAAGACGTTTGTTACTTACCAAACAGTAACAACAAAACATTTTATTCCATTAATTAAACAAACTGAAGACCTAATTCTAGCTTAATTCTAACATGGAGCTTACCTCTGGCAGGTGGATTTAAAGTTTAATTGTGACAGTTCAAAGGCTTTTGAATCATTCCCATATGCTTCATAAAATGTCCTATTCAATAAAATAAACACAGTTTGAATTTCTCATTAATCCGTGTATAGGTGATAAGTTCTGGCAGAGAAGTTAATGAACTTGTAAAGCCAGAGAACAGTTAGTTTCGGATAGAGCAAAGATGATTTCCCTAACTACTACTCTTCCCACTCACTATATTTTACATTTACATACTGTTTTTCATTCAAGTATCTCAAAAGTACTTTAACACCCACTTTTTAATCCATACTACTCACCTGTGAGGCACAGAAATATTATCACTTTTTAAAAAGATGGGTTAACTGAAGCACAGAAAGGTAAAATGACTTGCCAACGGTCACACAACAAATTAATAACCATGACAGGGGTAGAACCTGGGTGGCCCTTGCTCCCAGTAACCTGTTATAAACAAGAACCTGTGGCCACTGATACTCAGAATAAATGCAACTATACTAGTTCTTGAACACTGAACTGTCACAAGCATTCTGTTGACACAAAGCACTTCACAAGAGCTCCAGGTGGTTGAAGTGGTGCTGTAGATGCCTGTTTCCCACGGTAAACCAGCCTTGATCTAAAGTGATGGTTTTCAGGTCTACTTCAGTGATTATAAACACATACATCCACAAACGCAAGACTGAAGGATCATGGGCAACAATTTCCCTATTGGACAAATGAACAGCTAAGCACATAAGAGTTAATTAAGTATCCCAGAGGTAAACAATGGTTAAAGAGCAGTTGTATTTTTCTCCTAATCTATCATTTTAAACATGAAAGAGACACTTTTAAAAATTCTAAACAAATAAATAAGTTACACACAGGAGTAATGGCTCTAGTAAGATATGACAGCTAGGTACATCTGCTGGATAGCTGTTAGTGCCACCCTCTGCAGTGTACTGCAAATTTCAAAGGGAAACTGAAACCTCTCCTGGGTGTTTCAGGGCATAGATCAGAACTCACTGACACTCTGAGTGGAATACGACAATCTTCAGAAGTTTGAGAGCCGGGGCTCGCATGCTGGAGCTTGGGGCTTCAGCCCCGCAGGAGGCACCTGCCCCACTCCTGCTGAAGCCCCAAGGCCCAGCAGGCACACCCCATGTGGCTGAAATCCCGAGACCCTCCTCCCCACTGGGCAGAAGCCCCTACCCCACCACAATGCAGCGGTCCCAAGCTTCTTCCCCCACACCCCTGGCAGGTGGAGAATGGGAGGAGAGTGTGGAGGTCTCCGCGAGTCGCACTTTAACTGTAAAAGAGCTGCATGAGCCATGGTTTGGCCACCCCTGGTGTAGATACTACTGTGACTGTACTACAGGAAAACTTGAAAGAGATGGAAGGCTACGGCACAACTCACGCTCGGATCTCATCCTCTTGGTACAAAATGGGAGGGATGACATCCTTCACTTTGCCATAGCGCTGACCGGGCTCCCGGTAGACGGGCTCCCTCAGCGGAGGGAAAGCGGCATACACATCAAACCACAAGGGCTTCTGAGCCTCGGCCAGCACCCCGGAACGCAGCATATCCCGTGTCCTGGGAGAGAGAGATGCAGAGGGAGCAGGAAGAACATGAGCTGGGAACAAGGTGAAAATCAGGCCCACTGAAAGGCCCAAGAGAGAAGGGACACAGCCTGCCCATGGGAACCTGCACTGCACCGGGCAGTGCCGGGGCACCTGCCCTCCTATAGCCCCTACCAACACACACAGTACCCCCCCACACCCCATAACCCCCACCCTATTCCCCTCCCCTTCCCACACACACACACACACACACATCAGTTTCAGGGGCACCTCCCCGACGCTAAAAGGACCCCCCCCCCGAGGGAACAGCCCCTTTCCCCACACGGGGGAGGGAGGTGGAGCCCGCCAACAGGGGCCCCACAGGCCAGACCGCCTGGCAGCGGGGAGGGGAAGAACCTGCCCTCTCACACCCCAGGCAGTTGGAACCCGCTCGTAGCAGCCCCCAGGGAACGTCCCCAGTCCCGCCCCCGGTGACCCCGTACCGGGTGAACACAGTTCCCAGCTTCTCCAGCCGGCTCCCCGCCATGCTGCTTCCCCACGTCTGTCCTAGGCCGCCCCTAGCAACCGCGGCTCCTAACAACCGCCTCCCCGCCAGCAGGCCCCGGCCCGCACTTTCACCCGGAAGCGGAAGTGAGCGGCTGGCCGGATGACCGAGCTGGTGTCAGGCCCATACAACCTATGGCCGAGTGGATTCTCGAGACGGCTCCAGGAGCCAGGTAGAGGCAGCCGATGGCCGAGCAGAGCCCGAGGCGGATTGATGAGCCAGGCAGAAGCAGCCAATGCCAGAGTCCTGCTGGGGGAATTCCACGAGCTCCCCCAACCGATGGGGTCTGGATGGGGAGGCTGCTGGGATCCCTTATTTAAAGAGACAGCCCCAGGTTTGAGGCACCCCATGCCGTGGCAGGCTGTCACCCAGGCACCCACACCCCTGCACAGGCATGGCCCCCAAGCTTGTGCTGCTGCCCCCTGTGCTCTGGGCATGGAGGAGCTGAGCCTGCAGGGCGCCCACCCAGCCTCGCGCCCCGTGGTGCACAGGGTTGCGTTTTGGTTGGACGTATTCCTAGAGCCTGAGGTTTCATCACATGACGTAATCTTTAATTAAAGATTCATCCTTAATTCCTGGAGAGTCCAGGGCAATCCTGGAGGGTTGGCAACCCTAGCAGTGCATTGACATGCCACAAAGACACCTCCCGGCCAAACCCAGAGGCCGGCACCACCCAGGCGCAGCTCCCATGGATGCCATGTGGCATTTGGGGATGGTCATATGTGCCAGCCCCTTCTGCTTCCCCAGGAAATCTCCTCACTGAGATGCCAACCCTCTCTGTTTTAAATGATCCCAACTGAGCAGAAGCCCATTTGATATGGCAAGATTTCTGATCCTTAACACGATTTCAGATCCTATGCACGTGCATAGACACAATTTCTGATCCTGGGCGCACATGATTTCGGAGCCTGCACACACAAGCTCTTTAAACTAATCCCTTCATCAGAGCAGGCTCAAGCGCTGGGCAGAAAGATCAGCTGGAGCATGGAGCCCTACCGAGTAGTAACAGAAAGGATGGAGGGCTTGCCGTTGTAAAAGGACTGGGCTGCTCTCTGAAAGGATGATCCCTAATTCTGGCTAAGCTGAATTCAGTGCAGGAACCAAAGGGAAGACATGATAGAGTCTGTGCTGACCCGGGAGCAGAATGGCCCCATGTGCAAAGTAGAATAGCTCCAGAAGCAGCAGCTCCGAATAGCTGGAGCGAGTGGTCACATTGTCCCACAACATATCCCTATGCTCCCTGCATGCCACTATACTGAGGGCAGCAAGGGGTCTGACACAGGGCTGTTTTGGAACCCTTGTTAACAGGGATATTCCCAAGAGGAGCTCTGCCAGCTTTGCAGCCCCTCTACATATGGGCTGATACGATTTCATGGGACTGGAGAACTCGTGAACCTTTTACTCTGAGGTTGCAGGTTCAAATCCAGCTCAGCATGACAGGGACAGAAAATTCTTGTCATTTGATGGGCCAATGTGAAATGAGTTGGCAGTCTTATGCTAAAAGCAACAGAGAGTCCTGTGGCACCTTTCAGACTAACAGATGTATTGGAGCATAAGCTTTCGTGGGTGAATGCATCCGACGAAGTGAGCATTCACCCTACGAAAGCTTATGCTCCAATACATCTGTTAGTCTGAAAGGTGCCACAGGACTCTCCGTTGCTTTTTACAGATCCAGACTAACATGGCTACCCCTCTGATACTAGTCTTATGCTAGTTCCTAGCAGCCAGGTGTCTACATCATAAAACTTCCACCCAATCATTTTTAATTGGCAACTTTTTGGGCACCCTCAGAAAAGAAGCCATAGATGGGATGGGCTTAACACCCTTCCTCCTCCTCCTCCTCCTCCTTCTTCCCCCCAGGGTGGTTCCTCCACATCAGGGATAAGGCATGCCTAGGGGGCCATTATGGGGGAAGTTCACAGCATTGTTGCCTATGCACTACCGTATTCCTAAGGAGAATATTTCATTCTCGGTACCATCAGGGCAGCAACTTTCACATACACTCAAATCAAAACATCAAAAAATATATAAAGCCTCAAAGGCCCAATACTGAAATATTTATAAAGGCAAGGGCTCAAATACTATGCCAGGCATACACATAGAAAAGGACATGGGAGGACAAATGCAATCAGCACTACTAGGACAGCATGGATTAAGTGGGAATTTCTCTAGCAGTCTAAAAATAGCCCGACTGTGGCTTGTTGCTCAGTCAACATTGTGATTTGTTTCTAATTACATTTTGCGCCTATGATTAAACATCCCAAAATATCTCCGGCAGGGAATATAATTTCAGTCGCACCTTGCCTTGCCTTGATCACCCTTCCATTCCACAAAAAGAGCTTTAATATCTAAACAGTGTCTTTCATTTGGGGGAGGGGGGGAGGAAGTGACTCCCTTGGCTATTACAACACTGTCTTTGAGAACCAAGCATTGTGGTGTTGCAAATAAATCATTCTTACAAAGTAGGGCGATTTCTTTGGCAATGGCAATTCATTCAGTGAGGAACCCAGGCACAGTCATATGAATGACTGAACATTACACTAAGTGTTGCACTATTCCAGTATGTTATCTATTGCCAGCAATGCCTGGTAACTGCCATTTCCTTAGGCTATTCAGCTTGTCCCCTGAGTGCTTGATGGTTAAAAGAGGATATGTCAAAGGAAATCAAATGGAGCAAATTTTCAGAGGCCCAGCCCCTAAAGTTGCACTTGTGATTTTTCACACACACTTGAATCTGCATGAGAAACAGGGAGAGATGGATTGGAAACCACAGTTTACAATCACAAAATCAGCAGCACCAGGTACGTCAAAATTTAGAAGTAAAAATGGATTGGTGCAATTTTTAGTCCCTGCACTGAGATGGGCGCAGATAGAGCCATAAGCCCGTAGGGAGCTCCACTGATTTCAGAGTTTGGCTGACGCTGAACACTTTGGATAATCCCATCCTCCATTTTATGGCCTCATTTTCAAAAAGGGCTGAGCGCCCGATGTTCAACACTTGAAATCAATGCGAGCTCCTGTGTGGGCAGCATGACAGATATTGCAATCCCATGCGATAGCTTTGTACAATAGTTAGTTCTGAATGGTTTATGTATGATTGTGTTCTACTCCATGGGGGAGGGTTATCACAGCTGCTACAGGAACAAAAAACAGAGGGGGTTGATGAAGGTGAGTCACTGAGAACTCTAGAGAGATACCGCCTCCGGACTGGTTTGCATATACTGTTTCAAGGTGGGTTTCCCAGAGACTAGGAGACAAAGAAAAGGGCTTTTGGTATAAAAGGATGAACTTGAAGTGACACAGGGTCTTCCTTTTGATCCAGCAAACAGACAAGACCTTCTGTCCAAGGGCCCCAACCCTTGCAGAAGGGTTGGGAAGACTTTGGCCTACTAGGACCCCATAAGCTGATGGGTAATTCCTGGCATGTGCAGTGTGAGAGTAATTCTGTGTATTGTTTTCATTATGGTTTCTCTGAAATGCTTTTACCTTAGGAATAAAGATGCTTGCTTAGAAAGAGCTGGGTGGTAACTTGTAACTGCTGGCAGTATGCTGTTCATAGCCCTGGGGGAGAAAGCAAAGCTCAGGTACTGGCCTTTAGGCACACTGGCTTGCTGAGGATATTACAATGTAAGGCAGAGGGCTGTGCAGCCTTAAAAACCCCAGCCAGAGGGGAGTGGGACAAGGGTCCCTACCCAGAGACTGGTGATGGCTAGAAACCTGAGCCCAGACTGGGCACTCCTGGAGTGGACCATGGAGGCAGGGGATATAGGTGCAGTTACCCTTACACCGTGACAGGCAGCTCTGGCCACTTATTTGGATGCCTAAATATAGACTTAGGCTCATACTTCCAAAACTCTTGGCCTTAAGAATTATTGTCAGTGAAGATAATGAAGTGTCTGGGTCTAGAATGTTGATAGCAAAATCCCAGACTTGAAGCCAACAGTCGTAACCACATTACACCCACCAAACACATGTAAAAATGTAGCAAGGCCTGTTGGACACACCTCGTTTAGGATTGATTTGTTTAATCTGTTTTGCCTTAGCCTGGTCAGACTCCTGTCTCAGCTGGTGGATGATGAAGGGTACATCCGAGCTGAGGGGCAGGCACAATCCTGGGAAGAGGGACACCCGTATAATTTTTATCTATTTCTTTCAAAAGGATGAGAGAGTGAATGAACAGTAACTGTGACAGGCACTAAATTTTTCCCTTAGGAAGAAAGCACATCTGAGTGCGCGAGAGTACAGCATCCATATGTCTGGCAACTTACACAAATTAAAGTCCTTAAGCTCATACCATATGTCTAAGAATAAAGCCCAGATGGCTTCAGAATCATGTAGCCTTGCTGAGGCTGCAGCTCACTTCCTCCTGCTCTCTCACTTCACGCTCCCCCCCTCCAAATAATACTTTGCATGTACCCTAGCTACATGGTTCCCTCCATAGGAGGGTCTCAGTGCACTCAGCTATGTGTTTGTTAATACTTACCCTGCCCTAGGACACCGGTAAGTCCCCTATTACAGAGAGGGAAACTGAGGCCTGGAGAGGGTAAATAACTGAATTAGAGGCTCCAGAGTAGTCAGAGGCTGTTCTTGTCTTTGTTGCATTATAGAGGTGAGATCTATGGAGTCAGAGAGTCATTGGTACGAAAGGCCAGAAGGGACCATTATGTCCACAAAGGCCCGCCTACTTCAACGCTAGGATCAAGCTAGAGCAGCACATACAAGGACCTGTGTATTCTACAGGCCACACCTCTCTGTTATTACAGTTGAGGACAGTTGTTCAATGCTCCAGTTTAAGGACAACTTTGGACAATGGTTAAGCCTGGGGATCTAAACTAAAAGGCCAGGTTCTCGGTTGCTCTGCAGCTTGCGTGGTCACTTACCCTTGTGCGAAGAGGGTGAGAAAGGATATCAAATAGTAGCATTTCACATGCTCTTTGCATATGTACAAAATGACCACCCCAGGGGCTAGTCCACAGAGAATCAGGCCTGGCTGTTATGGGGTATTTTCTTCAGGACAGGTGGTACCTTATGTTTCCACCATGTGGCAGCAGATGTAATGTTTAGCCTGTCAGATACTGGCTCACCCAGCCTGATTTTCTTATTTTAATTTAATTTTATTTCATTTATGGATTTCACAGCAACACCAAGGTTATCTGCTGTGCATAAATAACCTTCTCACTGTTACAGTATTTCCATGAACCTGACTTCCAAGAAACAGAGATCAAGAAGTAATCTGTATTTATTAGCTACATTCCTCCGTTTCCCTCTAATTACCGATAGGTCAATGTGAAAAATACACATGCTAATTTCAGACACAAGACATTCAATCCATCTTCAAATATTATAAACACAAGAGGCAATAAATCTACCTTAGAGATTATCCTCAAGCAACAAAATTTGGATCCCGATCCAAAACCGCCTTCGTGTTTAGAGTGATTTGGATGCAGAGTTTTAGTTGGGGACCATTTTATCATCTCAATTCACTCTTTGCAGAGGAACAAACTTCCCCCATTAGAGAGACAGAATTAAAAAGGAAACTACAGATTGCTGTCCAGGACTGCATTCATGGCCACACTAAGGAGTTAGCAGGCACTAACCCTTTAAACTCATTTACAAAGCTCCAATTTCCCACTATTTATAATTGCAGTGTTGGTGGGTTAATGATGAAAATTACTTGCTGCAATAGGAAGTTTGCCTTCACTTTTTCAGCTGAAGCTTTCAGTTTTTCAGCCTCTCATGCTTTTTACAATTAAGGTCATAACAAATACTTTGTCTAGCACTTTGCATCCAAGGATCTAAAAGCACTTTCTCGTGAAGGAGGCTTCACAACTCATTGGTGAGTTCAGGGACCTTTATTTTAGCAGCTGTACAGAGGGAAAATCCAGGCAGAGAGATGAGAAGTGATCTGGGCACGGCCATACAGCCAGTCAGTAGCAGAACCAAGACCCCCTGTTGTAGAGGCCTCGGCTCTATCCACAGCTCCAAGCCTTGGAAGTTCTTTCGAGCAGTAATAAACTCTGAACTAATAATAGGAACTGTCTTTAGATACAAAACATTTAGGTGAATCTACACACATGATCTGCACTGGCTGCCTGTTGGTTTACAGACTGAACTTAAGGGTGTTGCTTTGGAGACCGCCTTCGCTCCTCCTAAGTTTTTGGGCAGAGCATTCACTGCAAGGGGCCCTCAGCTTTTGCATCTGCTTCTCCCTGCTGCTCCAAAATACCGCTGGGCTGGTGGCTTTGAGAGTAGGCTGCAAGGCAGGTCTGTTTGCATGGGTTGCTATACAAGTTGGGGTTAAGTCTCCAGTGGGGAGAGAAGCTGGGAGTTGAGTTCTGCTGGCTGGCTGGGCAGGGGCACCAAAAGGCTTGGATTTTCTGTAGCAATCCAAAGGACAATAAGCAGAAGGATCAGATCTAGCAGCCCACTGTGGAGAATTAGTTAATGTTCTTTAAAGCTGGAGGTTTGGGTACAATCCTGGCCCCACACTATTGATTTCAGTGGAGCCAGAATTTCACCCCACGATGTGCCACTGTACAGCTCAAGAGACTGCAAACCTCTCCATCATCAGTTAGGGTGCATCCCTGCCAGTGACTGAAAGCTCAACTGTTGTGCAGGGGCTGGTGTGAAATGAGTGGGTGCCTCAAGACTACTTCCTAGAGGACAAGTCCCCCACATCATAAAACAGCAACATATTAAAAACTGACCCCCTTACTGCTCTGTGGGTAGAATCCAGGCAATGGAAACTACATCACCATCTCCCTTCCTAGAGAAGCTTGCCCTGTCTCCATCCATGGGGTCCTTGCTGCGTGGCTGCAGTCTTAGCTAAAGGCCTGTCCAAAAATAAATCATCCTTGTGCAATTCACGGATTGGCCACTGCAAGGCAACAGAATCCCAGTCCTGGTGAGGAACCAACATCTTTAACAGCGAAGGGAGGTGGGGAGGGCTAACACAAATGGAAATCAGCAGAGCACCCAGCTGTAGTTCAGGGAAATGAAGGCAAGGTCAGAGGAGGCAAACAGGATAATACACCATGGAAGGCAAGAGCAGGAACATAAGAACGGCCCTACTGAGTCAGACCAATGGTCCATCTAGCCCAGCATCCTGTCTTCTGACAGTAGGCAATGCCAGGTGCTTCAGAGGAAATTAACAGAGAGCTCTGTTAGGAGAGTGCTCTCAACCCATGGTCCCCTCTGCAAGTGCTAATCCATGCTTGTGTTGGGGGAACTCAAACATTGGCTTAAAGCACCTCTCAGGCTGATAATTCTCCCCTAGTTACAAAAGCAGAATGATCCAGTGACTGGTTGAGTCTATCTAGTACCTGTATGGTCCCATCACTGTGGTATCCAAGTGCCAGTATCACTCAGGAAGGGAGCTCAGGGCTCCTAATTGGCTACAGTTAGGTCCGGAGCAGTCTATTTATCCTGCACCTTAAATACAAGAGCATCCTTCCAGAGCAAGAATAAGAGGCTAGTGTTGTCTTAAAGGCCAGTGAACGCTAATAAGTCAGCATTAAAGCCTGCAGCGGTGTGCCAATGCACCTACTGTATTGCGGCCTGCAATGGCTGACATAAAAAGATGCATATGAAGGCATGAAAAGTAAGAGCCTGCCTCTCTATTCATCCCAAAAATAATCCATCAAAGATGCAGCATTGATTTAGGTCTTCTGAACAGAGGCCAAACTGTGAAAAGTTGTCAAGTTCAGAATCAGACAGCCTCATAACGTTAGATTCATTTTTTCTCATCATGTGTTTGGTTCTGGCCATTCATTCGTCATATTTATAGGCGCACTTATCTGATTACCTGAGCCAGGCAAAAATCTTCCTCAACAAAGTGGGCCAGAACCTCAGCTGCTGTATAGCAGCAAAGCTCCATTGATACGCTATGTTGATTTATATACGCCAGTTGAGGATCTGGCCCCTGTAATCACAACTCGCCTGATTTCAGGCTTTATCCCAAACTTGACACGGACCAGAACTGTGCAACTTACAAGGCATTCCTAGGCCCAGTTTTGAGCAATGTGGCAAATTTATGGCAAAGCACCAGAATCATGGTGGATTTGCACAACAGCATTGCCAAAACTGTCTGTTTTGCCCAGATTCCACTTCAAAATTTTAGGAGATGTTAGGTGTCAGAACTCAAAGCACACACTGGGAAAACGCGAAGATGCTGCCACTGACTCTGAGGAAGTGAGATTCACAAGCTCCACCTCGCTTTAAATTGTCTACTTCAATAACATTTCACACTTTGAGACATACTGATCCAGCCAGCGAGTGGAAATATGTGGTGTTGAAACTTAAGAACACATATTTCAGTAATAATACCTTATAATAAATGTATTCCCTTCCCACTAGAAGACAATGTGAAGGAGCCTGAATGTTCGTTTGACAGACATGGAGGAGTTGGTGTATTCCAGACAACGAAACAGTTTAAAGAAACTGCACGCACTTCATCCCGAGAGACTTCTTATTTTCAGCATTAAGTGGGTAACACCATATTTTTGATAAAATGCAGTTCCACATTAATATAGCTGACTGTAGATGTGCTGTGAGCTTACACACACACACACACACACACACCTGATGTCACAACTGTCCCTGAGCAGCCTGGGTGAGCAATTCTTGTTCATAAATAAAGCCCAGCTACAGAAGATCTGATATTGATTTCACTGGCTAAGAGCTCCATCTAATGCCCACTGAACTCAATGGAATGACTTGCACTGGATCAGGTCTTAAATGCCTACATATGTCAGAGGAAAGGGTGTGAATGGTACATGCCCTATACACTAGAATGCAACTGCCAGGATCACTCATTTACTAGGGAAATCATTCCTTAATGTTGCCTAAAGTCAATGGGTCTGCCTGACTCTTACCCCAGCCTGTGCAAAACTCATGTAGATGGGCTTTGCACAGAGCCAGGGTGTGATGCTGCCTGCCAGGCTGTGATGAACGATCAGAGACATAAAGCCCCCTCACTCACCTCTAAATCCTGCCTTAGAATCTTTGGTCCAAGCGAGGGCTGCACTGGTAACTTGCTAGAAGCTTGAAGTAGGTCAATGCATGTTTGATATGGAGGGGCTGCCCACAGAAGGAACAGGTCTCAGGACATGTTGCTTCCTCTTGATCCTGCAGTCACTGCCAGAAGCTCCCCTCCGTACCAAAGATGGAGACAGATATATTGCAGGACTTGACAGCGGGCAGTTGGGTCAGAGGCTACACTTGTTTGATTCAGAATTCCTCAAGCTCTTTCCCCCTCATGATAAAGCTTCAAAATTTTCTTCTTGATCCATGATCTGAGCCCCTTCACAAAAGGTGTTCTTGAGTCATGACAAGTCCGTGACTACCACAACTAACATTAGCTCTCCCTGAACCAATCTGCTGCTCCTGCAAGGTCAAGTGGCAAAGCATTCTGAGTCTTTCTGGAGGAGGAAGAGGATGGAGAGCTGCTTATGACAGGGATCACATTTCCAGGAAAAGCTTTCCTTGGGTTTATGAGTCTCCTGTACTGTAAAGAGGGGTGATTTTGAGTCAAAATTTCATGTTAAAGTTTATAACCCCCGCATCCCCCATTAGCTGCCCAGGCATTCAATTTAGGACCGGATGAAACAATTTCCATCTAAGCCTTTTTATTTTTAAACAGAGAATTGGATTTTCAATAAAATAAAGCAGTGGTTCTCAACCCGCAGCTCATTCAGCACACAGCTGCAGCTGTGACATCCTCAGGGCCATACAGGTAGTATATATATTGGGTGGATGCAGCCCACATAACACACAGAGAGCTGCATATGCAGCCCACAATGGTAAATAGGTTGAGAACCACTGAAATAAAGTTTTACATGAAAAGCATCTGGTTTTTGTGGAAATTTTTTTTTCAGATGTTCAATTTTTTCAAAAAAACCCTGATATTTCAGTTTGGATAGGTTACCTCAGTGCCTCTTGGGAGTTGTAATGTTGTTACTTCATGTCCCTGATTTTCTATGGGCCAGGCTTCCCAGACAGACTACATCTCCCATGATGCACCACAGCCAGGGATGGCCATGATGCACTGCTTCTGGTCTCCACGAGGTGAAACTGTGGTGCATCATGGGAGTTATAGTCTAAAAATTTCAGTGGGGGGCAGGAAAAAGCCATTTGCTGACCAACTGTAGTTCAGATCACTTTGACAAGAGCTTGTTGGAGCTCTGCTATGGCAGTCGGGCTGTTCAGAGAAGTCCTCCTTCCTGTTTCTTTGGAGCCGCCTACTGGATTGTGCACTACACAGTCATCATGAATGAGGCAATAAGAATCCCTCACTTAGAAGAGCTACTCTTTCGGTAACAGATGAGCCATTGAGAGCAGTGTCCAGAACTGAGATGAAAGAAAAATTTGTTTAATTCAATTCTCAGTTTCACATATTTTTTTCATGGCCGTAAAAAATCAAAAGCAAAGAAAACCAAGGCATTAAGAGTACGACATGACTTTATTATATGAATTACTATTAAACATCTTTAAGAAAAAAATACTTATAGAAATAAGTTCTAAAATAGCAACACTCACAAACGTCACAAGTCCTTTTTGGTTTTTAAACCATTTCGTATAGAAGCGATACAAACGTCACTGAGTATTGTACATTTTTCTAGAAGAAATGCATTTCAGCTGTCAAGCCTGTCTTTGTGGCCTTTTCGCTTGTTAGATCTGAATTTTTAAAAAGGAAAACAAAAAAAAATCACCCTTTCTCCTCCATTACAATGGTATTTGGCGCCCCCGGGACATTTGGAAATGGCTACAGGGTTACATCATTCAGAACGACTGCGTCACGACTAGGATCTAAAGGTGCATTGTTAGAACACATTAGCTAGCACGTCCTAAAAGTCCTGCATAGGCAAGGCAGTGTATTCTGTTAACACATGCTAAACTATGCATGTTAACATATACACTGCCTTGTCTACACTAGACATTTAGTAGCTAGCACTTGTTAGCTACCACATGCTAACACCACACCTACCTTTAGATCCTAGTCTAAACAAAGCCAGAAAGATGTGAACCCGCCCTCCCCCCCGCATATCAAATGCAGTTCAAGGAAGTCATGTAACAATATTATTCTCCTCCCATTCACTGCAATGCTAAGTTTCTAAAAACCACCAAATACTCTTTAATCTGCCTGGCTTTTTATATGCCTACAATGTGGGTCAGGGGAGTGTCACATCTCAGTATGGGCTCTGTCCTGGGGGATTCTGAGCACTCAAACCTCCAACTGACTTTGAAGAGAGTAGAGCAGTGGTTCTCAACCTTTTTTCATTTACAGATCCCTAAACAATTTGGAAATCTATTGTGTGTATATATAGTTTTCAGTCTAAGTCTTTCGCGGACCCCTTAGACACAGTCTGAAGACCCGACCACAGGTTGAGAACCACTGGAATAGAGGGTGCTCAGCACCTCACAGATGTGTTCAGTACATCTCCAGATTGGCCCTAATAGAACAATGAGGCAATAAGCCGCCTCTGGGCTAGTCTTCAGCTGTGCAGGCTTTTAAGTGTAGATATAGCCTAAGATTGCATTAAGATGACGACCTTGGGGAGATGTGTTAACTAACACGATGTCTTAGAAGTCAGCATAGAGAGGGAGAAGTTGTGCTAGGCATTGTGTCAGCTGGCCGCGGTTAACCCTATTGTTCTAGTCGGATTTACCCATGACTAGATGATGAAATGTTAAGCACACCTTGTCCTTGTCTATAGTGACTGTTAACACATTGTTAGTTAACATGACACCATAAGGTTGTGCTATAACACAACCTGATTTCTAGAGAGAGACCAAGGAGTAAAAGATTTCAATAAGCCTAGCACTAATTTAGCAGCAGGGCAGCTGCTGACATACAACACGTGTGTCCTGAGGGACAGGTGCATTTGTATTTTTCCCCTCTCCTCCCCCCAATCCACAAAGCACTTCCTGGAGACCAAGAGGTCTTATAAAAATGAGTTTCTGCTGGGACAGGCAGCAGTTTCCTACCAGCAAGAGTCTGAGCTTCTGTTTGTTCGGCCGCTGGTGCCTTTTTGCATTCATGGAAACTTATCTCAAAGTTAAGCCCTCAGTAGCCAAGAGGAGTTGGAACTTTTACAAGCTGATCTGATTCCAAGCTTGATTTTCTTCCAAACATGCAGAGCTGCTTTAGGAGAGGGAGAAATAGCCAAGCACTTATTAAAGTAGGAGCCAACTGAGGATAGGAAAAGGGGGGTGGGGGAGAAACAGACCTTCCAATTCTAAGGCTGGGGATAAAAGTCCCTCCTCCTCCAAAAGCCCTTTTGTTTCCAGTGGTAGTGCTCCAGCTTCACCCTTAGCAACCAATACGTATGTACATGTACACACACACACACACACACACACACTTGGGGCCTTACCCTGAGTGATGCTGAGCAATATAGTGCCCACTGACTTCAAAGGGGCCAGTGGGTGCCTGGCAGCTCCCAAAATCAGGCCCTTAGTCACTTCCTTTCTCTGAACAGCCTCGAAAGCATATTCCAGGAACCTCATATCCTGCGTGCTGCAGAAGCTTCCAAGCCACTGAATTCTTGTCTGAGCACAGATGACCTCACTTGAAACTATTCTAGTCCCTGGAGCAGGCAAATTTCTCCTGCCACTCAGGAGGTTTTACCAAAAGACTCATTGATGCTCCTCTCCCTTTTATTTTTTTAAAGGAACAGACTCCAAAAACAGGCTTGGGGTGGGGGTGGGGGGATTTGAGTCTTTAGAGGATCTTTAGTGTTTGAGAACCTCAAAAGTTGCTGGGATCCCAAGGCATGGCTGCTGTCCACATCCTGATTCAAGCCTGCATGCACTTGCCCACTGTACTGTTTGGGGTTTGTAGCAGCTCATGTTCTCACTGGGAGGTCGTGGGCACTATAGCGACAGTTGAGGTGTTAGTGTAGTATCCAAATCACGTTCTGCCAGGAGGACGTGTCACTTCAGCAATAGACACACGGACCCTTTCATCAGGAACCTCTTGAAACTCCATGCCACACAGACTCAAAGTCCTTCTGCACTGAAAGGAAGCGCTGTGTGTGCCTGAATCCACTCTTGCTCATCCCTACTAGTTCTGAACAGTGTATCAAATTACTCAGGCCCAGACGAGGAAACCACCACTGCCTTCGTGTTTCCATTGAGTAGCTTGATTGAATGCCAGGTGCATGGAACAAGAGCCTCATGCTCAGCAACTTTTAAAAAGAATCAGTCTTGGCACACGCTTCAAAGGCATACAGATTCTCCAGCAGATTTTGAAAGGAGCCTGTCAGAGAGTTTAAGCCTGCAATGTGGGCTTTTGTTACAAAGCCTAATAGAAAGGCAATGAAAACAGGTTTTTGTTGGACTGATTGCTTGGATCGGTGCGTCTTCCTGCTGCTTTTGCAACCCAAACGTTGCAGCGCTTGTGCTACTGCATGGGACCCAGAAAGTGAGACGGACTAGTCTATTCTCTCTGCCCAAGCTGAGAAGTAAATAGACAGTATTGATGCAGAAAAGAAAACTTGCTTGGGGGGAGTTATTTCAGTTATTGACACTGCTGTTAGTAGCACAGGGAAGGAATTTTTTTTCAATTATTTTTTTTTAGCCTGACAGTGTCCATTTCAATTCCAATGATTTGAGCATTACTTTTAAACTCTACAATGTTCCACCAGATTCCAAGCTCTCTCCTGGAGGAGGGATGTCATCCTCACATTGATCGGCAAGCTCTGAACCAATCTCCTCTTCATTTCATGTTATGAGAACTGCTCTCAGGTCTGTGCCCATAGACCATGTGGGCTCAGCTAGAGAAAACCCACTCATGTCTCAACTTGAGGCCAAATTCTGATCCCCCTGAAGTCAACTGTGAGACTCACATTAAGCAGGATTTAGCCTATGATGTGCAAACTCAGAGGTGAATCAAATAAGGCCCCCATCTACAATCCCCCCCCCATCTAATCTGGTAAGTGTTTCTAGACTGCCAAAACTCATTGCCTGCTACATAGGGAGCAGCCAACTGTCATGAACAATCCAAATGAGAACCTGTGGGATATGTTCTAATTCAGAGATAAGCAGTGAGAACTAAACAGCTTTGAAATTCAGCCCTCCCCCGCCCCCCATTCCTGCTCTGTAAAGGTACCATAATATCACAAGAGCAGCAGCACAAAGCTAGAGAAAGTGGTACACTGGAGGAGAAACTGGCCCCAGCTTGGTGTCTAGTTCAAGGCATTTTTATCAATGCCTGAGGCAAAGGTTTAATTCAATGTGAGATGCCCAGGAGAAGGCCTTTTCTTTTTAAAAAGACAATTTATATTATCCTGCCTATTACCTGATCTGGATCCTGGCTTATTAACTCTTAATAACAATAACAATAAACAACATTTTTCAGGTCTTTTTTTATGTGCGTAAAGTTACATCAGATTGCTACAGTGATATGTTTAAAAATGGGCAAGCCAGAGCCCAGCTGTTCAATGTATTATTGTTATTATTGTTTTTAATTCATATCCAAACCATGTTTATATCAAAGAGGGTGGGGGATAGGTCATTATTCCCACAAGCTTGAAATCCGTTATCTTCACTGCAGTGACTGAGAAAAATTCAGATCAGCTGCTGATTTTTGGCTGGATTTGCTGGATAGGAAAGAGGTGTTTTCAAACCCGCTGGGAAGAAAAAATTGTGCCTCACTTTAATACTTGTACTTTAGAAGAGGATGATAGTGGGGGGAGCCAAGGAAATTGTTTTTTCTTTGCAGCCATCTTCTTCTTAAGACTTTAACAAATAAAGCCCAGTTCAGGCAGTGGATCTGGGATCTAGAAGAGAAGGACAGGGAGGGGGAGAGGAAGAAGTGTATTCAGTCAAAGCTGCTTCACTCATGGTGCTGAAACAAAGCCTGTCACTGTGCACTGGATGTTTTTAAAACAACCCATAAGGATTCCCTATGCATCAAGTTCAGTAAGAGGCAGGCATGAATACTGGAGCCTCTGCATGGTTTTCATCAGTAACCTCATGCTGAGTCCACCCACATATGTTCTTCATGGAGGGCAAAGAACAGGGAAGAATTGGCCCAACAGTTTCTCTTACATTCTTCAGTACAAAGGTCAAAGTACCTGTTGCTATCCACACAGCAGCTATTAATGGGGCTGAAGGGGCAGACGTGTGAACAACAATGGCAGAATAAGTCCCTGTGGGTGACATTCACCCCAATGCAAGCCCCATGTGCAAGGCTTTATGCACAGACCTACCTAGATCCTTAACACACAGCACAAAACTCCACACATCCTCTCTGAGGCACTGTGATTTTCACCCTAAGGCATCAAGGATGTTGTGGGGCCGGTGCTATCAGCTGTAGCTGAAACAAGAGGAAGTAATCCATCCTGGGAAAGCCAGGGAAGAACAAACAGCTGAATCCAACTTTGCATTGGAGCACCAGGGGTAAAAAGCTCAAGCTACTTGTTTTCTCCATGACAGCATGCAACGGATCCTTTGAATTTTCTTAGGCTGGCACTTTGTCCATTGGCCCAATTGTCTAATCTACATCACTCAACTCATGTCGGGGGAGACGGGGTGGCGATGGGCTTGCAACAGGATAGCTGAACTGATTCCTGTAACTAGCTGCACATTACTCCTCAAACACTTCTTACCATTTATTGTCCTTCTTTCGGCCTCTCCTCTTCCTCGTGTAGCTGCTGCCTTCTTGCTTGGAAATCCTCATCTGAAAGGCATGAGACAGACCTGTGTGGTCAGAACTTCAGGAGATCCTTCCCGTATCTAAACAAGCTGGGGTGGGAAAGCTGCAGCAGTGTCAGGGGACTGGAAGGGGCTGGGAATTGCAGAAGGATATGGGTGACTGTCATTCTTGGCTCACTGGTTGGTTCAAACCTGCCCCAGGCTAGCAGTGAACAAAGCCACTACTGTTAAATGGCAGTTCAATGTCCTACGTGAAATGAGTAGGTGGGTATCAGCCCATTTCCTACTGCATGAGTGCCCACTTGTGCAGCTGGCACCTTGGTTGGCTGCCTCAGCAGATGGGCCTTGGTGTGAATGGGCTATGGAGACTGTACCCCCGCTCACCCCTTGTGGTGCTTTTCCTGGGTCAGGGGAAGAGGCCTCTGCTGATGTGCTGTCCTATAGACAAATAGTGGACTTCAGGTCTTGGGGCTGCTGATGCAACACCTTTCACCACTGGGTTACATTTCCGTTAAATCAGGGGTTCTCAGACTTTTGTACTGGTGACCCCTTTCACACAGCAAGCCTCTGAGTGCGACCCCCCCTTATACATTAAAAACTCTTTTTTATATATTTAACACCATTATAAATGCTGGAGGTAAAGCGGTGTTTGGGATGGAGGCTGACAGCTCGCGACCCCCCATGTAATAACCTCATGACCCCCTGAGGGGTCCCGACCCCCAGTTTGAGAACCCTTGCGTTAAATCTATGCACGCCTGTTGCAAAGCCATGGCGAGCGTTACCCACCCGAACCTACAGAGGGTGTTCCTGGCCCTTGGGGAAGGAGGCCCTACTTCGTTTTGCTTGGTGATCCCGTCATCTGATGAGGAGCTGAACTAACAGAGAACAGGGGGCTGAACAGCCAGAACACATGGGGGAAGGGACCAGGAGGAAGGGCCTGCTCACCCCAAACCTCATTCATATACCTTGGTGAGTTAAGACACGGGTGGAGAAGTATCAGTTGTACAGTACAAGGTTTGAAATGAAGAGAGATGGGAGGAGCCTGGCTAAAAAGTGGGGGGAGTTCCTCATCCTGTCTCTGGCTTGGGGGAGCTCCCCCATGCTGTTCCTGGTGCAGAGAGAGCTCCCCCATTCCTGTTTCACTCTACATTAGCCACAGGGATGGGCCAGGCCTGCTAGCTCTTTGCGTTAGGAAAGGGCGACTCAGGGAACAGGTTCCGAACAGCTAGCGTCACAGGCAGGAAGGAATCTGCAAGGAAGGAGGCTCGATTTTTGGTGTGCAGCCCCTGCTATTTGGGGTCACATACCCCCACACACCACAGCAGTGGGCAAATCAGCTGGAGACTTGCTCTCTAGCAGAAACAAGCATTGTCTTACCGCACGAGTGTCCTTCAACGTCATCGAGAAGATTAGCTGTGGAAGCTGCTGTCCCCATCCTGCACTCTCTGTTAAGGAAAATGTTCGACAGACTGGGATATAAGTCACAGACTTGCAAATAGCCCATCACAATTGACTCCAAGGGTTGGAGGTGGTTCCCAGGTATGTTTCCAGTTGCATTCTGCTGCTATCTGGCATGAGATCCGGGTCATAACGGATCAGGGAGGCCATGACAGTGGCACTCAGGTACCAAGGCAACATACTTTGGACAGTATTAACGCAGCCACCCTAAGGAGAGGAGTCTGGGGATAACAAAGCCCTTTTACCTCTAGGTCTTTATCCTTGTACCAGCTAAAATGAAAATGGAAAAGAAGGGGAGGAAGAGCTGATGGATGAGTCGCCAGCACTGTTTCTCTTGCATCACTGGTATTGAGCAGTGTCCTAGGACTGGCATGATAATTATTTAGCACATGTGCTTTTGAAATTAACATGCCACTAGAGAAACTCTGCCCACAAAATACAGTTTCAAGGGGGCTTCAGCAACAAATGAATCCTCTTAGCTGGGCTCAAACCAGAATATCAGCTCCAAACACACCACGACTTCAGGGAAGTTCAGAGCTGGATCCAAACTTGCATACATGATGAGCCGTGAATGTTCGCTGTGGCTTGGATCATGAAGGCTGCAAACATGTACCTTTTGGTTACTGACATCATTTTCTCCCTGAGCTATAGCTCCCTTCCACATGCACAAATCTTTGCCCTAGTTTCAGGGCTTAAGCGAGATTTAAGTGGTGCATAGACCAGTGATTCTCCACCTTGTCTATACCAAGAAACCTCTTCCCCATGCCAGGATCCTCCCCCCACCCATCCTGTTAAAATTCCCCCTCCCCCATTGAGAAATATGGGATGGTCAGAATGGTTGTGTCCCCCTAACCCGTTCCATGACCCCAAGGTGGAGAATCCCGGCATAGGCCTCGTTCGAGCCCTCTGCAGCAGAGTTTTGTTCCAAGTTGTGGGAGCTGGGACTCATCCCCAGGAAGCTCAGTGTGATCAAGGGGTGGGATGACAGCGTCACATGCTGAAAGGATACACCTGATGCTTCAGTAAGTGTTTTCTTTTTGACTTCTTCATCTTGGTCTTCTCTGAGAAAGCCCTGGCAAGTTCAAACAGCTTCTTGCGTGTAGCTGAAAGGAAACAGGCAGGTGAATGGCTTGCTCTTAACCAGCCATCAAAAGTGGATAGCAAACAACAAGTATGATAGATGCCAAGTTCCCATGCCATCCATTTGGGATGATGGGGCTTTGATTCACCCTCTACATGCTGCAGGGCAGGGGATGACTGAACCAAGATGAATTTGCCTGCTTAAATGCAGAATGCACAATGCCTTACTGCTTAGCCTTAGGAAACCAAGGACCGATAAACCTTTCCAGGCACTAGGACTAGTTTCAATGATCAGAAAGAATATAATTTGATCCCTGCAGGAAGGATTCAATTGACTACACAAAAGGTCTGACTATTCAGACTTTCTGATTGTGATTTCCATGACATTCTTCATCCATGACTAAACCAAATTCCCTCTCTCCCTCCCCCCCCCCCCCACCCTCACACTAAACAAAGCTCAAATAAACTGTGGCCCATGAGTCAGTCAAAACTGCATGAGGTGCCCAATTTATTTTACAACAGGAGAGTAGCCTGTGGCTTGCTGGAAAGAAAGAAAAAAAGTGGGAAGAGTCTCTATTAATCCCTCCTTCTCTAGCCTCTATTTTATTATTTAAACAGAAGCTAGAAAGGATTTGCTTCTATTCCCAGGAAGCCCAATCCAATCCATGTTACAGAGTCATGCCCTACAATACATACATCGAAGACAGGCATACACACAGGCTTGCAGCATGAAGGAGCATGCCAGATCTGATGTCAGAGCAGCCCGAGCAATTTAGCCAGTTTCAGCACCTATATATGGCAAAACCCCACTCATCGCCTTTGTCTACTGGAGGAGACTCCTAACTGATCTGCCTGCGAATGGCAGAGAAAATCCATCCAAGCCGCATCTGTCATCTTTTGGGGTGGGGTGGGAAGAAAAGAAAAATCGATTCCACTTGAAGAATAAACTCATTCAGGGAGCAGTGCTGCTCCCCCTCTTCATGAGCGATGGAGCCTACAGCATGGCCTCCTCCCTCCCCCTTTACTGTTTTAACCCATTTGCTTGCTGGAGATCTGGTATCATCCCCACTTTCATCCCCAGCCTAGACAGATGGGGCTAAGTGCTGACAAAGTCCTCAGTGCTGTACAAGACCGTCCCTGCCCCAGTGAGCTTAGGGTCTGGGAGAGAGAGAAACATGGAAGGCAGGCCTAGAGTGGAAGCTTTTGGGGACAGGGACAGTCCCTTTGTTCTTGTTTGTACAGCACTTAACACAGTGGGGGTCTGGTCTGTGACGGGGGCTCCCAGGTACTATGGGAAGGCAAATATTATTAAAGTGCTGGGAAGCTCAGAGGAAGAAACATCTTGAAGTTTTGCTTTTCTTATTAACGCCCTTCCTGTTGGCACTGTGGGAGGAATGAGTCCAGAAAAGGCATGTGCTGAGGAAAGGGGAGTGGCTTGGTGACTCCGGATGCAGAGGGCATTCCTGGCACAGCACTGCACCGAGGTGAGCCTGGGAAAGAAATAGGGCAATGAGCCTAGCATGGCTAGTGTGGTTGGGGGATTCCTGTGAAGCCCATCAACAACATTGCTGAGGTTACCCAGAATGCAACACCTAGGCACTCACTGGACAGGCAGCAGGAGACCAGGAGTCAGACACGCATCTCCCACCCAGCATTGCTACCATGGCAGCTTCCTCAAAACCAAGCTCTCTCATAAGTTTGAAACAACTGGCACAGGGGAGGTTGGTCCATCTCTGACCAGGGCTGCACCCAAGGCAGAAGGAAAGCACAGATGGGCACAGAGTGTGGGGCAGAGGACCCAGAAGTCCAGGATTACAGAAGGCAAATGGAAATCAAACCCCAATCTGCTCCAGGCTTTGGAGATGGATTAGTGCAATTTGGATTTCCCTATTTGATACTCCTAGTTCATCTTCGCCAGGCTTAATGCAGCCTTACACAGCACAACGCATTAAAGCCCCTTCTAATCAAAAGCTCAACTCCCAGCTAAACGTGCCTTGCCCTGTTAGAATCATGGGGTGGCTTGACAAACATGAATAACTTCTGAGGCTTGGAGGGGAGGTAAGAATCCTGTATCTTCGCAGATCTGTGCATACCCGGGTACTGGCTTGCACATGCATACACACACACACACACACACACACACACACACACACACACACACACACGCATGCAGAGTGCTTTAGCAGAAAAATGCCTTAGCACTAGATTCAGTGCTAAAGAATCCTTACTGCTTCACCTCCTCCGCCTGCCCACCTACTGCCATGCAGCCTTCCCTCTGCCAATATGGAACCTAGAAACAAACTCACATTTTCCCATGTGTTTCAATTTGTCCCTGAATAAGGCATCTTCAGACACAGCACTGCTGGCCTCGCTGGTTACAGGGGCTATGTCACCTGAAATGCAAAAATCTGGTCACTAGGGGTTTGTAGGGGTGGAGCAGGGTGTGCGGAGAATCTAAGCTGAATCATCACCATTGACCCAATTCCAGCTCCAGTGAAACAGCGGCCCTGCCACAAAGCAGCTGGCAAGCATCTCTGTCCTGGTCTGAATAAGACAGAGTAAGAAAAGAGCACACATAAAAGATGGAGACCAGGGAGAAATTACCAACAGTTCCTAGTGCACAAAGGGATAGTCTGTTCTGTCTCAATGAGACAAGCCAGGTGAGATGCAGACAAGGCTGGATTCTGGGGGAGGGGAGATTGGACGGGAGACGGGATGGAGGTCAGCAGGTACAGTGCTACCTAGGCCTCTTGGGATCAAAGTGACCCTCCACATTCAGTTGCTTCCAGTACAGTCCTCCCTTTAAAAGGGTTACAGATAAGAGATTACAGCTGTGGCTCTGTTGATTTCAACAGAGCTATGGGTGATTTCTGCCTGCCTGTGGGCTTGAATCTCCAGTGCTCTACAACTTTGCTACCTGTGCAGAATGAATGCAGAGCAGCTGTAGGTGCTACCACTCTGACCTGGCAGCTTTCACTCCTGTGCACAATGGATGCACAGGAGTGAAAGCAAAATGACTACACAAAGTGCAAGGCCCTGCAGAATCAGGCCCCGTCTATCGATGTCTGTTCATACCAAAAAAAAAAAAAAAAAAAGCCCTCTGCTGAACAAAAAGCCTCTTGCTTCTTTGAGAGAAAGTGATTCCAAGTCACCCAATCTGCTAATTTTATTTCTCAGTTGGTTATTAGATCATGCTCCAAGATCATTCGCATTACCATGATGACACAGACAGTTAATTAAGAATGGAGAAAGTTTAGAAGTCTCAGCTGTACTAGTGCAGGCAGCTGAGCTGGGTGAGTCACAGCTCCTTGTTAATCGTATCCTTGTGTTTCCCACCCCCTTTATCAAATCTGGGCACAATTGAAATTCCGTAACCTTAGCCAAAATCGTCACGTCAAGCCTCGATGAATAGCTCCATTCGCCGTGTCCTGCTCTGTAGATGAAGATACTGACAGACACCAATGCTAATTCTGTCCTTTGGGGGCAGCTGCTATGCAGTCCTTAAGGTTAATCAAGATTACTCAGATAGTTGGTATGCCTGCAAGGCATGATCCCCGGCTCCTGGGCTAGACAAGGGCATGTTTTGTTATACTTGGGAACTAGATCAGAGTTCTCTTCATTCTACCTCCACTCCCAAGCAAAATCTACATAGCCATGCGCAGCAAGAGAGAAAAGGACTAGGAAGGAGAATGATGAGGACTCTTTTAGCCCTGGGCCAGTGTAGAAGCAATGATGGTTTCCAAGTTTCATTTGATCAAAGCTTGAGGCATGTGCTGGACTCTAGGCCTAGGGCAGAAGAGAGAGCGGAGTAGAAAACGGCATCTTACTGTCTCCTTATTGCAACCTGACTGGAACCTAAGCTTTGTGAGTGCTGAGGGATTGTGACAACGCAGGCGCTATTAATACAGTGTCATGTAGGCAAGGGGAAGTAGCAAAGAGGCTGGCAAAAGGTGTGCCACCCTTTTCTGGGTCATTTTGCCCATTCCCAGCAGCTCCGGCAACTGAGAGAAAACAGAAATTCTCTGCTGCAGGATAGGAAACATAAGGGGGAGATTTTCCAAGCAAAGACAAGAGTTAGGGGCTCAACTCCCACTGGCTGGCCCAACTTCCCTTTGTGCCTCTGAAAATCTCCCCCATAACTTCTACTCACATCACACTATTTTTACAGTCATCAGAAGTCTCCTGCAACGTCCCTGCCGATACCCCCAGGGGGAGAATTCCTTTCCAGCCCCAAACATAAGACATTTTGGAGCGGAGAAAGGGCTTGGTGTCAATAGCCACCAAAAGGAAGGTTTTCACCCTCTGCCATTCTTGTCACAAGGTATGTCTCCACTGCAAAAAAGGTGTGTTCTTCACTCTGGTTAAAACAGCAGTAAAGATACGGCAGCTTAGCTTTTAACTTGGGTTAGCAGCTCGACTTAAAACTGATAAAGCAGCCTGGGGCTGAACTTGAGCTGCTACCCAAGCTGGCACGTCTTTACTGCTATTTTAACCCAAGCTGGCTAATTTGGGTTAGAATACACTTGTTTTTTTTCAGCGAAGACCTACCCGCAGTGTGGCCCTCTGCAGACAACGCAATGGCAGAAGCCTTAGAAATACGAGAGCAGTTGCCAGGAGATCTCTGTGATCATGTGCTCATGCACGGCTTGTAAATTACCTGGTTGTATAGAAGAAAAGCTGAAATCGTTACTGACGGCAACACTGGTCGACTTGGATTTTTTTGACTCATACTTCAGTCGATCTGAAAAATAAAAAACATTCAATTAGCCCTGGAACCCTGAATCATTTATTCCATTCTCCTCGACCTAGCCAGGCATTACATTGCACTCACTGCCAAGGGTGTTTTACAGCTTCAGCGTAACAAGGTCTGGAATGAGGAAGGGAGTCTGGGGCAGGAGAGGGGGAAATTTTTTTTCTTAATCTTAAATTTGTTTTGATGGTTTATGAAAGGGGCAGAACGGACAGCCCAGAAGGCTGAAGTCCTCCATCCACAGGGTAGGTACCGCCTGGAAGGCAGTAGAGCCAGCTTCCCCACACTGCTCTGCCAGTGTGCCTGATCCCTACAGGGACCACACTGTGGGGCTGGATAGCCGGGAGTTGGGACTGAGACCCATCAATAGCATTGTTACAAACAGGAAGTCAATTGGGCTGGCTGGGCTCAGTGGAATCCAAATCACTGAGCAAGCATCTGCTTCACCCAGAGGCTGGGTTTTTGAATGGAAAAGAAATAGCACAAAAATGTGACCATCCTAATATAATCAACTAAGGCAAAAAATGCTCAGACTTAGGTTTCTAAATGGCAGACATCTAAATCCACATGTGGGCACCCAATTAAGAGCATCCTGATTGTCAGAAATGCTGAGTACCCCTGACTCCATCTGAGGTCAATAGGAACTTGCAGGTGATCAGCACTCTGGACAATCAGGCCCAAAGTATAGCGTGAGCTGAAATTAATTGCCATATATTGTGACTGGACTTGATGTATAATTTGTGAGAGCATTTTCAGAAACTTGGTATGTCACCAGCAAGATGAAATACACTTAAAGAAATTGGCTTGTATGGTTTTACTTTCAAAAGCTGACAACTCTTGTCAGGAAAAGATTAAAAACTAATGGGTAATAATGCTCGTGTCTGTTAACTGCATGCATCTCTGATGGCGTCAGAAGAGGATATTCATGCTTCTGAAAATATGGATTCAAAGACAAATCACAACCCCAGATCAACACATCTTCTAATGCTGGGTATGTTAAATCAAGATCCAGGGTCAGATTTTGCAGATAGGCACCTCTCTTTATAGTGAGGCTGAATAAAGACCCTGGGGCTGAAGGCTCTTTCCTAATCTAAAACTATGGGGGCATTTGAGATCTGGATCCCAAATGTGCAGCTTTGTTTTGAAGCAGTGCAGTTAAGCTAGCCCTCAATGCTGCCTGCTCCAAGTTTGCAGTCCCAGCCTGGTTTGCTTTGTTCTGGGTTCCATCTGTCAGCAAAGTGAGCAAACGCGGTCTGAAGTGCTGTCTGCTGTTCTGTTGAGGAGCGGGATCCCAGCTGGCAATAAGTGATAGCACAAGAAAACTGGGCAAGTGCTTTCCAGTCTTTTTGCTGCGCTGGACAGCACATGCTCTCTCCACTGTGTCCCTCTGCCTCAGAGGAAAAGTGAGGCTGCACAATGCTTGAGAAATCAAGAGAGGAAGTGAACTGTGCCCCCAACACTGCCGCAGGCTCCGAATGCTAGCGTTCTGCACATGTAAAGCATAAAGCTAATTGGTGGTAACTCTGTGCCTCCACATCCCAATCCCAAGAGTATAAGCTCAGACCCCTTCAAAACCAACATACAAGGCAGTCAAGCAACAAATGCAATCCCATTTCCTTTACAACTGTTCCCTCTGAAAGTATCAGACAGCTAGAGCACAGTGGGTATGAACATCTTTGAGAGGTGCAAAACCCACTGGGCTGTAGTCTCACTTGAAGAACACTGCTCCAGAAAGAGTATTTCAAAGGCTGGGTGGACCTGTTGGACAGTGTGTGTGTGCGCATTTATTTTGTACAGAAAGTTGTGCTACTGCAATGTTCAGTAAAAAGTCAGGCAAGGTAAAGCCTGAGGTACCAGTAGCCAAGTTAACTCAGCATGTGCGCCTTTCTCTACTTATGTTATATACACTGAACATATATTCACTATATATGTATTCAATCAATAGTATAAGGCACCAGTTGAAACCTCTCAGAAGAAGTAACAGTGGCAATCCAACACATAGGGCTAGTGTAACACTGAGGGGCAATCCCAGATATTCACGGAAAGATGGAAATATTTCTCTGTTGAACTGCTTTTTGAAAACAAAGAATGCTGTCTGTCCAAAGCTGCTCAGAGGTTCAGAACATTGGAGCAGGCCTGGGGCAGACGATTCAAGGTGGAGCTGTAGGCAAGGCAATCTAAGATGCACAATGAATGAAATGTATCACATAGCCCTTAATCACCATGTAGGTGCGACACTGTGTTGTATTTTGTGGTTTCTATTCGTTCACCTAAGCTTCATGCACCACCCATGTTTTAATGACAGAGATTAGAGAAGCAGGCTGGAAAATGCTAGTCTTACCATGGCAAAGGAGAGAAAATGAAAATCGTAAGTGAGCAGCTGATTTTCTGGCTGTGATGGACAGGAGGCTGAGCATTTAAATTAAGGCATTAGGATGAGCTTTCCCAAACCAAGAGTGAGACCTGTGAGTGACAAATACCATGATTGGTGAGATAAGCCAGATGGGAATATATTAGCCTGTGTGTTCAGAATTAAAGTGACAGAGCAGAGAGGAACTGGCAAGGGCTGGCTCATAATTCAAGAGACCTCAAGTCACCAAAACCACTGAACTTCTCCTTGTAGTGTCATCAGAAAAGCTGCTGAGAACAGCTAGCAAGAGACGCTAGACAGAAGGTGGTGAGAAGTTCTGGGAAACCCAGCAGTATTTTACAGTGACAGAGGTTACAATGCTAAAAGAGTGAGGTGATCATATACCAAACCCTAGTAGAATTATCCTTTTTGTAGGCAGAGAGGGTTAAAAGGGAAATAATCAAAACAGCAATATCGGGGGAGGGGGAACAAGGATGTAATGATAAAGCCCAACCTTTGGAGACCAATCACAGCTGATGGAGTGTTTTGTCTAGGTCTTTTGGAAGAGGTGGGAGGAGGGATCAGAGGACAATAGATTAAATTTGTGGCCTCACGGAAGTCAAGGGGAGTTTTGCCAGGATTTCACCCAATGCTTCTATAGGTCTGATGGTCATGAAAGGGGTATTAACTGGTGGGGAAGATGGAAGGACTTTGCAGAGTTAGGAGACCCATGAGCAAGACTCCCAAGCCAGGCTAGCAGGACCAGAAAGTGCCCCTGCCATCTGCTTCCAATGGGTCTGAGTCTCCATAGCACTGCACCCTCAAGTTATTTACACCAATGCAGCAGAAGTGCAACATGGGAGGAAAACGTTGCCATTGTGGTGTAGTTGCATTTTTCACTCATTTTGTATTGGTGTAAATGATGACACAAGGTGTAGGGCAATGGAAAATGAGACCCAAGGGCTGGAAGTTGCAGCAAAGGAGGAATTCAAGCATATGAAAAGCATACACAGAAGTCTCTGAAATGGCTTATCACCTCTCTCAAGGGCCAGGAGAAAATCCCGGTTCCTCTGGAGCTCCTTCATGAACTCTTCGTTCTGTAAGAAGAGCGCAATTCGCTCATCTTCCAGGTACTGTTTCCACTTCCTCTCTTGGTCCAACGTGCCCTGGGATCTCTGGCTGCCCTCGCCCGGCACAGTCTGATGGCAACTTTGTGAACTCTGGACAAGCGTGTGACATAAAGGAAGAGTCAATGAAGGCCCTGAGCAGCTCATTACAGTAACCAGTGTGTGTGACTGTAAGCCGGGATTCAACAAAGCACTTGAGCAAGTGTTTAAGTCCCAATGACTTCAATGACACTGAAGCATAAGTGCTTTGCTGAATCAAGGTTTTAACTCTTGTGAAAGGTGCTGGAATATCAATATTGAAGATTAAAGGTCCCCATCTATCAACAGAATCAGCACAGTTTGGTCAACAGCAGGCTGTACTCCCCTCTGTAATTCAGCCTTACCAAAGGGCTTCAACCCTGATCTTGGTTAAAGTGAAAATCTCTACTGGGAAAAGCAACTGTGAAAAAGGCACTCTCTTCCCCAACATATTTGCTCCCAAGCAAAATCAGCAGCAGATATGCTGACTATATGGTGCATACATTTTTCCTCGGCTGTATTTCTCAGCCAGCCCAGCAGAGCCAACTCAGCTGTGGGATAGTGAGCTAGATTCTCTTCCTCCTTGAGCATCACCAATAGAAGTATTTACCAAGTTCCAATCAATTACACATGTGCAAACTTACTGAAGGCAATCAGGCTACACCATGGGAGTCAATGAGGGTTTAGTTTGGCCTGGCTTTATTGCTAGTGATGTGTGAAAAGGGAAGTACCCAGCTTGACGCTCAGATCTCAGGCTGAGTCAGCAGGGCTGGCTATTGGGGAGAAAAAGTTTGTGTTTTTTCTTTTTAACTTGGAATCTGAGAACATCTAATCTGGAAATCAGAAAGTCACAATGAACATGGAATCCCATGAAACCACTTTTATAGTCAGAGCCTCACTTTAAATACAAGAATTAATCATCAGCGTTCTTCTGATGGCTAAATCAATATCAAACCAGGGCTGAACCTGGCTTTGACATGGGGAGAAGTGCAAAGCCTCTCACTGAGGGAAGCCAAAGTGGCCCAGCTTTTATTTTCCCCATCTAACGGCTGAAAATGCAATTTACCATCTGACAAATTCCACTATCGGAGACAAATCCTAACATCCTCTATATCTCATTTCCCTGCTCGTGCATGTATCTGTGCATGCAAAATAGGAAGGAGGAGAAACATTCCATCCAGTAGCAATCTCACCTTGCCTACCATATTTATCTGATTTGTATCTGGTCTCAGAGGGCCATAAAATGCAATAGCCTACAATTCCTGAAGAAGGAAAAAGGCACCAGGACATCTCTTCCCCCAGAGCCCAGTGAACAGGCAGCTTTCTATTCCCAGAAAGGTAATATAGCCTGACAAGATGAAGCTCCAGGGCAATAATTTATGAAACTGTGGCAGAAGTGCCTTCGGAGCCAAAAGGGAAGGGAAGAATCTAGCTGTCTAACTGGGTACTTATAATTTAGCCCCCTTCATTGCATTTTCTGTCTCGCCTTTCCTAGCCTATAGGAGAGACATCTTAAGGTCTGGGTTTGTTTGCTTGTTTATATACATGGGAGTTGGGTGGGCAGAGAAAATACTGTGGGAAAGCTAAGTGGAAGAAATACGCTTTGCATTTAGGTCTGAGAGTAGTTGGCTCAGTGGTCATTCTTGCTTCTTGCAGGAGACAGCTCCCTATTGCAACTCTGTCAAGATGCATAAATTGATACACTGTGAGATGCCTAGCTATAGAGTTTTAGGACCATGCTAAGGAAGTATTGATGCAGAAGTCCAAAGGCAGTTCACAAACCCTAATTTATATGGCACCATTAAAATGAAGCTTACCTCTGGGGTAGGAGGGCAGCAGCCAGCCAGTCTGCAACATATTGTATAATAGAGGGGGACAAGGGAAATTTTGGCCAGGGACGCCCAGTCAAATGCCTACTCCTATGAAAATTGCCATGATGCATCTTGGAAGCCAGAGGCCTTGTCTATACTTAAAAGGCCACACCTGCTGCAAAGTTAGGGTTGTAAACCCTATAGGAGAAGGCTGATAGCTGAATTTTAAGTTCTGATATTTCTACAGGTTTGTAAAAAATTTGATTTTGGCACCTCTTACATTTTGGGATGAATTTAATCTCACAGCATCACTAGGTTTTCACTGGAAATGCCCCTTCATGGTAATCTATGCACTGCTCAGTGAATCTACTTCAGAAAGATGAAGGACAGAACCAGCCCTGCTAGGATTTGAACTTGTCACCATAAGGAGTCTAGGTGCTATATAGTTGAACATATTCTCCTCCCACCTGCACACTGTCCATCTGCTGGGGTAGGATGCGAAGGAAATCATCAGGAAGGTTGCCTAGTAATGGTGGATTCCAGTTCCTGTACCGTCTGTGCACCTGAGGGCCACTCGAATTGGGTACATCAATCCTGTTGGCCATGGAAAAAAAGACACCGAGATGAGAAAGCAATCATTTCAGCATTCTGGCTCACTCTGCAAACTCTAAGAACCCAGCTCCTCAAGGCATGAGTGCCCTCGATTCCCACTGACTTGACTAGGAATTGAGGGCCCACCTCAAGCATTCAAAAAATCACATCAGCCATCATCTCCTTTCCCCCAAAAATCACAAGCTTGACTTAAAAATAATTTTAAAGTAACTAATTTGGGGGTCTTTTTATTTGCCGTGGAGTTTTTGAGCCTTTTGGTGTCATCACATTTTCAAACTTTCCTCTGCTGGACATTTACACTTTGTTTTGTTACTCAAGATTCTCAGATAATGACACAAGGCACTGAGGTTTAAGAAAATCACCAAATATTGTGAGAGTTGGCAACACTGAGAGGGTTATGCCTTAACTATGTAAATCACACCCACTCAACCTCACAAAGTGCAGCATTGCATAATTGCCCGGGAGCGTTCCTTTGCGGAAGGGAGGAAGAGAAGAGAAGGGCAGTGTTTGCTTCCTTAAAACCCTCAGGCATAGGGCCAGAGCTGAGGCAGGATACAAGACTTGATAAGCCAAGTGGTGTGACTGGGTATGGCAACCTTTAAGGATAACATGAAGTGAAGTTTTGTCTGTTTCAGTCCCGTTGAAAGAGGATGGAAAACAAGCCCCTGTGGGGTAACTGCTGACGGTTAGATTTGGCCAGAGGGTGAAGTTCAAGAGCCAAATGGAAGTGACCCCTGCAGTGTTGTAATGGCCACTACAGAGCAGAAGGCACATCACTAACCAAGAAGTCCTTTGACCTGCTCTGTGCTAAACCTACCACTGAATTGCTGTAAGGCTGGAAGTTGCAGCCGACTCTTTTGCATGTCAAATCTGTCTGCTTCAGCAATGGGTGAAGAACACAGGCTGCAAATGGAACCTGTGAATGTGAATTGACAGCACCCTAGGCATCACTATCAGTGCTGTATGCGGATGGCAGGTGTGACATTGCGCTCTATGAGATTTTATGAAAATATACTAATGAGTGTGAATATAATGTAACTGGAATATGCCTCATGCAAAAGGTCTCTTGTAAGGTATCATTACAAAGCTTATAATCTACTGAGTGTGGTCATCCTATTTGTATAAATGTATCACTCTTGTATCTGAAACTAAAAATATGAAATACAACTCTGAGGTCCTATTGTAGTTATGCAAAGTGTGGGCCATTAATGGTGGTTTGGAATCTTGATGGCTCCCATCAACCAGGACAATTGACAGTGGATGGCTCTGTTTGCTTGCAGGCCTTCCTGTCAGTCAGGCTGGGAGGAATGAGGGCTTGGAGTCTTACAGTGACGTGATCATGTCACCTGAACTGGAATCCATCTTTAACCCGGTGCTTTTCCATTTAGAAGGAGGGGTGGGAACCCAGAGAGGGACAAAGGATTCCCGCCTTGTGCAAAGGATATATAAGGGAGTGGAACAGAACAAAGGGGGCAGCAATCATGAGAAATCCCCTAGCTACCACCTGAGCTGGAACAAGGGCTGTACCAGGGGAAAAGATTGAGCCCAGACTAGGAAGGCATCCAGTCTGTGACAGAAGCTTATTGAAACATCTGAGGGTGAGATTTTATCTGTAATCACTTTCTTACTGTATTAGGTTAAGACTTGCATGTTTTATTTTATTTTGCTTGGTAATTCACTTTGTTCTGTCTGTTGGAACCACCTAAATCCTACTTTTTGTATTTAATAAAATCACTTTTTACTTATTAATTAACCCAGAGTATGTATTAATACGGGGTGGGGGGTGCAAACAGCTGTGCATACCTCTTTATCAGTGTTATAGAGGGCAAACAATTTATGAGTTTATCCCATATAAGCTTTATACAGGGTAAAACGGATTTATTTGGGGTTTGGACCCCATTAGGAACTGGGCATCTGGGTGTTGGAGACAGAAACACTTCTTAAGCTGTTTTCAGTTAAGCCTGCAGCTTTTTGGGGATGTTCAGACCGAGGGCCTGTGTTTGCAGCAGGCAAGCGTGTCTGGCTCAAACAAGGCAAGGTTTCCTGGCAGGGAAAACGGGCTCAGAGGTAGTCTCAACACATCAGATGGCAGTCCCAAGGGGGTTTCCGTGATCTAACCCATCACAGCAGGCAGTCTGGGTACATGGGTAGCCTGTATCCTCAGCCCTTTATCACATTCTGGGTGCACGGACCATGCCTTGCTCACCATTTCTTCTATCTTCCCCTATATGTACACTTGGATAATGTGACATGGAACCTTCCTGCTCAGCCATTTCTTGCCTATCAGTCTGTTAATACTTTCATTTGCACTGGTCAATTCTTTCTGGAGTTCTGATGGGGCTATTTGCCAGAGCATTCCCCAGAATCACAGAACGCAGACACAGAAGAGACCCATTAGGTCACCACGACCAGGACTGTCCCCCGGTTGTATCTTTCCTAATGCTTAGTTTTAAACGCCCTGAGCACTGGACCCCATTTCCTTGGGGAGGCTATTCCACAGCCTAATTGAACCCACTGCTAGAGTGGTGCTGCCTGCATTTCTGGGAGTTTGAAATTGGCTTCTTTTATTTTGCATTTTCTGGGGGAGGGAGTTTCTTCTGGGATCTTCAGCCCCTCCCCTCCCACCCCAAACTCCAAATCTCCCCACATGTGGGACAGGCTCGGCCTCTGTGTCAAGGATTTCCCCAATTAACAGCCTCCCAGGAGAAGTTATTATTTATCGGTCAAAGTCAGCATACAAGGTGCTTTACCCAAAGCAAGATGCACTGCTCAAAGAACTGAATCCTTGTCCTGAAGAGCTAACAACCCACAGGCACCGGGAGGCAGGCAGAACGCTGAGAACAAACACAGAGCAGAGTCTGGATGCTCTTAGTTATCAGGTTTCCAGGAGCTGTTTGAAGCTGGGGCAGCGGGGGCCTGGTGTACGTTAATTGAGAGGAGTACAGGGCAGCTTGAAAGAAGGCACAAAGCTGGCAGGGGGCAGAAGAGATGAGGAGGGAGGTGAGGAGCTCCACTCTGGCAGATTTCGTGCTGACGTGGAAAGAACTTATTGCTTTCTCTAAGAGCTCAGGAGCTGTGGATTTTATTTTCAGGGCTTGCAGTGAAGCATAAAAGTCAGCAGAGGTGGCAGGAGGCGATGATGATTGCGTGTGAATGTTCATGTCTTCATTACTACTTACACACGGGGAAGAAAACAAATAAAAGCCTCTTCCCAGGCAACTCCCACTTTGGAACTTCCCTTTCAAATTCTGACTGTACCCATCCTGCACAGGCGCTGGAGGGACAGCAGGAATCAGCCGGAGAAGAATCAAGTTGTGTTTGGGTTTGACTAAAGGAACAGGGAGAGCATATTTCTCCCTCCACCACCAGGACAATTCTACATCAGTGAATTGCATCACTTGACCCTTCACAGCCACACTCTTTAGGGGAGCCTGCTTCTCCTAAGCTAGCCTCCTTAGCAGCTGCAGATCTTATTGAACCAGCAGAAAAGGGTCAACCCAACTACAGATCCCAGCACACAATGCTGGGTCAAAACCAGCGTGCCCCGTGCCGCCTTCACGGTGAAAGATGAGCTAGCTGGATAAATCCATTTTGTACAAACCAGGCGCAGCCCTCGGGCTCTCTGCCAATTGTCAAGGCTGCCCTCAGGTCAGTAATGTGCTGGCACCTCTGCGCGGAACCCCAGGAGGACAGCCACTGGTATTCCAAAAAGGCGATTTCAGAGTTACAGTATATAGCAAACAGGTGTGTGGTTGCACTGATAAGCTATTTGATCATCTCTATTATATATATGTGTGTGTTTATGTATATATGTATATGTGTATGTATATATATATATATATATATATATATATACACACACACACACACACATACACACATATACATAAACACACACACATATATATCAGTATTATGCTTTATGGGGAAAACTAAGCTTTTCTAGCCTAGATGCACTGGATAGCCTGTTAGTATATCACAGAATAATGGAAACTAGAGACAGAAAAGACACCACAAATGTAATATATATTTAAGTGCCTTCACAGAGAGAAATACCAGCTACAAAAGGGCTTTTTCATCTAGGTCAGAAAGGCAGAATAAGAAACAATGGTTGGAAGTGGAAGCCAGATAAATTTCAGTTAGAAAACAGGCCACTTTTAGCAGTAAGTTTGAACAAACTACCAAGGGAAGTGGTGGTTTGAGTCTTCAGATTAAGTCTGGATGCCTTTTGGAAGATAGGCTTTAGCCAAGCAAAGTTACTAGGCTCAATGCAGGGGTAAATGTATGAAGTTTAATGGCCTATGATATTCAGATGATCTAGTGGTCCTTTCTGGCCTTATGCTCTATGAAAATTTATCAAATCCCGGACCAGCTGGAACTCCCCAGTTGTCACAGTGATACACATCCCATGGCCACTCAGAACATCACAGCAACAAGAGGGATAAAATTTGGATCCTCTTGCTCCAGAAGTCCAAGCCTCTTCCAGCCGAGCTAAGGGAGAATCTCAATGAGCTCTCAGCAGTATAGGGCTCATTACACCATTTAGCATTTTTGATTCCACCATATCTATTAGGTCAGTGGACAACTATTACAACTTGAACATACCTACTGGCCAGTTCATTATAAGCTCGTCTAATCCACAGTACAATTTAGCGATTGCTCCTCCTCCTCTCATATGCAGATGACAGAGCTCAATCCAGGTTCGTAAGCAAAGCATAGCCTCTGTATCATAGGAGGCAAGGGGTAAATCACCCTCCAGATGTTGGGTTGGGCACACTTCCACCACATGAGTTATTGTCTGCAACACTGCTCCACAGTCACAGCACATGGAGGAAATGCATGCCTGTCTATGGTTGCGGCTACTCTGGATGAGCCAGAGTGTACCCTGTTGAGGCTGGTCCAGGATCTACGATTAAGTGGACAAGGAGGCAGGTGCAGCGATGGACTCCTGAATTTACTCAGTGTGTTAGACTCTCTCTCCCACCGATGCTTCCACTCTGTAAGAACCTAGTTTTCAGCTGCCTTGTGGTGCTGACTATCCACACATGGTAAAGGGCCAGTAGTACTCCTCTCCAGCAGTGGGTGAGCTGCTTTAGCAAAGGAGTGTCAAGAGATCAGCCACTGTCTCTCACACCCATCTGCAGGAGTGGAATTCCTCCCCTGAATGTAAGCAGAACTTGGAGTTGGTGCTGCAAGTTGTTTCCTGTTTGAAAATGGGGCATCAGTTACCCGGAAATGTAATCGGTTGATTTTCACCTGTCACAGCTCTCCAGGCAGACTGGACAGTCATGGCATCTTGTCGAAGGTCTGCCAGAACAACGTGCCCTAACACAGACTGGAGCATAATTCAAGCAGCCACTAATAATACAAGTGGCCAAATTCAGTTCCATGTAGACAACCTAAGCGTAGCAGCTTCACCCCAGACCATAGAGCAGTTTTCAGCTGGAGCAAACACCAGAGACAGATGTATGAAGGACCAAAGGGTCTGCTCCCCAGGAGGTTCCCGATAGTTTTTGCATCAAGGCGATACAGGAAGAGATCTTAATTTTCGGGTGTTCCCAGCAAGCGCGGCATGTCAGGTTATGGTCAAATTTTACTCCTGAGTATGTGATAACTGATTGCTAGGACATATTGAACAATGAATGAAGTCTGGCTTTAGTGCCTGAGGAATGCAGTGGGCTGTCTACATTTAAAGACATATGTGCAATTTCTATAGCCATCATCTCTGTTACTCTAGATTTTCTGACTATAAAATCTCTTTGTTTTCAGTGATGAATAGCAACAGGCTCAATGAGAGAAACCACCTGCTGTTGTTTAGATGAAACAACAGCTCACCTCTTTTAGCTAATTTTTGACATTCCATTCAATCCACGAGTTATTTTCTGGGCCTTTCAGCTGTTGGGTTTCTAGAGCCTTGCAGACATTTTCACCCAGCTGTGATCTTCATTCATCCCCTCTGGCTTTATCTCACCCAATCTTAATTAACTCTCACCAGCCGACCCCACAAGAGGCCAGCCAAAACGCAGCGAAGCCATTTGTGCAGCCTCGGAATGTGTCTGGCGCATCTGCCCTTCAAAAACACTCGACCTCTGGCCAAAGCAACATGGTGAAATAGAATATATGGCAGACAGCAGCAAGGACAGTGTATTGAATGGTGTGCAAGCCCATCTAATTAGCAATACAGGAGAAAGGATGGTTCTTTTCCATTCATGCTAAGCTTTCTATCCTGAGGGAGTAGGCTGCAGGACAGTCTTTCACCCCTTCTGGTGGAACATGCCATCAAAACCTACTGTGACTACAGGAAGGGTGAAAAAATTTGTGCTGCAATTGCACTAAACTTTGCTCATCCAGGTTTTGATTTTGCGTCTGGTGCGGTTTAGATCCAGACCCGTCCTGCCCCTCCTGCAAAGATCAGGCTCAAAGATAAATGGTTCCAATTTTTGCCCTCCTGTCGTAAACATCCCCACTGATGAGGCGAGGTTCCTGGAGCTGTCAGAATCCCCATCACTAGTGCTTCGCACTTCTCTTAGTCACCAGTGCCTCCTCCACAAGGCAGTGTACACAACATCATCACTAGCCCCAAAAGAAAGCAGCTTGGTGTTTCTGTTACCTACTATCTTGCTTCATTTTTATGAACTGGTGTTCCTAATCCTGTGGGTTTGATTCACTACCATTTCAAGCTCAGCAATGCGCCAGCCTATGTGGCCCGGCCCTCCCAACTATCCCTATAGCAGCAAGCCAACATGCATAGCCTGGCATTCCCAAGCACACTCGTATATGGGTGGGAGATAAAACCTTTTGTTAAGGAAACAAATCCACTCCAGTCTATAAAAGGAAACTACAGGCAGTGAGATAAACATCTTGAAATGCACTTGCTCCACCCCAACAGTGTCCTTTCGAGATTCAGAGTGTGACCCCAACACTAGAGGCTCCCCATTACGGTAACCCAGAACAAGCTTGCTCCTGGCTCTTTCCTGCGAAGCAGTGGACTCATGCTGGGTGGACTCCACACCGTGGCTCTTACCTGGGAGGGGGGCTCGGTGGAGCTTGTGGATACTGCCGGTCAAAGACATGCATATCATAGGCAGGGGGCGAGTAGACAGGAGGAGGCTCTTCATCCGAACTGTCTGGTTCCAGCGTCCGCTCCAAAATCTACACAAATAAATGAAGGAGAGCGAATAAGAGACCAGCCACAGGTCAGCAGAGGAGAGCTTGGACAATGCAAGACATGCCTAGGGAGGCCTGATCCTCTCCTCTCACATACACAGGTGTAAATCAGGAGCAACTCTATAGATGTCCATGGAGCTGCACTGGTGTAATGTCAACATGGGACCAGAATCAGGCCCATCACATACTTTACAGCAAGCTAATGTGGGGCTGCCAAACCCAGCAGTGTCCCTTTAAGACACGTAATAAATCAGTGGGTGGGAAACTTGTAGTTATCAGAGACATCTTGACCACCTAGTGGAAAAATGGCTAGCTGAATACACATCATCTCTACTCCTTGGAGGAAGGGGCAGGGATAACATCTCTCCCATCACACATGTAGTTAGGGTGACCAGATGTCCCGATTTTATAGGGACAGTCCCGATTTTTGGGTCTTTTTCTTATATAGGCTCCTATTACCCCCCCCACCCCCGTCCCGATTTTTCACATTTGCTGACTGGTCACCCTAGTTGTAGTAGGACACCAGGACTCAGGGGCCTCAGCTGATCAGTTATAGTATTAATCACTGGTGAAACTAAACAAGCAAAGCAGATACTGTACAAGCACCAGCAGATAGGGCCGGGTGCATTTCATTTTGGTTTTTAAGAGTGTGCAACAATTCCTGCGCAAATCAGAGTCCCAATCTTGAAAGGTGCTAAGCACTCAGGGTTGGATTCTCAAAAGCACCTCACTTAGGCACACCGGTGCCACTGAAAGACATGAACTTTGCACACTTAGGTGATTTTTGAAAACAAATCCCTCCCTCAGCAACTTCTGACTTCTATGAGAAAAGTGAGCGCCTTCCAGGATCAAGCAGTTGGCATGGCAACTCCTGGCAGGCTGCTGGCTGTGGCCTTCAGTGCTGCACAGTGCAGTCATTCCTGGTTTTGCCTTTCTCTCTCTCCCTTGTAACTCCCTCTCCTCACAGCGTAGGGAGAGTCTGCAGTTCACACCCCAAATGGTGTGGAAGTAAGTGCGTTCTCCACACCTCTGCATTGCTCTGCACATGCAGTCCTGCACTGGTAACACAGACCCCACGAAGATGGCCGCAGTGCACTGAACTGATTTTAAACACAGGTTTATTTTTCTCTGTTAGGTGCCCAACTCCTCTGTAATCTCTCGAGGGAGGAACATGATCAGGCAAGGAGCTGCTTCTTGACCTCCTCTAAAAGTTGATGCTTCCGGTGACCGTGTCTTTAATTTGATTCTAGCTTTCTGCATCTCTCACCAGCAGTGATGTCACTTATGAGCTGCCACTGAAGACTAAGGCCTTGACTACACTTGCAGCTGTACAGCGCTGTGAGGTAAACCTGTCTTCGTACAGCTGAGTAGGGAAAAGCGCTGCAGTCTGTCCACAGTGCCAGCTGCCAGCGCAGTGGCGTGGCCACACTTGCAACATTTGTAGCTGTGTTGGGAGCGGTGCATTATGGGCAGCTATCCCAGCATTCATGTGGCTGCAACGTGCTTTTCAAAACGGGGGTGTGGGGTGGAGTGTGACAGGGAGTGTGGGGGGAGAGAGAGTGCTTTTTGGAGCGTGTCAGCACTCTATTTTGCAAGTTCTGAACTCCCGGCCCCCTGCTCATTCATTTACTCACTCACTCAAAGCAAACAGCAAACTGTTAGCTTTTTCTCTGTGGTACGAGCTTTGAAACCGGCACTTCCGCATTCCTGCAGCCGGTCACAACAATGGAGAGGATTGGCCACTTGACAAGGTGATCAGTACAGCGCTGCAGGTTGATTCCTGGTACACACTCACAGGGGAGAGTCGTAGCCACTCCGCTGTATCTCTTATGCTTCTCGGGGAAGTGGAGTACCTGCAGCTGTGTACCCAGGGAGATACAGCGCTGCAAGTGCCCTGCCAGTGTGGACGGGGAGTGAGTTACAGCGCTGGGGGAGGCTTTACAGCGCAGTAACTCGCAAGTGTAGCCAAGCCCTAAGGCATCTCGGCTCCCATCCCCACGATGCCCTCCAGGAACAGACTTCACGAAGGGCCTGATCCAAAGCTGTCTGAAGTCAATGGAAGTCTTTCCTCTGACTCAGTGAGGTTTTGGCTCAGACCTCAAGTGCCTTTTAAAACAAACTGATCTAGCTGCATATTTCACTGACTGAACCATGCACTCGAATGTGTGCCTGCCTCACTAATCAACTGCAACCCGCTTCTGAACTTCTTGCATATTTTACTGACTGGCCTCCAGACTGACCCATTGCCTGGCCTACTTTACAAAACCCAGAGCGCTGCATACGTTGACAACTCAAATGCACTTGGGAGTGGCTCTTAAACAGTTACTGGCTGCTAATGACTCAGTTCATTTAGTGCTCCTTTGCAGAACAAGCTACAGAATGTGAGGCCTTCTCTATGCCTAAAACTTAGCTCAACCTAACTACATGGCTCAGGGGTGTGAAAAATTCACATCCCTGAGAGACATAGTTAAGCCAACCCAAGCACCAGTATAGACATTGCTAGGTTGACAGAAGAATGCTTCCATTGACCTAACGACCATCTCTCAAGAGGGTGGATTTGCTATAGCAAAAAAAAAAAAGCTCATTCCATCACTGTAGTGTCTACACTACAATGCTACAGCAGTGTAGATGCCATGCTACCGCTATAGCACCTGTAGTGCAGACATACGCTAAGGCCTGGTCTACACTAGGAAATGAGGTCGGTATAACATGTCGCTCAGGGGTGTGGACAATCCAGTTAAACCGTCCTAACCCCTGATGTAGACAGCACTAGCACCTCTTGGGGAGGTGGAGTACCTACGCCAGCTAGAGAAGCCCTCCCATCAGCATATGTAGCATCTTTGCTGAAGCACTACTGCTGTGCCACTACAGTGTTTTAAGTGCAGACAAGCCCTACGTAAAATTCCATAGTGATGACTTATCTTCACAAGCTGGGGTCACATTCTACGTAAAGAGAGGTGCCCCCTGTGTCACCAGAATTGGGCTCTTGTGGTTTAGAGACCTATTTACTCATCTGAGCTACTGTAGTTTGGTAACGAGTCCTGTGGCACCTTAAAGACTAACGGACGTATTGGAGCATAAGCTTTCATGGGTGAATACCCACTTCGTCAGACACATGCGTGACGAAGTGGGTATTCACCCACGAAAGCTTATGCTCCAATACATCTGTAGTCTTTAATGTGCCACAGGACTCTGTCACTTTTTACAGATCCAGACTAACATGGCTGCCCCTCTGATACTTGTAGTTCGGTAGTTTCTTAATAGGTGCAGCAGCTGGGTTACTGCCGGAGCCTCTCCCCTGTGGAAATATGGATTGAGATCACAAACGAAAATGAGTCTGAGGATAAATGAGACACTAACCATTGACATCTCTCACTCTTGTGATGGATGGTTCTCTTCAGGAAACACCCACGACTGGAATAAAATGGGGAGGAGGGCGGGCGCTCAGGATTGAGATACATTGACTGAGCAATGCAGGAACCAGGACGGGAATAGCAGGAAGTGCTGCAGATCACGATTCAAGGGGCACTGGCTGAAGTATGTAGGAGAAGAGCCTGAACAGTGCCTGCTTGCACTATTGTTGGGATAGGGCTGAGGGTAGAAGACCTTCCTTTTCCACAGGCCCTAATTTCAACCACAAAATTAGCTATAAAAAGAAATACACTTTGCTCACCAGCAAATTGCTGTGTAATATCAGTGGGTATGATGAGGAGTCCTGGATTGTTGTTAATAAACAATTTGCACTTTACTTTAGAGGATCTTACATTGCCAAACTAGCATTAATTGAGTCTTCCAACTTCTCCATGTGAAGTAGGTAAGAGGCCCATTGACTGTCAATGGGATTTTGGCTCCTAAGTGTCCAAATCCCTTTTGAAAATGAGATTTAAACCCCTTAATCAGTTAGGTGTTTCAACACAGGACACAGGAATGCCTAAATATAGTTTAGGCATTTAAAATCAGTTCAGTGTACTGCGGCCATCTTCGCAGGGTCTGTGTTCACAGCCCAAGGTCATACAGTGATGTCAGTAGCAGATCTAAGTATGAATTCCCAGGAGTATGAATTCCCAGTCCCCTGCTTTAATCACTTGTTAATGTTACTTTGCTATAAATATCACCATGACACATCATGTTGTTAGATGTCTATGCAGTTCCTTGGGAGGGGGGGGCGGGAGGTGAATGTGCACCAGTGGCAGCTCCAGGTGCAAATCTTAGGTATGTAATCCTCTGCAATTCTCCTCAGGGGCACATGCACTCAGAAAGGGCACTTTTAAAAGTGCCCCCCAGGCTTTGGCTGTTGCTTCTAGCTCTTTCACTGAAGTGCGCATGCCCTCTGGCTTTGGAGGCCCTGCTGGAAACAGTCCATGTTCTAGGGTTTCCCCATCTGGATCTTCCTTCATCTGGAAGATCCAAGGGTAACTGTGAAAGAAAGGCAGGGATATTTATTTTACTTAGATATTTTTTCTATGTGGGGCAACGTCCCAGGTGACCCGACGGTGGAATCACCACTGGAAAGACCAAGAAGAAGAATCCAAGAATGAAAACATTTTCTTTTTAGAAGTAGACAATTTGCAGAACACAGCCTGCTTTCTTGATACCTAATGCAGGCACAATACAACTGGAGACAGGAGGAGGAAGGGAAGGAGGAGGATGGTGCACATGATGCCTACAGCAGACAGAATGATATGGTTAACAAGGATCTAGGCCCAAGTCACAAAAATACAGCTCCCTCCTGATTGCATGACTCCAATTAGAAGAAATTAGACCCCCAGCACCTGCAAGATCCCATTGCCTTGACATTAGAAGCCACAATTCTCTTCTCAGAAATCCTTGTCTTCTCAGGTTGTTTTTAATCCATAAATAGTCGAAGAGCCTCTTGTAATCTGAAGCCAGTTTCCAGCTGCCCACTTTGCTAAGCCTGACACACAGTCTGTCCTTATCAGCTTTTGCAGGTAGAACTCTCTGCTCTTACTTTTCCTACCCACCCACCCACCCACTGTTCTTTTCTTCCTACTTTTTGTTCCTATGAAACAAAGCTCATCAAAATAGAGTGAGTGGTTACACCATCAGAAAGCGCAACTGAAGTTATCAGCCACATGCCTTTGCATTTTGCCACTCAACATGCCTTAAAAAGTTATTTGTTTGCAGAATAACTTTTCATTCCAATGAGTGAGAGTTACATGCACAGTTTCCACTCTGATATGAGGGTTCTAGTTCATACAGACCCAGAGAATTCCTTCTTAAAATACTTCACCATAGTTTCTGCACCTCACCATATGTTACGATAGTATAACTGGAAGTGAACATATGAAGGCCACTAGATGTGTCTGTGTGCTTGCACAAAGTTCCAGATGGAGCATGTTCCCTGGTAAACAAAGTAGACAAAGCTGGAACTCAAGCTGTGTGGAAGTCTGTCTGTATCTTCAGTTAATAGCTGGGGTTTTTTTTTCTTCAAAAAACACTTCCTTTTCAGTAGATCTCTGATTTTCTCTTGATACCCTGGGTCCTACCCACCATCCATCCAGTTATGGACTGGAAATCTGCTCACTCTGGCTAATAACACAAACTAAATGGATGCCCCATGGAATTTCCTTTCTCCATCCTCTCCCTCATGCACTCGTGTCATCATTTTCTACTAAGAGGTTAAAGAAAGTAAGTGTTGGGAGTAAGAACTTTAACTTTGTTTCATTTTTATTATGAACATAGGAACATACTGCTGTTTATCTCATCAGCAGACATAGGAAAGGGATGGCTTGCTATGCCCCAGCACAGGGAACTCACCAAGTGAGACTTTATGTGTACATATGATGGCCACTATCTTGGCTGACACCAGGGATTGAACCAGGGAATGCCAGACCTGAAACATGAGTATCTACAGCTCAAGGTGAAGAGACAGGCTCTATAACTGGGGACTGTAACAACTCACATCCTCTGTAAATAAGACACAGAGAAAGGTATATAACACATACTGAGCAATGGAGAACTCACACACTTCATGCCCACACGGGGGGGGAGGGAGAGCTGTAAACATGCATTAAGAGCAAACTAGACCCCTCATAACATTTAGATGCATCCTCACTTCACCACCTTGGTTTCCTTCTAGGTCATTAAGTATTAGCTATGCTGTTCCTAGTTACTTTGCTTCAATGTTTTGCCTTCTCTTTATCAGATCTTGCATTTGTCCTGCTTACAGCAAAGAAATCCTGATCATAGCCACTCTTCAATCTCAAGGTACATGAGGAACACAGAAATGAAAGAGCATAGAACTGAATACAGAGAAAGTGTTAAATAGTTGTTGCTGACATTTCCTGTGACAATAGCATTGCAAAGCTGAGACTCTTCTGCTCTGAAAACTAAGGAAATATGACGACTTCTTACTCAAAAGATTTGTTTCCTTCCTTCCTCTTTAGTGACAAAGACTCAGTTAACTCAGTTCTAAATGTAGGGCCAAACTGTGGTGATGTTTCTTGCCCTCAGCCCCAGTGCTATTGGACCAGGCACTCTAACTGCACCTTCTCATGGCATATAAGCAACGCAAGGGCTGCCAAATGCAATCAGCTTTGGTGATCACCCATCCAAGCTGCAGTTGAACCAATCACAAAGGTAAAAAAGAATGTTTATATTCCACTACCAATTCATCTAGCTCTTGAGGGACAACCTAAAAAATCAGAATACACTGAAGGTAAAATCTAGCAGCAAATATGACATGAGAAAAGAGATCCCTTTAATTAATACACTATCTGGGTATGGATCATTATACCAGTATAATATACACATGTACATTTCTTGAATGAGCAGACACTTCCTAGAGAGAGAGAGAGAGAATGAATGCAACTCAAAGAATGAAGTGCAATGCTCCGCACTCAGGCCCTGATACAGGAAACACGTACATAATTGTCAAGCATGTGAGTAGTCTTATTGACTTCATTGTATTTATACTGAACCGGAAGTTTAAATGTGTGAAGTCAATGTATTTGAACATAGGCACATGATTTCAGTGGGACTACTCACATGCTTAAAAGTTAAGTGTGTGCTCAAATGCTTTGCTGAATTGGAGCCTAATACAGTGTCTTTCATCTGAGGATGTCATGGTGCTTTAAAACACTGGTTAATAAAACCACATTGTAAAGCGGGATAGTATTATAATCACTGTACAGGTGGGGAAACTGAAGTATATTGAGGCTAAATTGCTTGCCCAAGGTCACACAGGAAACGCCGATAACAGAACCCAGGAGTCCAACCACATAGTCCCTCTCTATAGACAAGAACTCCGATCCTTTTCCTGGATGCCAGTGAACAAAGCCCCCAACCCATGCAAGATGCGGGGGTAATGAATGTTACCTCTGGGGGAATACTGTCATCTGAGTCCGAGCTGTCATCATAACCGCTGCCGTCTAAATTCATCTGTAAGAGCTGGTCAATGGTGGCGTCCACAGCTCCATTGTTAGCCCTCAAAACACATTCAATAATGTCATAATCCATATTGGGGAACATAGTCTTGAAATCCTCCATGGCCTGGTTGAACTCCAGCCGTCGCACCTGCCTGGGGGGCCGGCTGTTGTTGAGTTCCTGGGCGGAAGAGCTGTTCCTTGAGCTGCCATTGCTGCTGCTCCGCCGGAACAGGCTTGTCATTTTTGAGAGCTGTTTTTGAAAAATGTTTAATCTTTTAAAACCTACTTTAGAAATTAAAAAAAAAAAAAAAAAAAGAAACTATAAATCCTAGGTGAGGAAGAGGTGGGAGGGGAGGGCGCCGCCTGCCAGCTTTGTGGTCAAGAAGCTACATAGCCATCCTTTAACGCTACTGCCCAGTAATCCAGCACACAAAGGGGAGACATCCGGGATGCCTCAGCAGAAGACCAGTAATTGCTGTGCCAACATGAAGGGGCCTGGTTCCAAGCAGTTCTCCACTGGGGTCCTGTGCAGGACAGGTCTTCAGCAACACGACAGACTCCTGAGACACTGGAGCATAATGTAACCTGGGAACAAGAAACAAAACACACTTGGAACAGAATCGTGGGGAAAACAGATCAGAACGTTTTTTTTAATAGAAAGAAGGGGTTTTTGGTGAAAAGACGTAGACTTCCCTCTAAATATTTCAGGAAGTTTGTCAAAAATGATCTTGAAATCATTGAGAGAGAGAGAGAGAGAGAGAATGTGGTTTTCAGTAAATGAAACATTTCAAAAAAATGTCAAGAATGTTTCTGATCAAAATTTTGATTTAAAAAAAAATAAGTGGGGAATGGGAAGGAGGGGGAAAAAAAGTGAAAATGGGTGTGTTTTCCAACCCTCTACAGGGAAACAACACCATTTAAAAAAAACAAAACAAAAAAACCCTTTCAGTTCTGACTAGCTCCATTCACAGCACACATAGGTCATTTACACTATGTATGTTTATTCTGCTTGGCCAGTAGCAAGGCCATGGAGCTTAACAAACGGTGTCACAGTTGCTAAAGACTGTTTGTACCTATTAGCTGTTAATTACCTATTATCCTGTCACAAGGTCTAAGGCAGGAGACAGTTCCCAGGATAGACTAGGACGCGGCATATATTAAACTAATTCTACATTCTACCTTAGCCACATTAAGTACAGATAATAAGGAGACTTATCTCAAGTACCAAGCAGGAGTGAAACAAAGCTGGAAATGGGGCCTAGGTCTGCCAAAACTTTGGACGCATCTCTCCAGGCAAAGAAATACAACTGGTATGCAGATACCATGGTAATGGGCATCAGTAGACAGAGAAATATACTTTTACCTCCTAAGCTGGGAGGAAAAGCATGACTAGGCAGATCACAATTGTGTTTTTGTGTCTGTCAAGTCCTGGCTTCCAGTGCCATTCTAACCACTAAGCCACACACTCTCCCCAAACAGCACAACGCTGTATTTTCAAATATTTATTAACATTTCACAGCGACTAAGCAGACGTGTTTATATGGCACTTATGGAAATGAGCAGTTTTCTGCAGAGGGAGCTTCAGAGAGAGATTTTAGAACTGTCAAACATTTGTATAAACACAGTCACTTGGATTTGCTACTGAGAAAGAGCAGTTCAGTGTTCTCATTCAGAACAAGAACCACAAAAGGAACCGGCGTCACCACAATTTGGATAACACATTGCCTTACTCCCCTTTCCAAGTCATTATATCTATATTCTGGCGTGGTTATAAATTCCTCTTTAATAAATCCCTCCCTTGTACATTAGAAATTCATGGGAATAACAGCTCTAAGGGGAGGAGGTTAGTTGGCTTTTTAAAAAGGAAGTATTGGATTCCCTAATCAAAGGAATATGATAACTTCCAAGAGAACGTGTTTAGAAAAAAAAACCTGTGGAGCCAATCATTCATTGTTATTCATATTACAGTAGCACACAGAAACCCCAATCAGTCATGGACTCGGGACTCTGATGTCCTAGGCACTGTACAAACACAGAACAAAAAGATGGCCTCTGCCCCAAAGGGCTTACCATCTGAATAAACAACAAACAACAACAACAACAACAACAACAACAGCATTTTCTACCCCAAAGAGTTACAATCTAAATAAAACCATTCAAAATCTCCAATTGCAGTGTTATTATTTATAAATAACTAAGTGTCTCTCTAAACAGAGAAAGTAAGTAAAACCAACTTCGACAATTTCAGAACAGCAAACATGGCAAATCAAACATTGGGAAAAGTCACCAAATCCAAGATTGAAATTCTCTTTAAAACATAAAATAGGACTGTCAATTAATCACAGTTAACTCAAAAAAGTTAATCGCAATTAATCGCAGTTTTAATCGCACTAATAAACAATAGAATACCAATTGAAATTTATTAAATATTTTGGATTTTTTCTACATTTTCAAATATATTGATTTCCATTACAACACAGAATACAAAGTGTACAGTCCTCACTTTATATTATTTTTATTTGCACTATAAAAATAACAAAATAAATAGTATTTTTCAATTCACCTCCTACAAGTACTATAGTGCAATCTCTTTATCGTGAAAGCGCAACTTACAAATGTAGATTTTTTTTGTTACATAACTGTAATCAAAAAACAAAACAATGTAAAACTTCAGAGCCTACAAGTCCACTCAGTCCTACTTCTTGTGCAGCCATTCACTAAGAGAAACAAGTTTGTTTACATTTACGGGAGATAATGCTGCCCACTTATTTACAATGTCACCTGAAAGTGAGAACAGACGTTCACATGGCACTTTTGTACCCGGCATTGCAAGATATTTACATGCCAGATATGCTAAACATTCATATGCCTCTTCATGCTTTGGCCACCATTCCAAAGGACATGCTTCCATGCTGATGACGCTCCTTAAAAAAATAATGCGTTAATTAAATTTGTGACTGAACTCCATGGGGGAGAATTGTATGTCTCCTGCTCTGTGTTTTACCTGCATTCTGCTATATATTTCATGATATAACTGTCTCGGATGATGACCCAGCATGTTGTTCGTTTTAAGAACACTTTCACTGCAAATTTGACAAAATGCAAAGAAGGTACCAATGTGAGATTTCTAAAGATAGCTACAGCGCTCGACCCAAGATTTAAGAATCTGAAGTGCCTTCCAAAATCTGATCGGGACAGGGTGTGGAGCATGCTTTCAGAAGTCTTAAAAGAGCAACACTCCGATGCGGAAACTATAGAAACCCAAACCATCAAAAAAGAAAATCAACCTTCTGCTGGTGGCATCTGACTCAGATGATGAAAATGAACATGCGTTGGTCTGCACTGCTTTGGATCGTTATTGAGCAGAATCTCAGCATGGACATATGAATCTTTAGCACATTTGGCACATAAATATTTTGCAACGCTGGCTACAACAGTGCCATGTGAACGCCTGTTCTCACTTTCAGGTAACATTGTAAACAAGAAGTGGGCAGCATTATCTCCTGCAAATGTAAACAAAACTTGTTTGTCTGAGTGATTGGCTGAACAAGAAGTAGGACTGAGTGGACTTGTAGGCGCTAAAGTTTTAAATTGTTTTGTTTTTGAATGCATTTATTTTTTGTACATAATTTTACATTTGTAAGTTCAACTTTCATGATAAAAGAGATTACACTACAGTACTTGTATTAAGTGAATTGAAAAATACTATTTCTTTTATTATTATTAAATATGTATAGTGCAAATATTTACAATAAAAATAAACAAAGTGAGCACTGTACACTTTGTATTCTGTGTTGTATTTGAAATCAATATATTTGAAAATGTGGAAAACCTCCAAAAATATTTATATAAATAGTATAAACAGCATGATTAATTGCGCGATTAATCGTGATTAATATTTTAATCGCTTGACAGCCCTACCATAAACAGATTATATAGCTCCTGCCTTTCATTTGGAGACACAGGGCCAAATTCATCTCTAGATTAACTCCACTGATTAATAGATTTACACCAAGGACAATTTTGGTCCATAATATACATTTTCAAAGGCTTTTTCTAATTGGCAGTTGGAGAGTTCAAGACAACTGTTCCAGAAATTGTATTTAATTACTAAAGAACCCAAATCAAATTATTTTAAAATAAAAATGTCAGAAGGACCTTAGCAAAACATGTAATCAGATTCAAAACCATTAGGCAGAGCAATAACCTCCTAAGTCACCCATGCATAACTGTTTGATTATCATGTGTATGTATTATGCATGAAAGTTATGTTCCTTATACTAACCAATTCATGTTAGCAATAAAGCTTCAGGCTTTTACACCTTGAGTTATTCTAAGCAATTTAATAGGCTGCACAGAGTAGCCCAGTATCCAAGCAAAGAACAATGACAATGCAGTAGAGATCCCTCCAGGGAACTGTACTAAGCCCAGCAGAAACATTAGACGGATGCACTTAATTTTGCACTTCTGTTTGAAGTCTCTTTTCAAAACAATGCCCTGTTCTGTCACTGATGCCTCATGGGAGCACTCTGTTTAGTAAGCATGCTGGGGTGCACCCATGTCCCCCTTTTTTTCTGTCTTATTTTGTATTCTGCATTGTAATTGAAATCAATATATTTTGAAAATGTAGAAAAACATCCACAAATATTTACAATACATTTAAATTCATATACTATTATTGTTTAACAGTGCAATGAAAACTGTAATCAATTGTGATAAATTTTTTTAATATCGTAATTAATCACGGTTAATTTTTTTAATCATTTGACAACCCTAATTATTTGTATTACGATAGTGCCTAGAGGGCCTCATTGTGCTAAGCGTTGTATATACACACACTGAGAGGCTGTCCCTGCTCCAAAGAGTTTACAATCTAAATCAGTGATTCTCAACCTGTGGGTTGCAGGCCGCTTGTGGACCAATCAGCAAACAGTGGTGGCCCATGTGACATCCTCAGGGCCATACAGGTAGTATATATATTGCATGGATGTGGCCCACATAACACATAGAAAGCTACATATGCAGCCCACAATGGTAAATAGGTTGAGAACCACTGACCTAAAGGAACAAGACAAAGAGGAAGTGGGAGTCAGGAACAGCACTGTTCCCATTTTACAGTTAAGGAACAGGAGGCACAGAAATTAAATGACTTGCCCAAAATCATCTAAGAAGTCTGTGGCAAAGCACAGAATTGAACCCTTTTGGGAGGCCCAGTCCAGCGCCTTAACCATAAGACCATCCTCCCTCCTCAATGAAAAAAATGGGATCTTTTTTTATATGCGTTCATCCACCCCCTCCTCAGACGAACACCTAATCCTAGCACAATAATACACTCTGTGCCCCACCTCCACTAGCTCTTAACAGCATTAGGGAGCCACGCATAAACTCAATGTAAACATGGTTCTAACTGAGAACACGTCTACATCACAACAGCAACCATGTTGGGGGGCAAGGGGCACTGTTGCATGGTTGTCCTCTGATACAGTTACATATGGATTTGTACTGCAACGCAGATTGGACTGAACCATGTTTTAACTGTATCCGCAAATATGGCCAGCCCTGCACCATTTAACCACCATGCGGTAAATGGTTCCTTCAATTCAGCGATGTTTGCAGCATAGACAGGACATTAGAACACACAACATAAGGAAGGCTCTAGTGCAGCGTTTCTCAAACAGGGGTCTGCGGACCCCTGGGGGTGCCCGAGGGTACCCCAAGGGGTCCACGGGCCACACTGATCAACTCCTCCTCCTTCCTCCCTCATCTCCTACCGCTCCCTCTATCTCCCGGATGTTACTGAAGCCAAACCAGGAGATTTTAGGAGCTAAAAGTTCAGCCACGCAGCGGGTCTAAGGCAGGCTCCCTGCCTGCCCTGGCCCTGCGCCGCTCCCGGAAGCAGCTGGCATGTCCCTGCGGCCCCTGGTGCAGGGGGTCTCCGCATGCTGTCCCCACCCTGAGTGCCGACTCTGCAGCTCCCATTGGCCGCAGTTTCTGGCCAATAGGAGCTGCGGGGGCAGTGCTTGCAGGAAGGGGCAGCGCGTGGAGCTGCGGCCAGAGAGATGTGCCAGTTGCTTTCAGGAGCTGTCCGAGGTAAGCACTGCCCAGCCAGAGCCCGCACCCCGTCCCGCACCCAAACTCCCTCACAGAGCTTGCACCCTGCACCCCAACCTGCACCGCAACTGCCTCCTAAAGCCCACACGCCCTCCTGTATCCCAACCTCCTGCTCCAGCCTAGTGAAAGTGAGTGAGGGTGGGGGAGAGTGAGTGATGGAGGAAGGGGGGATGGAGTGAGCGGGAGGCAGGAAGAGGTGGGGCGGGGACTTGGGGAAATGGGTGGAGTGGGGGTGGTGCTTGGGGCTGAGCAGGTGGGCTTGGAGGTCCCTGAAAAATTTTAAAGCAAAATGGGGGTCCTCGCATTGCTAAAGTTTGAGAACCGCTGCTCTAGCGTAAGCACCTGTGGGACTAGAATCTGGGACCATCGTGGTTCTGGGCTACCAACACTTACACATTGCCATTTGGAGCTCATGCTGAGTTTCTGCTGGCTGGCCCTGTAAAGCTAAATACTGTCTGAGCAACTATGAAGACTACCTGCTTCTGCTCCAGACCTTGCATTACCATGAACCTTAGACTCTGGCTCCTGACCCCAGTTTGTCCCCGACTCCACTACTTGCTTTCTGTCTTTAACCTGGTGCCTGACCCTGATTTCCTGGTATCCTGACCTGGCTCAACCCCAATTCCATTACATGTCTCCTGCCTGCAACTCAGTGCCTGACCCCAACTTCCTAATACCCTCACTTGGCTCGACCCTAACTCCATGACATGTCTTCTTATCACAGCTTGATAACTGACCAGTGCATGTTGGCCGCCCCCAGCCTGGCCTTGACATCTAGCACTGTAGTTGTGTGACACGATCCATATTGGGGGTGGGGTGCGGGGAGAAGACACATTTTCCAACACTGGATTCAGGGTAGTGGGGGCCTTGCTGTCTTTGTCATCCAATGACAAATGCGATACTTCTATTTCTCCAAATAGTTGGTGGTTGTAGGGAGTTGAGGGTTCCCACCCAGCAGGCAGTCAGTGTGTAGGGGCAAGATGGGTGGGCTGGCTGGGGAAGCGGGCAGCAACCTTATATGTTGGTACCCTGAGGTCACTGTAAACAGAATTGCCATCAATCCATCCAACATACTATGTAGTAACAGTAATAAAATAAATTGTACAAATGGGGAAGAGGAAGCACGGAGAGGGGAAAGTGACTTGCCCAATGGCAAGGTTGGAAACAGAACCCGGATCTCCCAGCTCCGGGTCCCTTGCCTCTCTCCAAACATAATATGAAAGGACAGGGAGGTGCCAATATGACTCGTGAGGAATATCAGTAGAACCTCCTGTATCACATTACTACTCAATCAAGTTCTGCTCCCAACCAACCTGCCCTCCCTAACCTACCCCCAACAAACTTTCCCTAAGTTCTAGCAGGTTAACAGCAGGGCTCTGAAAATCAGGGTTTATGCAGGGAAAGTAAGAAGGATGTTTTGTTGTAAAGTTGTTCCGGTCATCAGTGCAGACAGCAGTACAAACCATGTCCTCACCCAGTGTCTGATAGGTCAGCCAGTGTTCACTGAATCTCACACCAAAGCACCTAGCCTTGAGCAATATGAGCTGTATCCTGCACAAATCTTTGGAGAGAGATGTGCTTACTGTAAACAAACTTTTCTACATGGGAAAGCACTTATTACTGGGCAAAGCCAGACATGCGTTAACTGTGACATTTCACAAATGTATTCCTCTGCTGGAATTCCTCCTGCTTTTTGAATTTAACATGCTGGGATTTTTTTCATTTCTCACATTCTGTCAGATTTATCAATTAGTCTTCCACCTATGGTACGAAAACAAGAGCATTCGGTCTTGTTAATGTTGCTGATTTATGCTGTATATATAGGACACTTTTCCACTAGTTCTTTGAGAAGGAAGGTCCCTGTTTGGATTTTATTTTTTTATGGTTAATCTCTCCTCAGACAGACTGTTGCCCTAAATCCAACCTAAACTAATTTGTTGCTTTTACAAACCAAGGCCGAGATCCTGCAACTAGAACCATGTAGGAGGATTCCCTGCACCCACACTGATCCAACTGCAGGATTGGGGCCTAAAATTATGACACGCCTATTAATTATTATTAATGGACCAGGACCCCACTGTGCTAGGTACTCTACAAACTCAGAACAAAAAGACAGTCTCTGAGCCAAACACCTAACAATGTAAATAGTACAAGAGACAACAGATTCATACAAATAGTCTGAGAGGGAAACAATGCAACAATATAGTCAGCATGATACACTAGCAGACTACTTGTTAAGTTTTTTTCTAGGGTTCATGGCAGAGAACAGAGAGATCCTGATGTTAATTTCAATGAGAGTTAAGAGCCACTCAGCATCTTACAGGGCTTAGCCTATACTTTGCAACTTCTACCCAAAAACTGAAAAGAGCTTGACAACTGACAAGCATTACATCTCAAGTATTTTGCATATGGGGAAACTGAGGTAAAAAGTTTAAGGGACTTGATACAGACTCACTGTGTGATCTCAGGCAGAGCCAGGAATGAAACCCAGCCCTTATGCCTTCCATTTCCCTACATTAGCCACTAGACCATATTTCTTTCCCCTTGTTCGTTCAAAGGCATTAAGTCATGTAACTGTAGACAGAACCCAGGCCTGCATGTTTGGTTGTTAACCTGTTGAACATGTAGCAGTTACTAAGAGGCCTGTCCTGCTTCACCATCTAATTATCTGACTCCAGAAAACAGCAAAGTACCATGGTGCATAATCGCAAGAGAGTGGAATTCCTTTGTCAGAAAAACCGTGGTAACCGGTGAGGAAACATACATTTGCAGTGTTACATTCTGGCCCCTGGCTCCCCTTCACACTTACATTTTATTTTAAACTACCAAGACAGTCGCAAAGAGATTGAGTGCAGTCCAGAAAACCTAATGTGCTGATTAGATAAAAATACCTATTACAGATGTTTCCAAAAGTAATGAATACTAAAGAGAAATAAGAGCAGTGGCGAGCCAGGATATCAGCAATGATGTAGTAACTACACAAAGTGCTACAAACACTTTGATCTCTCAAGTCAAACAACAACAAACTATCTCATTGGTGCTCCCACCTGCTAGGCTGATGGTATCATGTCAATTCACACTATAAGCCAACACATGATCATTATGCTTTCCTGATGTTGGTGAAAGAAGGGAAAAACTAATAACAGAGTCTCTTTAAACCCACCTCAGAAAAAAACTGAATTGGTGGAAGCCTCTTCTTCATGAACTGATTACTAACCTCTGACCACGGAACAACAGGAATCTAGCAATGACCCTACTGACACTTGTGATTAAACTGTTGGAATTCTGCAAGGGATCTTGTGTGCTATTCTGATCACCCCATGAGACACAAAGAAGGCCATTCAAAAACATGGCAGCTTATTATAAAGAACAGCTTTGTAAAGACAAAAATGCAATTGCTACAGTCTTAGAAACTCAATATTCCAAGCATTCTATAAAAGAGTGTCTTTTTTGGTTGCTTGCTTACCAGAACTTAGTGGTTGTCAATGGAATTCAGCCTACAGGACAAGTGGAATTTTAAGCACCTAGAACCACACAAAGAAAGAGCAAGCGACCTCCATTGATTGGGTGTTAGTCTGCTCTTTGGAGACAAGGGAAATCTACAGCTTGGTTTATACGCCATGGCAAAATGCATATGAATATGTCACTTGACGATACATTCAGACTACACTAGCCACTGCTTAGAATCATCTAGTCAATTGCTTGCCATATATGTGTCTTCATACACTGGGCCAAATCCCATGTCCTTACTAAATCTCTGATCCCAACATTTGTGGCCACAGTCTGCCCACATGGAACAACTTGTAGGACAGAGACCTCAGGTTTTACACATTCCTTACTAGGACACAACTCCCATTCATGTCAGTATTTAGCCCCAAGCTTAGGAAAATGTTCCTGTTCAGGAAGGGAGCCTAAGCACATGTTTAAGTTCCAGTGCAGTCAATGACACTGTAGCATATGCTTAAAGTGAAGCACCTTTTCTGAATTTTTTAAAAATTGTCTTTCTGAGCTTGTTTCTGTAAAAAGGGGCCCAGTGGTAAACTCTTTATTTTAAATGTATCTTAAACAAAGCCAGTTGATATTATCTGTCTTTGTCATACAGGGGGATCTAATTTAGTATCCTTTAAAAATAGCAGTAAGTTATGAGGTTTAGCCTTGTTTAAAAGATGCTATGCCTGATGCAACTGTAAAAGGTCATTTAGTAAAGAGGTAGGATAAAACAAACCCTACTCACTACCCTTCTAACCTGTATGGTATTGCAGGGGGGAATTATTTGGGGGAACTTCTATGGCCTGTGCTATACAAGAGGTCAGACTAGATGACAACAATGGTCCTTTCTGGCCCTAGAATCTATGAATTGCTGCATGCCTAATACTATCGGTGCTCAGATAAATTATTTACATTGTGCCAGAGTTCCCTGCTCAGAGGTGCTTACAGTCTAATTTTACTTTAGATGGGTCCTCCCTTTCCATGTGTGGGTGAAATCTACCCATAGTCAGAGACCTAGTTCAAGGCCCATGCACCCTTTTTCGATGGTTTAATTTGTGCACTGGCCCTCTGCACAGGGGTGAACGTCACCTTCTGGTAGGAGCCTGAAAGCATCCTAGTATGTTGCTTTATATGTGAAGAACACAGGCCCAATATTCCAAGTGCCCAAAGAGTTCATTGATTTCAGTTGGGTGCTCAGCACTACTCAAAATCAGACCCCATGTCAGCAAGAGACCAAGTCAGCTTGTTCAAATATCAATTATTCCTTTCCAAGGGAGCTGTTAGTCAACATGATATGGGAGACTGGGACAATTCATCTAAATTATAGTCCACGGTGCATAGCATGTCTAAGTGCAGTAACAGACTGATTAATTGAAAGCTTCTGGTCAGAATATTTTTAAAATTAGGTATGTGTACAACATGCTATACGTCAACAAGGCTCTATAGCATGTCTTGGTTTGAACAACACTAAGGGATTGCGGTATTCAGCTATTTCCAAAACCATGGATGACACAATACACTGTAGTTTGGAAAAAATTTGCTGTGAAGTCTGTTTCAGTCTGTCAGTGATGCCTTTGAAGAGAAGAATTAGACAGAGCAGAGATGATACATTTTAACCACAGATTTGTGCCTTTTCCCTCATGTGCCCCTAAGTTTATATATGTACGGGGCCACAATTTGCAGTGATGATAATCATGGTTAATTTACTGTAAATCCATTAAAATATCTTTCTTTATTAGCCCGTGCACTTCAACAGTACCTGTTATCAGAGAATTTCAAACCACTTTACAGACACGGATTAATTTAAGATCACAATAAACTCTCTATGAGGTAGGTGAGATCTTTACCTTTACCAATAGTTATTTTGGGGTATTTCCTCATATTCTGTTTGTTGACACTTCTTTATATCGCTTGTTTGTTGACAGTCTTCTTTGTATTTCTTGTTAAGGAGCAAGTACAGTAAAGGAATACTTGGAAATATTGAACACAAACCAGCTAGACTGGATGACAGCAATCAGAAGGTTGTTAGAATTACTGCACTACTGATAATTATTTTTGTAAAGTCAATGAAGCACTGGGGAGATGCCAGGAGGTTAGAGAAAGTCAAAGGTTATGCTGATTTTCCAAAAAGTAAAGATGAGCGTTCTTGTCCATTACCAGCCTGTCTAACTGCTTTCTCGTGTAAAATAATGGAACGAATAAAAGAAAAAACACACTCACTGAACAACTGGAAAACAATGCGCAATAAGCAGTATAGATTTTTACAGCTTCAATGGAAACGTTCAGATGCAGAAAGTGGACATTTTTAGGTACTCAAATGCTTCAGTTTGTGATGCAGGAAATCATATGGTGTGATATTATTTGGTAGCTAGAGCTAGGTACTGAAAGTCAGAACTCCCGAGTTCTGTTCCACTATCTCACCATGGACAAGTCATCTGGGCTGAGATTTTAAAATTCACCTTAGGGGATTTGGACACCCAAATCCCATTAAAATTAATCCCACTAATAAACCTCAGCCTTAGCTTCTCTATGCCTTAGGCTACTCATTTGTAACATCAGGATTGTAACTCTTATCTACCCATTGTCCAATCATTTGAGGACCTCAAAAATTCTTTACAAACTTTTATTATATCCCTATTTTACAGGCAGAGAAAGCAAGGCACACAGGAATTACATCACCAAAAGAGTCAGTGACAAAGACAGCAGTGGAACCCAGGAGTCATGGCTCCCAGATACCTAAGTGCTAATCATTAGACAGTACTGCCTCCTACACTCCCTTCCTCCCCCAGATATGTCCTACTTGGCAGTAAAGAACCTGGCCTATAGGTCACTGTATCCAGCCTGTTAAGCTGACTCAGAGAACAGCATGGACAAATTATGCATTACCTATGAACCCTCCAGAGCCTTAGCATCACAGAGCAGCTGAGGTTGGGGGACAGCTATATACTAGACTCATTAGTGAACAGTGGAGAGATATTAATCTAATGGCAAATTATATTCAATTATGGGAATGTCTAAAAGTGCTGGGGAACCAGTTTTTCGAGCTCGCCAAAGAACAAACAATTCTCCTGGGGCTGTTTGCATCTGACTCTAAGTGCCACTATGTGCTGACGAATGAGAGCTTCAATAATGCAGAGCGAGAGCATCTGTGATGGCCCTGCAGGCCGTCTGAAGTGGCGGGGAAGTGAGACAGCTCATTTTCACCATCTCTCAGCCTCCAGTCACGCGGGCTTTTGCGTCTGCCAGTCAGGAAAGGCAGAGGGCACTCAGAGGAGAGGGAGATGAAACATACCAAATGCACTGGAGAAGAAATGGAGTTCACAAAGACATCCACGTGCTAAGGGGGCGGGACACATCTCAGCTCATGTTCACAGTACAACAGAGTTGAACACCTGGGCAGAACGGTAAGAGAGAAATCTGTGAAACATTGGAAAAAAACCTCTCTTGCCCCCAAATCCCCAAAACAGCACTTAATACAGCAAAACAAACCCATCGAAATAACTTTGGATCAGGAGAGAAAATAAACCTGTGAGGGTTTTTACATAAGGTTTCATTAACCTGGTGAAGGAGGGTACTATGAATGGACCCTGATTAGACTTAATGGGATAGAATTTACCATTGGAGTCAATGGGGTTACTCCAGGGATGAATTTAGCCCAACAATAATACTTTGTAGTTCCATGGCGTATTTCATCCAGCTATCTCAGAATGCTTTACTAACAGCAATTAGCTCATGAGGTACATGTTCTTACAGCCATTCACAGGTGGGGAAACTGAGACTAAGAAAGGTTAACCAACTTGTCCAAGGCCACATGGTGAGTCAGTGGCAGAGACAAGGGCCCTGACTCCAAGTCTTCTGCTCTAACCATTGGAGCAGCAACCCAGAGCACGAGGAACTGTTCTGTCACATCAAAGTGCAGGGGCAAAGGCAACAGACAATATCCCCAAGCTTCAAAAGCCTCCACGTTAGCCTGCTCTCAACAAACTTTTCCTACCATCCCTCATCCCACCCACTTTTGGTTCAGTAGCTGGATGCGCTTCAAACTGTGTCACAGCATGAAGGGGGCGTGCCCAGAGCTCCAGAGGGGATGGAAGCCCCTGCACACTACTCTGCCAGTAAAACAAAGCCACAAAAGCAACACCACACCAGCCGATGTAGCCCAAAGAGGGACATATAAGATCCCCAGTCTCCTGCCCCGCACCCCATAGAGCAGGGGAGCGGGAACCAAAGGAGCCTCACCCATATTTAATACTTGCCTGTTTCTTCCCAAGCTAGACCAGTATTGCCTCAAAAGCCAAGTAACTTTTAAATGCTGCACTTGCTTCTTAAGACAAGGCTCTGAGCCAATTTCTCCTTTCACGTACACGTTGACTTCAGGGGAGTTAATCCTGATTTACACTGGTCTCAGTGAGATCAAAATCAGACCTCATGTTCCTAAGCTATACATTAAGGGCAACATTCACCCAGGTACAGCAGGCCAAGCGTAAGTCCCTGGACATCAATGTGTATGCCTTTGGGGACTTCAGGAGGGGCCGGGCAGCGAGCCTCCCGGAGGGCAGAACGCTGGTCAGCATCCACCCTTTCCATGGGAACTGTCAAATCTAAGTTATGTTTGCATTTAGACCAGGTGACATAAATAGCGGAGTCCTGGACCTTAAGAAGACTAGCACAGGGGTGGCGGTTGGGCGAAGAAATCCATCTTTTGTGCAGCCTCCTTCATATAACCATTAAAATTGTTGCATGCAAGATAGCTGTAGAGTAAGGATGGTGATTGGCTGAGTTACCTCTGTTATCACAATGGTCTAAGACTTTTGGCCTGGCAAAGATACACGCCTTACTGTAGCTATATACCACATGGGTGTAATTCATAAAGTCAAAACAGCTTAGAACTTAAAAACTGGGTAACAGACTATGAATCCCAGTGATGACTGAACCTGGTGATATTTTGAACAAAAAGAGCTCTCAGCCATGCTTGTAGCTATTTCTATTGCTTCACACTGACTCAGCAGACATTCTAGAATGACACACAGAGTGGCAATCCTGGAATCCTATTATATAGATTACAGGAAGGCAGCATATAGTACTCAGGGGTGTGTGTGTGACAGACACACACACACACACCCCTCTCAGAGTTCAGTCTCTGCTTCCGTCCACCGCTGCTCAGAGCCTGCCTCTGTTTTTCATTTGCCCCTTGCTCCCAGGAAAGGATTATCCTATTATTTATCACCTCACATAATATCACATGACTCCAGAAGATAAAGCTTTCAGTAAAATGCCAAAATAGACACCTGATGCCTTTTGCTTCCCCTATATCTTGTTAGGCTAGTCTCTAACTTGGCATTCTTCTTATAGCTCCAGTTCCTGGAGCCAATTTAAAACAGGAAAGATGAAACTGTCAGTTTCTCTCCCTCCTGGCTGCACAGCGCAGTTTGCAAGCATGATCCTTGATAAATAAAGAAGACAAACAAAATAGAATCCACTTTTGATTTTTTTTTTTGTTTTAAAAACCCTCATGACTTTTAAGCCCATCTCATGATTTTCTGAATGCTTGGGGTTGGCACTACTAGATACCCAAAGCTACACACATGGCAGGTCACAACCATACCAGCTCCTTTTAGCTCCAACCCTCCCTGTACAGAAAACCTGTGGAGTGATATTACAGCAAGTATCACACTGATCAAAGGAATACAGAAAATCACAATTCCTTCCAAACAGGTCTATTTATTTGTCACAGCACTGCATTCCACCCAAGGAAAGGGAAGGGGACTGGCAGATGGTTCGAGTAAAATCTCATTAGCTAATTCAATTGTTCTTGACACCCCTTGGAAGAGAATGGTTCATTACCATGCAAATGGAAAGCGCCCTCCATTCTCAAGCTTGTTGCCATATAGCACAACGCAATATTATGATCCCCAAGATTTATATTGCAAGTGCTGTTCAAATGGTGAAATCACAGCAGGGTTAGATCTCGCAAACATTTTCATGCACTTTGTTCTAGGGGGTCATTTTAATACTCTAGGGAGCAAGGGAGAGAGGATAGCATCTCTCTGTATTAATAAGATAAAACCTACTATCCTTTCCTGAGCACTTCATTGGTTTTAAAACCCAACAGGTAAATTGTTCTAGCAAGCAGACAATGCATGATCTCTGGTTCAGGAATAGGGCTAAGGATCATGACACAACCCAGCACATTTTGTTTGCCCCTCTTGCTGTTGTGAGACCAAATTCACTACCACAGGTTGACAAGATGTTGCTACTGCCTTCCTGCATGGAACTGGTGTTGATGTGGAACCCGGAAGTAAGTTATTGTTATATCACAACACAGGAAAGAAACTCTCTCTTTTAATAGCTGCATATTCAAACCGAGCAGAGTCAACACAATCATTTTCTAATGCTGCTATTCTACAATCAAACCAACTGCATAATACCCACAGGAGTTCTAGCTGCAATAATAAATAATAATCATTTGCTCTTCTATCAGAACTTTCATGTGAAAAATCTCGAGGGGGGGAGAAAAGAAGTTATTCTAGAAAATGCCCAAACACAGATCTGCCTGATAGACTGACAGGCTGCTTGGGAGGCATGAGGTTCTGCTTGTGTCAAAGAGCGTGTGCTTGCATCTAGCTCACAAAGCACTACAATTTTAATCCTCTATCCAGGTATTTATGTGGCTCTGCTGCTGGATTATCCAAATGTCTTCCAAACACGTCCATGCCTCACAAGGGTGCTGCGAGGATGACCGCATTAAGGATTGTGAGGTACTCAGATACTACGGTAATGGGGGACCTTCAGATAGTATTTAAAAACAGAACTAACAACAATATCATAATTTATATACATACACCTCTACATATACAAGTGTGTATATAATATACATGTGGGAGTAGAAGTTACTGAAGTCAAAGAAATATGAATGAGTTTTGCACTTAATTCCGTGAGTGCTTCATTCTGTGCCTCTTCTTATCTCTTGTGGGAGGGAGTTCCACAGTCTCGGTCCAGCTGCTCTGAAAGTTCTTGCTCCAGAACTCCTAAGTCTCCCTCTCTTGGTAGGCAACTTTACTCTTCCAGGGGAATGCAGCTGTCATGGCAGGTCATGGATGGAGGGGAGTTCTCTGATACTGCTAGACCCAGTGCCACAAAGGGCTACACATATCAAAACAGAGACTTTAATTTGGATTCTGCATTGAATGGAGAACCAGTGCAGCAAGCTGAGTGCCAAGGCAATATGTTCCTGGGGACCTGTGGTGCTAAAAACAGGCTGCTGAATTTCTGTACCAGTTGGGGCTTTTTCAGGTTGTGTGGGTTCATTTCTAGATATAAGCTTCTTCTATCTCTACATACCACCTACAGATATTTGCAAGACATTCCTTAGTCTTTACATTTGCCTGTAAAATTAATTTTAACAACAGTACACGCTGTGAGGCAAATCCACCAATATCAGCATGAAGAAAAAGTATTTTTTTAAATTGCTAGGTGTTTTATGTTCTGCTGATGAAATTAAACTGAGCCTTAAAAAAAGAAAAAAGTAACAGACACACACACAATAATTGCTTTTTCACTGACTTATTGCATCCAAGCCCAGGCTTGGAGTTGTGTTGTGTATGTGTAATCAGAGGGAGAATACAGCAGCAACAATCCTGGCTCAAGCAGCCTTCAGTGTCATCTTTTGATACCACTGGACAAGATGGGGAGAGCTCGGTTTCACACACTGAAATATAGCAACGTGCTGGTTGATCTCCAAATATCTGATGATAAACTGACCTTAGGCGGCTTCTGTTGCACAAGAATAAATTAGTGCATGGCTGCCTGTTTGAATTCATTAAGGTTTAAATGGTTGCCATGTTTTCTTCTCAGGACTATTACCGGATAATAATAATTATACAGATGGGCCCCAAAAGCTGGGCTTGGCAGATGCTGTTTTAAAATGGTTTACAAGGTGTGAAAAACACAATATTGTAACCTTGTGCAAGTTCACCATGAACACTTCCGGCTCTCCCCTACTCCTGACATTAACAGATGCTGATCATATGTGCAATCGCATTCCTAAGTGCTGGCACTCTTGCAAGTTTAAAACTAATAACATTCAGTTCAATTCTGCTCGTTAAGGTAAAGCAGAACCACTAGTTATTGGTACCTGTCTTTCCCTTGGGCAACTGCTGAGATACCTGCTCGTTTGGCAGCCATACAAATTAAGTATTGTGACACAATTATCAGCAATCAAATCTTACATTTATACTTCGCTTTCCATCCCAAAGGCACACAACACACGTTTACAAAATACAGCTCCTATATGTAAGAATTGCTCTCTTCGATGAAACGCAGCCATGTCCATAGTGAAAGGTGGCAGATGTTGAACAGCCCATGGCAGCACTATACAGTGTTAGAACAGGAAACAAAGAATTCTGCATTCTGTTGAAACTCTATGGCCTGACCCAAAACCCACTGAAGTCAAAGGGAGTCCTACGATGGGCTTTGGACCAGGCCCCTACGGAGTTTTATGGCAAGCAGAAAGCAATCACACCAGCTGGAATTTGGCTGGCCACTATGACTAATTCCCATACCCTCCAGGGAAAGAACTGTAGCATCTTCAAATGATAGGAAAAAGAAGAACTGCACCATGAAGCACCAGGATAAAGCATTGCTTCAGTACTGTCCCAGGGAGAATAGGGTCATGTACCAAACCTACCTAAGAGATAGAAATCAGACTGCCCATGTGTTTCTGTCCATTTGGTTGGCCTAACATCTCCATTTCCCTTTCAATCTCATTCCAATGTCAGCAGCAACGTCCCCATAATTTGAAGATCAACTCCAATACGTCTGTTAATCTATAAGGTACGACAGGACTCTTTGTCGCTTTTTACAGATCCTGAACACAAAACTATTCCATGCTTTCTGGACTATGAAAGATGGACTGCACTCCAAACTCTTCACAAATACAAGGCATTAAGTTGCCCAACGTACTAAGCTACTCAGGATGGGGATTTTTACAGGGTCTGCTTATAAGATCATTAGTACAGTCAAAACAACTCCAGCACTTAGACATCACTTTTCAAGCTGCATTCCACAGAAAACAGCATGGATTCCTTTGCAGCAGAAGAGATCTGATTAGACCACCCTACTAGTGTTTGGAGTACTTAAATAGTAGTAATGGGTGGCTTACTTATTCATGGACGCTTTAAAAACTCCCGCACCCCAATCTGGGTCTATGCTGGTTATGTGCTATGTATGTATCTTGTGAATCTTATACCCGATACTTGTAACCTCTCATAACTTAAGCCTGACCCCAGATGTACAGTATCTTCCTTCTTAACTTGTGTAAATTTGATTTTAAACATTAGCTTTAATATATTTGAAACTGACCCTGGGGCTGAGCTTCCACAGGCAGCAAAATTCTAAGTAACTGCAACTGGGAAACTGGCATTCCTCTTTTGTATTAATAAAAAGGCCCAGGAACTAGCTGGTGTACTGGGACAGAGCAAAACTATGGTCTCATTTACCCTCTGACTGATGACAGCAGGGTTGCACACATTTAACTGATGGCACAATTTGGCCCATCAAGTAACACGCCACCTCGCTGTGTATTACTGACCAACATGCTAAGCAAAAGATATTCTCATTGTCACCATAAAGTAGGGGTTAGAAACTGATCAGAGTAATCCACGGATAGGTTCATCTAGTGTATGTTTTTGCAGAGAGACCTGGTGCTGGGAAGAGCAATTAAAGAAAATTTAAGCGTGTTAATAGCACTTCATTTCTGTTGCCCCTTTCAGCAAGGGATTTCGAAGCAATGTGCAAACATTAACTGATCATTCCAACAACCCTCTAAAGTATTTTAATAACCATTTTACAGATTGGTGAACCACGGCTCACAGAAGTTAAGCAGTTTGCGGGATGTCACACAGGAAGACACAGCTGTAAATGGAACACAGAAGTCCTGGTTCTATTCTCCAGTCCTGCTTCAGAGAGGCCATATTTACTGGTTCTCTGCTAGTTTATACTCAGTCTCCAGTCACATTCTTCCTTAGAGAAGACACACAATGCGTTGGTAGTAACAACTGGCACTCCACTGAGATGTTGGCAAAAACACAACCGAGTTGGAGATAATTTGTTAAACTGAAAAGGTAGAGTTTACCAAGAAAGCCCTGGGGTGGGAGGGAGGAGCCTTTATCTTCATGTGAGATTAATAAAAGCATATTCAACAAATATGTTTGGGTTTTTTCCCCCCTGCTCTCAGGAGATTTGGTGAGCCCAGATCTCTGTGTCTGCCAGTGCTATGCAGCATGTTTCACACATCTGGCAAAAGAAACCCAGGCTGCTAGGCTGGCCAAACAGAATATTTTAAACTGCAATTAGTAAAAGGTTTACACAGCCATGGTCCCTTTTTACGCTACAGAGGAGGTGTCTGGGAGTCCTCTCTGCTTGCTTCATTGGCAAAGTCTGTTTATAGAGGACCTACCACAATGGTCCATGATTGGAGCTACTGTTTACTCCTGAAGAGCCAACATAGCTAAAGGAGAATGAGCTGGATTCTCTCCTGCTTTGTGCATTTTCAATAACATTAACAGTTACTTTTTGACTGCAGACTCCTCACTACTGTGAGGGAAGAGGGAAGAGCCCAAGAACAGTTGGATGTTTTTAGAAACAATGCCTAGTGTTGACACAGAAATAGGCTAGATCGTCACTGTCTCATTATAACCAGGCTAAAGGCCCATGCATCAGCATATGTATCATTCTACCACAGCTGAACCGTGACCATTTTTCACAGCCCATATACAGATGTGGCTGTTTTTGCTATTCAGATGGGGCCTTCAAGACATCATCCTTGGACCTGATTGGCAATTGAAAAGCACTCATCTCTAGGCCGCTGTTTGGTCTTCCACACAGCCGATATTTCAGTTGTCTTGAATGGATTTCCTAACAGCTTGAAGCCGTTGGCAAACACACCCCAGCTTTGAAGGAAACTTAGATATGGGTCAGAATTTTCAAAGTCAGCCTCCTTCCTCTCATGTTTTGGTTTTAAAATTCTGATACATCTATTATGGATCTGGGAGGGTGGAGGAGTTTGTGATAAATCAGGAAGATGAACAAGGTGAGAGACCTCATGGAAACAAAAGCAAAGCAATGGTATTTCTCAAAGGGAAGGGAAGTAAGCAGTATATTCCATTTCCACCTCCCTCAACCTCCCCAGGCACCACCTCCTTTCCTTTCACTTATCTGAAGGAGAACATGATTCGTTCCTCAGTTTTGCCGAGTTTGTGGGTGCATCCTGTTTCAAGGTTTTGTAAGGGAAGAGCCGGCACGAAGCAGGGCGAGACATCATTCCGAGCACTTGCTCAGGCCCAGCTGGATACCTGAGGGAAAAGCAGCACTGGGCTCCCGAAAACAAAGCTTTGCAACAGGCATTATTGGCAGAGCAGCTCATGTTTGAGAGAGCCACGCCAATGTGACAGCCATTATGCTCACACACCCAACCCATTTTACTAAGAACAGGGGGCAGGGACATAGGCTAAGATCACATTGGTGACATCTATTTTACTGATTTATGGATCATCTAGCGCCCTATTCTGCGCTCCTGTGAAATGGGGAGAAAGAATCTTCCATTTTTACCTGGTGAGCTCTCTCCAGAGGAAAGCAGAAGGAACCTCAAAGCACAGCAGATGGAACAGCAAAGGGCTCTCTCCTACTAATGCCTTGCAGAGCGAGTATTGGATTGTAGAGTCCTGGTGCAGAACTCAAACCCACAGCATTCTGAAATGGAGCCAAGAGTGTGACTGACTGAACCATAAAGAAGCCCTTAATTTCTGACACTAAATGGAGGGAGAGATAAGACTTCCTTGGTTTGAAGGCACATGTTCTCCACATACACGTTGTTATTTGAGTTGTGTAATTACACTGCAGAGTTGTGAACTTATCCAGTGTGTGAGAGTTAAGTTGACTCTACATAGCTGATCTTTATCTGTGGAAGATGAGGCTGGTTAATACCTCCTAGGATTAGATCCTCAACATCTGACAACATTTGAAGGAGGAGGCTGACCCTGGAACTTTCAGTTGTCTATTTAAGGATAAATTACAATTCCATAAAGAACAAAAAGGGACAGAGCCAATATTTCAAATGCCAGCTCCAGACTAGGATAAATGTGATTAACTTTCAGAAGGGCCTCAGAAGTTACCCCTTGGTGGACTGGAAATTGGTGTGATGAAAGGAAGAGGCCAAACACAATGCTTAAAGCCTCCAAGTTGTGCATACGTGAATGACCTCACTCTCCAAAATCAAGATTTCAGATGTCCAGAATGCCATATGTGAGCAGTTAATGATCTTGGCTGGTCTGCTAAGCTGGTAATTTCACCCTGGAAAAACAGTCACTCAGCTCGAGGGGGAGAGAGGGGACAGGGTGTAGTAGCCTAGATGAAGCAAGGGAACAGCTGTAATAGAGGTGTGACCAACTGTTTACGGGCCTCCAAACGCAGGGAAAAGTCTTGGCTTTAAGGGCAAATAAGAACATTCCAGTCCCAAGCATCCGCTGCAGCTCAGACAACAGATGGAATCGCTTAAACTCAGCGAAATGAGGCCAGCCTTTTTCCCTCTTCTACTGCCATACTATACTTGTTAGTTATCTCCGCAAATATGTTCCAACAGCAACTGTGCTATTTACAAATGTAACGGGTTAGTTACTGGGACAACGTCCATTTCGTCAGCCTTATCCAGGCACACGTAGACTTTCTATGTTCTGTGCTGCATTATATATCATCCACAAGCTTTGCGAGTTACACTGCTAACCCAAAGTAGCTGATCTTTTCTCTGTAGGAGTTGAGAGCATTTCCAGGATTTCCAGCATTTACTGCTACACTGGAATACTCTAAGAGCTGATACAACGTCAATGGAAAGAGCCTTGTTGACTTCAATGGGTTTTGGATCAGGCCCATTGCCAATATTTTTCAATTTATTACAACTGCTCCTCTTATGAGATGTTGGGATTTATCTTTAGCAGGAAAGCCAGGGAAATTCTCTCCTTACCCCCCAGCATACCCCAATATCCTATTTGTGCCACAGCTCAGCAACACTCAATATCTTCCCAACCAAGGAATACATTTTTTTCTCCTCCTCTAGATGTTTTGCTGTGCTTGGCATGATCATTTGTAAAGTCTTTACAACACGTTAGATATCCACTGTAGTACAACTCTATGTTAAACGCTACTTATTTCTCTAGTGAAGACAGGCTATTTGACTCAGTCAGCAGCGTTGAGACTTGTCTGTGGCTTCCCATGCGAAACGTTGAATTTTACGGATAGGAATTTCCTAAATAAGTCACAGGGGAGTCTGTTCCATCAGTAACATAACGCACTCTTCTCCAGCTAGCAAAGGAACATGCAGCCTGCTTATCTTTGCATCTGAGGCCCTGAATCAATGACGCAGCAGCTCTGAGCTTTCATTAATGTGTATTTAACCATCATGTTGTCCTGTGTACTTTATAATAATGTAATAGTGCTTTGCACTTACGGCACTGTAGGATTTCAAAGCATTTTCTGCAAACATTAATTTAGCCTCCTTTAGAGGTAGATGTTATCCACATTTTACAGATAGAGAGAGGTGAAATGATATGTCATCAAGGTCACATAGCATGTCAGAAACACAGCCCAATGCTGAATTCCAGTCCCATGCTCTAACTATTAAACTACACTGCTTCCCAATAGGAAGGAGCAGTGCAAGTGGCATGTACGCCTCATTCAATGCTTTAAAAAAATTCTCTCTCCTCCCTCCAATCCTGACTCCTTCAGCAATTAAAAGGGAATGAAAGACAGATCATCACATCCCAATGTTTAAAGGGTGGGAGAACATAAGGGCCATTTTAATTATAGCATCTGAGACGTACGATGCTGCTTACACAGATGTCTGCAAACGTAAATTTGTCTGGTGCAGACTAGGATACGGCTACCCTCTGACACATTAAGCAGTTAAGGGGATAAGTAATAACAGGCTTCCCAAACACATTATACTCCTCCAGCGTAGGAGCTGAAACAGACTCTCTTTGCAATGACAGCAAGACGATAGGTTTTTTCCCCTGCAAAGAGGGAGACATACCCATAATGTGCAACATTTAACAGTCTTTCAGCAGCCTGCTTTGGAGTAATCTGCCCAGTTTGGACCTCTGAGGACAGGGAATTGTAAGGCTTTGATTTTATCCCATCCAACAGGAAGTGTACAAGCCAGGTAGCATCTTATTACGAATTGTATCTTAGATTTTATATCAAGTGCAAAAAACGTTCATTAGCATAACATTGAGGCTACAATTTTAACCACACAATCATCAGAAAATGCAAGAGTTCAGGTTTCTAGAGTAACCCTAGCTGCACCCTTCAAAACCATTTTGTAGTTGCCTGGATCTGCACTAAACACAGTTATGGTCAGCCGTACACAAAGCGATATCCGCTGGAATGACTCTTGTTTCAGATCAAAGAACAACCAGACAAGACAGAGCAAAAGTAAAGTCTCCAGAAGAGAGGGCACAGTACATGTCCTTCCTGCACTGAAGTGAACACAAAATGGCTGCCTGAGATTTACGCAGAGAAAAAAAACAAACAGGTGTAACAGTTCCATAACTAAATTGTCTCTATACAGAGAGCCACTTACTATAATCCCTGGCTCACCCACATGCTCACCTGCTGAAGTGAGCCATATTAACCTGTTGCTGAGTTCTCCTCTGCGGCATGAAGGAGGATGCAGATTCCCCCTGCTCACAGAGTCCTCCTACTGCTGCTTCGTCATCCACCAGCCTCTCTGGGGCATCAGACACAAGCAGCTTTTAAACTGCTTTTAGCCCTCACCCACCCCCTGAAGAAGTGGTGGAATTCAGACCTTACTATCCAACACTCTCTGCAGTCACCATACGATTAAATAAAGTCAGCACAGAACAGAGGCCCACTGTAAATGGTACAGAGCCCAAACAGCACCCAGGAGCACAGTAAGCTCGGTTGTTTCTATCTCAGCATGTGGCAATATGGTTGATTACCACTGTGGACCTTGACAAGGCTCTCCGCAGAGGGGGTATCATCAGGGCGCCGGGTACTACAGGACATTCCATTCTTGCTCCACTCAGCAGCACAGCAGATACAAGCTTTCCATGCACTATGGAAAACATGGGAATGGTCATATGAAAGGAGGGAGGAGCCGTGGCCAAAAGCAACTTTACAGAGTGGAGGATAGAAAAGACAGGGTAAGTAAATGCTGAGAAACAACTCTGCCTAGATGTTCTCTGAACCCTATCGGAAGGCTCAACAGCACACTGTCATTGGCAGAGGAGCAAGGGAACAGGTCATAGTGCTAGAAGGATGGGGGTCGCCCAGAACCATGTAGATGTATGGCTTGAGTGTATATGGCCTGAGAAGATTGTGGTTCTATTTTATTCTAAATGGGTTCTTATACTGCCCTCATCACCAGGATATCTGAACACCTTGCATAAGCAACATGACTAACATCTGTTGCATGTGATTTGTTCTCGCTCTCCCCCCCGTGGGGAGAACTGTGCGTGCAGCGTAGTGCTTTGTTTTGGGTAGGGTTTTGGAATTTGCTTTTCAAATGTCCAAGCCGCTCTGTGCGTGTGTTAGAAAAGCTCAGTCAGAGACGTTCACCTTGAACCTGGAGCTGAAGATGGGGAACTTTGTGATGGCCCCAAGTAATTGGGGGAGTTTGTTCCACAGTGCCAGATCTGCCCTCAAGTAGGCTGTGTCTCCTGCATAGATGAGTTTTACCCTTCTGGTAGAAAGTTCTATGGTGCTGGAGGAGTGGAGTTGCTGACCCCCGTCCTTATTCTGGAGCTTTAGGCAGTCTTTTAGATATCTTCAATGGCCTGGGCCCAGGATAAGGACCAAGTGCATGAACTTGATTCAGTATTCCATGAGAAGCCAGCATAGAGAGCAGAAGGCAGGTTTGATGGGTTTGTGACAGCCCATATTGCTGGGGATACATGCTGCAGTGTTCCGTACAACCTGAAGTTTCCTAAGGGCTGATGGCTTCATGCCCAAATATACTGCATTGCGGGAGATGACAACGCATGTATAACTAATGCCAAGTCATTGTTAACTAGGATGGGATGGAGTTCCCTAGCCAACTGGGGATGGCAAAAAGCAGTACTTGTGGGTGCTGCTATTAAGAGATTAGTTTCAGCAAGGAATCCAGGAGCAATCCTAAGCCATATACTGAACTGACCAATTATGGGTACCTTCAACCACAGGAGACTGCATTGTGGCTGAAAACTCTTCAAAGTCCTTTCCTCTGCCCACCAGCATCGCCTCTGTCTTGCTGGATGATGATGAACCTGAGCTGTTCTTCATCCATGAGCGGATCTCACAAGCACTGGGCCACCTTGGTGGCAGTGGTATAGTTGTATGTGGTGAAGGATAGAGCTGTATGTCACCTGCATATTGCTGGTGCTTGAATCTATGTCCTCTGACTAGTCATCTAGTGGCTGCATGTAGATGCTGAATAGGACCAGAGAAAGAATCAATCCTCAGTATGTCTGCAGTCCTTATTTACAGATGCACAGGTGACAGGTCATGCCCACTGCCACCTTTGACAAGCTGCCTGTGCTGCATAAAGGTTGGGATGGTGTTACTGAGGCACATCTGAAGATGTGCTTTCAAGGATCCTTTGCAGGCTAGGAGAACATATGGCTGGTATGGAGTGCTCACACACAGCATTTAGGAAACATTCAGTTCTCCTGGCAACAATGAGCTTCTAGCCCCATTTACATTCCATTTCATTCTAGGACCAAAAAGCAAGGTCTAACTGATCCCATGTTTATATATCCAGTCAGGCAGGGGCACGGAGGAATGTAAATAAAGATGGATGGACAGGGCCAGAAGCAAAGGAGTTCTTAACGAAGGCCTCAATCCTACAAAGATTTATGCCTGTAAATGTAATGGGAGTACTCACATGCATAATTCCAGATCAGGGCCTAATTGTACATCCCTTGTCTTTGTGGCAGAATGAAAAGCAACCACGGAAGGAAGAAAAGTCCAGAATACAAGAATATTTTTGGAGAGACACTGGCCAATTAAAAATATTTGCCTAGTCTATGGAATTTTTTTTTTTATTAAACCATACATCTAATTTTCTTTTCACCATTTGTTTCCTTTCTGTATTCCTCTCACCTTGGACAATGAAGACAGTCCTGTCCGCCCCACTTTAATACAGTCTGTCTCACCGCATGCAATAGCACAATGGTTGGGCTGTAAAACACTGTATTTAAACCCAAACAAAAAATTCCCCTCCCTGTTTTCATAGATTTTTAAGGCCAGAAGGGAATATGATGATGATCTATAGTGACCATCTGTGCATCATAGATAGGGCCCTATCAAATTCACAGCCCATTTTAGTCAATTTCATGGTCAGAGGATTTTAAAAATTGTAAATTTCATGATTTCAACTATTTAAATCTGAAATTTCAGGGTATAGTAATTGTAGGGGTCCTGACCCAAAAAGGAACTGTGGGGTGGTCACAAGGTTGCGGTACTGCTACCCTTACTTCTGCACTGCTGCTGGCGTCCACGTTGCCTTCAGAGCTGGGCACCTGGCCAACAGCTGCCACTCTCTGGCTGCCCAGCTCTGAAGGCAGCACAGAAGTAAGGGTGGAACTCCCTTTTGTGTCAGGACCCCCAATTTGAGAAACGCTGGTCTCCCCCCGTGAAATCTGTATAGTATAAGGTAAAAGCACACAAAAGACCAGATTTCATGGGGGGGGGGGGGGAATACCATATTTCACATTTTTCATGGTCATGAATTTGGTAGGCCAGAGATTTTACCCAGTTGCATTGCGCCCAATAACTTGTAGTTCTACTAGAGCATCTTTTAGAAATATCTGTTTAAAACATCCAATCTTAATTTAAATAAAATTCTGAAAACATTTCCATGAATAAGATTGTTGTGTTGTTTTTTTTAAATTCGACAATCTACAGTTTGGGTGTAAACTATCAGACAACCTCTCTTTAGACTGGATGTTCTAAACCATTGATAAAAAAAAACAACCCAGCTTAGGCAAAACTGTTTAGAATGCTCTCCCATCTCCCAGACCCTTATAAAATGGTTTTCTTATGCAGGAACTAACAGTACCGAAATGTAGCTGCTCAGCACAGCAGCATTTATAATACAATTAAAATTAGGTTTAAAAACTAAATGATTGTAAACAAAAATTATAGCACTTTCCTCTACCAAATTAAAAATGTACATTTCATGGGAGTAAAGCAGAGGATCTAGCCTTTGTATCCTATTAATCTTTCTAAAATATCCTCTGTTACTTTTCAGTTTCACCTCAGAACAATGTGCATGCACAAATACCAGGTTTTGCAGTCTGGGAAAATTGCTTGCTATCAAATCCTTTTTCGTGGAAACAAAGTAAGTACAAGAGGATCTCTGTTAATGCTCTTTCCATCGTATATTAAAAATGCAGGGTTTAAGCCCTTTTTAAAAGTAAAAAGCAATCATGATAAAAGTGAAAGGATACCCTGTTCAAGAATCCATATCGTGCACACACCTTTGCAAAAAATAAATTACAAAATCTTACCAGAACTTATCATGTAAAGCTCAGACCAGGGCAAATGAGAAAATACAGATGATTATTGAAAACTGTAAAGCAATTCTGGTCAATGGAGTGCGTGTGTGTGTTTCTGAGTGGGAGAGATTAAGGAGACAAGCAAACAGATTTAGAATGTGTACCAGAATGAAGTGAAATACAGCTTGCATCACAACATAAATCTGCATACAGCTGCTTATGGGAACAATGTGCGAGGGCTGCATCTTCCAGCCTGAGTGGTAAGGGAGCTATCAGCATGCCTTCAGAAAGTACCCAATTTACTCTCAGTACAACAAAGATCCTGATCTCTCTTGATATTTCACATGCCCAAATGACCTAACAGTAGAAGATCCCTACCAGGACCACCAGGAATTCCAAATTAACCATGACTAAATTTGCTCTATGATTTCAGCAGAACGATCATACAGGAAATGTTGCAAGCATTAAGCAAAACACAGTTTAAGGTATGTGTAAATAAAAAATGTACATTAAAACCAGCCAGGCTGGCAGGATTTATTCTGAGCGTTAAACGAGCACCTACACCCCAAACCAGATTGGGGCTCCATTCTGATGGGCTCTGCACAAAGGGACTGTAAGCTCTTCAGGGCAAGAACCACCTAAATGGATATGACAGACATAGGGTGGGAGAAGGAAAGTATTCTCCTAGGGGACAGAGGCACAGACAGATTAAGTGACTGGCCCATGGTTACAGAAGGAGTCTGTGGTACAGCTGGATATTGAACAAAGGCCTGGTCTACACTACGAGTTTAGGTCGACTTTAGCCGCGTTAAATCGACTTAAGCCTGGACACGTTTACACTACGAAGCCCTTTCTGTCGACTTAAAGGGCCCTTTAAACCGGTTTCCTAACACCACCTCGACAAGGGGATTAGCGATAAAATCGACCTTAGGGGGTCGGAATTGGGTTAGTGTGGACGGAATTCGACATTACTGGCCTCCGGGAGCTATCCCACAGTGCTTCATTGTGACCGCTCTGGACAGCACTCTCATCTCAGATGCACTGGCCAGGTAGACAGGAAAAGCCCCGCGAACGTTTGAATTTCATTTCCTGTTTGCTCAGCGTGGAGAGCACAGGTGACCATGCAGAGCTCATCAGCACAGGTAACCATGATGGAGTCCCAGTCCCAGTCCCAGGATCGCAGAAGAGCTCCAGCCTGGACCGAACGGGAGGTACAGGATCTGATCGCCATCTGGGGAGATGAAGCAGTGCTCGCCGAACTCCGAAACAGTAAAAGAAACGGCAAAACATTAGAAAAGATCTCCAAGGCCATGAAGGACAGAGGCCATAACAGGGACGCGCGGCAGTGCCGCGTGAAAATTAAGGAGCTAAGGCAAGCCTACCACAAAGTCAGAGACGCAAACGGAAGGTCCGGGGCAGAGCCGCAAACATGCCGCTACTACGCGGAGCTGCATGCCATTCTAGGGGGTGCAGCCACCACTAGCCCAAGCGTGTTCTATGAGTCCCTCTCTGCAAACGGGGAAGCGGGTTCGGCGGACGAGGAAGATGAGGATGGAGAGAACATAGATAGCTCACAGCAGCAAGGAAGCGGAGAAACCAGTTACCCCAACAGCCAGGATATGTTTGTCACCCTGGACCTGGAAACAGTAACCCCCGAACTGACCCAAGACCCTGAGGGCACACAGGGGACCTCTGGTGAGTGTACCTTTGTAAATATTACACATGGTTTAAAAACAAGCGTGTTTAATGATTAATGATTAATCTGCCCTGGCAATCGCGGCCAGTACAGCTACTGGAAAAGTCTGTTAACGTGTATGGGGATGGAGCGGAAATCCTCCAGGGACATCTCCAGAAAGCTCTCCTTCATGTAATCCCAAAGCCTTTGCAAAAGGTTTCTGGGGAGGGCTGCCTTATCCCGTCCGCCATGGTAGGACACTTTACCACGCCAGGCCAGTAGCACGTAGTCTGGAATCATTGCATAACAAAGCATGGCAGCGTATGGTCCCGGTGTTTGCTGGCATGCAGACAACATCCATTCCTTATCGCTCTTTGTTATCCTCAGGAGAGTGATATCATTCACGGTCACCTGGTTGAAATGGGGCAATTTTATTAAGGGGACATTCAGAGGTGCCCCTTCCTGCTCTGCTGAACAGAAATATACCCCGCTGTTAACCACGCGGTGGGGGGGAGGGGTGAAGTGACCATCCCAGAGAATTGGGTGTGAGGGGGAGGGGAGTTAGTTGGGTTTGTGCTGCATGTTAAACCTGAAATCGCAGCCCCTCCTTTTACATTGCAAACCCATTTTAAATGGCACGGGTGCTTGGTATGGGAAATGAGGGCAGAACTGTTTGAAACCATCCCCACATGTTAAGAAGGTTAAAAAAGCCCAAAGACTATATGTCTTACCATGGCTGCCTGCAAGCTGAAATCTGTGTCCTGGCACTGCGTGAGTGATCTCTCACACCAAACCAGGAGACTCTCAATATAAGAGGAAAAATGCGACCTTGTAACGAAAGCACATGGGCTGTGTGATGTTGTGAACAGCAAAATCTAACGTGAAAGAGTCTACCCATTGTTCTCTAAAATGTATCTTTTTTAACAACCTCTCCCTTCTCCACCAGCTGCAAATCTTACTCCTTCGCAGAGGCTAGTGAATATTCGAAGAAGGAAGCGAAGGACGCGTGACGAAATGTTTACTGAACTTCAGACTGCCTCCCACGCTGACAGAGCACAGCTGAATGCGTGGAGGCAGTCAATGACTGATTTTAAAAAAGCCCAATATGAGCGAGAGGAGAGGTGGCGTGCTGAAGATGAGAAGTTGCGTGCTGAAACGCGGGCTGAAGAGGAGAGGTGGCGTCAACTTGTAATCAGAAAGCAAGAGTCGATGCTCCGGCTGCTGGAGCATCAAAGTGATATGCTCCTGCGTATGGTTGAGCTGCAGGAAAGGCAGCAGGAGCAGAGACCGCCGCTACAGCCCCTCTGTAACCAGCAGCCATCCTCCCCAAGTCCCATTGCCTCCTCACCCAGACGCCCAAGAACACGGTGGGGGGGCCTTCGGCCACCCACTCACTCCACCCTAGATGATTTCCATAGCAATAAGTTTTAAAGTTTTAAATTGGAGTGTGTCCTTTTCCTTCCCTCCTCCCCCACCCATCCCGGGCTACCTTTCCAATTATCCCCCTAGTTGTGTGCTGAATTAATAAAGAATGCATGAATGTGAAGCAACAATGACTTTATTGCCTCTGCAAGTGGTGCTCGAAGGGGGGAGGGTAGTAGGGGAGGGTGGGGTGGTTGGTTTGCAGGGAAGTAGAGTTAACAGGGTGGTGGGGGAGGGGCAGAGGGTTCATCAAGGAGCAACAAACAGAAGTTTCACTCCGTAGCCTGGCCAGTCACAAAACTGGTTTTCAACGCTTCTCTGATGCGCACCGCGCCCTGCTGTGCTCCTCTAACCGCCCTGGTGTCTGGCTGCGCGTAATCAGCGGCCAGGCGATTTGCCTCAACCTCCCACCCCGCCATAAATGTCTCCCCCTTACTTTCACATATATTGTGGAGCGCACAGCAAGTAGCAATAACAATGGGGAGATTCTTTTCGTTAAGGTCTGAGCGAGTCAGTAAGCTGCGCCAGCGCGCTTTTAAACGGCCAAATGCACATTCCACCACCATTCGGCACTTGCTCAGCCTGTAGTTGAACAGGTCCTGACTGCTGTCCAGGCTGCCTGTGTATGGCTTCATGAGCCATGGCATTAAGGGGTAGGCTGGGTCCCCAAGGATCACGATAGGCATTTCAACATCCCCAATGGTTATTTTCTGGTCTGGGAAGAAAGTCCCTTCCTCCAGCTTTCGAAACAGAAGAGACTGCCTGAAGACGCGAGCATCATGTACTCTTCCCGGCCAGCCCACGTTGATGTCGGTGAAACGTCCCTTGTGATCCACCAGGGCTTGCAGCAGCATTGAAAAGTACCCCTTGCGGTTTATGTAGTCAGTGGCTTGGTGCGCCGGTGCCAAGATAGGGATATGGGTTCCGTCTATCGCCCCACCACAGTTTGGGAATCCCATTGCAGCAAAGCCATCCACTATGGTCTGCACGTTTCCCAGAGTCACTACCCTTGATATCACCAGGTCTCTCATTGCCCTGGCAACTTGGATCACAGCAGCCCCCACAGTAGATTTGCCCACTCCAAATTGATTCCCAACTGACCGGTAGCTGTCTGGCGTTGCAAGCTTCCACAGGGCTATCGCCACTCGCTTCTCCACTGTGAGGGCTGCTCTCATCCTGGTATTCTGGCGCTTCAGGGCAGGGGAAAGCAAGTCACAAAGTTCCATGAAAGTGCCCTTACGCATGCGAAAGTTTCGCAGCCACTGGGCATCGTCCCAGACCTGCAACACGATGCGGTCCCACCACTCTGTGCTTGTTTCCCGGGCCCAGAATCGGCGGTCCACGGCATGAACCTGCCCCAGTAACACCAGGATTTCCACATTGCTGGGGCCTGTGCCTTGTGAGAGGTCCATGTCAATTTCCTCATCACTATCGTCGCCGCGCTGCAATCGCCTCCTCCTCAGCTGGTCCTGGTTTGGCTTTGGCATGTCCAGGAGGCTCTGCATGTTTTCCAGGACAATGCGCGTGGTGTTCATAGTGCTCATAATTGCCGCGGTGATCTGAGCGGGCTCCATGATCCCAGTGCTGGCTATGGCGACTGGTCTGAAAAAAGGCGCGAAAGTAGTATCTGACGGACCAGGGGAAGAAGGGAGGGAGGGAGAGAGGGAGGGAGGGAGGGGCGAGTGACGACATGGCATACAGGTACAGGGAATTAAAATCAAGAAAGGTGGCTTTGCATCAGGGAGAAACACAAACAACTGTCACACAGAATGCCCCCCCCCAAAGATTGAACTCAAAAGCCTGGGTTTAGCAGGAGGAAGGGGGGGAAGCAAATGAATACAGAATAAATCTATTTTTTACATCTTAAGACGACGGTGCAGCATGACTGATAGCCCTTGGCATTTTCTGGGTGCTTGGCAGCAAATACTGGGCGCTTGGCAGTTAGCCTTCAGGTCTACTGCACAATCTGATACCCACTGCAGTATGACAACGATGGATACCAGTCGTAATATACTATCTACTGCCCAAAAGGCAAGGGGTTGCTGCTGTGTAGCAATGTTGCCCCATCCTGCGCATACTACATCTGATAACCATCATCATCAAGGCAAGGGGGCTGGTGCAATGCAGCCCCACGGCTGCCAGCCCCATGTCTGCCAGCACCCAGATAGCCCTCGGCCTCTTCTGGGTGCTTAGCAGACAATATTGGGCACTTGGCAGAAAATAGCATACTACGACTGATAACCATCATTGTCTGCCCGGGTGCCCATGATCGACAGCCACTGCAGTACGATGACGACGGTTACCAGTCGTAATATACCATCTTCTACCAAAAGGCAAGGGGCTGGTGCAATGCAGCCCTACGGCTGCCAGCCCCACGGCTGCCTGCACCCAGATCGCCAATGAAGGCTACCAGTCATGCTGCACCGTCTACCGCCAAAAGGCAGTAAGCTGCTGCTGCTGTTTAGCAATGCAGTCCCACGTTTGCCGGCACCCGGAAGACATATGGTGACGGTGAGCTGAGCTGAGCGGGCTCAATGCTTGGCGTGGTATGTTGTCTGCACAGGTAACCCAGGTAAAAAGGCGCGAATCTATTGTCTGCCGTTGCTGTGACGGCGGGGGAGGGGCCTGACGCAATGTACCCAGAACCCCTCGCGGCACTGCTTTGCATCATCCGGGCATTGCGATCTCAACCCATAATTCCAATGGGCGCCGGAGGCTCCGGGAACTGTGGGATAGGTACCATAGTGCAATGCGCCGGAAGTCGACGCTAGCCTCGGTACTGTGGACGCGGTCCGCCGACTTCATGCACTTAGAGCATTTTAGGTGGGGACACACACAATCGGCTGCATACAACCGGTTTCTATAAAACCGGCTTCTATAAATCCGACCTAATTCTGTAGTGTAGACATAGCCCTAGATCTCCCCAGTCTCCAGCCAATACTTTACTCACAAGACCATTCTTCTCCTTTGATTTCATCTTGTATAAAGGCACAACCAGGAGTGTGAGGCTGACTAAAGCAGAGGGAGAACACAGTCCAGGAGGACTCAAAGAAGAGAGAGATGGTGAGCCCCCACTATTCTATGCCAATAGCTCCATTCTCTCTCACATACACGCACACAAAGCCAAATGAGGCATTCCATCCACACATGCTGCTCCATTCTCTCTTTCTCACCAAGGGCTATTAAGCATTCACCTGACATGCCTTCCTCCCTACATTAATGTTGAGAGCACCTCACTTCACACCACAATCCCCAGATGTTATTAGCAGGAAAAACAAAATAACCTGCACATTCTGCTCCAGCAAAGTCAAAATCCAGGAAGCGTCTGAAAGTACTCGTTATTGACCAAAACCACCTGATCTCCATGGATAGCCAGGAAGAGCTCGGCTCCTTGCTCCACACCTGCTCAGAATCACTGTGGCAGCAAGAACAGGTCCAAAACAAGTGGGGAGATCTTCATTTATTGGGTTTAACAGTTCTGATTTCTCCCACCTCCTCATCCCGAATGAAAACGAACTGGACATGGCAGCAGCAGGAAGCAATGAGAGTAGAAATTAATTTAACAGGGAATGCTGGACAGGGATCTTTGTTCTCTATCAAGATTCAGTGGTTAGGAAGGAGGTGGGTGTGAAGAACTGTGAGCCCTCACACACCCTCTCCTATGGTCTTTCACCCCTTTTGGAGGAAGAGCTTATAGAAACTATGTAGCCAGAGAGATACAGAATGCCCTTTGCTGGCTGCCTGCCAGGCATGGAGTAAAATAAGAATATTGGCTGTACCACTGTGGGGCAAAAAACCTCCTAACATGAAATCAGTTTTAAATTTATTTACTTTATCACATCTTATACCTGAGCACACAGGGGAAACCATAACCGAGACATCAGCAAGCCACTCTGTTCACCAGCTTGGCTTGTTTTTTTGTGCGTTTCAGACCCTGCAGAAACAGATTTCTCTCACTAGGTACATATGGCCTTATTTTTTAAGGTATCTAGATGCCTCAATCCCATGAGTTAGGCACCTAAATACCTATAAAAATCTGGCCCTTAATTCCCAAAAGTTTTGTATTGCTGCTACAGTCATGTCTCCTTCCCCTGATTTCTCCTTCTACCCTGCAAACAATCCAAACTTTTACTATTATGATGTGTATTGAAGTAATGCCCAGAGGTCTCAGCCAAGATTAGGGCCCTATTACATATATACAGCGGCTAGTACGAAGCAAGAGACAGTCGCTGCCCTGAAGAGCTTACAGTCCAAATAGATAAGACAGACACAGGATGGGAGAAATGAGGTATCATTACCTCTTTTTACAGATGAAACACTCAGGCAGAGCAAGCTACGTGCCCCAGGTCACTGAGCGCGTCTGTGGCAGAACTAGGAATTTAATCCAGATCTCCGAACACAGTGCCTCCTTGCTCTGTATCTCCAATGCCCTTCACAACTTAGCTCCTCCTTACTCACCCCCCACTCTCATATCCTTCTCCATGCCATTGCTCACCCCTTTATAGTATGATGAATGGGAATGGGGAAAGAGGATCAGGTTTCAGAAGGAACCTAGCTGGGTGTGACACCAGAGGCTCAGGGTTGCAAGCTAAGGCCAGGCTACTACCAAACAAATGCAGCCCTCAGCATTTAACACAGGCCTTTGTGCACGCTCGATAAAGATCTCTTTCCTACAACTCTGCCTGCCTGCTGCATCACTCCCTGCTAATGAAACCTCCTTCCCTCAGTGCCAATGAGACCAGCTTCCATCAGCTGCTTCTGCCATAATCTCCTCCCCCTCTTCTTCCAACCTGCCCCCTCCACATTTTGCCTTTGCTGAGACCTACCTATTCTCAGGCAATTTCAGCACAATGACAACCCTGCCCTCCTAAGGCTGTGCTGCAGTGGGGCCAGATCGCGCCGGAACAGCATACCAGCACTTTGACAGTATGGAGGATGCCATTTGGTTATCAAAATGGTGTCCTCCGCACAGCAAGACGCTGCCTGGGGAGCACCATTTGGTAGAGCTAAATGGCGTCCTCCACACAGCATGCGCACGAGGTCATGCTGGCGGGGACGCTCCCACACTTGCTGGGGAGTTCTAGTAGGGTCCATTCAGGACAAGACTTATCCATACCAGAAGACTTACAGCAAACTGCCTGATTGGAATGGCTAGGCAGGTGGCAATTAATGGTCTACATAACCATATGTGCTTCTACCTGTAATCCTTCCCTCTCTATGCTACACCCTCCTCTTCAGCTACACAGTGGAGATGGTCTTATCTATTGTATTTTTGCACAGTGTCCCAGTGCAATGGGGCCCCACTCCTGGCTGGAGACTTCTGAATGCTACTGCAACGTAAACACAAGGAAGGAAAGCATGCAGCACTCCAGTAATTTCTGCAGAGATGCAAATTTATTATCATTGTAACCATGCTAAAAGAGAGGAAGGATGGGCAAATGTTCAGGGCACCAGTCTTGGACTTGGAGACCTGCAGGCTTAATTTGTAATTTAAGAGGTGCCGGGGCTCAAGCAACTTTTTTATATTCATAACTTATGCACCAAGGCCAGAGGTGCCGAGGCTACGAACTGCCAAGCCTAGAGATGCCAGGGCTCAGCCCTGGCAAGCTGTGGCACAAATTAAGCACTGGAGACCTGGGTTAAAATTCCCTGCGCTGCCACAGACTTCCTGCTTGATGATGGGCAAGTCGCTGAGTTTCTCTATGACTCAGTTTTCCATCTGTAAATGGGGTGGGTAGCACTGCCCTCCCTCACAGAGATGTTGTGAGGACGAATACATTAAAAGGTGTTATATTAAATACACATGAAAGGCGCTCAGACACTACAGTAATGGGGGACATATAAAACAGAATAAGCTGTAAAGCTGTAGTGACTGGACCATAGGGTTGGGAGCTGGTTCTAATCTCAGCTCTGGCACTGGCTTCCTCTGTCACTGTGGGCAAGGCACTGAACTTGTCTGCCTCAGTTTACCCATCTAATCCCACTTGCCTGCTTCAGAGGGTGCAGGTGCTGAAAGTGTTCTGAAGATAAAGAGGCAATATGTAAAGTGCCAAATACTATTAGAAATCTGAGCAGCCGGCAGACATCACTGAGCACAGCAACAGGCAACTCAACTTTCGTTAGGTCCCCGCCTCTGCAGTTTTCCCAATATGTTCCTAACCAGCAATTAGAAAGGGCTCTTCTACCTACACTTCCGTCCAATTAGAATGGCTGTGTTTATAAAACAAAAACAATGCTGTGATGTTAATTAAGTTAGTGTTAGCTCCCAGCACTGGAGCAGGCAATCTGTTGCTTGAAAGCTTGAATACAAGAAGTACACACAGAACAGATTTTCTCGACGCTGAGCCTCTGCTGAAATCTAGTGGTATGGAGTCATCAGCAGGCCCAACGATGGTACTTAACTTAGCACTAGGCAACAGAAGAAGAATGCCAGCAATGTGGCACACCTCTTGGAGAGCGGGTTGGAAAGCACCTAACATTCTTCAGCAAGCCACTGGGATGGGGTCAGGTATTACAGATCTGTGATAGGAACATGGGCTCAACGTAAAAGCAGTTCAAGTGGTAGGAGGATCCTACAGTTCTGTCATCATTCGGAAGTGAACACTAACACACTTTTAAGCCTAAAAAAATGGGTTGTGGGTGAAATCAGACACTAACTTGACACATTACAAAGCAAATGTGACTTCCACACTAGTTCAGGGGCAGGGCAGGGGGCTGATTTTCCTTAAATAAAAGCACAATCCCAATTTAATTAAGCATAGTTCTCATTACATGTTTTAGGGGATTGTTTGGGAGGATGGGGGGAGGTTTTGCCCTACACTGTAGCATGTTAGGTTGCCCTTTTTAAAATCCCAGATCAATACATTAAACTCCAAAGAATATCACTAGTGCTCCTGGGGTTCTGTCTCTAGTCCCCTCCCTCCTTTCTTCCTACCTTGTTGCTGGGGGGGGGCACACTAGTTCTCATGACTTCTATTACTATTTCTGTGCTCTACCGCAAGCCTTTTCCTCTCCTAGACAGAGTCTCATCCCTAGCGCTCTTCCTTCACATTTCTTCCTGTGCATCCTGCTGCCAGCTCAAATTCAACGTGGTGACAGCTAACCTCCCCAGGCCCACCCCTCTCTGTCCCTTCTGGAAATCTCTCTGCCCTGCACATCACCCAGGCATGCAAATTTGGCATGTTAGACTCATCTCTCTCCATCTCCCCCAATCTAGACTGTTGCCAAATCCTGTTAACGATTCATTTCTAGCTCTGAAACCTTTGCCAGAGTGGAGAGATGACCAAAATGGGGGCAATCACCTATTCTTTGCTCTCTGAGTAAAAATACTAAGTTCCTCCATGAGAAGCATCCCCTTCCCAGTATTTGCTCTTGTGCCCTGCTCTTCTCTACCCATTATGACACTGTAACAGATCCATAGATACCTAAGACTTCACAACTGTCTCTATGCCACACCTTACCACCACTCAGCACTTCATGGTAACAGCAGAGAAAGAACTTAGATGCTTCTGGTTCCCAAAACACTTGAGGAAAAAGTAGACTCTCCTATAATTTTTAGTGATTCAGGGCCTATGACACAGTTGTGAAGTTTCAGTTCCAACCAGTAGAGGGCAGTACATGTGCACACTCATTCGGGCACACACCCCCTTGCCAGCTGTATCTTTGTAACAATAGTTCAGAGTTTTATGGCTCGCTAATCTTACCTACATAACAAGTGGTGTTGCAAGAGGGTATTTAATATATTTTATACACCAAGTTTTAAAAGAGAAGGCAGGATTTTTTTTAAAGGGGTCTGAGGGTGGTAGGCACCCAACTTCCAGTAAAATTTGGGTATTTAAAGCCTTTACAGATTCAAAGATTCCAAGGCCTGAAAGGACACTAACATCATCTAGTCTGACCTCCAGCATAACTAGGCTTCAAAGGATAATATTTTTATTGCTAAATGTCAGTAAACATTGATTTCACAATACATACACAAACCAACAAAAAAATATTTCTATCCATGACAATCAAAATTTACAGACAGGCAAAGAAAAATGCTGCTTGAGAACTTATTAGAGTCAAAATTCAGTAATTTTGACTTTGGACTTATACTTATTACAAATGGACTAGCAAATGAACATTAAAAACAAGTATGATATGTTGATTTAAGGATACTGTATTTACTTGGTATATTTTAATGTGTGATGTTGACAATTTGTGCTTCGTTTATAAAGTTTTAACTTTTTTGACTCTCAATGTCTACTCTCATTAAATGATTGTCTACCCAATTCCATAATTTCCCACAAACAAACATCTATAATACCTGTCAAAATAATTTTAAAAAATTAAAATCTAATTCTGCCAAGTATATGCATAACACAGGCCAAAGAACCCCAGCCAACAGTTTTGGCATCCAGCCCAATAATCATGCTTTGAACTATAACATATCTTTTTAAAAGAGATCCAGTCTTGATTTAAAGACTTCAAGTGATGGCAAATCCACTGCGTGCTTTAGGCTCCTTTGGAAATTCCGGCCTAAAGCGTTAGATATGTCTCTATATTAGGAAATGTAGCAATTTGTTTATATTTGTGACCTTACAAACAAAAAAAGTTTCCTTCCCTTTCTCCCAAGTCCTGGATTCACCTGATATCAGATATTTCAACAGCTGAAGACCAAGGAATTTTGCCCAACAAGATTATTCTAGTTTGGGTTCTCTGGCATTCAAATTAAATTTAAAAATGAAAAGAGTGATTGTGGCAACAAAAACAATGAGCACCACTGAAGGTGCTGCTCTATCCCAGGCATTTGTCACTCATAAAGCTGTCTCCAACTCTTCCCAATTAAACCACTCAGTTTTTCAGAGACAGATTTATGGCAGGCCATTGTGGGATGAACAGATGTCAGCTCTGCACAGCACCCAGTAGGTTTATAAAGCAATTTAACTCAACTAAAAGTCACTGAGCCAAATCCAACTCAAGCGTAAGGCTAAACTAAACTCACCTCCCCCCACCCTAAGTCCTCCCTCTCTCTATCACTGTTGGAAATTTTCCTATCTTCCCCATCACCCAGGCTTGGAAACTTAGGCCCTGTTTCTGCAATGAGGCGCCACACGTACACAGGGCCCTGTATGGAGTTGACTACAGGATCAGGGCCTTGGTATCATATTGGAGGAGGATACACAGATATCCAAGTGGGGAATTGCACCCTGCTTACATCAGGACCGAATTTGGTCCACAAACAAGCCCTACCAAAAACAAAAACAAAAAAAAAAAACAAAAAAAAAACCCACATACCGCTATAAAAGAAATTACATTTAAAAGTAGACTGATCCCATGAGCAAGGGTGATTAACCACCACAAAATGTCTGGCCTTTGGTACTTTTACCATGACTAATCTATGGTTTTCACACATATTTGCCATGGCAGAGTTGCAGCCCTAGTTCTAAACTAAGTCTATATTAATGAGATAGCACAGGTACTTAATCAAAAAGTTCCTTGCCCTGTAAGGCTGCTTTGCATGTGTTTCATCAAAGGTAATTTGATCTTGGTAGGCCGACATTCCTAAAATAGTTGAGGGAATTCAAACATGAAATGAGGTTTCCAAGAAGGGATTTAAAAAAAAAAAAAAAAAAAAAAATAGGTCAAGCAAGTGTGAGTGATAAGAGTAACCCAGTATCCCTTTGTATAATTTAAATGAATCTCTGTAAAAATCTACCTCGTGTCAATGTAAAATAAATTAAATGCAAGAGATTGCCTTAAGCAAAGATGCAGATATAAAATCCTTCTGCCAGGTGACTAAAGAGAGACCTTTTCTCCTCTGGCTTTCCTTGCTGACATCAAAATGCATTTGTCTCCATCTGAAATCAGTTTAAGTTTCCAGCCTATTTTACAAGTCAAATAAACATGGAGCGCATTGAACACCACACATGAGGAAAAGATGACAGAAATGCAGAACAAGCCAAAGAGCTCTACCACAAAAAATTCCTGGTCTTCAAGGAACTTCACAGATGTGGCATCATTCTTCTAATCAAAGCAAAGAGACCTTACATTTAGTGATTCAATTATCTGACTTTTGCTTTATTAAAACAGTAACCTGAAACCAGAGCTTGCTGTTAATTGCAGCCTGCAGCTCTGCCCCGCACTGCTCACCAACTACTGAGACTCTTACCTTTCAACACAGAAGGTGATCTTCTACCGTTTCAGCCAACTCCCAAAAATAACTGCCGCCCCACATAATTGTCCCTATGCGCCACAGCAGGACGACAGCATGGGGTGGAACGCTGATGCTCCTGTCCCCAAAAACAGGTCCCTGCCCCGGAGCTAATCCTACAAAAAAAACAATATTGTAGTAATGGTACAGTGATTGCACAGATCACTACAGTACATTGCTGTAGGGTAACGTTTTGAATCATTACTGTAGAATACCGTAGTGTAAGGATAAAGGGAATCTTTCAGCTGTTAGCAGTATAGGGCCTATGATACACAGCTGAGAAGTCCTAAATGCATCCTGCACAGTGGGCAGTGGTATACACACACACACACACACACACACACACCTCTTTCATTGTATTCTCTTTTCTATGCCACCCTTGAGAACTGCACCATACGGAACAGGCAGCTGTGACACGGGCACTAAGATGACTGAATTCCCACGCTTTCTTTAAATCAGAACCTAAAGAGACTCCAGTGTCAGTGCTCTTCAAAAACAGCCACCTACAAAGACAGTTCAGTGGCCAGCTGTGCCACACTCACCTAACACAGGAGCAGGGGAACAGAACTTGGGACCTTCCCCTCCAGGAAAAAACATGACTCTTCTACTTGATCACAAGCAAGATTTCTGTTAGCCACCAGTACGCCACATGCACTTTGGAGGGCAGCGCCGCCCCATGGAGGGCCATAGCACGATCACATGCCCTTGGCAGGGCTGACATTCCACCCAGCAGACAGTAGCAGCACATGTGCTAGTCCAGGACCCTGACTAATATGCCTTCCAGCAGCATTCTCCTAACTGCTGTGGGGAATATGCTGCCCTGCTCTGGGGGTCAGTGACCAGCAGGAAGGGGAAAGCTCTGTGGCAGCTGGAAGGACAGGTGGAGAGGAGCAAGGCAGGGAGGTAGTCATTGAAGTACTTACTGGGGCCCACTGGATGTTTGAGCTGTTAGGGCCTAGCAGCCAAAGTGCCTTTACCACTTCCTCCCAGTCATGGTATACCAACAAGTGCTGTATCAGGACACAGGGATGATGCACCGCAGTGCGCCAGTGAGCCCACCAGGAGGCAGCCTCGCCCCCTTTTTTCTTGCTTTGCTGCTAGGCTTAGCTTTGCTGCTGTCATTTTTTTTAAACCCTGTGGCAACAGCAGGAGCAGGTAGCACTCCTGACTGCTGACACTTATGGGACAGCTGCTGTTCCCCGAGGCACTGGGGGATGTGCACAGGACAGCGTCAGTCTGCATGAGAAGAGCAGAAAGAAGTGCCCTCGAGGGGTTAGGACAGAGGACTGGGAATCAGGGCTGCTGTTTCTATTCTTGGATGTACTACCAACCTGCTGGGTAAGTCACTTAACCTCCCTGTGCCTCAGTTACCCATCTGTAACATGGGAGAAATAGTATGTACACACCTGATGGGGTGCTGTAAGGTTTAATGCATGCTTTAGTAAAACACTTACAGGTCCTTGGAGGAAAGGTGCTACATCAGGGTCTGATCTAGAGCCTACCGAAATCAATAGGAGCCTTGCCAGGCTGCTCAATGGGCTTTGCATTAGGCCCTCAACGCAGCCTGAAACACGGCACGCACAACGGTAGAACTCAATGTACTGTGCATTCCACATCAGCACAGAGGGCAAACCAAACCAACAATCCAGAAGTGCAGCATGATGCAAAGAATGCAGCAGGCAAACAGTTAAATGCAGGAGCACGTGATCAAAACCAGCCAATCCCCAGCCACGTAAATCCTTGGGTAACACTGCTTAGGCCTGGGTTATTTCTGTACGAATTTCCTAAATATGCCACTGAACTCAAGGGCACAGCTGGAACATTAAATGCAACAGACAGCTGGCGCGGCTATTCCTTCCTAAGGCACGCGCACACTTGTTTCTCCAGAGCCATTGCCTTATGGAGTCAAAATCAGCAGGAAGCAAGCATTTCCAAATTACAAGCGGAACGCTTATTAACTGCAAAACACAGAAATTTAACGAGACACCTTGTCCTAGAATCTAGTTAAGCGTTAGTGGAAGCAGTTTAATTGAAAGGGACTAGGGTTTTCAAGGACTCATTCCTATCCTACAATGTTTGAAAATCTCCATTTTCCCCAGCGCATCCTTCCTCACAAAAGGGAGATGGGACAGCAGGGGAAAAAAGCCTTTTCTTCAAAAGCAGCCTTTAAGTCATGTTCTTGACAAAGCCTTATGAAAACAAAAACCAATGACACTAAGGTGAGTCACTAACAGTCCATTATAAGCTTCTTAATGGACAGCAGTCCTGACTGATTTACACGGACAACATCACACGCTGTCACTCTTGGCCACAATCAAAGGCTACTAAATATTGACCATTCCCATCCCAGTGATCCTCCTTTCCTGGCACAGTTTTTTAGTTGTTCGTTTCACTTCCTCAAGTGTGTGCTTTTTGTGCTGTGAATTCTCACACCCCTCCCCTCCGCCCCCCGCAGGAGGTCTTTGAAATTTGATGGCAGGCAGAGGCTGCACAGCTTTCCAAATACCTCCAAGACACATTGATGCTGAGCACCAGCCCATATGGCCCCTTTTGTTTATTTACATTAATAACTATGTTCAGATGGGACCCAGTGCTGATCTTATGCCAAGGTAACTTCAGTGGGGTTATAAGCAAAACCAAACCCAAGGTGATTACCAGTCCTGGACCCCATCCTGCAAGGTACTGAGTGACCTTAACTCCCACTACAGAACCCTGCAGTATTAAGCCCTCAATTAAGATCGTGCAGAGAAATAATTAATTCAGGGTAAGAATTCAGGGACGATTCATTCATATTTCCCTTGGGCCATGCTGCTCTTGCACAGATGGGGGAATTCATCCACCACCACTGTAACATTCTCCTAAGCCAGGGGTAGGCAACCTATGGCACGCGTGCCAAAGGCGGCACACGAGCTGATTTTCAGTGGCAGTCACACTGCCCGGGTCCTGGCCACCGGTCCAGGGGGCTCTGCATTTTAATTAAATTTTAAATGAAGCTTCTTAAACATTTTAAAAACCTTATTTACTTTACATACAACAATAGTTTAGTTATATATTACAGACTTATAGAAAGAGATCTTCTAAAAACATTAAAATGTATTACTGGCACGCGAAACCTTAAATTAGAGTGAATAAATGAAGACTCGGCACACCACTTCTGAAAGGTTGCCGACCCCTGTCCTAAGCTTTCGCTGGGACCTCACGGAGGCCCCTCCACCCCTCAATGGAGTCTGTGTACGGACTCCGGGGCAATAGGTAGCCGGAGCAGGGCAGGTGGGAGAAAATTAATATTGTCCCTTCATCCACACTGCAGGGATCAGGGAGGAAAGAAAATTAATTCCTCACCAATTCCATGATGGAGGGTCTTTGGGGCAACCACTGACTGTGGGAGTCCGGACAGAACATCCTCAATGGAGTGCACAACCCCTGCCCCACACCCCCCGCTCCAGCAGAGCATATCTCTGTAAGGGAAACTTTATGTAGATTCCCTCCCCTTCAGACTCCTCCAGTAGGTTTTCCCTCATAAGGGGGTGATCAGGCCCTTTTTTAATTGCCTAATCTTTACTTCCTGTATCTATCCTATATTAGCATGAGTGGTATTATTTGTATTACAGTAGTACCTTGAGTCCGCAATTGAGACCAGGGTCCCATTGTCCTGAGTGCACATATACATAGGAAGATACAGTCCCTGTCTCAGAGAGTTTATAATCTGAATAGACAAGACACAAACAGCAAAAGGAAGAATAATTATCCCTCTTTAACAGAGTGGGGACTGAGGCAGAGGCATTAAGTGACTTACCCAAAGTCACTCAGAGTTTGTGGCATTGCTGAGAATTAAACCCAGGTGTCCCAAGTCACAGACCAAGGATTTAACCACTAGACCAGCCTTGCTCTATATTATTAGTATTTCTTTCATTTTGACTTCTCCGCTGTGAGTGAGGCTTTTGTGCCCGTGACTGTTGTTTTACTCCAATCCAAGGAGATAACCATTCAAAACAAGTAAAACAGCTCGGTCAATATTACCAATCTGTCTACAATGTGTATTTAATATAGCATCTTGGCTTTTTGTGTGTCTCCCTTCCACTACCAACTAGTGAATTGGTTATTGCTCTCAGTCTGTGGTTACTTCTGATGTCAGTCTCTATGGAACAGCTGGTTATGCTACTTTAAAAATTAAACAACAAATATTTTTGTTTAAAAAAAAAAAAATCTACAAAACATGCACACACCAATCAGCTTTTTTTAAATGATATTTACCCATAAAATGCTGCTTAAAAACCCCCAGACAGAGAACCAGAGGTACAATCCAGCAGAATGTTTAAAGTATCTTTGCTTTTTATAATAAGGAATGGATTTGTTGTCCAGTGGTTAGAGAAAGGGGGATTGGGAGTCAGCGCTCCTGGACTCTATTCCCCCAACTCTCCCACTAACTCATTGTGTGACCTTGGGAAAGCCAGCAAATCACTTAACCATGTTCTTAAGTCCCACTGACTTAAAGTTTTAAACACAGCTCACATACTTCGTGGAATTGAGGCCTATAACTCAGTTTACCTAACTGTGAAATGTAGACCACTTCTCTTATGAGGTGTTGTGCAGCATTGGTAACACTTGAAACACTTGTATGAAAAGCTATGCAGGTGTGAAGTAGTAAATTTTAAATATATATGATCGGTAAATTATAAATACCACATATAGGTGATGGTTAAATTACTATATCAGTAACTCAAATAATTTTTTCATGTATGAAGGCAGTGTTATCTAGTGCATAGATCTCTGACTAGGACTCAGGAGACCTGAGTTCTAGTCCTAGCTCTGCCATTGGCCTGCTGGGTAACCCTGGGCAAGTCTCTGTGCCTCAGTTTCCCAATCTGAGGAATAACGATACTGACTACTCTTATAGATCTACTGATGAAGAGCAGTGGGTAAGTGCTATTATTATATGACAATATCATTTATAAATGATTTACTCTAACAGTTTTCAGTAACTATCTTCTCCGTTATTCTTTATTTGTAGGTAATGGTTCTATTGTATTGTAAATTGTGTGCTGCATGCTCCATTCACATTGTGTGTATAGTAAAAATAATGTAGGCAGACAGGTCAGAGCAGCAGATCATGAGTTCTCAGATTTAACACATTGAAAATGAAATGTTTGTGAAGCTAAAACATTTCAACACTGCTCCTAAAGACCAAGGACAACAGAGAGAACCAGCAGGCTGCAGCTGGTTACTCTGAAGGACCACCATTCTTTTTCACACAGCACACAGTCAACTTGTGGAACTCCTTGCCTGAGGAAGTTGTGAAGGCTAGGACTATAACAGGGTTTAAAAGAGACGGTTTAAAAGAGAACTAGATAAATTCATGGAGGTTAAGTCCATTAATGGCTATTAGCCAGGATGGGTAAGGAATGGTGTCCCTAGCCTCTGTTTGTCAGACTGTGGTCATGGACGGCAGGAGAGAGATCACTTGATCATTACCTGTTAGGTTCACTTCTTCTGGGGCACCTGGCATTGGCCACTGTAAGTAGACAGGATACTGGGCTGGATGGACCCTTGGTCTGACCCAGTACGGCCATTCTTATGTTCATTTTGAGGGGCAGAGGGGAATCATCTTGAATATCTGTGTGGTAGGCACACATTTCTGTGAGCCCAAAGGCCTCAAAGCAGGAGACAAATTTCATTACAATTTACAATAAGGAGACTAGATATTGTTCTGTATAAAGTATCTCCCAAGAGTCATTTTGGGGAACTAGAATTCTTCTGCACCGCAAAGCAATGTCACAGCTGGTTACTTAAAAAAAAAACCACACACACACACACCTTGTGTGCAAATCCATTGAGATTCTGCCACAGTTGGGAGTTAGTCGATAAATACTGGGGGAGGAGGGGACTCGATGCACAATTAGCCAGTTGGACTCATTGCCACAAGACATCTTTTGAGACCAGGAGATTAGTGAGGTTGAGAAAAACATAGGATGTTATATGGATAACAAGAATATCCAGAGTGGTTATATTAGGGATTTAAAAGAAAAAACAAAAACAAAACACAAGAGTTTTGGAAGGGAGATGAACCATACTGCTGCAGGGCATAAGCCAATTTCTAAATTCATAAAGATCAGGAAGAAACTTTCCATGGGGGCAAGTTATCCCATAGCTGCCGACTGCAGGATTTCTTGCATTGTCCTCTGAAGCAGCTTATCCTGGCCTCTGTTAGAAACAAGGTACTAAGACTAGATGCACAGCTGGTCTGATATAGTATAGGAACCCTATGTTCCTATGACTGTGGCATGCACAATCAAAACAGTGATCATGTTTTTTGTTTCAGAGTAGCAGCCGTGTTAGTCTGTATCCGCAAAAAGAACAGGAGCACTTGTGGCACCTTAGAGACTAACAAATTTATTAGAGCATAAGCTTTCGTGGGCTTGTTTTTTGTAATTACATGTAATTACATGTTTTTTGTAGTCACTTCAAAGCCAGTTATTGCTCGTATGTCACATGCTGCTCTAGAATGCTTTCTTACTGCAGCTTACTCTTCCATTCATATCTGCAGGCTCACTTATAAAAATCCTTCTTTGAGCCCAGAAGAGTCCAAAAAGGCATTCAGGATTCAAAATTGGGAAACCACCATTTCTGTCATAAGCAATTACCCTGCAGCAATAACATTTTGTATGGACATAGGGAATCTCTTCCTAAAGGTTCCCACAGTGTTTCATAAACTATCCACACACACAGCACCACTGAAACACATCCACCTCTGAGGCAGCAAGTAGGAGAATGGTGGGGAAGCAGGAAGAGAAAATTCTGGACCAAGGCAACTGGGAAAACCTCTGGGTCTATGAAAAATACTATGGGGGTATTATCTCCATTGTACCTTATACTTAACATATCGCTTTTCGAAGGGGTGAGCAGGCATTCTTTGTTGAAGGGAAAGCAGTCACTGAACCATTTGCCTAAGGCTCCAGAAGTCCGATATCTTACCATCCAATCTAGTTAGCAAAGTAACATGCAATGCAGAGCAGGTAGCGAGACAGACTGCAGATCCACATGGCACATCACACAGCAGCAACACCTTCCAGCATCCCTAGGGCAGAGTGTCGTCTAGTGGCTAGAGCACTGGATTGCAAGTCTAGACTCCTGGATTCTATTCCTGTCTCTGCCTCACTGCAAGACCTTAGGCAAGTCACTTAACTGTGCCTCAGTTTACCAATCTGTCAGCCAGGTATAACACTCACCATCCATATAAGGGAGTTTGTCAGCCTTGAAAAAGCCTTGGATGCATTGAAAGTGCTCAGCCTCATATAATACTTTAAATCCTTCCACCTAAGTGCAAAATCTCCTCCTATTCCTTGGCATTCAGCTACTATTCCATCATTATTCCTAAGTCATACAAACCATAAATAAGATGCAGCAAACATTTGCTGATTGGACCTTTCCTGTATATTATATTCCACCAGTTCTCAAAGAATTGTTTGTTTAGTTTAAACTGGATTCGGACACCACTGTCTAACATCTGAAACATGCTAACGCTTCATATTCATCAGTGTTCAGGATTGAGCTCAGTATAAAGACCCACATATGCTGTGGCTTTTACTCAGACACACCACATTGCAAAGCCAGTGGCTTGCAGGCAGTTGTATAACCAAGTACTTAAAGCTAGTTCCTATTTGGGGAAACCCAGCTGCAGTTGTAATGCAAAGCCCCTGTGCCATATGTCACACAAGCTCATCTTTAAATACTTATCCCTCTTCTTTTGTGCTACGTTCCAGCATAAAACCTCACTGGTTCCAAAGACAAAAGTAACAAGAAGCCATGTGTAGTAAAAGAAAATCATTCTTTAGAGACAGAGGTAATCAGCCACCCTTGGGAGCCAATAATGAAGGTCAGAATAAATATAGGAATCACCTCTGGGGCAATTTTCAGATTAGACTTGGTCAGCAACTGCTAAAGTGTAGGAGAAAATGAAAGATAATCCACTGTGGGGGCAAGGGAAATCTTTAATATTTAACACCCAAACTCTTCTAGGGCTAATTATCTTGGCTGATTCTCAAATGTTAATTTGCCATTTCAAATCAAGAGCCTCAGAAACTGGAGATGGAAATGACTTACTGGATCTAGAGAGTAAAGGACTGTTTCCCTGTAGTTTTTCGTTGAGCAGGTAAATAAAGAATTACTTGGCTTACCCTTGGCAACTCTTGCTGAAATCAATGGAGCTGTGAACACTCACCACTTTGCAGGATCAGGTCCTCCTTGCCTTCAAAATAACAAAGATGGGGTGATTTTGCGAGAACAGGTCCAAATAATAATAATGATCAGGAAGCACAAAAGACTACTTTCCCCTGGTTGGTATAATTACAAGTTAAAATTTGTCAAAACTGTTTGAAACTTAAAGAACCATCTTGGCTTGAGTTCGGAGAGGACCACGCTCAAAATAAGTCATGGCCAGGTGGGTGACAGCAGAGAGTTAACTCTGGGTAACTGAACTCCTGTTAACATTTCTATGCTCCTTCAGATTGGCGCCCATCACCACTGTATCAGAATGCCTATTTTATCAAAGAACTGCAGCTTCTCATGCTGGGCCTTACAGCACATGTAGCTGCATAACCAAGAGGGAATGTCATCCCTTTTACTCTGCATTGCTCCTTTTAACATGCAGGAGGTTTCCCACCTGCTCTCTTGGGTTTCAATTCAGATCCAGAACGTTAGGCCTGGTCTATACTAACAAGTTTTGCTGGCATCTCAACATCAGCTAGAGATGCAGCTTGTGCCAACATAGGTACTCTGACAAAAGCCCCAGGGGAGATGCAGTTATACTGGCAAAAAAGTGCTTTTGCTGGTATAGTTTACTTCACTCAGGGAGCTGGTATAAGCTATATTGGCATCTGTTCTAGGACATTTTGTGAGGATAGTTATAGCAGCAAACCTTTTAAGTGCAGACATGGGATTAAAGTCTTTCACATGAAGAAGACTTTATATTTCTTCTTTCTTTATATGTCATTTCCTTAATCTGAAGTTATCTAAATCAAACCCAAAAACAAACAAAAAAAACAAATACACATGTGCACGGCTTGGAAAACAGATATGGGGCTCAATCCTATACTTCACTGGGAGCTGATGGCACTCAGCCGCCGCACCAAAAGCTGTTTAGCACTTAACAGAGTTGAGCCTATAATGAAGCAAGTTGCTGTTTCAAACAAACATGCCAGCAGGACTGCTGCACTGGTTGGCATGGACAAAAATATTCAACACACTCATGTAAATACACCAACAATTTTAACAGGCCCTGGCAGCTTACACAAAAACCCTCACACACATTTACCACCACACGACGAGTACTAAGATGCAGTCTTAAGCCATCAGCATAGGAAAGACACTATGTATTATACTGCAGCACCTAAATGGTTTGCAATTACAAACATCTCTGACTGTTATTCTCCTGCCTTCAGAGTCTAAGGGCCCTCCGCTTAATGTGCAAAAAATCATTACTGATTTGCCTAAGGCAACATAGAGCAGAAAGATTGCACAAGTTTCTATGGAAACAAAATTAGTAGAGTAAAAACCACACTCATGGGCATTGTAAATTATTTACCAGGACAGGCCCCTGTCCATTAAGATCTGATAAAAAGATTTAAAGGTAATCACTGGGCAGAGTGTTGCAACCGCTTAGTTCAGGTCACTGAAACCGCAGTCAAAGAAGAGAACAATTTTGGTTTTCTGGCCGTGTGTACTGTATAAACCATTTTTGTTTAGAAAGCGCGACTCACTCTTGGTCGAAGGTGGGGGCCACACAAAGCGACACAGGTGGCGGAGAAGTTTGAATGTTAAATATCTTTCAGATCCTGCATTTTTGCCATCATATTTGGAGTTTGGAGATTTCTTTGGTGAGGTGGAGGTGCAGCAGGGATTGGGCTGAGTGATATGTGAGAGAAGATAAGTGGATGTGCAGCCAAGGATGCCATTCTGTGCTCCAGATTCTAGGCTTTAAAACAAAAATTAAATCTCTTGCCCACATGGCTGCACCATGTCTAAGGGTATGTCTACTATGCAGTAAAACGCCCACAGCTGGCCCGTCTCAGCTGACTTGGGCTCGGGCTGCGGGGCTATAAAATTGCAGTGTAGATGTTCAAGTTCGGGCTTGATATTCCTGGTATTTCTAAAGGAAACCACAAGAAGGGTGAGGGGAGGGAGAGAAAGAAATACTTTCTCAGAACAAAAACAAAAACTCCACCCCTTCCTTTCCCTCCCATCATTCAGGACTTCTTTATACATCATGAAGAAACAAAAGATGGCATAAACCCAATTAAAAAGAAAAAAAAAAAAAGACACTAGCAGTTCACCTTTAAGTCCCATCTGAAAGAGGACACCTCCAGCAGTACAGCACACCTTAATACACTTGCGGGGGCACTGTTTAGGTATGACTCAGAGATAACAGTGTGTCACCAACACCACTTCTGCAGCCTTTAGGTGTTTCCTGTACAAGTCTTCCGTCTGAGTACAAACCTGACATGGCCCTGCTTAGCTTGCAAGGATCACACTTATAAGTTGGTATCACTTGAAACTGCAGATAGAAAGAAAAAAATGGAGTAATTCAGTCTCAAAGCCAATAAGGCATTTGACTGGCACATATGCAATCCAGTGAACGCACTGAACTGACATCTAGGTACAGCTACGGTAAGTGTGTGTTGTATTCTTGCTATGCAGTGACACAGCATCTTATTTTAAATAGCCCTCCTCTTTTATTCTCCCTCACACAGTGTGACATGGCTCAGTGGAGGAGAAGCTCCTTGGAAAACTAAACTTCCTGGTGATGGATATTTAATTAAACACCAATATGTCAGATATCCGTCCTCCAGGGAAACAGAAATGTTTCCAATGAACCTTGAAAAAAAGGGATATTACATCTTCTGGTACATTTGGGCTCTTAGAGGGTAAAGCTACAGTTCACTAAAAGTTGTAGTTTAAAGTTTGCTCTGTTTCTGTTGGCATCCCGACACAACGGACCAGAATTTTACATGGAAAATATATGGAGAGATTAACCTGGATTTAAAGTCAGTGTGATGTTCAAATAGGCTCTAAAACCCTTTTCAAACTTGGAAGCACAGCTTGGACAAATTGCAAAAAAATGAAAGGCACAATAGATTAGGGCAAGTCTGAAGGTGGTACTAATTATAGAAAAGTTGAAGGGTCCAGGGTTACATGATTTTGACACATGAAAAGATGATCAGAAGAATATATAGGAAACAGGGTGTTAAACTTAGAAGTGGAGGGTAAGAGAAGGGTTGGAAGACCTAAAACTATCATACAAAAGGATGTGATTAGCGAGGCGTTTACGAGGAACTGCTTCAAGACAGACTAGAATGGAGAAGAAGGACTCGATGGGCCGACCTCACATAGATGAGATTAAGGCTAGAAGATTATGAGATTTCTCAGTGGCAAGAGAAGCTGATGGCTTCCTTCCATTGTCTCATTTTGACAGAGGCCTGAACTCTCTGGATTCAGCCTAGACACAAACAAACAATAATGCTGCTGCTGCCTCCACCACCTCCTGCACTGATTTATTATGGCCGGCCACTGAGTAAGGATAAGGTCTTCCCCAAAACCCCATCACGCTTCCATTTAATTTTTAATTAGCATAATTAATTTCCACATATAATTCACAATGCATCGCAGTCCAGATATTCAGGCCAACCCAGAGCAAAGGCAATTGTCAGCCAATGGTAGTTCACAATTTAGAACAGGCCTAAATGTTGACATGATTATTTACTATTTGTATTGCGGTAGTGTCTAGAGGATCCATTGTGCCAGACACTGTACATACACAGAACAAAAAGATGGTCCCAGCTCCAAAAAACTTATAGTTGGAGTATAAGATGAGATATAATAGGTCAATACAACAAACAGAGGGAGAGCACAAGGAAACAACGAGACAATATTGGTCAGCATGATAGGTTGTGTTCCCAGCACACCAGCAGTCGAGCTTTCTGTAGGCATCACAGCAGAGGTCAGTTTAAGGAGGGATTTATAGGAGGACAATGAGGTGGCTCTGCGGGTGTTTACAGGGAGCTCCTGCCATGCATAAGGGGCAGCATGGGGGAAAGGCTGGCATTGATATAAGTTGTATCTATGTGCAAGGATGCCAAATGAGTACCGTGGGACCGCTTTAGATAGTTGTGGGACGGGAAAGCAAACACGCATTCTTTTCCATTCCCTTTTCTGCCCTCCTCTCTCCAATCACCTTGATCTTAATCATAACTAATAACAAAATAAACTGCATTTTTGTTAAGCTTCTAAATTTATACCACCTGGGCTGCATTTGTACCATTGGGAGGCTTGTCCCTATCTTTCCCTAAAATCTTAGAGGGAAGAAACCCTGTTAAATGGAGAACAAGTCCCAAATGTATATTAGGGGAGTTCATGAGCACATCTGTTTCCTCGACCATGGGCAACGACTCCAAACGGTGCTAGTATAATGGACTTAGTCACTACAGGATAACAAAACCACTGCTACATCTGCATTTCCAAGAGAATACTGCCGTTTGTAGTACTGCCACAGAAATCTTGACTAAAACGGTTTTCATTCACCTATGCATTGCATTGTTATCCAGGTATGTCACTCCCTTAATTCCCACTGCAATCTTCATCCGAACCTGCACTGCCACTCCTCTATTGTCTCCTTAAATCCCAGCTCTACAGTCCAGCAAGTAGAGTATGCTGCAGCCTGCCTCCACAACCATGTAAAGAGCACAACTGCATTATCCCCCACACTCCACTGACACCACTTCCTCCATTGCAAGATCCAGTCCACATAAGTATTTCTATATTCCCCTCTCTGATCTCCCCATCTGTCTCGCTCGTTTCCACTCTGTCCCTTCACACAATCTGGATACTCTTGGTGCAACAGCTTTTTCCATCAACTCTCCATCTCATTTCAAATCCCCTGTGAAAACAGTTTCTGTCACTTCCCTGTACCTGCTCTTCCTTTGTTTTCTCATCACTCACTTTCTAACCAAGTTTTATAGCCCCATAAAGCATTCAGGGACATGGTTTGCAGGGAGTGAACCAGTTCAAAAAGTTGGATTTCACTGCTTGATCTAATTTTAAGAAATGCAAGCTTCAGAAATAATTCCACCTAATAACAGAGAGCCAGAAATATCCAGGTACCTCTAGCTTTGACATAAGAATGAAGAAAAATAAGGTTTGAAGGTGCTGCTATGCCTGATCAAGAATGAGCACACCATACCTTAAATGTTCTGAAGGATATTTACATATTCTGGGGATGTTACACTTATGTCAACTGTAAACTGCTGTATAAAAATATTGGGAAAAAGAAGACATTGTTATAATTGACTCTATAATTAGGTAAAATGTTAAAATCTGCTTCAAGACTGAATATCACTGCAACTTATCTAACAGATGGGACATGCTTCATTCTCCAGAGATGATCTAACTATTTTCTTATTTCTAGTCAGTTAAAAATTTGCTTTCATGTGACCGGACAGCAAAAGAACCTTTAAAACAGGTATGTATAATTAAACACACACTTAAATGCATCCATTTGCCTTAGTTAATAAAGGCCTGCTCTCTATCCCTGCCTCAATGTGGCCTTTCAAGAGGGACAGAGTAGCAAATGAGAAATTGACAAGCTGTCAGACAGAAGGAAGAAATATCATTTCCTGAAGTCAGAGCTCATTTTCTAGCAATAAAACCAGACCTAGAACTGAAAGGAAACGCCAGGAGCACAGGCAGCAGCATCTCAATAGACAGACACAGCTGACACAGACACCCATTTAACCATGTGTCCTGGCTGGGCTTCGCTTAAACGGGGACTATTAACGGATATAGAGGCAGCCCCTTGGAATAATAAAAGCCATTTGCAAATGCAAGAATACAGCAGCTAAAAAGCAGGTTAGTACATGGTCTCAGACACCATCCGATGGTCCAGGGACATCTACATCGAGCACATCACCGGCCACCGACAGTACCAGGAGGCATGAGCCAGAGCGACATTGTTCTCCCACTACAAGAAAGGGACCAAGTGACCTTCTCCGTTGGATCATATGAACTGGAACCATAAACTCCCTGAACATTAAATCTCACCAAATGAGGGTCAATCCATCCTCATCATCATATCCACTCATTATACTCCACACCCGAACATAGCCACTCTATGAACTTCATACCCTCATATCTCAATGCCTGTGCTTTGACCCATCAACCTTTTACCCCCAATCGGGGATATTGCAGATTATGTATTCCTTATGCCACCTGATCTTAAACCAAATTTTGCACCCTCGATAATCTGTACGTTATTCCCTGATAACCAGAAACTTCTATGCTCAAACTCTGTTCACTTTTTTTTTTTTTAACGTCTTAAACTATCTTCTGACTGAAGAAAAGAGGTCAGATAAAGATGAGCATGTTACATTGCAAAACAAAGTTATTTTAAGGGCACCACTTTCTGCCATTCCACATGTACTTGGCTAGCAACAAATTATGCACATGCACACATTGTTTGGTTGACATAAGATAATTATTTCAATCTTTGAAAATAGAGGTAGTAAATATATATGTGGCAATTATTGTCAATTAGCATTGGCTGAGTGGGTGGCATAAGTGGCTGCAACCCCTGAAGAATCTGCTCAGCTGTTATTGGAAGATGCTCAATTTCCATCTGCAGGTTGTTTTTGCTGAATTGGAGGCCAGATTGTGAAACGGCCGATTTTTCAGCTAGAACAACAACAGATGAGAAAGGGAAACTACAGTGTCCTCCCAGGTACCAAAAGGGAAGATCCCAGACGTCCAGCCTTTTTCCATTCTCCCTTTGTTCTTTTTCTTTTTCCGTTCTTCATCCTACTTCCTTCATGTCCTCTTGGACCCAGCTACTTTTGTGGCAAGGTCAAAGGACAGTGCAGAATAGGTACGTTCATCTCATACACATTGCCACTCAATGTGGGGATTCAAAGACGTTTTTAGATTTTTCTGAGTTTGATGGTGAATTTCATCCTAGTGCAAAAGAGCCCACAAAAGGCTCTAAAGGACTTGGGTCCAGATCCTCAAAGGCATTTAAGTACCTAACTCCCATTGACTTCAGTAATTTCAATGGGAGTTTGGCACTGAAACACCTTTGAGGATTTGGGCCTTATGCCCTGTTCCAACACCCCTAGGAGTCAATGGGAATCTTTCCATTGACTTCAATAAGCTTGGGCTCAGGTCCTTAATACAGAGTTTTTACAGGGCATTGATGTGAATTTCACAGTATTTCTTTGCTTCGTATATGCAAAGAGGATAACCTGCACTAAAAAAGAATACACCTCTACCCCGATATAACGCTGTCCTCAGGAGCCAAAAAATCTTACCGCGTTATAGGTGAAACCGCATTATATCGAACTTGCTTTGATCCGCCGGAGCGCGCAGCCCTGCCCCCCCGGAGCGCTACTTTACCGCGTTATATCCGAATTCGTGTTATATCAGGTCGCATTATATCGGGCTAGAGGTGTATTATAAAGACAAAACAGCCCCATAGCCCACTCTGTAGAGGCTACGGTTATCAACATTCTCTGATTGCCATTGAACAGAGAGAAGAATTTTCCTCTCTGGGAAAAGATTTTCTTTCTACACATCATCTGAAGTTTGCGAGATCCAGAACTTACATTCAGGTGGATTGGCTTAAGTGAAGTTTCTATACACACATGCCAGGTTCCGGCAACTCAGGCTTGCCTAATCTTTCAGCGGCGAAGGCTAAAATCTGAGATTTTGGTCCTTTCCCTCAGCATTGCAGAATTGTGCATAACATTTTATTGCAGGGGCAAAAACACTGTCACTGTGAAGAAGCTGCATTAGGCTTAAAAAACACTCGTGTGCTCTAAACTACTGTAGGAAAACAGACGTAACACTGCTTAAGACCAATTTTACTATATACCAATTTGGAGGCTGGAAGATGGAAATTGCTATCCGAGAACGGATATCTAGCCTCTGAGGATAGAACAAGAAGCAATGGGCTTAAACTGCAGCAAGGGAGGTCTAGGTTGGACATTAGGAAAAAGTTCCTAACTGTCAGGGTGGTTAAACACTGGAATAAATTGCCTAGGGAGGTTGTGGAATCTCCATCTCTGGAGATATTTAAGAGTAGGTTAGATAAATGTCTATCAGGGATGGTCTAGACAGTATTTGGTCCTGCCATGCGGGCAGGGGACTGGACTCGATGACCTCTCAAGGTCCCTTCCAGTCCTAGAATCTATGAATCTATGAATCTACAAACGGACTAATGATCCATCTATTCTGGTATCCTGTGACCGACAGTAGACAGTACCAGATGCTTCAGTAGAGACATAAGACTCCCCATTAACAGAGTATTTTGCAATAACCCAGTCATGGGGGAAAAAATTTCCTAACCCCAAGCACTTAGTGGTTAGTTTATTTCCTGAAGCATTAGGATTTGGTATCCCATGTAAACCTGTAGTCACCCTAATATTGAGGATATTCTTATTTTTCATATGAATGTCTAATCCTTTTTTAAGCCCTACTAGGCTCCTTGCCTCAATGGCATCTTGAAGGAGTGAGTTCCACTGATTAATTAGGAGTGATGTAAAAAGAGCTTTACATTTGTTGCCTTTTTATTTGAATTGAGTGTCCCCTTGTTCTCCTATTATAAAAAGAGAGGCATCCACTTTATCTTCTCTATACCGGTCATCATTTTATAAACAGACCTATAACTAATCTAGTATCTAGGAACTTACCTGGCCCCCATTACCACAATATCTGAGCAACCTTATAACCTTAATGGATTTATCCTCACAACACCCCTCTGAGGGCAGGGCAGGGCTATTATTTCCATTGTAGAGAGGGGGAACTGAGGCACAGAGACTAAGTGACTTGCCCAAGATCACATAGGAAGTCTGTCAGAACAGAGAACTGACCCCTGGGTCTCCTAAGACCCAGGCTAATAGGTTACTGCCCTAACCCCTAGACCAGCAGTCCAAACCCCATTTTAATGGGGCCACCAGGGCCAGCATTAGACTTGCTGGGACCCAGGGCTGAAGCTGAAGCCCAAGCTCCACCTCCACCCAGGGTAGTGGGGCTTGGGCTCCAGCCTCCTCTCCCCCACACATCCCACTGGGGTCATGTAGTAACTTTGTTGTCAGAAGAGGGTCACGGTGCAATGAAGTTTGAGAACCCCTGCCCTAGACCATCCTTCCTCTCATCACTACTAGTCTCTCCTGCTTAAACTAATCAATCCTACCCTTTTACTTAAAACCATGACTCCTCAGGGCTCCAACACAAAAATAAAGAGAATCCACAAATATCATGACTTTTCAAAAAAGAGTCTTGATATTTTAAGCCATGATATTGCACCCCGCCCCCTCAAGTGATGATTTTTGGGGATAGCGGTACAAATGACTGCAAATAATTTCTATAAAATTATCTTTGCCAAAAAGAAAATGCAGATTTGTCAGGAAAGAAAAACAAACAAATTTCAGCATGAGACACCGTGGCCTTTGTGAGGATTTGACTCTGCTTCTTCAAAGTCATTCTCTTTAAAAAAAATAATTGCTTCAGTTCTCGGTCTTTATTGAAAATCCAGTGCACAAGAGCAAATAGCCAATTTTCTGCAAAGTTTTCAGAGTGAGAAAAAGTTTTCCTGACGTGCTGAGAAAAGGGAGAGGGGGTGGAGTACCATATCAAGGAAGGCAGAAACGACCAAGCTCTTTCCACACACTGAAAGGATAGAAAATGACTGGGAATTGCTCTGGATTCAAGGAAAGTATGTATTAAAAATGAATGCAGTTTCCCTACCAAGTTTATTGCACTGTAAAAAAGGTCTCTCCTATTCTGACTATATTTTCTGATGTCCAAATTGAAACCCATTAGACTTTAATAGGCTTCAAGTAACAGAGGAAACAAATGAAATCATGGAATATTTAGTAATAAGCTACTCTGCTTTCTGCGAGAAGACAGCTGTGGCTCCCCAGGCCTGCAATCCCTCTGAGATCCCTTATCAAAAGGAGAGTGCTCCTCATTACTTGTCACATGGCTGCTGATAAATAGAAATACAAGAGGAACCCTATGCCATGTGGGAGGCGGGAACTCCAAGAGCCTCCATGTTTGCAAGAATGGCAGGTCACTAAGCCATGTGCAAATGAAAGTGGACTTAAAAGGAAAGGAATTGCACCAGCTGTTTCCAAAGGGAACATTAATTAAAGGGGCAGCACTCCCACTCATTTGCCTTGGAGCTCAAATAAATATACTATGGGGAGCATAAAAGTTACAGAGTCGCTTTTTCTTCCCACCATAAATAACATTGGGGGTGCGGGGGGAGGCGGAGAACAAGATAGGGCTGTTGTTCTCACCCCACCCAGGAAACAGAGATTGGGTTCAGATACATTCAGAAGTTGGTGTTTATTTTAATTAATTAGTTACTCAAATTAATTTGTGCTGACTTTCCCAGTGCTAAAAGAGCAGCACAATTCAGCAGCAACATGACATACCATTATTATGGCCCTGTTGTAATCTTATTGCAGCTGAGTCACAAGCCAATGGGAGTTGAGAGCACTCAGTCCCCCTGTAGGATCAGGCTTGACCAGCCCTCGATTGTTGTGTTGCAGCGCTAACCTGTGTCCACACTGGAAAGGTTGCATTAGCGGCTGACCAGGCAAGCTTGCTTGCAGTATGCCCTATACTATTCTTTGTATTGAGGTAGCGCCCTGGAAGTTCTATTCATGGGCCGGGACCCCATGGTGCTAGGTGCTGTACAAACACAAAGCAAAAAGATGCACCCTGCCCCAAAGAGCTTACCCTATGCCTCTGATCATGCCAGCTAACTATCATCATTGCACATGACGACTGATTGGTGTGTGTGTGGAAAGGGGTTGAGTTAATGAAAACACTCGGGCTAAAACATGTGGCAATCCACCAGCGAAGACAAGTCCTAAAAGAGAGAGCCCCCTTTTCAGTAGTCTTTTAAAGGATGGATGGATGGAGCGAGCTCATGCTGCAGGGAGATGTCCCCATCCCAGGGCCCCAAATAGCATGCCACCATGGCCTGCAGGTTTAGGACATGATGGCCTGATCCTGTAAAGGGCAGTGTCTGGACACAAATAACACCAGAGTTTAGGGGAGATTTTATGCTATAGATCAGTGCTTCTCAAAGTCGGGCCGCCGCTTGTTCAGGGAAAGCCCCTGGCAGTCCAGGACAGTTTGTTTACCTGCCGCGTCCGCAGGTTCGGCCGATCCCGGCTCCCACTGGCCACGGTTCGCCGCTCCAGGCCAATGGGGGCTGCGGGAAGCGGCGCAGGCCGAGGGATGTGCTGGCTGCACAACAATTAGTCCTTCACTCTTCCCCATACCAGCTCCCACATCCAGCCTTCATCTGAAGCCAGGGGGATTGTATTAGCGAATGTAAACACACATAGTCAATGCTAGAGTTGCATCCACGGCTCTTGTTGCAATGCAGGAGACACTAGCCTGATCAGCAAATCATCGGCATGTAAAATACCTGATGATGATAATGCGAGTTGCATGCCCAGGGGACCTGTCTAGTGTGGAGGTTTGCACCGAAGGAGCAAGCAATTAATCTCCATCATCTTTCATCAACAGTTTTCTATTCCTACTATAGTTGCTCACGAAAATACTGGATATGCATCCAGATTTTTCCCATAAGCAGCACAGCTTCATATAACACAGTCAACCTCTGTAGATTCTCCCCCTTCACCCCCTGTAGAGGGCACTCTGCATTGGTTTTGGAAGGCATACTTGAGCAAAACTGATTTCAGGTGCAAGTGCCAGTTGTGCTCTGTTGCTAGTGAACTCTTCAGGTCAAGGACACCATTATCCTCTGTGTTGTGTGTAAGCTGGGGCCAAAAGAGCTAATGCAATCCTTGGATGTGTAAACTGGTGAATGTCAAGTAGGAGTAGAGAGCTTATTTCACCTCTGTATTTGGCATTGGTGCGACCACCGCTGGAATACAGTGTGCAGTTCTGGCACCCACAATTCAAGATGTTGATAAATTGGAGAGGGTTCAGAGAAGAGCCACAAGAATGATTAAAGGATTAGACAACATGCCTTAGAGTGACAGAGTCAAAGAGCGCAAACTATTTAGCTTAACAAAGAGAAGGTTAAGGAGTGACTTGATTACAGTCTATGAGTATCTACACGGGGAACAAATATTTAATAATGGGCTCTTCAATCTAGCAGACAAAAGTATAACACGATCCAATGGCTGGAAGTTGAAGCTAGACAAACTCAGACTGGAAGTAAGGCATAAATTTTTAACAGTGAGTAATTAACCACTGGAACAATTTCCCAAGGGTTGTGGTGGCTTCTCCATCACTGACAATTATTAAATGAAGGTTGGATGTTTTTCTAACAGATCTGCTCTAGGAATTATTTGGGGGAAGTTCTGGGGCCTGTGTTAAACAAGAGGACAGAGTAATAGTGGTCCCCGCTGGCTTTGGAATCTACAAATCTACACGTGGTGGAAGGATGGTCTAGGCTTATGGCACTAACCTAGGACTTTGGGAAGCTGGGTTCTGGTCTACTTTGCCACAGGTTTCCTGGGTAACCCTGCATGAATCACGGGGGCTTATCTTCACTGCAGTTAACTGGGGCTCACTCAGGTGTTGCCCCTAACCTGGCTCCCACACACATAAACTCTCTCACTCAAATGTGGCGGTGCTTGAAACACAACACCCATCCTGGGCTATAGGCTAAAGCCTGACCACTGCTTACATTCAAGCTGGTACCCAGTGCCAATCACCTGAAGTAACTCTGCGGTGAGGACATACCCTGGGTCTTGCTGTGCCTCAGTTCCCCATCTGTAAAATGGCGATAATGGCACTGCCCTATCTCACAGGGTGTTGTCCGAATAAATACATTAAAGACTGTGAGATGCTCGAATATACAGTGATGGGGCCACAGGCATACCCCGGATAGACAGACAGAATGTAGATGGGGTAGGCAACTCTTTGCAAAGTGCTGCATTAGGAAATTCCCAGACACAAAAGAGTTCAAGTTCAGCAAGGGAAATAAGAGTGTTCAGCCATCTCCCCTGTTTTTGGCAAGCAATTTATAGCCATACATATGGACAACTAAATACAATATACTGTTCAGAGATACCCTCCAGCTGTATTGGTTTACAAGGCTGGCAGTCGGTTGCTCAGGACTGGCCACGGCATTGGTGCTTTACTAATCAAGAACGAAACAAGCTAACAAAACTCCCACTACTACAGCCCAGCTGCTTTGCCCCTGAGCTTGGGTAGGCGAGTTCATCTCTAAGGCTAGGTCTACACTACAGCGGGCGGTCGACCTAAGATACGCAACTTCAGCTACGTGAATAGCGTAGCTGAAGTTGCGTATTTTAGGTCGACTTACCTGGCTGTGAGGACGGCGGCAAGTCGACCGCTGCCGCGCCGCCGTCGACTCCGCTGCCGCCTCTTGCCCCGGTGGATTTCCGGAGTCGACAGCAGAGCGATCAGGGATCGATTTTATCGTGTCTTCACTAGACGCGATAAGTCAATCCCCAATAGATCGATTGCTACCCGCCGATCCGGCGGGTAGTGAAGACGTGCCCTAAGGGGTTTGTGGTTAAGGTATAACAATTTGGTGTGTATCTTGCCCTTCCTCACTACAAACCATCAAGTAGTTTTGTCTGTCACACAACAGAACATCCCAGTTGGAAAAAGCTCTGGTACCAATAAGCTGTTTTATACACAAGTGCCTTTGAACCAACTTGGAGGGAGAAATAGTCTATGCCAATACTGGGATGACCCAGAATACTTTCTCACTGGAACAAGAGGGGAACCAAGGGCTATATTGTGATTCAGAGATTTTCCTGAGTCACTCTATAATCCTTAGTTTGCTCCTGGTGCAGCACAGCTGCATGCTGCCCCTTATTCAGTTCTTGTGGCAAAGCTGCAGTCTAGTCCTATGTGAGCAAGAATCGTGCAAACTAAATTAATAGTTGAAGTATATATGTATTTAAAACACAAAAACATAGCTGTCATTCTGTACTTGGTTGCTTGCTTCCAAAGACCACACAGCTGTACTTTGTATAAATCCTCTTAAGCGCAGAGCTTTGCATCGCTTTTTCTCCATGCAATAACCCCAAAAGCAGGTCACATACTGCATCAAGACCTGGATCACTACTGACTTTTCCCCAGGAGTAAAGCATGCTTCCTGCAGGGTGAACAGGACTGGGACTCAAACATGCATCTCCTGGCCATGGGGGAGTAAAGAGCAGCTCTACAGCTTTACCCCAAAGCCTTTGCACGCAAAGCATACATGAAACAGAAGGCCAAATTCTCTGCTAGTACAAATTGGCACAACTCCATTAACTTCAATGGAGATGAACCAATTTACATAGTCTGAGAATTTCAGATTGGAGTGGGGAATCACTGTGAACTGATGTACTAAAAATATGAATACTTTGCATTTGTATAGCCGCTGTAATCCAAAGATCTCAAAGCAACTAAGCCTCACAATAGTTTCACAAATGGAGAATCTTAGGTACAGAATATTTTCCCTAGGGTTGCACAGAGAACACTGACAATCAGTGGCCAAGCCAATAACTGTTATTAGTATGTAATTATTTATATTGCTGTAGGCCCTCAGGGACCAGGGTCCCATTGTGCTAGGTGCTGTACAAATGCATTAACAAAAAGACAGTCCTTGTCCCAAAAAGCTCACAATCAAAGTAGGAACAGGAAACGGGGGAAGAGATGGGGGAAGATTCCCAATGCCCTGCTCTTAACTGCTAAACCTGGATGTCTCACATACATCTGAGCAAAACTTAAACACATACTCCCTGCAAGGAGCCTTTTCTCTAAGTGATATTTCCTTGTTGGAATTATTCTACAGAACAGAAATAGGACTTTTCAGCTTGGAAAAGAGGAGACTAAGGGGGGATATGATAAAGGTATATAAAATCATGAGTGGTGTGGAGAAAGTGAATAAGGAAAAGTTATTTACTTGTTCCCATAATATAAGAACTAGGGGCCACCAAATGAAATTAATGGGCAGCAGGTTTAAAACAAATAAAAGGAAGTTCTTCTTCACATGGCACACAGTCAACCTGTGGAACTCCTTACCTGAGGAGGTTGTGAAGGCTAGGACTATAACAGGGTTTAAAAGAGAACTAGATAAATTCATGGAGGTTAAGTCCATTAATGGCTATTAGCCAGGATGGGTAAGGAATGGTGTCCCTAGCCTCTGTTTGTCAGAGGGTGGAGATGGACGGCAGGAGAGAGATCACTTGATCATTACCTGTTAGGTTCACACCCTCTGGGACACCTGGCATTGGTCACTGTCGGTAGACAGGATACTGGGCTGGATGGACCTTTGGTCTGACCCAGTATGGCCATTCTTATGTTATTATGTTCTATGTTCTTATCCATACATGCCATGCAATACTTAAAAACAAGCAAGAACCAAAGAGATAAAGAGTGCAGTGGCCTTTATGAATTAACCAGCTAACACAAGCTACGTTTAAGTCAGCACAAAGAAGTTATTGCACATTGGTGGCTCAAACTCTCCAGCATACATAGACTGCTCTAGGCACGGCAAAGAGAACAGCACTGGGATGCAGTTTCAGATAACTGCTGAGCTGATTATGTCTGTGAATTGGGCTCTCTTAGGGCAAAGAGCAGCATAGCAAGTACTGAGAAAGCAATGAGCTGGTAGGCAAGCAGCGTGCTGGTGAAGAGACATCGTCATGCAGCTGCTGTCTCTGCAAGTTCATCAGGCAACAAGGTTAGAACCAAGTGGAATGTTCCTGCATTGTGCCGTCTGCCCTTGGAATTTAAAATACTGGCCACCTACATGAATTACCTACCCAGGCCTTTCCCCAAAATAAATAACAACATTAATTCCACAATGACTGGGCTAGAACGAGATGCAAAGACAGTCTGGGGGAAGATATGTGAGATGAATTCATACATGACAAACTGCATCAGAGACAATAAATTTATGTTTGTCCAGCACCTTTAATCCAGAAGGATCTCAGGCAATTTACAGACTGGACGCGCTATACAGCGTTCACTAACTTGCCATGAACTGCAGCCACTTCTGGGGTGGAAAATGGCAGCTGTTTAATAGCCCACAGAGAAGCGGAAAAATACTGATACACTTCCCCAGTTTAAATTAGAAAGGAGACTGTTTTGAGCAAGCAAAATGCCATTGCCCACATTGAACTGTAGCATGGACTTTGGTGTGGACACCCTTTCCCCATAACAATGTAAGGGCACTGCCTTCTCCGCAGCTAGGTATAGCCAAGATTAGTTTGCAGCAAAGCCTTCATCTTGAACATACAGTCCCAGCATACAGATAGCACAATCACCAAGTTGAAATCTCACATCTAAATAGGAATTCTACTTCAAGCCAATGTGCTTCCCAAAGACTTACAGGAGTGGTCTTGTATTTGCCCAACTGAGAAGTCTGACTCTCTGTGGGTCCAATCCTGCAGTGGCTTCATGCTTGGAACTCCCACTGAAATTAATGGAATAGGGACTCGTAACAGGGCCTTGGAGCATGTGCACATCTCAGTACACCTTTTGCAGCCCTTTGAAACTGGAGCTGTAGTTGCAGCTCCCATGCCTGCTCCCAGTCACGCACCCTAGAGGGAACCACACATAAAGCTTCCGGCCTCCTGGGCACAGCAGCAGATGGGAGGGACCCAGAGTCAGGGAAAGCGCTCTCAACACCTGTCAGGGCAGGAAGCAGGAGCTGGCTGGAATGAAAATTCAGCCAGGAAGCCCTGGAAGAAGGGTTATAAGGACTGTGAAGAAACCTGAGGGCTCTGAGGGGCTGGAAACAAGGGCCAGACAAGGCCCTGAAGGGCCGCAACACCAAGTGGGACACTTTGTTCTGAATCTTGGTTTCTAAGGTCAAGAAAAATCCTGAGCAAAGGGAATGAAGTGGTGCCATTGCCTGGAGCACAATTTTCCCTTCCCCAGCTGGTGGTTCAGCCCACCATCTCACACAGCTACTCATACCCAGCCTCTGCACATTACATTCGTCTCAGGAAGAGAAGGTTGTTTCATCATTCACGCTGCCCAAAACAGGTGCCACACTAGGTGAGTCAGAGGCTCAGCTCTTCTCTCGCCAACTTCTGCACCACAGCGTGAAAAAGCAATTGAGCTGCTGCAGCTCTTCACTACCACATGCTCTTCCTGTTGTGGCTAAGCGACAGCGCATCTGCGTCAAATCGCCGCAACAGGTATACCACTAACAGAAGGGGAAAACCCACATGAGGAAAGAGTCCCTGACACAAGCAAAATGACACACAGACAAACACACAGTGTTCAGCGCTGCGATTGTAAGATTCTAATCTAACTTTTATTAAAGCATCAGAAATTCTAGAGGCAACACCAGAGCTCACACACGCATAGCCCTTAACTCATCACCTCCATCCTTCCCCTGCTCCAATTTGTCCTGAGCGCCTACTGTTTCTCTGAACAAATTAACTAGGTGGAGTTAAGGCAGGGTGATTGAAATATTGCAGAACAGCTGGAGACAGGAGAGTGAGGTGATCTGCACTACTGGCTCCAAACGGCGTAGGCGGCTCTAGCCCAGAGTGGATAGGAGAGTACATTTCAAACCCAGCACACAGCTCAGCACCGTTGGCAGTGTCTGCTCAGCACTGACAGCACAGGAGGTAGCTTAGCAAAGCATTGCATTGCTAGAGAGGGATGGGGAAGCTAACTTCACCGGCCTGCCTCACTGCTGGCTCTATCAGTTGTGGTCAGGCCTACAAAATGATTTCCCACCCATCTCCACCAGACAACAGCCAGTTCTTGTCCACTAGAGGCAGGACTGTCAAACACACTAAGCACTGGTCTAACTCTGCTCTGACTGACTTCTATAGAACTGCAGTTTGGCCAACACTGAGTGCTTTTGAAAATCCCAGGTTTGCTGTGGCTTAGGTATGCAAGATGTTAGTTTAAAAGACTGTATGTCAGAGCTTGTAATTTGTTCTTTGATTAGAATTCTGGACAGCCTCCTCGTATTCTGCGCTCTTTGGTTTGCATCTTAACTGCCCTGATACAGGTGTGCCTATAAGCTGGATACAGGGAACAAGGAAAAGTTATGGTACCCAAAGGCATTCATTTTTAACTACTATGTAATAACTTAATGTTACCCATTGTTCAGTATGTTTCACATTCCTCCCCCTCTGTAGCTGATCCACAGAGGATAACTGCCTGCTACTGCTCCCAGCTGATGGAGTTACTCCTTCGGATCAAGTGGCCAAGATCTCTGGTTTGGTGCTGAAGTTTCTCAGTTCAAACCCTGATGATGATGCCTACATGGGGAAAGTTGCAACATTTATAAATATTAACCATCACAACACAGAGGCAATTATCCCCATTGTATAGTTGGGAAACTGGGGGCTAAGTGACCTGTGCAAGGTCACAGGGAGAGCCAGCGTTGGACCAGTGATTGAAACTCAGGCATTCCTGGCTCCTAGCCCGGGCTCAGATTACATCTAATGGCCAGCATAGCATGTTAATTGCCCAGAGGATGCTAAAACAGATCAGTCAGGGGTGGATGTGACACAGTGGGAGGGATTAGCTTCCTCTCTAGTTTACTGGAGCACCCAATACATTGACTCCCAAGGAATCAGCTCCTTGCCTTCTTCAGCAGCTGATAAAATGCAGTGAGGAGAGAGACACAACAGGAAGAACTAGGCAGACAAAGTTTATCTTGCTGTTTTAGTGGACATTTCTAAAGGGCTAGATCAAGCCACATAGAAAATGCTGGGTTTCCAAACGCCCCCGAATTATATCTTGGTGGTGGGGTCCCATTATCTGATCTTAGACCTGGGTCCAGGTTCTGTGGCTTGGGTCCATTTTGCTAACCCAAGGTATCTAAAAACATTTCCATCAACAGCCAGCACTTTCCTCTCCCCCTCTCCTCCCCCCACCCTCTCTCTTAAGCAGACTGAGGAGGAGTTAGCAGCAGGGGGAATTAAGGAGCAGCCCTAGGAGAATCCCCACAACCTTATCCTTAACCGGCAAATCTAAAGCGAGAAAGCCCCATTATTGGGCATTTCCATGCTGCCCCCACTATCATTCACAGCACTGGGATGGGAAACTGGCTTCTCTCCCCATGACTTTCTATTACCATTCACTGCTAGTTAGCAACAAAGCCAGGACACTAGCAAGGAAGAAAGTTAATTAACAAATAATATCACTTTAAAGGCGGTTCTTTCTAGAATCCTCCTATCTCTCTCCCTTCCCCCTCCCTTGTTTAGATGTTCTGGGCTTGCTGCTTGTCAAAGGTGCAGAGCACTCAACTGCAGCTGAAGTCCACCTCTGGAAAAAGGCAGGCCCTGAGTGCTTTTCTAGACACACAGCTTCTCCACCCAATCCCGCAGCAGCGGGAGCTATAATTAACACATGCTATAACTAGCCAGCAACACTCCCAGGGGTTTGCAAGAACTTCATTTCTGACTGCATTTGGGCCAAGGATGCATAGAATCTCTCCCTCCCCCAGTTCTTTTAATGCCAAATGGAATTATCTTGGTGGCCAAAGCTTTACAGCTTTCACGGACAAAGATCCCAGGGACTTTTACACCAAAATGTGACACTGAGCGGTGTGATGGCAACTTGCCAGATGCTGGGAGGCTGCGCCTAAGGACAGAGAGTTGAGAATGTTTTTGTAGATGGCAAATAAACACAGTGCTAATACCTGCTGGGGCTTGTAATCTCCCAGATAAAGGAAGAGAAAGTATTCCGAGGCAGAGGGATGAAAGGCTGCAGTTTATTTATCACCTTAGCCCTCGCCTTGTGCATACAGGGAGAGAGAGGCCAGCAGTTGCGTTTTAGGAATCCGTTGGCTGTATCTGACCCTCCAGCAGTACTTTGGGCGCCCATCCCGCTGCCCCCATTTTCACAAGGAGCAGGTGAAAAGAATACATGAAAAGTACCTACAGAATTGAATGGGACTCTCAGATCTTAAGGCCAGAAGGGACCATAAGATTACCTAGTACTACCTCCTGTGTAACATGGGCCATACAATTTCATCTAATAATTCTTGCAGCTAGCCCAATAACTCGTGCCTGACCTAGAATGAGAGAGAGTGTGTGGCCCAGATCCTCATGGAATTTAGGCTCCTAAATCTCAATGGTTTTAATGAGAGTTAAATGCCTAAGTACCCTGGAGGATCTGGGTCTGTGTGTCTTTCACCTCTAGGTCACTGGCTCAAATCCAGCCAGGTCAGTGAGCTAGGCAAAATGACTTTGGCCAATTCAGTTTGGTTCCCAATGGATAAATGTCCACACCATATAAACCGTCATCTCAACTGGCGTGAACTGCTCCCCACCCTCACTGACTTGGCACTGTCAGCACAGAGGCTAAAGATCGAATGTAGACTGAATTGCCTGGTTGCACCTAATGGCAGGGCAATTTCAGGGGCCACACTTACAGACCCCTCTTCTCCTGATATGTAGGACTTTACCCTCCAGGCCCGTTCACCTGAAACTTTTCACCAGTGCTCAGATTAAGGTTTGCAATGTTGTTGTTGTTTTTTAAGGATCTGTTTTGATTTAAACAAAACTGTTTGTTGCTGAGAAACCTAATTAGGGGGAGAAAGGAAAAACAATCAATAAAATTACCATGTGAATGACTGCTTATAAAAAACTGAAATACCCCATTATTTACACAGCTAAGTCCTTGCTCAACCTCAATACACCTACAAGCCCAGCGGATAAACTGGTAGAACAGAAATTCGCTAGAAGTTTATGACACTTGCATACAAGAGAGGGAAGAAAAAGCTTCTCATGAGTTTTCAAGCACTGAAAATATCACACACACACACACACACACTAGTCCATACCAGAGTCGCCCTCACGAAAGAAACAGGGTGATGCCAACAAGACGCAGCTTCTCCAAACACTGATCTGGACACTTTGGACTTCCCTGAAACACTTGCTCTCCTCCCTCGCCGAGGGCAGGTGCTGACCCGCTTCACACGCAGCACCTGAGAGTTCAAAGCTCAGGAAGGAGAAACTAGCCGGAATCTGGAAGCCTTCCAAGGGAAGGTAGGCTTGGGAGCACTCTTGAAAGGGAAGAAGCTGTTGTGAGGGAATATAGGAATGAGAAGCATGGTTTGGGGGTCTGAGCACTAGACTTCAACTCAGGGCTCCTGTATTCAATCCCCATGCATTTGCTCTCAATACTGAGAGGTTTTCAACCAACGAACTTCTCCGAAGAGATAGGACCTAAGTAATGCGTACGCTTCTGTGGGCCCTCTGTGCAGGGGTGAATTTTACTCATGGTTTGGGAAGCACTTAGGGATTAACAGTGCTCTGCAACCATAAAATAGCAGGATTGCTGTGTGATCCTGGGCACTGCACTCAGCCTCTTGGTGCCTCCGTTTCCCTATCAGCACAACAGGAATAATTATCGTGGCCTCTCTCACTGAGTGATGGTGAGGATCTATTCACCATGTCTATCAGGGGTTTTAAGTTGCTCAGCTGAAAGGTGTTATGGAAGGGTGAAGTAGTACAGTACCCCCAGGTCATTGAAACCAATGACCCAAAACATTGGAGGATGTCTTCAATGTTTTAAATCCTGTGGAAACATCACTGAGATAGCCTAGGTCTGATAAACAGGGAGAACATTTATAAAGGTGAAAAATCAGGCTGAGCAAAACAAACACAAGTGTAGCAGGCATCTCAGTTTTCTATGAAACTCCTGTATCTTGATCTCAGATTGAATGTTGGAGTTGCCTTCCAAAAGCACCCTAGTGATCTAGAAGCACAAATCCCATTGGGTTTTGTGCCCATGGGACTTGGGCACTTTTGAAAATCCCACCCACAAGCCCTTTTGGGTGAGATTTTCAAAGACACAAGTGTCAGCTAGGTGCCTAACTCCCTTTTGTGCCTTTGAAAATCTACCCCATTGATCTTCAGTGAGATTTGTGCTCCTAAATTGCTTGTGTCTTGCCAATCCTACCCTAATTCTTATGTTTCACATGCAATCTGGAAAATATTGAGCTTCATTATTCATGTGGGAAAACGTGTTGTTCAAAGCAGACCCACAGAAGAATGTGTATTCTTTGAAAACTCTGCTTCTTGCCCCGCATTTCAAAGATGGTCGCATGTCTCAAACAGATGAGATGACCCGAGGACACAAAATCCCTAACACAAAGATTACATTTGTTCAAGAATCTCGAAGACATTCATAATGCACTCAGAACATTCACTGTAAAGCATATTAATTAGATTTTAAAATGTGCATTAAGAAAAGAACATCTAGTAAAACAAAGTTGTAGCTAGCAAGAAATCAAAGAGGGAATGTGAAAGGACAATAAGGCTGATGAGAACTATAAGAAGACAGAGAAAACCCAGTCTCTCTCTAACCTTTTATTCAAGAAATCCCTCTTTTCTCCTGCAGGCAGCACTTTGAAAGTGTGTTTTGGTACCTGGTATCTGGCCCCACTCTGCAAGGTGCTGAACAGCCTCAACTAACAATGAAGTCCTTTGGGGTTGAGGTCACTTGGCACATCACAGGAACTGAACTCCAGGTGGCTGGGGAAAGCTCTGATCCATCTGACCCTTCCTTGCAATGCAGGGAACTGGCTTTCCCCATCTATGCAGCCTTCTGATGTAGCCCTGTCCTCTTACTGCTACGTCCTAGAGCCTTTTTATGTACAGCACACTACTCTAATCTCTCTCTTATGTCCTGCGGTCTGGCCACACATTGTCTCTTACACTGTGTCAGTTATGGAAGGAAATATTCAAGTTATCCAATGTCTGTGTCTTCCTCTTACTACAGTCTGTATAGACAACTGAGGCCTGAGGCACAGTTATGGCCCAGAGCCATCTACTACCCACTGTTGATTAGCCTCTAGTAAGCACAAGGTAATTAGGGTGGCTTTCTGGGCAGATGTGGTCTAGCAAGAGGATTCTGGGGGGTGCATGGCAGGAGGGGTGGGGTTTTTTTGCTTCCGTCAGGCAGGAGTTTGAGCGGCTTTTTTTTTTTTGCTTCGGTGCGGCACAGGGTGCGTCCTCAAAAAAATTTTAAGGATAAGGGTGCGCGATCAAAAAAGTTTGGAGACCACTGGTCTAGCAGATTGACCACAGGGGGCTGGCAGTAGGAAACCTGTGTTCCAGCCTTGACTGCCACCAACTTCCTGTGTGACCTTGGGCAAATCACTTCCCCTTTCAACCTGTACTCAGTCTTAAAACCATACAATCACCACACCCATGACTCACAACTGTGCTGTAAATATCACTACTTCCATTTGTGCCTTTTTGACCCATTTTCTTTGCACTGCTTGCAAAGCTCAATAAAGACCATTTCAAACAACTACATAAAGCAAACATTAGCTCCCCACACCAGGTAGCTGGAACCCTAAGGATCATCAGCATTGCTCCCAACTGGGGGAGAAGGGAGAACATAAGAACGGCCATACTGGGTCAGACCAAAGGTCCATCTAGCCCAGTGTTCTGCCTTCCGACAGTGACCAATGCCAGGTGCCCCAGAGGGAACAAACAGAACAGGTAATCATCAATTGATCCATCCCCTGTCGTCCATTCCCAGCTTCTGGCAAACAGGGGCTAGAGACACCATCCCTGTCCATCCTGGCTAATAGCCACTGATGGACCTATCCTCCATGAACTTATCTAGTTCTTTTTTGAGCCCTGTTAGCAAGGAGTTCCACAGGTTGGCTGTGTGCAGTGTGAAAAAATACTTCCTTTTGTTTGTTTTAAACCTGCTGCCTATTAATTTCATTTGGTGACCCCTAGTTCTTCTGTTATGAGAAGGAGTAAATAACACTTCCTTATTTACTTTCTCCACACCAGTCATGATTTTATAGACCTCTATCATATTCCCCCCCCTTAGTCATCTTTTTTCCAAGCTGAAAAGTCCCAGTCTTATTAATCTCTCCTCATATGGCAGCCGTTTCATACCCCTAATCATTTTTGTTGCCCTTTTCTGAACATTTTCCAATTCCAGTATATCTTTTTTTGAGATGGGGCAACCACATCTGCATGCAGTATTCAAGATGTGGGCGTACCATGGATTTATATAGAGGCAATATGATATTTTCTGTCTTATTAGCTATTCCTTTCTTAAGGATTCCCAACATTCTGTTTGCTTTTTTGACTGCCGCTGCACACAGTGCATTTTCAGAGAACTATCCACAATGACTCCAAGATCTTTTTATGAGTGGTAATAGTTAATTTAGACCCCATCATTTTATATGTATAATTAGGATTCTGCTACCATGTCAGAGCCTGTGCTCTGATCTTTGAGACCCCAAGAGCCTAATGACAACTTGACAGGGACTTGAAGCTCTGTAGGAATTTGCAGAAATATTTACATAACCTAATTGTGCCTTGGGTTTTTCGGGGCACAAAGGGGCATTGCATGGATACTTTCATAAATGTGTGTAAGATGCTCAGATACTGCAGTGAGGGGGCCATGTAAATACCTCATTTAACTAACAGAATGGTAGAAATTTCCAACACTAAGGCCTAAATCCAGAATTCTGTTTTCTCCTTCAACATCAGAATATATAAAGGAGAGCAGAAATGCAGCTCCCTATAGGATGTTAGGTCTCACTCATCAAGTTAAAAGAAAATCTGTCTGTTTGCCTCTATGCTGCCTGTAGAATCAAACTCTGGCAAATTCCATGCCAACATATCAATAATCAGAGATCTGGGTCACCCAGAAATAATGCACTATTATGTAAATACACAGATAAGTCACTAATAATATTCAGCCAATTGGATGGTTTGTAGCTCATTTCTAAATGTATCTTTTTCAAAACAAGATGTTATTGGAGCACTCGTCTTCTACTGATGCTTTTGGCAGTAGAAGGAGAAATGCGTCCAAAGCAAACAATTAAAACTATTTGTTTATTATCAGGATTTTGTTTTTAAAAGTTAAAGTGTTTTGTTAAAATATTTTTAAATCCAAGGCACCCAACAATATACTGATCGAGGCAACAGAGAAACAGAGCTCCTCACCCAACAAGGGCATCAGATTCTCAAATTGCTGAAGACATTGCAAAACCCAGGCTTATGGGGCGGAATGTAGTGTATAAGAATAGGTAATATCCCTTTAAATAGTTAGTGAGCCATATAGTGGTATTCACCATGTTCTATTTTAGAAGCTGCCAAAATCCAATCAGAGCAGCAGTATGTCATTTTAACAAAATGGATTTTTTGTCAGAAAATGTTAATTCATCAAAACCAAAACTGTTCACAGGAAAGTACAGGTTTAAAATTTCCTGTTTCAAAAAAATTTTAGAAGAAAAAGGTTAGCAATGGTCAGCCAAGGTTACCCAAGATGGGCAGGGATGGTGTCCCTGGCCTCTATTTGCCAGAGGCTGGGAATGGGCGGCAGGGGATGGATCACTTGGTGATGATTGCCAGTTCTGTTCATTCCCTCTGGGGCACCTGGCATTGGCCGCTGTCAGAAGACAGAATAGACCTTTGGTCTGACCCAGTATGGCCATTCTTATGTTCGAATGGTCAACACATCCTGTTTGGACTTTTTTTTTTTTTAAGTTCCATTTCTTGGTACAAAATTAAAAGCTGCTTTGAAATTAAAGTTGATTTCTAGTAAAAATAAAAAATAAAAATAAATGTTTAAAAGGTTGAATGCAAAATGCTTTAATTGACCCAATCCAAAAAAAATTCAGATTTTCTATTTGTGAACATTTTGAAGATTGAATTTTTGTCTCAATTTGGGATGGGAAAAATTTCAAATTTTCTCACAGAAAGGAAAAGCCATTTCCCACAGTTATATTACCTAGTCCTTGCATGTTGTGTATATTCAGTAAATATGGTTATTTGGATGCTATTGGGCTCCTGTAGTTCCTTCATATTACATTTGTAGTGTAAAGAGCAAAAGACCCAACAAGGAGGGCTGAGGGAATTAATACATTTGCTGGGTGGAAATGGAGAAGTGTTATTTTATAATTATGTTTGCTGGTGGGTATTTATCTGTTCTTTCAACTGGGATCAGCAGTCACTGATATAATGTAACAATGTGCATAATGGGAGTCAATATCATGTGATGGGCACCTATTGAGAAGTTCATCAATCAAAACAAATAAATAGAGACAGTATGAAATAAAGATACCTCCTAACCCAATGTCCTAGAAGCTCTTAATGTCAACAGCTTTCAGGAAAAAGTCATTTAACCTGCCAGAAAAAGATCACCTTTCCAGAAATTCTATCCAAATAAATCCAAACTTAACAGAGCACTCAAACTCTGCTGTAAAATAAGAGGATGGTTTTTAAAAATCCTACAGAAAGGACCTCATTTTCTACTAAATTCTATAGCAGAGTTGTTTTTTTAATGGGTTTTTTTCAAAGGAGTTAAAGGGAGATGTCCAAGTCCTTCAGGTTACTGGTTTTGTTCCAAAAAAAAAAAAAAAAAGAAAAAGAAAAAAAAGCAGCTTGGGCACCTAAAGTTTGGCTAAATCCATATCTAGGCACCTAAGCAAGCAGGCAGATTTTCAGAAGGACTGACTTAAGAGAAGCTGCCAAGCATTCCACCCTTTTGAAAATTAGACTGTTTACTTGGATGCCTAGATAAGGACTTTGTCAAATATGAAAGCCTAATGTTAGATAATCTAGGCCCTGTAGGGTTTTAGAGTAATTTCTACAGAACTGTAGAAATTCTTCATAACATTCAATTCAATTTCATCCTTATTAAGTTCTAGAGGACTTTTCTTTAAGGACCAGCCTTCAAAAATGCACAAGAACCCCTTAAACAGCAACCTATGACTTTGAAGGCCTTTAGCCAGCTAAAAGTCTTAATTACCTATATGCAGTTCGAATTGACGGTGGGTTGGAGAGAGCATGGAATAGTTCACTACTAGAGACAAGGCTCCTTTTAGTCTGAATGTTTACGCTGCTGAAGCAAAGACTCACCATGGCAACCAGCTTTGCCACAAAGCACTGCTCAGCTTGAATTACTGCAAGGACAAATGTTGAAACACTAAATCCCTCTTCTGTAATGCATCAATATAACCTTTGATTAAAGGGGAAAAAAAAAATCCATGCCAGGCCTTTGCTGCCAGTTGAAGAGCATATTTTCTAAAGTTCACCTGCTGGAAAAAAAAAATGCAGCTGATTTTCCAAAGAGGATTAATGTCCCCTCAGGCGCAAGCACAAAATCAAGCAACAGCCCCACAATTTTATAGGTAATTAGCAGAGCTTTCAATGGTCTTTTTTCCTCCATGTAAAATGCTGGAATGCATTCAGGGCCCAATCCACCGTACCCACTGAAGTCAACAGGAGTCTTTCCATTGACCTCAATGGGCTTTGGATCAGGCTCTTTGATCCCATCGTAGATGATGAGCACCCTTCAGTAAGAGTTATATATACCCCCTTCCCATCTCTGCCCCCACCCCCAAACTATGAATTGGACCAGTCACCTTTATCATAACGCCCTCCAACTTTTGAGGAACATCTGAGGATCTCTGATGCTCAGCTATTAAAAATGCCTCTCCTCCCACTTGGCAAGAATTTTTATATAAATCTGTGAACAATACCTTTCGGCAGGAGCAAACGCATTTTTATCTAGTTTTCATTACAAATTCTTAATGCTTTGCTTAGAGAAAGCCTTTGAAATGTAAAGGCACTAGATACCAGGCTAGACGAAGGCTGATCTAACTGATGAGAGGATGTCCTCATAATGCTTTATCATTTTTGTTTTCCAGTTATATAAATCCATGCAGCAAAGTATAGCAGTTTGAATTTCATGATGGAATGTCTGACCAATGAGAAAAGGAGGGAGAGGGGATGCCGGAACTGCATCTAGACTATATCTACACTGCCTCACAGTTGGGATTACACGGGTGTGAAAAACCAGTGCGCACTGCTGTAACTCCCCCACCTGGACGCTGCGGGCACGAAATAAAAGGTTCCCCGTTCGCATTAATGCAGTCCTACGTTAACGTAAACTAGGAACCTTTTGGTTTACACCCGCAGCATCCACAGTGGGGAGTTACAGCGCAGCACTTCGGTGCACACTGTTAGTCACATCCCCATCATCTAAACCGTGGGGCAATGTAGACAGTCCCTCGCTATAGCTTGATCTTTTTTGATGGGGAATGACAGATGGCTTGAGACAATCAATAATGGGACACAGAACCTTTCAACTGTAGGTCAATGGTTCACATTTTCTGCAGGTCAGAATCGGTGAGAGAGACATCTAATGGCTGGCTCCTGTGGAAGATGCAGCAAATCAGGTGAAGACAACTTGAAAATAGGAGGGTTTTTCCAAATGGGCATAGGAATTGCTGTTTTGAGCTATTTTCCCTCTGGAAAGGCCTCATGGGGAGGGATCATGCTTTTGCTGCTGCTTCTACACATAACCCCTCGGTAACAGCAGGAACAGCAATGATCTGATATGACCCTGGTCAGTTACTTTCCACTCTTCCTGCAAGCCAAAGAGAACCTGCCATGTACAAGAGCAGTACAGGGGGTCAATCCTTGCTACTGCAGGGGTAGAGATATACATAAGTAAGCCCCACATGGTACATAGGGTCGACCTCATCTAACAACACTGAGGTAAAATCTATTTGTGCTTTGTCTCCACTAGGGTTTCATATCGGGATTGCTATCTCCATGTAAAAACACACCTCTTCACAGTGAGCACACAGCCTAGGTGTTCGACAGGTAGGGGCCTGCCTACCCTGACAAGACAAATGGTGGGAGGGGAAATAAAGGCACTTAGGCAAGAAGTGACATGCTCAAGGTCGAATGACAGGTGAACTATATAAGCTGAAATAAATACACATTGTCAGTACAAATACTGAAATTCTTTCATAAAAGGCCCTTGCTACAATCAGCATAAATTAGGGAAGTTTTGTTATTTGTTACATTATATATTTTAGGCCTGGTCTGGAGAGATTTTGTATCAGTACAGCTATTTCAGTTTCTGATTATTGGTAACCAATCACAACTCTATATTCTCTACTCTATATACTCTATATAGTTATACCAGTACAACCCCTAGTGTTGACACAGTTATACCAGTATAAAGGTTCTTCATACCTTTATTTCCCTTCCCTATGGGAATAGCTATACCAGTATAAGCTCTTATATACCAGTATAACTGTGTCTATACGAGGGGTTGTTGTACCACATTAACTATCCTGGGATAGTTATAAAGGTACAACTTGTGTATATAGAGAAGGCCTTAATACTGATGCCATTTTTTAGGAGGGGGGAGGCTTGATCTTAACATTATAAAATACAAAGTATGTTCCAAACTGTATAAATGAATAGCTATCACTACTGTAGCACATTCAAACTACCTGCCACATAAAGAAGCCTTAAGTTGCTGCAGAATTCCATACACACGGACAATAAGATAGTCGGAGCATGCTATGACAACCTTACCACATGCTCAGCTAATTAGATTTAAATTAAACCTTGCTGAGATTTGAGCTGGCAGAACTGGTTACGTTACTGCTCGTTTTGAGCTCAGGAGAAGGCATGAAGCTAACGGTCAATCCCAGTTTAAAAAAAAAAAATCAGAATCACTAATGAGGTGACGCCTTTAATTTATTTTGGATTTAAGACATTATTCTGCAGATCTTTATGATAAAAACAGCCAGCAAAGGCATCTGGCTGAAAAGACAGTGCAAATATCTGCAGCCATTACAGAAGTGTTCAGAGCTGTGGACATGGAGAAATGTCAGATTTTATTGACTAAATTTTCTCTGTCTCCCTTAGGAGAGAATATAATGCATCAATTCTTTGTGCAGCTCAATCCCCCCAAATTGCCTTTGCAGAATCTTTACATCTGTCTTCGCCTCGCTCAATATTTTCACACCATGAGGCACTTAACCTGATTTGGATATTTTACCCTAATTGGAACCATATGTGAGAAGTGTTACTCAGGGCACCCGAATGCAGCTGAGCTCTGGGAACTTCTGGACCATTTGAACCATTTCGCCCGCCCTTGAGGTCACTGTTTGAAATGCTGTTCAAGGTGGTAGCGACAGAACACTGTCATCCTTCTGATGGACGTTGGTCACCTACTTAAGACAAATGGATGGTCTCAAGTCCCATCCTTAGTAGGGAGGCGTGCATAATAAAGCCACCAAACTGGATGCAGCACGCCTGGCAAATTCTGAAGGGAGACAAAGGACTGAACAGGACAGAGATGGAAATCCTCACTCACCCCTCCTCCAGACCAGGAGCAAGGCCTGCAAAAGCTCACAAAGCTAATGCAATCAAGACGGCCCATTTCAAACAGTTGACAAGAAGGTGTGAGTATCAGCAGAGGGAAATTAGTTTTTGTAGTGACCCATGCACTCCCAGTCTTTATTCAGGCCTAATTTAATGGTGTCCAGTTTGCAAATTAATTCCAGTTCTGCAATTTCTCGTTGGAGTCAGACTCAGACTTCTTGGCCTCATTAGCACTACAAAAGTGATTTTCCCTCTCTTGGTATTCACCCCTTCTTGTCAACTGTTGAGAATAGGCCACTTCCACCTTAACTGAGTTGACTCGTTAGCACTGACCCCCCCCCACTTGGTAAGGCAACTCCCATCTTTTCATGTGCTGTGTATTTATACCTGCCTACTGTATTTTCCACTCCATGTATCTGATGAAGTGGGTTTTAGCCCATGAAAGCTTATGCCCAAATAAATTTGTTAGTCTGTAAGGTGCCACAAGGACTCCTCGTTGTTTTTGCTGATACAGACTAACACGGCTACCACTCTGAAGATTATTCTTAACTCTCATTTACAGGTGGGTGGGTGTGTGTGTGTGTCTCTCTCTCTCTCTGATAAATTACTACAGGCCAAACACTAAGCTGCCACCTCCTATAGCTAGCAGATTGGAGGCATCCATCCCCAAGGCAAAGGCCATCTGAAACACTTGTGCTGCCTCTGGGCATTTGTGTGGGGAAGAGGAGAACCGTAAAAAGGTGAAGCATCCCCCCAACAGTCAGGACTCCATGCAGAAACAAGCATCCCACAGATGACAGCAAGCCTGCTTCTCATTGCCCGGGGAGGCCAAGAAACCTTTACACAGCCACCGCAATGTGCTCATGTGATTTGGTGTCTTGTTTACCTTGGGGGCTGGAGCTGTGGAGGTCAGCTGGAGACAATGGCTGGATTCCTTTGTGAAACTACAGGGGAGATTTTTTGATTTGTAGATCACAGGAGTTACTGAAGGAGAAGATCTATGCCTGGTCTACACCTAAAATTTAGATCAACTTAGCTACATCCCTCAGGGCTGTGAAAAATGTTGTGCCCTGTGTGACATAGTTAGGTCAACCTAACCCCTGCTGTAGATGCAGCTCAGTCTATCAACCTGGCTACCACCTCTTAAGGGGCAGATTTACTACAGCAGTGGAAAACCCCCTTCTATCGCTGTAGCAACAGTCTATACTACCGCACTACAGGGGCACAGCTGTGTTGCTGTAGCGCTTGTAGTGTAAACTTACCTCCATTAGGTTACCTAATCCATTTCCTGTGCCACCCCAGGGCAGGCTAGGATTGTCCCTCACAGTGGATTTCCTTGTTTTTTTGTCCAATTGCATTTTTAACTGATACTAACTACATGGTTTCCACTACTTCCCCTGAGAGATTATGCCACAATCCACTGATTCAAGCTAAATTTTTCTTTTCTTAACTCCATCCCACTACCCCCTATTGCCATTCTAAACAATTCCCCTCCTCCGAGACACCTTTAAGAGACTCAGTATAACTCTCCATGTCCCCTTCAAAAAAACTAACTCTTAACTAGGCAACTGGTCAACTGATGACAACTGTCAGCAATGGATCCTGTGAAACCACTCCTAGCAGATATAAGACCAGCATAGCTGGAGAAAGCACAATGGCAGCTCGTTGGAACCCTACTAATGCTTTCTGCAAACCATTTTCAGCACTGATTCAGGGAACCCTATTGTTAATAGCCACTGTCAAGAGCCATCAGTCCATTTCCAAACACAATGGGTGCTTTAATTATCATTTGGCAAGTAACACATTTACCCTCCTGTCAAACTTTCCTCAGTTCAGGCTTCCTAGCCTTAATGATCTCTATTGCTCTTCTCTGAATTCCCTCCAGTTTCATAGAAGTGTAGGACTGGAAGGGACCTCGAGAGCTCCCCTGGACTAGATAACCTTGTATAACCTTCCTGAGCAGAAAGCAACCAGCAAAATATTCTGGCATCAAACTTGGGTCTTACACCATGCAAGGAACACTAAAATTCTTTTAAAAACCTGCAAAACTGTATTGAGGCTTTGAACAAAACAAACAAGCTGTCCAGTAAAAGGATTGGTGCTTACAGATTTGATTCTGCAGAAGCGCTGGCTTCACCTTACACACACACACACGTCACCAGAAGAATTCACTGACTGGCATCGCCAGGTATAGCTCACATAAGCACTGAAGGGGGTTTAAGCAGCAGTGCATTGCATTTAGGTCATGGAACACAGATTTTACTCTTAATTCAATATAAATTGGCCTAGATGGGAACTGATCCATTTTACATTCTATAAGGCAGTACTGGTGACCCCTTTCACATAGCAAGCCCCTAAGTGCGACCCCCCTTATAAATTAAAAACACTTTTTTATATATTTAACACCATTATAAATGCAGGATGCAAAGTGGGGCTTGGGGTGGAGGCTGACAGCTTGCGACCCCCCCCATGTAATAGCCTCGCGACCCCTTGAGGGGTCCTGACCCCCAGTTTGAGAACCCCTGCTATAAGGCATCTAACACCTTCTGGGTGCTGTCACTTTCCCTGCAGTGGGGTGTGAGAAGGAATACTTCTGGGGCACTCAAATACTATGGTAATGCAGGCCATAATAGCACCTAGATAGTTTAGATTAGAGAGGAATCATAAAGGAGTCAGGAGCCAATTTCAGGTTATATTAGTCACATGGACTATTTAGAGAAATTAATGTATACCACTGAAACTAACCTTTGTCGTCGTGGCTGAAAAAGGTGCATTTTTACCGCAAGTTAGCAAATGCATGATAGTTCATCCCACTGTAAAATCCCTGGGGAGACAAGGCATGATAATTTTTATCACAGGGTAGCTGGGTGAAGTTAATCACAGGTGGAGCTGCATCTTGTCTCCAGTAGGATTTTATAGAGAGATAGCAAGTGCACATAAAAGTAACTTTTTTACTGGCAGTAAAGACAAAGTCTTATTTTCAGTGGGGGATACACTGAATAGCCAGAGCTATCTTTTCAAAATAGCCATATCCTAATTTGCTAAACTAGCAATGATGGGAACAGATATGTAAGAAGGGCAGAAAACAGTTATTTGTGGTCTGATCCTCTGAGGTGTTGACTATCTTCAATCCTCACAAGCATTCGTGGCATTGAGCATCTTGGAGGATGCTCAGCACGTCCCAGTGGCAAACCCAGGCTGTTTTAAGCATTGTACTTTTTCAGTTTTCCCAGGAGCAGCAGGAGCTCCCTAATCCTTATTTTATTAAAGGCATATTTACCAGTTGGTCCACCTACTCTTATTCTTATTGGTAACAGCAGAATGCCGTGTTTTCATTGTTAGAAGGAGTTGTAATTTTGCGTGTTTTTTTTTTTTAAAAAAAGTGGATATTTTTTAAAAAAAAACTTAGCCATGCAATGCATGCACCCAACTGGCCGTTGACATTTTTTGAAGGAAATGTTTGTTCTCAAACATTTTCTCAGAGGTAGTTTATCAACTGGCTAATCTGCTGGTAAAATTTTTTGCTGAGAGCCAAAAACATAAATGAGGCCAGCTTAGGGGGAAATGAAGACAAACATCATTGCAATGATTTGCTGGTCAGTTTCATGTGTATGTCATCTCCAAAAAATCTTTTAATTATGTTGTTCTACATCAAGTCCAAGACCTTTCTAAATAGAAATAGTTCCACAGCTCAAGGGTTAACCACAAATACTTTGGCATGCAAAGGATCCATGTCACATTTTTTAAGCTAAACTCCAGGATGTTCTTAACTAAGATTTCATTGGTTTAAAATGCATTATTCTCTTAAATCCCAGTAAAATAACAGAACTGTGTTCACAACATAAAGACTTCACAGCAATCTGAGAAACTACCAGAAAAATAATTCTATCCACATAACTAGGGCCCTACCAAATTCATGGCCATGAAAAACACGTCACGGACCGTGAAATCTGGTCTCCACCCATGAAATATGGACTTCTGTATGCTTTTCGCCCTATACTATACAGATTTCACAAGGGAGACCAGCGTTTCTCAAATTGGGGGTCCTGACCCAAAAGAAAGTTGCAGGGAGGTCACAAGGTTATTTTAGGGGGGTCGCAGTAATGCCACCCTTACTTCTGCGCTACCTTCAGAGCCAGGCAGCTGGAGAGCAGTGGCTGTTGGCCGGGCACCCAGCTCTGAAGGCAGCGCCCCACTAGCAGCAGGGCAGAAGGAAGGGTGGCAATACCATACCACCCTTACTTCTGCATTACTGCCTTCAGAGCTGGGTGGCCAGAGAGTGGCGGCTACTGACTGAGGGCCCAGCTCTGCAGGCAGCAGCTCAGAAGTAAGGGTGGCAATACCATACCATCCCATCCTTACTTCTGTGCTGCTGCTGGCAGTGGCTCTGCCCTCAGAGCTGGGCTCCTGGCCAGCAGTCACCGCTCTCCAGCTGCCCAGCTCTGAAGGCAGCATCAACGCCAGCAGCAGCACCGAAATAGGGTAGCAGTACCGCAACCCCCCTTACAATATCCTTGCGAGCCCCCCACAACCCCTTTTTGGGTTAGGACCCCTACAATTACAACACCGTGAAATTTCAGATTTAAATAGCTGAAATCATGAAATTTTTTATTTTTAATATCCTATGACCGTGAAATTGACCAAAATGGACTGTGAATTTGGTAGGGCCCTACACATAACCGTATACCCTTTGAAATCTGCCCCTAATCCATGGAGGGGAATGGTTACGCATGAAAAGCTTTATTTATTGATACTACAGCCCCAATTCTGCAGCCACTCCTCAGGCAGCTCCTATGCTGAGCTCCATGGGTATTCCATGCACACAGTAGGTACAGGACTGGAAGCATTACTGGAATGCACATTACGAGCCTGATCTTGCAATTGGATTTCAACTCCTATTGGATCAGGCCTTAACACACTTAAGCTATGTCCCTATGAGCTAGGGATATGATACCCAGCCCATGTAGGCATACTCATGCCATGACAGCATGGGCAGTGGCAGCACGGTCTAGATGCCCCAAGTACAAACCTGCCTGAAACCCGTGGGTACGTACTCAGCGCAGCTAACCCATACTGCAGCTACATTACTATTTGTAGCTCACGAGCTCAATGAGAGCTAGCTCAGGTACGTCTAGATAAGCCACAAATCACATTGCTAGCTCTCAGTGTAGATACAGCCTTAGCGTGAAACTGGAAACTCCTCAATCTCTACAGAATAGAGTGTCACAGCCCTTATTCAGCCAGGCAGGGAGTGAAGTCTGCTGAGGTTGTGACTCTGGCCATGTGGGCAGGAGCGGTTCCTAGGGTGACCAGATGTCCTGATTTTATAGGGACAGTACTGATTTTTTGGGTCTTTTTCTTCTATAGGCTCCTATTACCTCCCACCCCCTGTCCCGATTTTTCACACTTGCTGTCTGGTCACCCTAGCGGCGCCAGGGTTTTTGCCGCCCTAGGCAGCAGCGCTCCTCCTCTGAGCATTCGGCGGCGGGGGTCCTTCCGCTCCATGTCTTCGGGGCACTTCGGCGGCGGGTCCCGGAGCGAGTGAAGGACCCGCCGCCGAATTTCTGCCAAAGACCCGGAGCGGAAGAACCCCCCACCGCCGAATTTCCACCGAGGACGGCAAAATGCCGCCCCCCAAATCCTGCCGCCCTAGGCGACTGCCTAGGGTCGCCTAGTGGAAGCGCCGGGCCGGCCCTGCATGTGGGTGGGGAGAAGGAGAACAGAGGCTACTTGCCTGATGCTCCCACTGTAAGAGAGTGGGCAGGGAATGGAAGGAGCCTGACTCCAGCTCCTCCCCTACTCGCTGGCCAAAGGAGCTGCCTGGGCACACAGCAGGGAGCAAACCGGAAAAGGGGTGAAATTACTTCCTCCCTCCCACAGCAAGGCGACAGCAAGGACGGAACTGTGACTCTGTCACAATTTGTTCTCCCGGCTGCTCCCAGGGTGGTGCACGGCACCCCCGATCCTGAAGATCTTCCAAGTGGGGTACTGCAAGAGTGGGAGGTGCTGGCAACTCCAAAGTTCTGTACTACAGACACAGCAAGAGAGACCACTAAAGTCAGAGTACAACACAGAATCTCTATGGCATATGTTTCCAGGCCTGAGACACACAACTCAAGTCTCCATCCCAGCACGTTTCAAAAGCTTCAACTAAAAGAATTGCATAGACAATTTTGCGTATAATTGATCATTTACATTGACCTGCTACACAACAATAGCATGAGAAAGCAGTAATTAGAACCAATACAAACTAACCAGCTAGCTCACACTTCTTTGCAGTTCCAATTGTTGCCCCAAAGACACTTTTGTGAACCCTGATTTAAAAGTAAAGCCTGGGAGATAACTGATTGGCAACTCAACAATACACTTAAAATAAGCATCAAGACCCTCTGGATATTAGGCCAATAAAAGCACAAACCAGGTTACAGCAAGAGTTATGTGTGTTCTGAGCATACCGTGTGTTCTGACAGAATGGAAATCAATAGGAAGGGTTACAGATCTTAATGAGCATGCTCAGTCCTACTGTCCCTCTCAAAGAATTATTTTTTTAAACAATGACAGGTGGTACCAACTTGGATTATTAGAGAGAAAAATCCCAAACCTGTACAATGTTTTAATTTAAACACCCCCAAAAAATAAAAATTAAAAGGATTTCCTAAGACTCCTCTTATCCTCCATTTATCCCTATGTGATGAATTTGGAGTTGCTCTGTAGTTTATGAATGCTGTATATTGGCCTGGTTACCTGAGTGTTTATTACATGAATCTACTGGGTTACCGCAATGCAGGACTGTCTAGGAAAACAGGCAAATGGAAGGATAAGAATGGCTCAGGATAGCCACCTCTCAGCAAACACATAAGAGCTGTTAAGGAACAATGCCAGGATATTAGCTTTGATGATTTTTGCCTCCTCTCCAGCTAACCTCCAGGACTGGTTTGCATCTGATGAAGTGGGCATTCACCCACGAAAGCTTATGCTCCAATACTTCTGTTAGTCTTAAAGGTGCCACAGGACCCTCTGTTGCTTTTTACAGATTCAGACTAACACGGCTACCCCTCTGATACTTTTAATATAGGTTCTTGTGTGTGTGTCAATTACTAGATTTTTAAGAAACGCAAAAGCCATAAATATGGCATCATATTGACACTCACATGGGTCACCTTCAGGGTTAGGACCTTTAGATCCACTGCACAGACTTCTGCCACTTGCGCTAATGGAGTAACTGATAGCAGTAGTAGGTAATCGTCCTCTGTGTGGGCCAGAATTAGAGGGAGAGGAGATACACACTTTGCCAGTGGGTTTCTCAGATATTTGCTGACAGCAGAGGTATGGTGAGACTCAGGAGTCTTAGGTTCCATTCTGGACTCTGGAGGGGAATGTAATAGAAAGCAGAGACTCTTCTGTCCATTCTCCCACAAGCTTAAACCCTTCTACCCAGTCCCATCCAAGCTGCCCATTCCAGTCCTGTCTCTTCCCCACCCAATCCCAGTCTCAGGCTCCCTGCCCAGCAAGTCACAATCCCCCCCGCCCCTTATCCTATTGTCTCTTATCTCCTCTCAACCCCCAAGGCTCCTAGTCTTCTGCCCTGGGCTCCTCATCTAATAACAGTCTCCCCCTCAATGCCCTCCCCAGCTTCCCTTTCCCTGGCTCCATGTCCCAGTCTCTCTGCCCAGCCAGTCCCAGTTCTCTCCCCACAGCCCAACTCCTTGTCAGATTTTCCCCCGTCCATGCTCCCCTTACTGGTTCCTAGTCCCAGTCTCCTTGTCCAGCCAGTCCCAGTCTCTTCTCCCCCCCCCCCCCCCGCAGCTAATTATCTAATCTCAGTGTTACCACCAGCCAAGTGGCTCTCAGTCCCACCGTGTTTAAAGTGTGAGCGTGGGGAGGGGGTCACAAAGAGTCAAAGACCTGGCCAAAAACAAAAAACCACAAAAACCATTAAGAATCAAGCTGAAGGTGGCTGAGGAGTGCACCTTAAAGACTGTTTTAGCAAAGCTACTGCTCCCAGTTTGTGACAGCTCCCTCACATTTTTCTCAGACTGCTGCAAGCACTGAAATCCTCTCCTCCCCATTTCCCTCACTGGATCACAGTCCCAGTCTTCGCTCACTAGTTCCCAATTCCAGCCTCCCTTTCACCCTGCCCAGTTTCTCTCACCAATTCTCCAGTCCCAGACTCCTTATCCCAATCAACTCCTTTCCTTCCTCACTAGTATGGCTTTTGTCCCCTTTGCATTTGACTCACACAGCTTCCTTCTCCACATGCCTAAGTGTCAGAGAGGGCACAGGAGAGACAGGCTCCTTGCCCTCAGTTCCCGGGGCCAGCCCCACCCAGCTCCCAGTGGAGCTGGGAGCAGCCATTACAGGGAAAGTCTGGCTTTGCCTGTAGGCCTTAAAGGCTGGAGCATGTTCAGACACTCTCTGGGGATGATGCATGCACAGTCACACATAGAAGCTGCAAGAGGCTCAGTGAGGATGGAATCTTCTGTGATTTTGGCTGCTAACATCAAAGAAGTCTCTTTGTAGGAACTTGGTCAAATTTGGGTGGATTTTCACAGAGATGGCAAAAGGCACATCCCTGATACAAAGGTCATCCCCCTGCTAAATTTCAAGCTGCTGCTCCAAAGTATCGGAACCCTAGAGCTGTTCAAAGAAAAGATCTCCAGAGTTTTTTTTAACATAAGCTAAGGGAAAATATGTGGTTTGCCTCATTCTTGGAAATGGCTGTACTGTTGTGACTGAAATTTTCTAAAAACAAATGAGCCAGAGGCAGGCACCCAGCATGTAAAATTTTAGCACAAACAGTTAAAGTTTGGAAAAGCTCTATGTAACTGAAAACAGGGTATGGTAATGGGAAATGTCAAGCAACCTTAACAGAAGACAGCATTACCAGCTCTGCCTACAATTAGAGGATTTTTCTAATCTCCAACCATTTGCACCCTACAAACCTGGGAAAGCAGGGGAGGACAGCACTCCCAGTGACTGTTAGTGGGAAGTGCTTCATTCCCACTTCCTAGCATTAGAGGTGATCACTTTTAAGGTCTCACCACAACTGCTAGGATGATCTATTCAGATTAAAGATGAGCGTATAACATTCTCAGTTCAGCAGACAGAGCTCCCCTGTAGCAAGAGACACAAAGGGACCAAACTGGGGGCAATTAAAAGCAACACCCCCTGAAATGACCTAGACCCCAGACCCTGTCCCCTCACATGCTCCTTGTCAAAGAGGAAGGAGCCAGCTACAGCAAGAGACAGTGTGTGGTTGGCTGCTAGAAGACCTCCCACTTCCTAGTCTACATTTATACTGTGTTCCGTCACTACGGTGTTTGAGCAACCAATGCCTGCACCCCCTGCGGGAAGCTGGTAGTGGAATCTGGTGGGAGCTGCCCCAAAAAGTACCGCCAAGCTAGCTGTATATAGCTATATGTAGTATGCACAGCACCTCCACCAGTAAGAATAGGTTTCTGGGAGAGGAATGGGTACTAGAAAGGCGGTACATGCTTTGCAATTGCAAACCCTGGAGGAGCTAAGAAGCAGCAGCCAATCTCCAGATGCATAAAATTATTAATTATATTAGAGTACCACCAGAAGGCCCTAATCAGGATCAGGGCCCCATTGTGCCAGGCTCTGTCCAAATACAGAGGAAGATACAGACCATGCCCGGAGTCTGCTTATTATCACAGAAGCATTTACTTTCACCACTGCCATGGTGTTGATTTTTTCTTTTGTTTTATTTTATGCAAAAATAAATGAATGCAAACATGTAGGGGGCACTAACTGCTTGAAATAACAAACAGCAATGCAGTAAGTGCCAAGAATAATTAGTGTGCCAGTCCCAAACATCACAGCTTACTGTAGACCACTGCAGGATATAAACATCCTAGCCATTCTTAAGCCCTTCTGAGCTGCTCAGTTCACCCTATCTATTCTAATTCTCTTGTTAGACTGTTCGCTCCTTCCAGGTAGGAACTACCTCTACATTGTGTTTGGTATGGTCCTAGGTACACATCAGCACTTTTTATATCTATAAAGAAAGGTAAATTTTGATCATCTGAGAGAATAGACTCCTGTGGCTCAGCCTGTCAAAAAGAAACCTTTCCCACAGGTGCATATTAAAAATTACACCCACAAGTCTAAGATCTAGGACCCTATGCTGTGTGCCTTAGTCATGTGAATAGTCCCCTGGCCTCAGTGTAACTACTCAAATGGGGGTGGGGGTTCTGAAAACAAATCTAGAAGCCGCTAGGTAAGATACCATAGGAAAACAATCCTATGCAGTGAAGGGTAGACAAATTAACATAATATTTTAGTTCTTTTCCATCTTTAACTTTTATCAAAGTCCCAAACAGTTTCAGTACATTGCAATGTACAAAATGGAAATTTAGCTCGAGTGAACTGAAGCTAAGAGCTAAGTCATTCTATGAAAAACTATCTTCATATATCTACTACAAGACTTCCACTGTAATTTTTTTCCTGAATACCTCACATTTTAGTTGCTGAAATTTTGGTTTTGAATACAGATATATAAGTCAACCATCTGGTGACCTGATTGGATGAGAACAACTTCATTGACATAGGTCTATGGAATATAACTACATTGCAGAATAATGGTTTCATATCACTCAATAAACACCATGGCAAAGACAAAGTAACTCGTCAAAAGCATTTGACAGCAGCTTGAGCATATATTTTTAGAGTGGCATACATTTATCCTACAGCAATTACTTTATTTATATTCTACCTAACATATGGTTAATGGTGTGTCACTTTGTCTGATAGACAAATGTGCAACAGCACTATGATACCAGTACCAAAACACAGCATTCTGATTGGCTTAGGGTGATTCCGACAATTAGAAACTATTTGGGCCATAAAAGTACAGCTCTAAAACAAACAAAATAAATATGAATAAGTCAGTTTGCCATTGGGTGCATGTTTGAACTCCTGTATTTACTAAGGGGCAATCGTCCAGAAATCCCATTAGTAAAGTATTGGTCCCAGGTGATAGAAAATGGACAGATTTTTTGATCCGTTGATTTTAATGGACTTAAGCCTTTAAGACATATCAACAATGAACAACACAACAACTTCTTCCCCTCCATAAACATGCCTCATTCCTCTTCTGCCATCTATTAAAACAAACACCCCCAGGCTATAAAACTATACAGCCTACGTAGCCAAAACACCAAATCCTGCTACAGGTTTTGGGACTTGATTTCCAGTCATTCAACTTTTTTTGTATCTTTGCAAATAAAGAATAATAAAAATAATCATAATATTTTGAAACAACACAAAGGAAGGGGGCTATGGGAAAGGAGAAACACAGCTTAACAACAACCTGTAAATAAAGCCGGGCTAACCTTAGTAAGGCTCCAGAGAAGGAGTGTGGCGATTTGGGGGTGGGGGGATTCTTCTGCTTGGAAAGAGAATGAGTCCTCGGGTTCACTCACAGACCCCCCCCCCCAGCGTTGGCTGCTGTCTGTCCCACAGAACACCCCCCACCCCAAAGGGGTCCTAGGGGAGGGAGGAGGAAACGCTCACACATGGATCCAGCTAAGCGGGGGATGTGGCTAGAGACGGAGCCCATGATCCGTAGGACGGGAAAGGTGCCACAGCGCCCTAGCATGGGAAGCAGCCCCCCCCCCAGCCATGCCCCTTGCCCTTCCCCCCCGGCTCCCTTTCCCATTCCACCCTGGCCAGGCGGGGATAGCCTGGAAACCCCCCCTCAGGGAAATCCGCCCGGCGGGGAGAGCCCAGCCCGGTGAGGGCCTCTGCCCGGCTCCGCCCGCTCGCAGCCCCGGACGCGCCGCGGGAGCGTTGCCTGGGCACTGCCCGGCCGAGCGGGCTGGCACAGGCGGGGGCGGCCGCGCAGGGTCCGGCTCCAGCCGGGGCTGCCCCGGCCGCACAAAGGCAGCTCCGAAGAATCCCCCCCCCCCCCGGCACGGGACGGACAATTCCTGCCGCTTCCTTACCCGGCTGCCGCGGCGGCTGCTCCCCGGGCTGCTGGCGGGGGCAGAGGCGGGCTCCGCGCCGCCCGCAGCTGGAGGGGGGCTGAGGGGGCGGGCGCTGCCCCGGGAGCCGTTGAGGCGGGTGTGGGAGCGGGGGGAGACAGGCAGGCGCGCGCGCTCGCGAGCTCCCCGGGAGTTCGGCTCCGAGCTCCCCTCACGCAGCCGCCAGCGCAGCTCGCAGGCTGGGGGAGGAGGGGGTGGGGTGGCGGGGGAGAATGGAGGGGGGGGGCGCCTCGGAAATGGCAGGGGCTCTGCTCAAGCTCCAGCACGGGAGGGAAACGCGAGCCCGGCGGCTTCCTAGCGGCCGGCTGCCTGAAGTGCAAACGAGCTCGTCGTGCCCGGCCCGCCGGTGGGACTGAGCTGGGGGGGGGGGTGTAGAGACAGGCGCAGCATCCATGGGCAAGAGCCCTGGGATTTCCTCAGGCCAGTCTTGGTGGTGCCAATGCACCGCCCAGTGCCGGGTCTCTAGCCATGAGGGAACCCCCTGGGGCAGGGCACAGGAGGGGGAACTGAAGGAGACCGAGGTTAAGCAACTTGCCCAAGGTCACAGAGTGGAGTCAGTGTCTTGATTACAATTCAGGCTCCCAGGACCCATGGCAAAGCACCAGCTGTTGTCTCACCCCTGTACCTGAGGGCAAGTGTTTGTATGGCACGGGACGTCATTGTACCCTAGTTACTTAGGGAAAACACAATGAGCCAAATGCATCCCCAAAAGCAGGCCCCTGAAATTGACGAGGGTTCTCAGCCAGGCTTCAGAGATTCAGGACTGCACAGCCTTCCGCATTGCAAAGTGTGAGGGGTTCAACAGAGTGGTGAGGCCCCCTATGGAAAAGGGAATGGGGGAGGATCCCAGTGTGGGAACAGTTGAGAACCACTGCAATAGAATTCCACCAGAAGAGTACTGGGCCTCCTGTTTCCTTTCTTGATAGTGACCTTTACGTGCAGTGGCAGGAAACAGAAGCTAAAGGGACTAGAAAGGGCCAGAGAATTTAAAATAATGTGCACAATGTACCTATTGACTAGGATCAGAAGAGCATTTACATTTGGCCTATGCTGAATGTGGAACATACCTTTTAAGAAGCAGAGGTGTAAATATTTATATTATGGTGGTGCCCCATGGCCCAATATTTAGAATGCCTGATTGCTGCTCGGAGTAATGCTCCACCATGTATTGTGGTGCTAATGCTGAAGAGACTATGGAATCCAGTACAGAAGCTTCTCTAGAAGGGTCAGGTAAATTCTAGGTTGTCAGTTACCATAGCAATAGGTAGGGACTAAGGCCCTGAATAGAATTTGTCTCAACAACATTCTGGGAATGAGCTTATGTTGGCATAGCACTTTTTGTCCTGAAGGCTCCCAACACACTTTGGGATTGTCCGTAAATTACATAAGGTATTGGGGGAGGAGGGTCCTTAATTTTGCATGTTTGTTTCAGTATTAACAAGGAGTGGGGAGGTCTTGAAAATCACCAAAGAAGTGTTACCTAATTTATAGACATCCCCTTTACAAACGCAACTAGCTTTCCTGAGCACCAACATGGTGTGGATATAGAATAAAGAAGAGGACAGTTCCTCCCCCTCACCCTAAGGGCTTAATGTGAGATGCAGTCTATAATAAAGGATCACTTCAACCACAGATAAAAAGGTGTCATCTCTGGTGTGTAACTTGGCAGTGTTTTTGACAGCTCCCATCAACATCACATAACAGTTTAGGACAGGAAGTGATCTTTTCTAACAAATTACAGGGGAAACTTTAAGTAGAATATACACAACTTGTCCTCTTTACCAAAGAACAGAATGACATCCTTAATGACAAGTGGTTAAGACCTTGGTTTCACATCTAGATATAAAGCTCCTCAATGACCTGTGCTGGAACATTTGCTTAGCACTGATTCAGGGGCAGAGTGCCCCAGCTACTGAATCATCAACACTACTTCCTGCAGCACCTAGTAGTTCCTTAAAGGCCTCCCATCCAAGTATGACACTTCTTTGCCCCTGCTTAGCCCATGCTTATAGCATAAGGGACAAGGGTTGCAGAATTTTACTATGTTTTTAGTATGATTAACTTTATAAAATAATATCCTGGTCTATATTAAAAGAACTCAACTTGGAAGGGTACATTTAAAAAGTGTGTGTGTATGTCTTATCCTTATAGCATCCTTGATCCTGTTGCATAGCATAGGAGATGTGCATGGGACAGCCAAAGATTGTACATGACCCTGTGTATCAATCAAGGCTGGACATGTTGACTAGTAACTTTACAAATAAGTTACAAAGATGGACGCAGGAATGGTTTTGTGATATATATTCTTGTTAAGAGTCATTGTGCATTATATGTATGTGGAAAGAATAAGTGACAGAAAACGATATACATTACTTATTTCTATTTAGTGGCAAACTCCCATTGTCATTAATGGGAGCTGGAGCTGGCCCTGAATAATTTGGTCATGTGCCCATTAGCACTGTATCTGGGCAGGTGGCACTGAACCAGACACTGAGGTACCAAATTAGCTATCTACCAAGATTCTTATATCTTATATCCATCACCAAAGTGTCTGAGCACCTGGTTATAATAGAAAGCCTACTATTCTGTGTTTGTACAGTGACCAGCACAGGGCCTGGTCCTTGGCTGGCCCTTAGGCATCACTGTAATAAACCTGACAATTAATAATAATATTAGTTCCATACCAGTACTGGAGGAGATCACGAGGGGCTCCCAAGAGCATCTTGTCAGAATTCCACCATCAAATGAAAGGTAGGTTTGGGGTAATTTCTCTGCATTAAACCCCCTTTTGGAAGCAGATTTGATAAGGTATTAAGCAGTGCCTTGGTCTGGTGGGTGAAATTCATCCTTGTGCAGAAAGACCAACACAGAATCTATGCACTGATTAGTCCTACCTTGGGAATGTAAGGACACAAGGATCTTATATCATGGCCCTTTGCACAGAGGTCACTTTCACCCCAGTGCGATTTTTCACCTTTGTTTAGCAGCTAAGCAAACTGTAGCCTGGATAAAAATACATAACGCTCTACTGTGAATACTTGGGAATAGGCATCAATAACAGAAACGTTAGTGAGAGTGTTTCTATAAATTTTAAAATTTTTAAGTACATGTTGCTATAAATATTTAACTTTACAAAGTTAAATGCAGACCAGCTTGAGCACTATCTTCGACATTTTAATGCATTTGCAGTAAGCCATTGTCTGACCTCTTGTTTGCTGCTTTGGAACTGCCTGATGGAACTTTATGCTAGTAATATTATACTGTTGCTGTGTGCTCAGTGTCCCTGTTGCACTAGGATTAGCTGTTAACAACACTGAGCGCTTACAATTATGGGAGTGAGAAATACAAAACTCTAAGGAATTCTGTGAGTGCATTTTAATCTAAACAGATCAAACTAATAGGACAATGGTTTGAAAAGGGAGCTCACATATTAAACATGGAATGTGTATGATTTTATGTAACAGCTGTCAAGGATTCAGGCATGACTCTAAAATGAGCTGTAACTGGGGTATTATTTTCTCTCTGAAAAAAATCACATATTCCTTACAAAGCAAGATGTACTCTAAAGATTACACTGACCACATATTTTCCCCCAAATATTACATTTTAATAAACTGGTTAAACATTTTTTACAATCTGAAATGGCTAATATTAGGGTTAAAATAGAGTCCTACATTGACACAGGGCCGGCTCCAGCATTTCTGCCGCCCCAAGCAAAAAAAAAAAGCCACGATCGCGATCGGCGGCGGCAAGTGGGGGGAAAAAAAAAAGCCGCAATCGGCGGTGGCAGTTCAGCAGCAAGTCCTTCGCTCCTAGAGGGAGTGAGGGACCTGCCGCCCCTGAATTGCCACAGGTGCCGCCCCTCTCCCTTGGCCGCCCCAAGCACCTGCTTGTTAATCTGGTGCCTGGAGCCGGCCCTGCATTGACAAAGAGATTAGTGATCTTAAGTGTTCAACTTAAGACCTTACAGGGGCCTGATTTTCAGAAAGTGCTGAGCAAACCCCCTCCATTCTCCCCTCTCTGAAAACTCAGCCCTTTACTAACTATTCAGTTTTTATTTCTACAGACAGGGAAGCGAGGGAGTATTCTTACAGTATTTCCAGGCAGTGGGTAGTAGGTCCATTTTTGAGTGTCAGAGTTTTCAGAAGGGTTCAGCACCCAAAACTGAGGTCAGATTTTTCAAGAGAGCTCAGCTGCCATTTAGACATCAAAATAAGTGGCCAGATTTTCAACAGTTCTGCCTATTGGGTGCTAAGAATTTTTTAAAATCTGGCTATTTTTTAGGAACTGATATGGGAGCACTTCTTTTTAAAATCTAGTTCCAATTGCGGGTGCTGAGCACTTGAAAATGAGGCCCTGAGCTCTTTTCAATATCTGGCTCTAAGTGACTCGTCCCTAAAATCACAGAGCAAATCAATTTGGAAACAGAACTCAGGAGTCCTGACTCCCAATCACCTGCTCTGTTATTATCATTAGCACCACTAATGTGCTTGCTGATGTGCATTCCATAAAGTCCTTTTCCCAGAGAACTGAGAGTTTAGTAGGTTCCAATCACTAGGACACAGATCTCAAAGGTATTTAAATATCTAACTCCCATTGAAATCAATGAGCAACTCCTTCACTCTACCTTGATTCTAATGGCTAAAGTTTGTTTTTGTTTTTTTAGAATAAAACTCTGTTAACAAAAACACAAATACAATGAAGGTCTCTTCTTTGCCACACTTGTAAAAATATTTATTGTAAAAGAAAAATCAATTACTCTATTTAAAGAGTTCCTTTTTATATGTTCAGTATTGGCCAAATGTTATTTGATTTGTACTGCAGAGATAGAAAAATATTCTTTTAATCCAGGAAGAGGAAAAATTCTAAGGCTATTTTTTGTCAGACTGATCAGGTATAAAACATCTCTCATGTCTGTACCCTTATTTCCTCTGGTAGCACCAACATATTTTATGACTTCAGACCTTGACACACCAAGTAAATTAGCATTAAAATATTGATTCTCTTCATTGTTTCTTGGGCTGTTATTGCTTCAATTCATTATTCATAATTTCAATAGTGCCTAGAAGCCCCAATTAGGATCAGACCCTCATTGTGCTAAGCATAAAAGAAGACACGGTCTCTGTCCTTATTTTCACACCAGAATGGTTACAATCCAAGGCCCCAGTGTTGCAAACACTTAAGCACCAAAGTATCTTTACCTACATGGATAATCTCACTGAGTTTAATGGTACTACTCACATGAGTAAAGTTGTCTGAGTGTGTCTGCAGACTGAGGCCCTAATGTTTTACTGTCTTTAACACAGTGTTCCCCACCTTCTATCTTTCAAGAACTTTAGGGAGACAAAGTGGGCGAGGGAATATCTTTTATTGGACCAACTTCTGTTGAAGAAAGAAATAAGCTTTTGAGCATACACAGAGCTCTTCTTCAGATCGGTGTAAGCCCAAAACAACTGGAACAATTTGCCAGGGGTTGTGGTGGATTCTCCATCACTGACAATTTTTAAATTAAGCTTGGATGTTTTTCTAAAAGATCTGCTCTAGGAATTATTGTGGGGAAGTTCCATGGCCTTTGCTATATAGGTCAGACAAGATGATTATAATGGTCCCTTCTGGCCTTAGAATCTATGAAATCTCGTCTCTCACTAACAGAAGTTGATCCAATAAAAGATTACCTCATCCCCCTTGTCTCGCTAGTATCTTGGGACTGTACTGCCACACAATGCAAGCACTTTAGAAGCATTCTGTTTGATTCTCCTCTCATGTACATCAGTGTAAACTGGGGGGATATCACTCAAGTGCCATGACATTACATTGGCGAAATGGAGGGGGGAAATCAGCCCCTTTAACCAGCCTTCATAGAACTTTTGGGAGTAAGGTAATAGGGCCGATCAAACAGTTTCAGTTGTTTTTTGTTTTGTTTTTTTTAAATGAAATGTGGCTCTTTGATTTATATGAACTTTATACTATTATTCAAACATTTCAAAATTTTTGATAAAATTATCCAAAATGAAAAAAAATTCATTTTGATTAAAACTCCATGGAATTTTAAACAAATAAAAATTAACATTTTGGATTGAGGTTTCCTTCCCCCCTTTTCCCTTTAATTTCAAATCATTTCATAGAAAAAACAAATTGTGATATAAAAAATGCTACATCACTCAAAAATCAGTTTATGAAAAATGTATATTTATTTATTGCAGAGCAGCATTCCCAATTTTAACCAGCCTTAGAGACTAATATTATTATCCCCATTCTACAGATAGGGAGACAGGTGCAGACAGATGAAGTAATTTGCTCCACGCGTCCAGAGCCAAGATTAGAACTGGAGTGTTCCGGGCACTGAGGTATTTAAGGATGTGTTCAGCTGTTTTTATGATCACACTATCTTTGCAAACATACTAGTTGAAGAAAATGCAGAAGTCAGTTCAAGTTTTCAGCAAACTGCCCTCCTTCCTAGAATTGCTCCACATCTGAAATGTTGTACTTCACCATCTATCCTCATCTGACCTTACACAGCCTAAATGGTGCACTGACAACTGAATTGCAGAGAGAGAGAGAGAGAGAGAGAGAGAGAGTATTTTTTGAGGAATAACATCCCCTAAATTGCAAAGTCAAAATCTGCACGCAGAGCAAATCACATTCTTTTCAGTTAGTGGGTTTTCCTGCTTTTGAGACTGTTACTTGTTCAAAGTCTTTTACAGTTTTGGCACAGTGTGAACTTGGGCAAGTCAACTTGCTTCTCTATGCCTTCATTTCCCCATCTGCAAAAAGGGGTACTACCAGCCCATGTTTGTGTGAGGCTATAGTGCTTAATTAATGAGAAAGGACTTCTGAGATATTGGGATGGAAGATGCTATAGAAAAGCATAGTGTGCTTAAAGATAGATCATCACAAACAAAGATTGCAAGTATAGAAACTGCTGTTGCTAGCTATGTTATTTTGCTGGGTTGCTGTCTTGTGCCAACGGATTTTAAGCTCTTTGACACAGACATAATATAATATTTTATCTATTACTGAGCACATATTAAACATATGACATTATATACAAATAATGTATTTCTACAGTAAGGTAAACTACTGATGAAGATTTTGTTTTGTTATTAATAGCACTACACTGGGAGTATTGTTCCAGTTGTCTTAGCTACCCCTTGATTGAAGAGAATACTGGTACAAGTAGGTGAGTCAGAATTACACTTTTTAACAGAAATCAATGGCTAATGCTGTTTACTTTACTCATGTGACTCAAAGTGAGCAGGATTTAACTCATCGATCTTTGCCCCACAATTACTTCAAGCTGACTTTAGTAAGTGTATAAAGTAGAAGATTGGTTTACTTATTTACACCTAGGTAGGATGATCCACACACTATTAAAAACAAAAACCATGCTGATTACTTGTAGTAGCAGGTATTGTTCTACAGAAAGGCCAAATCCTAAATTATCTGCTTACCCAAAACTGCCATTGACGTCTATAGTTCTGAATGCACAAGAAAAACAGGACCAGGTTCCAAGGCATGCTGGTTTAGCTGATTCCCACGATAGCCTCTGCCATAAATATTTACTTTCACTTAACATAGCTTCTAAAATCACAGGTGAGCCTAGTAACACATTAGCCCTTCTTGCATGCAGAGGATTTTGCAGGTCACTGATCAGATCTGAATTCTGGGAGAAGCTATTCTGAGAATTCGATTGAAGACAGTTTTAGTTGCCAGAAGCCATTAGTTCACTGCCAAGTGCTTATGAAATCCCACCCTTTAACATGTTCCCTCTGACACCATCATCCATGTATTATTCATTCTAAAAAATAAGACATCTGTCATATCTGGTGATGAACCAGGAAGACAGACCCTGAAAGAACTCAGGTGACATCTGGGTTGCATTAATAGACAAACTGTCAAGGTGAACAAGAGGATGGCACCAAGGCCCAGAATTTAGCAAGATTCAAAGGATTGGATGTTTATACAGATAAGAATATCCACAGTTAGGACAGTATTTAATGCAAATAAAGTGAAATCCTGGCCCCACTGAAGTCAATGGGAGTTTTAACACAGACTTCAGTGGAGCCTGGATTTCACCGAAAGAGTTTGCAAGGGATAAAAAAAACCTCATGCTTCAGGGTTAGTCACTCGCTCACAATCACAATTAGGAGGCAGATTATCTATCTGCCTACTGCATAGCTCTTGCACCTTCCTCTGAGGCATGGGGAGTGCTAACTACTTTAGAAACAAGCTATTGGCTTAGATAACCCAAGGGCATTATTTAGTATAACAATTCCTTAGTTCCTAACTAGTCTAAATATAAACTGTATAGAAATTTTAACTCAAGAGAACAAATCTAGATGGCTGCTCCAGATTAACAATTTCCACTGTGCCTTTGTCATTTAAAATAAAGTTAGACCAGCAGTGAAATGGCTCAAGTTGCCCCATAAGCCATCCATCCGTAGTACATCACATATTTACAGTGGCTGACCTTGTTATCTTTCTATACTTTAGATGAACTGATTTGGTTAAAGGTAGGATGCAATACATGAAGTGTAATTAGTTAACTTTAATTTATCAAAGGTAGTTTGAAATATTCTGTGAGATAGCCATACAAGTAAAATTGTCAGAATAGGGACAGCGGAGGAGCACACCTTAGGAAAACAATTTGTATTCAGTAAAAATCAAATGGTTTACCCAATTAAGAATGAGACAGGTTGAAGATTAGTTAATGCAGCCTTTTAGATGTAAATCTGATAACTTTGAGCTGAGCCAGTTAAAATAAAAAGGGAAAGACAATATCCTTTGCCTCTTCAGTTGTACTTTCTGCTAAGAGCAGTATGGTTAGTGGTTTCAGAATTAGTCAAGAAACATCCATTCTCTAGCATAATGGGGAATTTCCTTATATGTGTTTAATGAGTTTGTTCCTCTGTAAGAACTGAAATGTGACTGTCAGGGCACAGAAGCGGACTGAAAGATTCATTCTGAATATTACCTTAATTGACAACATACAATGAAGTCTCACAGTTGTTTATTATATAATTAATTCATAACCATTTCTAGTACACATTTCCATATTGTTTAATGCTTTTATTTTTTTTTAAGCTCAGGGACACCCAAACTTCACCCAACTGAGAGTCACAGTAGCAGCTTGCCAGGTGCTAGAAGGCTGTACCTAGTTTGTAAAAATGGTGCAAGTTGATATCACTTTCATCTGTAATACAGAGGTGTAGGGCTTGGAGACTACATATCCCAGCATGCAATGCTTGATCACGATTGGACTGCTAAGGAGAGACAGTGACAGATTTTGCTGGGCTGCATTTGATTACATGCCTCACTTTGGCCACATCAGTTTAACTCATGTAGCTGTCTGCATGCAATGCTCTACTGTGGAAAACAAAGATCTTTGTACTGTTGGAGTAAAAACAGTGGTAACAAAGTCATAGCTACATATTCTTCTCTACATTTTTGTTTATTGAGACAAACTAATTAAAAGGCACAAACATAGGGCATATGTTTACATGGACATTATAACAAACATATACATTAAAAGTGTAGGAATGTGTTTCCTTTCTGCTAAACAGAAAGTTCCTAAGCTTTTATATATACAAAAGTTGTACAATTTGATGTCCTAAAGTACAAAAGATCATTTATAAAATTATTTTACACTAAGTTCTATTTTTTTTGTTTTACTATGTAGTCCAAGCCCCTAGAACGATTTCGCATAATGAAACAGATACCTGTCACCTGACCTAGAAATCTGGTATTTGCTGCTTGTACTGACATGGCAGGGTATCAACGGAAGCAGTCCATTTTGACTAGTCAATCCTGCTAGGATTCTGTAAGATGTGTACACACTAATCTCCATTGCTTTCAACTTCATTAAGATAAAAACAGCTCAACTCTACCTTTTTTTTTTTTTTTTTTTTTTAAATGTAGAGTCTTGGTTTTAGGGTGTCTTTTTTAAACAAAGTTTTAAAAATGTGAATATGTGACATGATAGTCTAAAAAGTATATCTGTTTCCCTATATTTTGCTTTCTACTTTATGTACAGATAAACAGTCTAAGAAATAAAAAGCACATGTAGTTTCAACATGTGTAACCATTTGTGGAGTACTTCTGGGCTGGACAGCTCAGACTGTCATGCCACAAACACCACAAATTGATAGAAATGTGTTAACACAATAGAAGAATAAAGTAAAAATGATGATGTTTGAAAATATTTACAAAGTTGAACAGATCTGCACAACACTTGATTAAGAAATACGGGAGAAATTAAAGACGCTCTTGGCTTGTCCTGAAGGGTCATCCTACCTAGTTAGTGGTTAGAATAAAAACTGTATACAATTTAATATAAGACAAAAACTTCTAGTGAACAACTAACACGTCTGTCCCCTGCTGCAACATCAACAGGTTCTGATTGGGAGAGAGAGGGCATATACATCACACCCCAGCGCTTCCAGAGTCGTCCAGCTTAAAGCAATATTTTATAAGATTCAAAGCATCCTTTTGCTCCTAGATAAGAGTCCCAAGGGTTTTGACTGTTTAGAGACCATGTTTACACACATTTCAACTCCTCTTCTGTCAGCCATGGCTGTTTCTTACCAAACATTAACAGTTTAAAAAAAAAAAAAAAAAAAAAAGTTGACTACAATGCTACATTTCCTTAGGGTAATATTTACATCTCCAAATATCAGGTCACAATCCCTATTATATGTTGAAGTTAGAATGATAAGTTATCATATGCTTTGCATATCAGAGCTGGTATCACCTTTCCCATAGGGAATGCTGCCTGAAATTACCATATTCCCAAAGGTAAAATGCATATTTTCTCCAAAATGCATTAAAAAATGACAACATTGTAATGCATTTACTCATAAAAAAAAAACATTAACACAGACAAAGATACTACACTAGCTCTGAATCAGTGGATTTAGAACTGGCAAGTTAAAATTAGCCATCCACCCTGTCAAGCATATGGAGGGGTCTTTGCTAGTGTTTGGATTAAAATCATTTCCTAGTTTATAATTTCTGGGATAAAACAGTAATGCTGATTTTTAATGACTGGTTTTTAAACTGTGGCAAGTAACCATCTGTCCTATTTCAACATCATCATCGTCAGCTAACGGTAAAACTTGCTTAAAACAAAGTGATAAATTACAAACTCTAGTTTGAACACGATGAGCCAAATCAACAGGGAAAGATGCTATTAGGGTCTTTAACTGGTGCACATTAAGCCAGTTATTTAGTTTGACTTTATTATTACATTATTAACATTATTATTATTAATTATTATTATTATTATTAACAACTAAAAAACCTGCTGGTAAGGATTCAGTTTTAATCCCCTTTAATACTGTTTACAGATTCTTTACCAAGGAGGAGACGTGGGCAAGGCTTGAGGCAGAAAAGGCATGCTCTCTACCGGTCTCATTGCTATATTTAATGGACCTGCTAACGTCATTGGTGTTTGGAGATTCATAGGAGATGTTATAGTGACTGGATGCGCTATATTCACTGGAGCAGTTACTGGGGTAGGTAAATTGACCGGTGTTGTGAGTGTTAATGGAGATGTCATGGATAATGGACTTGTTATAGTTACAGGATGCCCTAGGTTCATCGGACTGGATATATTAACTGCACTTGATACATTTACTGGACTTCTCATGCTCATTGCAGCTGCCACTGTGACTGGGTTTGTGATCGTCCCAGAAGCCACAGAGGACGTTATATTGAATGGAGTAGTAAGAGTCACAGGCGTAGTAGCAGCAGTGGAGGTTTGGCACAAGTTAGCAGCTTCTAAAAATGAGACATAAAAAGACAAAAAGTTTTAACACATAAAAAAACATGGACAAGATTTAAAAAAAAAAAAAAAAAACCAAGAACAAATTCTGGAATAATTTTCTTTAGAAAATATTAGTAAGTTAACTGTTAACATTCTACAGCCTACAATAAATATAACGTTCATGCAGCTCATTTGAATTCAAAATTCTTTCCTGAGAAGTCAAGTGAGGTTGTCTTATAAAGAGGGTTTTGATGTTCACAAAAACAGTATTGTACAATCAGAAAAATCCTCTCAAGAGGAACATTATAAGTAGAGAAGAGAGTGTACATACCGAATGGTACGTACTCTATAGCCTTCTCAAAGGTGAATTGACATTCTGTGAAGGTTTTAAAAAGTCATTATTAGGGACTGATAAGCAAAGCTAATTTCAATGTTTACCTGCTTATTTCAGTCTTAATTATTTCTGCTAAATTGTTCCACTGATCGTGGTAAGTTTATCTTAGCAATTTTCAAGTATACCCAGTCAGTAGATCTTATAACCCCCATTATCTCCTCAGCTTTTACATTAACTACAATTCCACACCAATATTTTACTTCGTTTCGCAACAGAGACTATGGCTGAACAGGCAAGAACCAAGAGGACCCTGCACTGAGATGGAGGATCCTGGGTCTGTTCCCAGTTGGGTCTAGCAAGAGCTGGACACTTTGTGGAGAAGATACAGCCAGGCTCCATGGAAGAGGCAGATGACTCCACTAGATATCAGCACCACCTGCTGGTTAGCCATAGAACAACGCTCCAAAAACAGAAGCGGGTTGGTGGACGTGGATAAAAGAAAGGGATGACTGCTAAAGAAACTGAAAAAATATATTCCGTATCAATGTTATGGCATTTTTAAAAATGTGCCTTGCTTCACATTTGTAGAGTAGGACACTGAGCTCAGTCTATATCCATATTTCAAGAAGTAAACTAAGAGCCAAGAGTCCACCCTTGCCATGCAGGCTATTCAAATGTATTAAGAGAGTGTTTTCTTTTACATTAGCCCCATTTGAGGGTCACTGTTGATTGTTCAGGGTCAATAATCAAGTTCGGAGGGGGGAAAAAGTGTGTGTGGGGGGGGGGGGGATTTAAAACAAAACAAATACCTGAAATTAAATAAACTGTTCAATTTAAAAATTCCCCTGTGGTATTGCAAAACCAACACAACATGTGGTGCTAATTAATGAGAACCAGCATGAAAAGGACCATGAACAAGAATGGAACTGACTGGTCTAGTTTCGTCTTCCAAACAGTGATTTCTTTAGCTATGACACCCTCCAATCCTCTTCCCAGATATCAGGGGTGCTCTTCGGGCACCACAGGTTTCACTAAACAGTATCAGTTTGACTCTTATTGAAAAACTTGGCACAATACTTTTCCCACCCCCACACCAGTGCCCCTCAACCCCACCCTCCCTCTTTTTAATATAATTGTTTTTGTAAAAAGCACTTCGACAGATACATATGGTAAGAAAGAAGGAAGTAGAAACAAGACATAGAAGAGAATGAGCAGAACAAGCCTCACTTTGGTTTTCCTAAGTCTTTCATCCCCATAGCATTGGAGCACTAACCAGGTAAATTCTAATAGTTTTCAGTTATCACTGTTTATAAGAAAAAAAGGTTAGGCTGTTTCTAAACAACCTATCATTGAATTAGAAAAATCTTTGTGGCAGCAGCAATCAGAAAGGGAGCTAGCTGCCTTGTACAGAAAAATAGGACTGGAATAACTGATAGAATATGGAGGAATTGTGAGGAGCTTGAGGGGAAAGATGGGTGGAGAATATTTATTGTTCAAAATTAAGAGTTAATTAAAAGGAATAAATGGACAGCAGGAATTCATTATAAAACATTTAATCAGAGGGAGCCACATGACAGAAATTAGAAACCAAAGGGTTGTGAAAAGAATAAACTAGAAGTAACTGGAGATTTCAAACTACACTCCAAATGAGACACTAAACTGAAGCAATCTATTCCTTAGACAGCAGGCACAGTGAACAACAAAAGGACACTATTCAACTTTCAGTACAATAGGATAGTATAGTATCTCGGCAATAGTGACTATAATCTAGTTAATTTTGTAATTAGAAGAAGGACACCAAGCAATGGAAAAAAAGGGAGTATGAATTTCACCAGACTTTGGACAAATACAGTTATGCGATGGGTATAAGTGAATGAAATAAAATGGGAAAGAAGAACAGGGATATGAAGAGGGGATATGAAAACTGTTTAAACGGAAACTGATGTCTACACAAAAAACGTGTATGTGTGAGATCTAACAACTGGTTGATGTTTTAAACAAGGTCCAGAAATCACACAGAAATCAACGGCCAAACTCTGCCTTTGAGTACAGGCACAGCTCCCATTAACTGCAAAAGGAGGCTTATGTGCACATTCAAGGGCAGAATCTGATTGAAGATAAGTAGTAAAGAAGATCATTTAAGTGAATGTTACATAAGGTTATCAGATTTGTTTTTTAGCTTTTATTTTTATGACCAAGAATTAATTTTCATGTGTCAATTTTTGCCATTTCACATTCTCTATAACACTTTCTTTTTGTAAAACAGATTAGAGTTTAAAAAACCAAGTAAATCAAGTTAATAGATTATGTTATTTTGTTTTACCTTTCTTCCTTGCTTTGACCGCTTCTTCCCATAATCTCAGTGTCTCTACCTGCTTTCCAGGCCAGTTTGTTACATGTTGTTGTTGTTGTTGCTGCTGCTGCTGCTTCTGGTTGCTGGTCTCCTCACTCATGCATGCTACGCCAGTCAAGTAAAAACACACACAAATTCACCTTGGAAATGTATGCTCCTTTCTACTGAAAGGATGAAGGCTTTTGTTTAAGTTAAAAACATGTTCAGAATCTTGAAAAGAGAAAGATACGAGTGTTTAAAAACATTTAATTAGTGCTGTATTTCAGTAAAATTACCTCTCTAAGATCTAGAGAAGTGCAAGCTATCAACTGCCTGATTTGTCTTTCAGAGTGAGTGACATCTCAAGGATGATAAACAAAGAGAATGAAATACAGGACTTTAAAATGAAATGGCTTCTATGGTACTCATAGAGATCAAATTCCCAGAGATCTCAAGGAGGCAGCTGAGTCAAGTTATGTGAAAACACAGCACTAATTACTTTAAAAAGACACCTCGCACCCCTTCTTGAAATCAAAATTAAAAACATTTTTAGTTCACCTTCACATCAGAAAATAGCTATTTACTCCCTGACCACATTGCTTCTCCTGCCACTTTCATCTCTGCCTTTTGTGAGTCCCATAATACCTCCCGCGAGCTGTTTAGGGTCACTGAACTGACAATGAAAGGCAGAGTAGTTGGTACTGTGGGAACAAGGACAGACTCCAACAACCCCTACTCCAAAAATAATTCACATTTTAATTTTATTTTCCACATCCAATTCAGTAAATATTTGTCACGCTTGCTAGATATTCCAACTGTCCTCAAACTTCTGGGAATAAAAGAACACATTAAATATGAACTAAAAGGCAAAACACTGTTTGAATGTTTTAAGGATGGAATTTTCAAAAGAACCTAGAGGGGTTAGACACCCAACTCCTTTAGACTCCTTTGAAAGTCCCAGCCTAAATCACCAACATGATGTGTAGATTTAAATTTCAAATACTTTTGAGAGAGCAAGCCAGTCTCTCCTTCACTTACTTGCCACTCCAAAGTTCAGGATTCAACATTTCTGCTGAGGATATTCACAGATTTTAAGGCCAGAATTACAATCGTCTAGTCTGACCTCCTGTACATCACAGGCCAAATACCACCAATGCCCAAAACACATCAGGCAATGCAGGAAAATGCTTTGCTTGAAGTGCTTGTTTTGTCCAATGCTTCAAGGAAAAAACACTGACAGCCTTGATCCAAAGCTCATGGAAATCAGTGGGAGTCTTTGGCTTCACTGAGCTTTAGATCAAGCTCGAAATCCTGAACAGAAGACTTGCCAAGTTTTCAAATATTTTGCTATAAAAGGCAAATGTCTCATTTTTAAATCTACACACATTCTGTTACTGATTTAAACTCCTGGACACTCCCTCCCTCCCACCCACCCTTTTTTATTTATTTATTTATTTATTGCGATTAAGGAAGTAATTCAGGATGTATCCAATTGTACTCATAAGTTGAAAGACAAAGATATTTGGATCTTCATACTTAAAAGGTGAAGAACTATTTTCTCTCACTTCAGGGCATTCCTCTAAGAGATAAGACAACACTCCTAGTTCCAGACCAGTTCCATATACCCCTGATCTGAAGTTTTTCACGAAGAATCCATTTTCAAAGATCTATTTTCTGATAGATGCAAACACCTAAACTGAGTCACAGGTGTATTTTACATTTTAAGAAAGGTCAAAGGCAACTCATGTTGCAAAATGTTTAGAATATATTTACTGAAGTGTTTTTAAAATGTTCACCTACTTTTACTGATGCCTTGTTTACAGGTATTACAGTTGATACTTTGGCTCTGCCCATGTGTCTTTAAGTGGCTGGTGATATACGCTGCACTCAGAAGTTTACCACAGATATTACACGATACCTTTCCTTCATGGCGCACCATGTGTGTCCGCAGTCTGTCTTTGGTGGCAAAGGCAGCAGTGCATGTCTATATGAAGGACAACAGCATTTTTTAAGTGTAGACCATCTTATTCCACTGGGGACCACATGGCCCATTTAAAAGTATATTTTATTTTCTAGGTGCTACCGTACCTTAGGCATGTTGACAAACCTTTTGATTTTACATGGATTTACAGTGAAGCCTATCTCAAGCTACCACTTAAGAGACGGAACATAATCTAATTGCTTAATGGAAATGGTCTTCTGATAAGTGTGGAACAGAAGAATACTCTATACTACTGGGCCTACTTTGGAGCAATTTCTTAAAATAAAAGACAGTCTTGCATACCTAAGTGATAGATGGCTTATAAATACCTACAGTAGACAAGGGTGGTCTCATACAGGCTTCACTGTATATTTCTGGTTATGATTATTTTTTATTACTCAGTTTAGTTCCAATCCAAAAATCAGGAAAGGGAAAACAAAGCATTTCTTTAGAGCTATTCTTTTAATTCAAAGCATTTACTTATGATATGATGAGTCACTAGAGACAGGTTGGAACATGCATGGATGATTCCAAGTGAAACCATAGAAGAGTTGATTGTTCAACACTAGTCAAGTTCTGCCTCTTGTTTTTAATCTTCAACTTACTTTCACCATGACAATTTCCTTTCGATTTCAAGCAAAATACTCTATTTTCATAACCACCTTTGCCTATAAGCATTGCTAAACAAATCCTACACATTACTTCAGCAATCAATGTCAATTTGAAGATTTAGTCACACTGTTTTTAAAGGCAAACTTGACTTGAACAATAGGGTTTTGGGAATATTCTCCAAGGAGCAAATAAGCCTCTAATCTTACAAATGGTAGGCACACCATCCTCTTAAGCTGCTTCTACACTGGTATCCTAACTACAACACCAACTAACTACAAGCAGCGTGGACAGAGCCATATTCCAAACCTTGCATTCAAGGGAACCAGGTAAATCAACACAGTCCTTGGTGAAATACTCAGTTGACATTGACTAACTGTACAATAAAACTTATGCTGTTAATAAATCATGTTAACCCTTACTTGGCATTTGAAGGGTCTCTCTGTCGAGTGAACGTGTTTGACATGACAGCTTAAGTGATCAGGCCTGTGAAAGAACAGAGGTACAGAACAGAACATGTACCGTTACAAATAGACAGCAAGGATTCTTCGGCGAGCAGCACTGAACATTGCATTGATTGCCATTTGCAACCCACCTCCCTTTCAAGGACAAAAAAAAAAAAAAAAAATCTCCCCTTACCTATAAAACAACCCGCTGCTAGAATAATGCAAAATGATTACACTAGGACCCAGCCAGCAAAGTTTAAAGCTCAGCCGTGTGTCTATTATACACCTGGAAGTGCTACAGTTAGTGAATTTTTAGTACTTGTAAAAAGGAGTTGCATTAACAGTCCTAGAGATTGACGTTCGCTCTAGTCAGAGAGCGGATACAGCACAGCCAGCAGCAATGCAAGCTCCCCCACACTGCTCTGCCAAGGAACCTCAATCTTGATCTGGAAGGGGTTATGTTAAAGGCAAGATGACAGATCAGTCTCCATGCCCCATTCAATCTTTGACCCCTACAAAGACTGCTAACAAGGGGTCCAGCTAGCACCAATGGTGATGCGGACACCTTTCCACTGTGACCTGGATTGAGGCCATCAGGTCATTTCAGAACATTGAATAACCATAAAACAGTGACAACTTTTAGTCATGATCAAATAGTCTTAGATTGAGACCCACACCCTAAGTAAACAAGGCTCTTTATCCCCTCACCAATCTTCTAAGATGTCTGGTTCTCCTAGCCCCTTGCTATGATAGTTTAACCCTTCTTGATTACGAAAAGCCAATACTTGAGCTCGCCTGGGATTTTCTACATGGTACCTCGAGAAGCCTTTTCCACAAACACCACAGGTGTATGGTTTGGTGATGCCACCTTCATGAGACCTCACGTGATAGGTCATGCGGTCCTTCCTCTTGAAGCGCTGATTACAAATTGGACATTCAAAAGGTTTTTCATCTGAGTGGGATAGCTTATGCCGGTTGAGGTGGTACACATCCCGGAAGGCTTTTCCACACATCTCACAAGCATGGTTCTTCTTAACAGGCTTGCTGGGCTTCTTCACCGTCTGAGTCACAGCCATGGCTGTTGCACCAGCACTACTGCTGGGGTTGGTGGCAGAGGAAGATGTAGTGACCGTTGACAGGATGCCTGCGATAGTTGAAACCAATGAAGTTCGGCTGTTGTCGCCAGCAATAGTTGAGATTAGGGGCACCATTGTGGTGGGAGTTTTCTTTGGCCGTGACACTAACTTTATCCCTGTGTGGCAGGACTCATGGCGCCTCAAATGGTAGCTGTCCCTGAAAGCTTTGCTGCAGTAGGTGCATACAAAGGAGGTTTTAGGTTTTTCCTTTTTAATCCCAACAATAGCATCCTTTAATGTTTCTGGTGCAGGCTGAGGTTTCTGGGTTATTGGTAAGGGTAGAATCGGCTTCTGATCAGGTGGCTCAACAGCGGAGCTCAGGAGGGGCAGCAAACTGTTCTGTGCTGCCTGCTGTTGGTGATGTGAGGCTTCATGTGCCTAAAATCAAACATTCACACTTCAGAATTTCTGTTGGAGGGCGCTTACTTTGACATGCTGAGAACATTTACAGGCAAAGGAAAGCAAATTTTAGACCAAAAAGTCACTGAACTAACAAGTGCAAGAAATTATACAAGTCTCACTACAATAGTTTCCTGATTGGATAAACCACTTACATTTAAATCCATGTGTTGTGCACAGACTCTGCAGTACATGGGTGTAGGAAAGTGCAATCACATGAAACAAATTTTTAAATATCCTGAGGGCAACATTTCTTATAGCAAATGACCAGGTATTCGTCAGGCCTTTTAACATATTGCTTGATTTCTATCTCAATGACACTCCCTACATAAAAGTGATCATATGGAGAATATACCAGATCTGTGACGGCAGATTAAGGATGTACTGAAGGGGTTGACCAATGTGCCAGACAAGTGTTAACATCAGCCTGGTGGATGGTTACATTTAAAAACCCTGTAAAAATTAAACTGCAGCCACAGTGAACCAGGAAGAAATGAGGCATCTTACTTGAATCTCTCTCTTTGCACTACTTTGTCAGTGCTGGAACTGCATTTAAATAATTTGTTTCAAGAACTGTTACACGCTAGATTTATAGTTATATATTTAATGGTTTCCCATGGCATTAACACAATGACTAAGATGCTCTAAGGTGCTCTTTGTTTATGGAAACTGATGAGAATAAAGACAAGTTTCTTTTCTCTTTATCACCAACTCTTTCACAAAAGAGAGAGGGGCTAGTCAATAAGCACTGGTAGGAATCTGGTGATTTCTGGAGCATCGACTTGCAACAGAAGTTATTCTTTAAAAAAAGAATAATTTAACTGATAGATGCTGACAAACCTGGACTGCTGCATCTCTGAGGGCAGCACTAGAAAAATCTCTGCTATCATACCACAATGAACATCCCTCTACTTACCAGTACCCTCTCCTACCTGAGGCTGGTAGCAGACATGGTGCAGGGTGTTTATATTGGACAACTTGTACTTCTGTAATTAAATTTAAAACGGATCTAGTTAAACTGGTGCAAAGCCCTACTAAAGACACTCAAACTGGTTTAAACCATGCTTAACATTATTTAGCTTAAAGTAACATTAAGCTAAATAATTATAAGCATGATTTAAACCAGTTTAAGGGTATCTATAGTAGGGCTTTGCACCAGTATAACTAGATCAGTTATAAAATCAATTTAGTTACAGCAGTGCAACAGAACAGGCCTGTGGCATGAAACTGATTTTATTTAAACTTGTATTTCTATTAATGCTACATCTTTCCAAGACTACTCCTCTGTGCTTTCCTTTATTAAGTGATATGTACCTCATTTTACATGGTCTTGCCACATTTGTGACTTTGCAGGTTGACTAAAACTAGGTAATGATTTGGAGCCTACAGGAGTGTCAGCTTTCATTTTGAATCAGGATTGTACCATTATTAAGCACATTCAAATTCATATCCTTTCAGCTTTACCCAATAGCCAATTGCTTAAAGCCCTTTGAAGACTTTACTATTTACAGAAGCAATCTGTGACTTTCTATTTTGGTGGCATCCAAGCCTTCCTTCTTTTGCCTCTACAGCACATCAATAACCAGAAGCAATGACTACAATATTAAGTACATCTAAGTAGGAGTTTTAAGACTTCCATGCAACACTACATTCATTCAGGATGCTCATATTCTCACTTTGTCTTCCCATATTCACAAACCCTGAAACTTCAGACCATAATGGTGTTCTTTGAAAATGGGTTGAAAGTGCACACAAGCCTTAGCCCATGTGGATGAGAATGCCCGCTCTGCAACACTCCCATACTATTTGGTGGGAGACTAGTTCACAGCTTAGCTCAAGCTGTTCTGTGTGAAAGTCCATGGCATTACTTGTTTTGATTACTACAAGCAGTTAGGGTGACTGGTCCACCTCCCTGTACTTTTTAGGTTTACTCAGAAACTTTGGATGCAACAAATATGTTGAGTGTTACCAGGCTAAGTGTGGACATATCAAGATGCCTCAGTTACCAAACCCTAAACACACATTCTTGAAGATGGGAAAAAGGGCATTCTTGGAAAATGGTGCAAGTGTGGAACTCCCTCAGAACCTGAGTTTGCTAACAGAGCACTGGTTCTCAACCAGGGGTACACATACTCCTGGGGGTACACAGAGGTCTTCCAGGGGTATCTCAACTCATCTAGATATTTGCCTAGTTTTATAACAGGCTACATAAAAAGCACTAGTGAAGTCAGTTCAGGCTAAAATTTCATAAAGACAACGTCTTGTTTATTCTGCTCCATATGCTATACACTGAACTGCAAGTACAATATTTATAGTCCAATTTATTTATTTTATAATTATCTGGTAAAATGAGAAAGGAAGCAATTTTTCAGTAATACCGGTAGTGTGCTGTCACACTTCTGTATTTTTATGTCTGATTTTGTAAGCAAGTAGTTTTTAACAGAGGTGAAACTTGGGGGTTGGCAAAACAAATCAGACTCCTGAAAGGGGTACAGTAGTCTGGAAAGGTTGACAGCCACTGCCTTAGAGCACAGCATGAGGCTCATTTCTCCCATCAAGCTTTTGCATGACCTAAGTGATATTTTGTATTGTTTTACTTTCTCCTGTTCTATAAACTGATGCTTGCTGATGTGTAATACATACAGATGCCGAAATGGGTACAATATAAAACACGAGTTCAAGAACATTTCATGTACTGATAACAGTACAATTTTAATTTTTTTTTTCCAGTTGCCTTTGCACAAGATTTAAAAATCTTGGTCAACAGAATCAGACAACACTTAATTGGAGCTTTCTGTTCAGACCCTTTTCCAGCCAGGCCATAGTAAATGTGTTTTCACACAGAGTACAAGTGGTTAATATCCTAAGATAGCTCAAGATATACAATTTCAAAGGGAGAGCTAGCAGATCGGATAATAGGGAGTCCAAATCCTTTGGACAAGGTTCAAACTTATACAGTCTAAGGACATTTTTAAGCCTGAAAGAACCATTAGCACTGCAAGGTAATACAATTATTTCTGTTGTACCAATATAAATGTCTCACATGAAACAATGTATTCATAAGGCTGTCTGCTATGAAACCATCTCTTATATAAAGCTGCTTACCTTGGCTCTCAGATACTCCACCGTTATTACCAATATTGCCTTTTTAACAAAACCTGTCTGCAACAAGCAGCATTCCTCAGTTTCCAAGGATTCTCTATATTAGAGCTTTCTAAAGAGGGATCAGGCTGTATTTCTCCCCTTGCTGTTATAGGAGGGAATGCACACAATGAAACAGCACCTGCTGCCTGCCTTTTGCAAGTCGTTTTTATTCACTGTTTTACTTGACTTAGCATTAATGTCAAGTCAACATTTGTGATGTTTTGATTGCCTGGAAAAAAAGTCTTCCATGCAAAATACAGCATTTCTCTCACTAAGCAAACTTTCATTCCAGGAGGATAGCAAACAAAATAAAAACTGTATTTCATGACCCAGGGTGATAGGATGCGGCATTGTGAACTTCCAGTGCCAGAGGCTAAGAGATTTTTGCACTGGAGCCTTCATGTCAGAACAGCAAATTAGCATCAGTGAGTCATATCTTTAATGCCCTGTTTGAGGGATGATTTCTCCTAACATTAACAGATACAACTTTCACTTTCCAGGCAGGTACAAAGTGGTTTTCAAAATATGCATGTGCTAGAACACTAATAAAAAAAATGAACCGAAGTTGCTTATTCAGTATAATCTACATTTCAAAAGGTAAAATTAATCAAGGTAACACCTAAACATGATCAATATCTTTATTATGAAAGGGGGATAAAAATTCACTGTACACATTTAATTGCCATTAAAACTAAAATTAAGACATTTAATCATTTCCCCAACACCAACTGGTAAGAATTACAGTTATCCACACAGGGTTTTAAATATTCCCTTTAATTATTTAAAAAATTCCTCTACAGATGTCACAATTGAAAACCATGTGAAGTAAACACTGCCTCTCTATATTATCAGCACAGTATTTGATATTTAACAAACAAAAATAAAGCTGCAGATTTGTGAAATGGATTTTAAATTATGAGCCTATTAATGATCTGTTCTTGTTTTGGTGGGGTGAAGCAGTAACAAGAAGATACTACTTATAACTTCCCCAATCACCACTATGTTTAGGTACATTAGGATAAACAGTATTGTAAAGCATTTGTTTTATCAAAAATGACTCAAGACCTACTAAACAGTCATTACAAGGTTTTAAAGCTTTATTATCTGGAAGGATGGAAGAGGAAGGAATTTCCATGTCACATCTTTACAAAGATGCTCACTAGTTATGCACCATTAATTATATTTTTGAGAAGGTAAACTGCTGAATCCTTAATCAAATGAAGAAATACCTATCACAAAAACAAACTAAAAAGTTTGATGTCAGTATTTCAAAAGTACATTGCACTTACAACAAAAAAACACAACGAAGCAACTAAATTAATGATGCTTAATATCTGTGAAAAGACAGAGCCATAAAATAAACTATAAGACTCCACACTAAGATTAGTTGTTCTTGAAAATATATTTAAAGATAGAGTGCAGTATATTGAGGAGAGACAGAATAACTGCTAACTCAAGAAAGGGAGGTGGCCCTAGAATGAGAGAACTTTACTAAGAAGTTTATCTATGTTCAAATCACAACTGCCCACTAGAGTGAGAAAAATTATAAATCCTTATCCAAACTGCGTGTGTCATCACTGGCACTTATATGGAACTATATCTTATGGTATCATATCTGTTGTACAAATGAATACAAAAAGATTTAATACGAAATAAGAGTTCGTATATACAGTTTGAATTTGCAATAGCTCAGACTGTTAGATTTGTTTTCTTCTTAAGAGAACATTCTAAGCGTGTTTTCAGAGGCAGAGCACCCAAGTGAGTGACTCATCTCTTAGTCTGTGCAAGACTATTATTTTTCCTTTAAAAAGAAACGTTGCATCCTCTTTACAGATTTATTCATTCCATTCAGGTTTTCAAGCAAATGTCATGTTTTTGCTGTTTTAAAAAAAGCCAGCCAGGACAAGGAGTAAGCAAGAGGTCCAGGTTTGTAATTTTCAAGGTAAAATAATCCTCTTTGCACAAGGTGATGTGTGGGGCCTTTTTTTTTT
>NW_020664582.1:12465692-12521031 GCF_002925995.2 Terrapene triunguis
GCCGGGCGCGCTATAGCCGGCCCAGCACAGCGCTATAGCGCGGGATCCCCTCTCCCCCCGCGGCTCCCCCCTCCCCCGCCGGCCTGGGGGGGGGGGGGGGGGGGAGAGGGAGGCCGGGCGGCCGCGCTGACTGACAGCCCGCTGGCCTAGCTGGAAACCGCGCGCTGCGCTGCGGCCGCTGCCCGGGGACGGAGTGGCCCCGGCCGGTGAGGGAAGGGGGGGGTCCGGCCTCCCCGCGGCCTCACCTGGAAGAGGAACGCGGTCCAGTTGGCCTCCATAGCGGGGACTCCCGGGCCTCGGCGGCCTGGTCTGCGGCGGCGACTCCGGCTCGATCCCCCCTCCCTCCCCCGGGCCCCAGCTACATGGAGCCGACAACAAAGCGGCGGCGGCGGCGGCTCAACATGGCAGCGCCGAGCGGCCGCTTCCGCTAACCTCCGGGCCGCACCACTGCGGGAGCGGGGGGGGGGCGGGAGCGGGGAGCGCGCCCGCCCCAGCCCTGCAGAGGAGCGCCGGCGCCCCGCAGCTCGCGGGGGTGAATCCACCCGGCTTGGCACGTGGGCGTCGGGGGGGGGACGCCGCTTCCAGCCGCTTGCCGGAGCCCAATGGCGCCCGCAGCCTGGCCCGTCCCCCCCCGCGGCCCTACCAATGGGACCGTCCCAAGCTGGGGAAGCTGAGCTCGGGAGAGAAGATGGAGGAGAGAGAGGAGAGTGTCCAGGGCTGGTCACCTCCTGCCCCCCCACCCCCTGGGCATATGGGGAGGGGGAAGGAGCATCCCCTCCTCTCCCCCCCCCAAAAAAAAACCCCAGCCCTGCCCCCTTCCTCCCGCTATCATAAATAGATCGGAGGGAAACAATAAAAAAATCCATAATTAATTAGGAAAATGTAAATGGTTTTTTGGGGGGGGGGGCGAACCTGCTCCTCCCTGCAGCACCTGCACCAGCAGGTGGAGATTCTGCAGCACGCGCTTCCCATGCATGATGTCAGCATCTTTAAAAAAAATGTTTTAACTCTTAAGTAAAACCCCTTTAAAAATAGAGAAGCAGCCGGGAGAGAAGGGGGGGGGCATATACAACCCTGGGCAAAGCGGCAGACAATTTTATCCCAAATGATGGCATCCAGGGAAATTATGCAAGGTGTACCTGTTTCCATGTGAAACCTGCATATAATCATAAATATGTCAAAGGAGGGATGACACCAACAAGCTATGGGTGTTTTCCCCCCTAGCAACATCCAGACTGGCCTGTTAATGCAGTATCATGTCTGTTTCCATTCAAAACCTGGACATAATAATAATAATTTTTAAAAAGTGCTACACTTTTAGTTCAGCTTCACTTCATCATCCAATGCTCCCTCTTATCTACTGAGGCCACCTGTGGCTTATTTCGAGGGCCATCTCTTATTTCGTGTTGTTAGCATCACAAAGTCCCACATCAAGCTAACAGTCTTGGGTCGGTATTTCCGCAATAATCGTTCAATGGGTTATCATCTGACACACACATGTACGCTATGGTTCCACTAATAGAACATTGTGGGTTGTGTTGCTCAAACAAACTTCAGCATGCATTTTTCATATAGCTGCATAGGTACAGCCACTGGGGGTGGCTTGAAATCCCCCTTTAACTTTTTCCTCTGCAGCTGCTGCAATCTCCATCATGACTGCAGGGGTTCTATAGTTCCATTCCTAGTCCCCCCTTTTCTTCCCAACTTCCACCCCAAGCATTTTCTTAGGATGACCACACCTTTGCAAAGCTGGTCCTTTATTTCCTCAAAGATAGGTGGTCTAATGCTATTTTAAAACAGGGTTGTGCCCCTTATCTGTTTTCCAGTGCAATTTCTCTGGATTATCCAAAGTGCACCCACCTCCCATGAGATTTATATTTTCTTGATATATGTATTAAAGCACTTAACTTACTAGGCTCGTTTGTAGCCAAGGCATCTCTAATGCATCATCTAGATGCAAATTAATGCCACAATCCCACAACCCCTTAAGTATGTGTTCATCTTTAAATCCATGAGCAGTCACATTAAGTACATACATAAGTGTTAGTAGGTTTGGGACCTAACTGTTGCATTGAGTTTACTGCTCTCTGCCTTTGCTTACTTTAGTTGCTCTTATTTGTATGCATGTTCCTTCTCTAAACAAAAGCACAGAAAGTGTAGTCGGCACCGTTACAGACATCACAGATGGCTGTTGTACATTTACAGTGTTTCCCCATTAAGTGCAGGAAATACCACAAATACAGTGGTAAAGTCAAATATTGAAGCACAGCGAATGGATTTTTTTAAAGGATACCCACTGTATGTGGCACTTTACAGAACAGGACAGTTTCCCAAGAAAGCTGGGAATTGAGTTGCAAAACCCTCCTGGGTTAGCCCTAGTCAATCCTCTTTACTCGGGCCAAGATCCCAGTGACTTGGAGTCTTGGGTGCACAATGAGTACAAGATCCATCAGCTTCTTGCATTCGTGCTTTAGGAAGGGAGACCACAATGGGTGTATAAGAAATGCAGGCTTGTTACCACTGATTCCTTGGGAGCTTGGCCTCAGTAAGGAGGGCTCAAGAGGGCCCCAGCATAGTAGGTTTTCCATGCTATTCCCCCACCATCAACACACACACACAGACACACACACACATATTGAAAACCTCAACAAACAAATTTTCTCATAAAAATTAAGTTACATATGTTTAATCCAAAGACACACAGACTTCCCTGACAGTAATATTTCACTGCTAATGTTTCACTGTTCACAATAGGGGAGGGGAGGGTATCTAGAAAGGATAGATATCTAGTCCTTAGACTGAGGGAGACCCAGGCTCTGTTCCCATCTCTGCTATTGATTTGTGGGACCTTCGGCAAATCACCTAGTTTCTGTAGTATGATGTTTCTCTGCCCTCTGTAAAATGGAAATATTTCCCCACTTTATGCAAACATGGTGAGCTGTAACTAATTCTGTTGATTCAGACTTGCAATTTTATCACAAAAATCTGGTAATATTTGCGGTTGTTCTTAAAGACCCAGCTCCTGGAGTCAATTGATTTAATGAAAGCATAGATTCTTATGTAAAAATAGTTCCTAGACCATGTGGTTGCAGAGAAAAGCGTGAAAACATTAACCCTAAAAGGCTCAAAACTAGAAGGCAAATAAAAAGAAGCCAACATTCATTATTTAAAAAAACCCATGATTTTTAAAGCCAGTCTCTTGATATTTGGGGACTTGACTTACTTTTGACCACTTGGGGTTGATCACTGCTGTAACACTTTATTATCCTTGGACAGAAAGTGCTAGAGATGTGCATTTTTATATTTAAAAGCCTAGTATGCTTTTTGAAAATACAAATCTCTAAAGAGAGTAGCCCACGATGGACTCTTACAGTACAGCTTTTTTTGTCAAGACGTGGGATGACTTGATCTTCTCTGGCTGGTCTGTGCTAAACAGCCTTGTTTACGGAACACAAAATGCCAAGTGAATGCTCATTTTCACACCTAGCCTTTTCAAGCCATTAGATGCACCACTCAGGAAAGTCAAATATGCTTGGGAGCTAGAAAGGCCATTTTTAATTAATGTCCCCCCCTTTTTTTTAAAAACCAAACTGAGCACACAAGTTCTCTTCCTCTCACCCCCTCTCTTAGTAATTATCTACATGTTTTCACATCATCCCTGCTGAAATAAAGCAGCAGCATGCACACCCCATAGATCTGCTACCCTGCCTTTGACTGGGGAGAAGCAGGCCCTGGTCACACTATTGCTACTGGGCTTTGCAGGGTAAGATTTCTTCCTCTCATGTCCCCCATCTGACCTGCCCCCTCCTCACTTATTTACAGGGAGGTTTCCTCGGGCTGGGGAGTTAAATTGAAGCCTCTAGGGCAGGAGGGCTGGACCAATTTGTACAATGGGGGGTGCTGAGAGCCATTAAACCAAACTGTAAACCCTGGATGTGATGGAAACCACTTCAAACCAGCAGCAGCACCCCTAGCTCCAGCATCTATGCTCTTGTGCCCTTGAATTATTATGATTATTTTGCAACGTGTGTTTCCATGGGACATTTAACAGCGCCCTATATTTTTAACCTGACTCACATCCAATCTTTCCTACAAATGCTCCCTTCCCCCTTCAGGGTTAAACCCGAGCCAGAGAACTATAGCTTGAAGAGGCGGCGGGGACTGGGGGGGGGGACCCCAAACAAAACACCAATCCAGGCAGCCGCAGCTTGCCAGCCCGCTGCGTTTCCTCCTTCGCGTCTTTCAATGTGCTGCACTGATTGTGTCTTCTCCGCACACACACACACACACACCGGCTCGCCCACCGCCTTTCCATCCGCTGCACCCGAAAGGAGCGGGGGGGCCGGGAGATGCTGATGGGGCAGTGGAGATGATGCTCCATTAGGCGGCGGGTGCAGCCGCTGCTCCTCGCCCGCAGCCTGCTAGGGATGGAGGGGGTGGGCGGGGGGGGGGACAACAAATACCGCAGCCATGCTCGGCGGGCATTGCAGGTTACACATGGCACCCGAGCGCTCAGACAAGGAAGAGAGACGCGAACAATGGGTGTGTGCATCTCCCTCTGCAGCCCGGTCCCACGGAGGAGCCTGATTTCACACGGGAGCATGGACAGGGCTGTTTGGTTCATGCGGCTTGTTTGGGGCGCGCTTGTTCCCTTTTTTGTGTTTGTGGAGGGGGGGGGGATACAGCCCCCGCCATGCAGAATAGGAGCCCGACGCTCCGAAAGCAGCCCGAGCCCGCCACCGTCTAAACCCACCGAGACATCAAAAGAGAGCGTTCAGCAGAAGACCCGCCTGAGTCGTGAAACGTGGCTACAGGGGAACTAAGATCTGCCCAGGGTTATTTTAAGTGGCATGGGCGCCCTCGTTTCGTTTTGGTGTATGTAGAAAGCATGGCTTTTCTTTTTAATTCGGTTTAAAAAAAAAACTCCCAAAATACCAATGTGATAGCTGGTCTTCTCGAATTTTGCTGGTGGATTATTTGGAGCTCTCCGATTTAGATTGTAAACTCTCTCACCTTCCTTGGAGGGGAAAGGATGTCCCGTTTTGAAAATAGCTCCCTCTTTCTAGCGCTAGATCTCAACGACTTCCTTTCTCCAGCCTGTTCCCTTAGCCAGGTGGTAAATAGGTCAAAACATCTGAAATAGTGTGACTACAAATGTTCCCCTCGTTTGTTCAGCTTTCAGGCCCTTGTGATGTCCTAATTTCAGGTTTTTGGGTCACAATACAGCCTTTCATGACAGACAATTTACCGTTTGTTTCTGGGAGTGCACACCAGGCACTGTGCAAATACAGGTTCTGCACTGGAGAGCTCAGTCTCCTGTGTGCCAAGTGATTTATCCTATGGGCAGTAGTTCAGTACACAGAGCGTGGCTAAGCAGTGCCAACTCATGCGTCGTGCCATTTTTCGCCAGTGGGGAATTTGGACACTCGTGAGGGGACAGCCAGTGGGTGCAGGAGATTTAATAATGAATTCGAGAATTTCTTAGTTTAGTCAAAGCTGCTAATCGCAGCCTAATAACAGTTTGAACATGTATCAGAGGGGGAGCCGTGTTAGTCTGGATCTGTAAAAAGCAACAGAGGGTCCTGTGGCACCTTATAGACTAACAGATGTATTGGAGCATAAGCTTTTGTTGGTGAATACCCACTTGGTCAGACACAGTTTGAAGGTGGTTCCTTTAAAAGTGTGGAGAGGCATTTCTCCCTGCTCAAAAAAAAAAAAGCCTTATAAATACTCCATGCATTTGAAGAAGTGTGTTTTTTTACCCACAAAAGCTTATGCCCAAATAAATCTGTTAGTCTTTAAGGTGCCACCGGACTCCTCGTTGTTTTTGTGGATACAGACTAACACAGCTACCCCTCTGATAACAGATACCCCTTCCATCATCTGTAGACTTGCAGTGCTGAATAACTCAGCAGTTCCTGCTCATAGTTCAGCTTTAGGGTGCTACCACAGGCCTTTCCTTCTTTGTATTACAGTGGCACTCCTGCACTTCCCCACCCAGCTCCAAAGAGATTCCCCTCTTGTAAGAGCAGTACAGAGACAGGTGCTGTGCAAGTTTCACAGTGATGCCAATGGACCTCAGTTCTGAGCAGCAGTAGCCCTTGGTTCTTGAGCCTCTTTTTAAAAGAAACTGCCAATCATTCCAATTTGTGCAATGGATAGACAGACTGTGCAAGGGGTGCACACACTGTTGTGATTGTGGATAACTTGATAGAATCCTAAAACTGGAGATCCGAGATCAAGTTTGGCTGTAGGTGACAAGTGAAAGTGACTTTGGAGTTCTTATTCAGGTCAACCAACTACCATCTCAGCCAGGTTAATTCATAATCCTACAGCTTTTTACAATAACCCATTTCCGTTTAGAAAGGTCCAAGAGTGGACAAACTGGAGTCTTGCATGTCAGGATCAAAATGAGTTGGCAGGCTGTCAATACAATCTATCTGTTCCTTACTGGACCAGTGCAGATATAAATAGAGGGGCAGAAAAAGCAGGAGAACTAAATCAAAAGCAATGGTAAGAAACAATACTATCAAGCTGCATGTCCAGCAAAGTGCTGCAGGGATCAATGTTGGGCCCTGCTCTGTTTAATGTTTTCATAAGTAATCTGCAAGTGGGGAGTAAATAAAATAATTCAATATGGAGATAATTTAGATTGACATCTCAAGTAATTAGCGTGCATGAATCCATAGTTTGGGTTCTTTATTACATGTTAGGCAATATATGTGCTACCTTATGGCTACATTGCAACCTTGTTCAAAATGCTAAGCATCTGTGTACAAGGTGTGAATAAGGGACAAAGAAGAATATTCACTACAGGGCTGTGTCACTAATTTTTCTCCCAATGAGGAAAACTTGCTCTAACATCCCTATTTCTTTGACTGTTTAGCAGACTGGATATTTTCCCCAGATGCTTTGTTCCTTACTTTATTACAGACAGCAAGTGTCGAGTACATATAAAGAAGAAAAAGGCAGAATGCAGCAGTTGAGTGATAGAGCAGTGTGAGGCATGCATCTTAATAGGGTGCTAATTGAATGGACGTAAGTTGAAAGCAGAGGGTGCGTATTGGGCTGCGTATTAATTAAGGAACAGTGCAAATGCTCAGTTTTGGAATAAAGACCAATTTAACTTTGTTTTCCTGTGCTGTGGTGTTTGGTAACACCTCTTCATACGTGCTAAAATTCAGCTAAATTTCTTTGTTGGATGTTTCACAGACGAATGGAGGTGTAAGATTATTGTTTTATTTATAGACTGAAATAAACAGAAGTGTTTGTATGATTTAGGATTATTTATAAATAGTGCAAGCCTCAAGGGGACTATCCCAATCTAGCCTTTATGTTCCCTAATTAAAACTTTCAGGTAAGATATTCAATAGATTTACACTGGTTTCCTTCAGGTTCTACTCTACAGTCAGAGGATAGACAGAGCTGTGAAGGGAAGGGAGAGATTTCACCCAAATGGGAAGAGAATCGGCATGAGAAACCATAAACATAGCTCTTTGTTGTCAAACTTCTACTGACATGCAAAATGTGAAACATTTGAGTGGTTCAGCCAGTTACAGGAATTGAAAATACAAATTGCCAACACCTTGTTAGCCCTGATTTTATTTATTTAGGGTGTGTACAGTCATCTAGCCAAGCGATGGCATCTTCAGTGGCGTGATGCAGTTCTTCTAGGCCACTGCTGGACCTAGTCAGCAGGCATTCCTCGACAATGTGCGGCATCGTCTGTGTCGCACTGCAGCTGCACAAAGCTCTGTCACAAAGGCCTCAGCAACACTGGTTGGCTGCACAGAGACCTTGTCCGGTCTGGAACCTGTTCAACAGGGACCATTGGTGACAGGGCTGGTCAAAACCAGGCGGGCAGATTGTGGGATCAGCGACGAGGGACTGGTTGGGGATTATAACAGATACCCATTCCTTTCGCCAGAGTGTTTCCACCCTAACATCCTGGCATGGCGACGTGACAGCAAACGTGCAGCAGGTGGTTTAAAAAGGTCATTGTGCAGCGGCAGGCTGGAGTTGGCGCGTACTTTCTCCAGTAACTTGCCAGTGGCAACCTCTCGTCTGATATGAGGAGGAGCGATATTGCTCAGAACTGGGAGCCATGGGAGTGGAGTCGGGACGTAGGGTGCTGGAGATGATACACTTGGCGTCATGTAACTGCGAATCCACCAGTTAGCCCTGATCACCACCTTCACCTCTCCCATGCATAGGGATTAGGGTTACACATAATAATGAGAGACAGCAGCAGAGGTTTGCAAAACCTCACTGGTCAAGTTTAGGTTTTCATAAGGCTAAACATGTCCATCTCTGGACTGAGAGATAAGGCTAGTACCCCTTCCTCAAGTCCCACCACAGTGCCCGCAAGAAATCTATTTTGTGTATCCCATTCCCTACTCTTCATGTCAATTATCTTCTTATATTGTAGTCTCCTTGGGACAGTGACTGTCTCTTCTTTGTACAGCACATCCGTCTACCACCCAGACAAGTGAGTAATCATCCAATTACTGCTCTTCTTCACTGCAGAATTAACTTGAGTTATAACTCCAGTCCCAACCACACGCAAACCCTTAACTCCATTAGGGTGGTGCTTTTAACTGAAGCTTGCTCGTTGGTCAATATGTACAGGCTGCAGTTTGAGTTAGCACAGCTTGTCAGCTGCTAACACAATCACCCTGTGCAGTCTGAGGATTATTTTGCAGCATGGCCGCTCTCACTCGAGTTCACTTGGGCGTGGATAACTCGAATTAACTTTGCAGTGAAGAGAAGCCCTTAGTGAGGGCTAAGCGGAGGAGCAGCTTGACAAAGTGTCAGCTAAACTTATTTATAATACATTTATACAATAGTCACATCTGATTTTTAAAGTGCATGCAAATATTTTAAGTGTATCCCATTTCCTCCTCTTCCTGTCAATTATCTTCTTATATTGTAGTCTCCTTGAGACAGTGACTATCTCTTTCTTTGTACAGCACATCCCACAACAGGGCTGCTGGATACAAGTATAATTTAATATTGAACAGCAGCAAAGACCATTGGTGGTTCAAAATTAGATACCATTTATCCCCTTTCCCTGAGTTTAGCAGACCAGGAGAAATGGGTCTGCTTCCCCGCCCCCTCTTTATTTATTTTTTTAAATGAAGTGTTCAGTTAAATAATCTAGACCTAGACCCTGCTTCCTGGATGACACCACCCTGCTTTCTCTACAAGTGACTTCTAGAAACATATTACAAAATGTGGCCCAATTTCCCACTAGACTAACTTACAGTAAATGTCAGCACCTGGGCTCAGACAATTTGTAGACCCCTTTGGGTCGTGCTTCCCAACATTCTAGAGTTTGGCAAAGGTGACCCCCAAAAGGGGAAGAGGGGATTTAGGCCCTGCTTTCTTTTAAAAGGGAGGCTGGGGGATGGGAGGGGACAGAAGAGAAAAAATTCCTCCTGCAGTGTAAATTCAAGTGTTACCTACCCCTGGACTAATGAAAAACTCCTAGAATGAGGACGTCAAAAATCATATGTAAATAAAACTTGATTAATTGAGAGGGGGAAGTCATTGCTATTCAGACTATTTGTAATTTTTTTTTTTTTTTTTTGGTTACTGATTGCTAACACCTATTACTAAAGCACTTAGAAAAGCTCTCTTTCTTAAGGGTTCAACACCTTACTTCTTCAATTAAAGGCTGAGAAAGCTACAAGTGCTGATTCATCCAAGAAATCCTGACAAACACAAAGATCAGACTTGAGATTCCTGCTGCTATTTCCTTTGGCTAAAAACAAAGAGGAAGAAACACTTCTTTTTAAAAAAGAACATGAATCATTCTTAATAAATAATAAAAGAGCAAAATAAATGAAGGCCATGAGTTATTTTTTCCCCTTGACATAGCATGTCTAGAACCTTGCAAGGCAATATGAACAGGAGCAACAAAATTCTCACTTACCTCAGACAGACCTAAAAACCTGTAGTAACTTCAGAGCTGTAGAAGGAGAAGCCGTCTTTGGGACAGGGTGAACCTCAGCATTGTGGGAAAACCTGTAGGGAGAAAGGGCTTGTAGGAGATCCATTTGTAAAAGGGGTATCTCTGTTGAACATATAGGAATTTCCTTTACCCAGAGCACAACTAGAAGTCTAAAAAGTCATTTTTTAAAAAATATTAAAATATATGCCCCAAGGCAAAACAGACTTCACGTAACTCACCTATCTGTGCCTCAGTTTCCCGATCTATAAAATAGGGATAATGACACTGCTCTCCTTTGTTAAAATGCTTTGAGATCTACCGAAGAAGAGCTTTGTGGAGTTTGAAAACTTCCCTCTTTCACCAACAGAAGTTGGTACAATAAAAGATGCCATCTCCGCCACCTTGTCTCTCATATAAAAGCGAGGTATTATTATTATATTGATTAAAGCAGTTCTGCTTCTAACAGACCTATGCCATAGGTAACTTCGAATATTATGGTATTGATCCTATACACCTCACTTACCCTAAAATTCAGATAGTATCACCAAACATTATCCTGCTATTCTTCAATACAAGAGATGTAAAGCCTCCAAGAGAATTTCTTCTTAACCCACCTTCCCCCCAAAATATCCCACAAGCTCACGCTCTTCCCCATACCTCATGGGCACCTGCAATGTTGGAATGAGGAAAATACCATCCAGTGCTCTCAGGACTATCCTGTGGCAATCAGTCTGCTCTATCTGTAACACATGTGCCAGTGTGAATCAAAGATAATATTACAAGATGCCCCTGCAGCATAAGCCAGTCATCACCATTGGCCCCAGTAACTCAGTCCCCTTTTGTCATAGATCGATGATGCTGCAGAGACAGCTGCATAGAGATCAAGATTTGCAGCCTCCTATGGGACACTCATTAGCAATGCTCCACAGGTTAGATATTGTCAAAGGCCTTTCCCCAAAACTTCCACCAGTTCAAACACTGAATCAGTGTTAAAGCTGGGGAGAGTGGCAATGAACACAAGGCTTTGACGGCCAGACCCATTTTTACTACCGTTTCATTTTGACTTACTCTCCAGCAGTTTTAACTGAAACTGGCAACCCAAGCCAGACATGCTAGTGCAGAGGTGGCCAACCTGAGCCTGAGAAGAAGACAGAATTTACCATTGTACATTGCCAAAGAGCCATAGTAATACATCAGCTTCCGCCCCCTCCCCCCGGCTCCCAGCGCCTCCCGCCCACCGGCAGTCCCGCCGATCAGTGCCTCCCGCTCCCTCCCTGCACCTCCTGATCAACTGTTTCGTGGCATGCAGGAGGCTCGGGGAGGGGAGAGGAGCGAGGGCACTACAGGCTCAGAGGAGGGGGTGGGAAGGGGGGGAGTGGGGGCAGGGCCTGTGGCAGAGCCAGGGGTTGAGCAGTGAGCACCCCCCTGGCACATTGGAAAGTTGGCGCCTGTAGCTCCAGCCCCGGAGTCAGTGCCTATACAAGGAGCTGCACATTAACTTCTGAAGAGCTGCATGTGGCTCAGGAGCCACAGGTTGGCCACCCCTGTGCTAGTGGTTCATCTGAACCAATGTCAGAACTGTCTTGTAAATTTCTAAATTTCTAGGACCGGATCTTGAGGGTGTTGAGTGCCCTCCACTCCCATTGCTGTCAATGGGAATTGCAAGTGTTTAGGACCTCACCAAAGGCGCTCAGCACCCCATAGGACCAAGGCTCACGAGAGGGATGGTTTCCTTTTTTCCAGCCTTGCTCTCTGATGAACTTGGTTTTGGCCAGCCTGCCCAAAGATCAGGAATTTAAGGATGTTTCCAAATCCCCAATGCCATTGCACTGCAAACATTCTCACAGTTATAAGTCGCTATCAGAGACTGCAACTTTGTGCAGGAAATAAACCCACATTATTCATGCTTACTTGTCTCAATTAGTAAGCATGCCCTGGGAGATACAGAAAGGTCAGAGAGAGGAAATAAGTATTGGCAATCTTGTCACGTTCCGCATGTAATCTAAGTAGCTGGTTTATTTAAAATGATCAGCCATGAAACAGTTAACAATTGTTGTGTTTGAAGTGCCACCATTACACAGTGCTGTCTGAGCATACAGACAGAAAGCAAAAATAATGTAGATATGTGACCTGCCCCCTCCACTCAGTTGGATGTTAACTCAGAAGCCTACTAATGACAAAGTAAATGTTAATCATTTCACTATGGTTATTTTAACAGAAACATCAGTTATGTTGGGGTGGCAGGCAGGACTTGAGTGATAATTGTATTTCACATCTATATAGCGCACATCTCAAAGCACTTTATGAAAGCATATAAGGATTATTATCCCCATGTTACAGCTAGGATATCTGGGATACAGAGATTATGAGCTGCCCACGCCATCTGAGAAAGCGGGTAGTGGGCTATGGGGCTTTATAAGGTCTTGTATACATTTGTTCTCAAGGTATGTCAAAGATGCAATATTTTAACTAAACGTAAAACTGTTTGCTGAGTTGCACAGCCATGATTTCATCTCATGAGTATGTGCTTGAAATGCAAGGAAAATGTTGTCAAATATTTTACTTTAGAGGAGTCCCTTTCTGTTTATGCTGTGCTCCCATAGAGATACAGCATGCTTTGAATTTCACAGCTTCAGGGGAGTGAAGAGCCCTTGAGTGTATACATAAGTTGAGAATACGTTCCTAAGAATTTGTTCTCAGGGAGCAGTTTCCTTTAGTTGTGTTCTTAATTCCATGTCTTATTTATTTTCTTCTTTGCAATCTGGTCTCTCCTTTTCCAATTATTCAGTGAAGTTAAAAGGAGACACATTTAATAATGGATAAAAGGAAATATTTTTAAAAGCAACGTGGGGACTTATTATTGCAGGAACTTATTGGGACAAGAACAGCTACTTAAGTTTTGAAGAAAGTGCTAGTGATTCTAATGGATAATATCTATTGTTATGCCAGCAGTGGTTCTCAACCTATTTACCATTGTGGGCTGCATATACAGCTCTCTATGTGTTATGTGCGCCACATCCACACAATATATATACTATCTGCATGACCCTGAGGCTTTCACATGGGCTGCAGCTGTGTGCTGATTGGGCCGCAAGGAGCCCGAGAACCACTGCTATATAGAATATAAACATGCTAAAGGCTCTCTCTCCCTCTTCATTTTCCAGGACATCAGCTGGGGTCAAGTAAAACGTCCTCTACAGCAGTGGTTTTCAAACGTTTTTTCTGGCGACCCAGTTAAAATGGTTGATGTCCATGACCCAACTGAGCTGGGGATGAGGGGTTTGGAGTGTGGGAGGGGCTCAGGGCTGGGGCAGAGGGTTTGGGTGTGGGGGTGAGGGCTGCAGGGTGGGGCCAGGAATGAGGGGTTCAGGGTGTGGGAAGGGGCTCTGGGCTGGGGCAGGGGGTTGGGATGCAGGAGGGGGTCAGGGCTCTGGGCTGGTGGTGCAGGCTCTGGGGTGGGGAGAGGGATGAGGGGTTTGGGGTGTAGGAAGGGGCTCCGGGTTTGGGGGGGGGGCTCAGGGCTGGGGCAGGGGATTGGGACACAGGGTTGGGACGCGGGCTTACCTCGGGCGGCTCCTGGTCAGCGGCACAGCAGGGGTGCTAAGGCAGGTTTCCTGCCTGTCCTGGCACTGCGGATTGCGCTGCGCCCTGGAAGTGGCCAGCAGCAGGTCCGGCCCCTAGGTCCATGGCCCCCCCGCCTAAGAGCCAGACCTGCTGCTGGCTGCTTCTGGGGCGCAGCGCGGTGTCAGAACAGGTAGGAACTAGCCAACGGTACTTTTAACGGCCCGGTCGGCGGTGCTGACCAGAGCTGCCATGACCCAGTGCCTTCCATTCCACGACCCAGTTCTGCTCTACAGTACAGGGTTGCAATTCCAAGCCAATTAATAAGCATATTGGACATGCTCCAAAGGGTGACCCATTGAATCCTCCTTGGCTAGAAGAGATGATAGCTAAAAGGAAAGGTGTGCATGCCTGTAAAAGAGGCTAATAAGAGGGAGGGCACCAAAGATACAAAAGATCTAGCTCCTCAAAAAAGAATCTGACAGTTGCCCAGTTGTATGCACAGCAAGCATTGTCTCTGCTACCATGAAACACAACTCCTACAATCAATCAGCTAAAGTGTTTCTCCCTGGAGGGAATGAAGGCATCATTTGTACACTGCATTTCTCTTCTTTCCAGTGGCTCAAGGTCTCTAGGAGATCCTGCTAACAAAAAAATGCAGCCACACGATTATCACAGGAAGGCTGATGTTTTTGAAAGCTCTGTGGAGAACTTCATCTTTTCTTTATAATTAGGATGTCTGGAACATCATTCCACTTTTCAAGAGGAAAATAGGATGCAGGAAATTACCAGCAAAGTTGGTTGAATTACTCTGGTGAAGCATTATTGAAATCAACGAAGGAGCAGCAAGAAGCTACTCAGAGAAAAGAAGCTTCATTAACAAGACTCGGTAGGGATTTTTGAAAGACTTCTTGACTTTTTGCTTTTCTGAACTCCTCAAAGACAAGCTTGAGGTGGATGCATGTGCATTGGGGGGAGGGGAAATGGGGAAAAGGAATGTGGGAAATGCAGTATGGACATACAAAATGGAGACAACAAGAGGAACTGTTGAAAAGAAAATAGGATTATTATTGTGATTAAGAGAGTAATAATCAGGACTGTATAATGACCAGCACTGGCAAAATCAATCACCCTCGGTAATTGTATCTATATTACTAATTGAAACCGTAGTTTCAGCACAGTTGTTGAGAATATTCTTGCTAAAAGATTGACTTTTCTTGGCAGGGAAAAGATAGTTTGTTTACTTGGTAGCTCCAAAACCTATTACAGGGTGGCCCAACAGTAAGACCAGAGGACTGGGGGTCAGGACTTTGAGGTTCTCCTCTCACTTTGTGATCTTGGGCAAGTTACTCAACTTCTGCATACTTTCAGTCAGCCTACAAACAGTCCCCTCCTCTACGCGCTGATGATGTCAATTTTTGTGTGTGCATGCCCAGCTTGGTCTTTTCAGCACCAGTATGGGTTACCTTCTGCACAGAGATATGATGAAAGCACTGTTTCTCATTCCCAAGGCAGTTACTGTTAGCCAAGAGGGAATATTACTAAAGGACCAGATTTATAAAGGTATTTGGGCACCTAAAGATGCAAATAGGTTCTTCTGAAAATCCCACTAGGCACCTATCTGCGTCTTTAGACACCTAATTACTTTTGTAAATCTGATCCAAAGTCCCTAAACCAACAATAGACACTAGTAGTTGGAAATGTTATGACCCCTTGAATCTGAATGAGGCTACCTTATGACAAAGTAGGGAAAAGTTATGAGGTTTCTGACCAAAACCATAGAAATCAACCCATGTCTCTTTCTAGACCAGGGGTAGGCAACCTCTGGCACGTGTGCCAAAGGCAGCACGCGAGCTGATTTTCAGTGGCACTCACACTGCCCGGGTCCTGGCCACCGGTCCTGGGGGCTCTGCATTTTAATTTTAAATTAAGCTTCTTAAACATTTAAAAAACCCTATTTACTTTACATACAACAATAGTTTAGTTATATATTATAGACTTATAGAAAGAGACCTTCTAAAAAGTTAAAATGTATGACTGGCACGCGAAACCTTAAATCAGAGTGAATACATGAAGACTCGGCACCCCACTTCTGAAAGGTTGCTGACCCCTGTTCTAGACCCTTAAATGCTCAGTCTGAGTGACTGCCTTCCATCACATTTGTGACAGTCCACAGTCTTTCCATTCTATTTACGTACTAGTGAGGCAGGTGAGGCGTGCTATCTAGAGGTTAGAACGTAAGATTGGGCTTGACATCCAGTTTCTCTTCCGTATTCTGCCACAGTCAGGCTCTGGGACTTTGAGTAAGTCACATAAGTTCTCCATGCTTGTTTCCCCATATGTAAAATGGGAAAAGAGATTGGTAGAACTGACTAGGTTTTAAAATTGCTTTAAGAAAAGGGTTGTATGTGCAAAGTCTTACTCAATTTACATTTAATACATACACAGTTTTCCTAAATTTAAACATCATAATTCCCTTCTGCATTTTTATGAATAGCAGGACAATTAAATATATGTTCAGTCTAATATCTGTAAATCTCTCTTAGTGGACTGCATTCTTCACTTGTAGGGAGATGGATGATTTTATGTATTAAAGATACATAGATTAGTTTGTTGTTCCATCACTTTTCTGCGGATCCTACAGTATGTATAATCCTAAGCAGGGGAATGGAAAGCTGACAAGGCTTCTAAAGGTCTTGCATGTTCAATGAGTCTGTTTGTCTGTGTCTAATGAGAGAGACAGGAGGTAGAAAGACTGTTTTATAGATCATGTTGTTTTTCATTCTCCCTATTTCATGGTGTAGAGCAGGCTCCATAGCTGCACTGACTTCTATTGTCTGGTTTTCTCAGTTCACTTTGCCACACCTGCTACAGAAACCCTTTCCTGTTTCCAGTGGAATTCTAGCCATCCTCACTAATCTTCTCTTGCCTTTGATGTCCTTGTGAATCTCAGCTTTGTCCCCTTTCACTCCATGGCCCTCCTCCTCAAAAGCCTCCCAGGGTTTGTTTTTACCTCCCTCCCCCTCCTTCCTTTACTTTTTACTGCTTGTAACACTTGAGAGTTATTCCTTACTCACAGAGCGAATTCTTTCCCGTAATGTCACTTTTATTCCCTCTTACAAACAAAAACGTGATTGGGCTGGCTTCTTGTGTCCAATTTTGAACTTACAGTTTGAGTGCTACACATGATACAATCCTATTGTGTTTTTAACACTGTAGTCAAATGTTTAAATATGAAAAATAAATAACAAAATAAATTTTTAACCCATGGAGGCCTAAATTAGTTGAGAGGTGCACTTCTATTTCCTGTTGGATGTCATATGATACATCTGAAAGGGTCCGGAGCATGGTCCACTGAACAAGAGGCAGGAGAACTGGGTCGTATACCTAGCTCTGTCAGTGACTGTGATGTGGGTAAATCACGTTGGATTTCTGCACCTCCCTTTCCTCATCTGTATAAAGGGGGATGATATTGACCTTTCTACTACACTTTGAGTGATAACTGAAATATATAAAGTGTTCATTTCTCCATTGTATCCTCTTCCCCTGAATGTGTCATATAGTGATACTAGTGGATTGTTTGCAGGTTCTAAAAATTGCACCATCACTTTTATCATCTTATTTTTCCACATGGATATTGAGTGGACAAGACTTCTTTTATAATTTTTGGCAGACTGCCAGTGAATGTACTTGCTTTAGAGGAAGCAGATATACATTACTTAGGGAAGCTGATGTATAACAAATCATTGTCTTTCTAGCAGCATGTGCGCACAACTGAAAACGTACAATAAACAGGAGAACAGCACTTATGTGTCCCTGTAACACTCCCAAGAACACTTGTTCTAGTGCTATACTTTGATTTTAATTTTTTTGAACTAGGGATCACCTGTTTTTTTTAATAGGCTTTAGTGAAATGGTCTGGCACTATGGCAGTACAATACTACAGAACTGTATTGCTGCAACTTTGGGGAAAAAAAATAAGTGCCTCTTCTTTGCTTTGTGCATCTATTCCATTCATTAAAAACTCACATTTACAGTTGTTTCATTCATAATTCACTCAATCTAACCTGTATAACACAGGTCATAGAGTTTCATGGTTATTCCTGTATTGAGTCTAGTAATTTGTGTCTGAAAAAACTTACCTTTCAGAAAGGTATCCAGTCTTGATTTGAAGACTTCAATGAATGGAGAATCTTCCAGCTCCTTTACTAGTTTGTTCCACTGGTTAAGAAGCATCACGGATTTATCATAATCATTGATAAAAAGACAAGGCTCTGCCTGGCACAATCTATTTCTCCTTCACTAATCTCAGGCCAACCCCTCTTCAGTGGGTGGGGAATGGTTTGTAGTATATGTGGAAGGTTAAGGATGTGCTGAAAGCATGGTCACACCATTAGAGCACCAGCTTCAGTGAGATGTGTGTTCTATTCTCTGCTCTTCTGTGGCCACTCACACAAATCAGCCTCTTCCCCCCTCTGCACAGTAAAAATAATACTAAATGAAGTATCTCATAGGGTTCTTGTGATAAATAGTAGCAGAGTTTCCAATTCATTGAGTGGAAGACAGTAGGAAACTGATAGGATTTCTTTACAGCATAGACCATGTTAGTAGTGTCTAGTGAACCACCATCCTCATTCACAATTAACAGGACCTGCTCCCCTTCTTAGAGCGTCCCCTCCTATTTGTGATGTCATGACCTCCCTTCCAATCATGGAACAGCCCAGTGGAGACTATAGCAATTATCTACAGAGAAAAGTTGCATCACTTTAGCTGCAGTGGTACAGCTAAAGCAATACACCCACTCCCCCACTAGTCTAACATTGGGGTTCCCCCTCAGACCTCTTCCCCACAGCCTCCCTGTTCAATTACTTACGTCAGGCCAGCTTACCTGTGGATAGTTATACCGGCATAAATGAGTTCAGATTGGAGTACTATATTCTTATATGGGAAGAGGAATAAGTTGCACCAACATGAGCACATTTGCACTCGTAAAGCGTCTGCACTACAGCCGTATAACTGTAGTGGTAGGGGGAAAAAAAGTCACCCTCCTTCCTTAACCATCATTGTATAAAAGTAAAAAAAAAAAAAAAGTTTATCTGAGGCCTTTGAATTTTTCAAAGCTCTAATGCAAGAATACGTTTGTCCTTTTTGAAAGAAGTAATGGCATGGTTTTCTTTTCCTGTTCATTTCATCCCCTATTCCAGCAGTTCTCCAATTGTGGGTTGTGACCCCATTTTAATGGGGTCACCAAGGCTGGCTTAGACTTTCTGGAGGCTGGGGCTGAAGCCAGAGTTCAGGGCCAAGCCGAAGCCCACTGCCTGGGGCTGAAGCCCTTAGGCTCAGGCTTCAATCCCACCTCTGGGGTCATGTAGTAATTTTTGTTGTTAGAAGTGGGTTTGAGAACCCCTGCCCTATTCTGTTCTCAGCTAGTAATGACAGCCAGCACAGTGTGACTGGGCAAGTCTGCAAACCACCAGCAAGTATTCTACAGCAGAGTTCTAGAGACCTCTGGTGTAAAAGCGGTCTTCGTGTATTTGGAAAAAATAGCCATACTGCATTGCTCTGCTGAACAAATATGTATATAAATCCAGCTGGTTCCTCTAAGATATATTGAATTTTCTTAGTGAATTATAAATGTGGAGTTTCTGATAACATTTTATTTAATAGCAGAGGAACTGCTGTAACTATTAGAGGCAAACTACAAGACAGATGTAAAAGTATTTGCTGGATGGCTGGATACAGCACCTGCTCTATGGACATAGAAGCCAAATTAACATTTATGTATTATGTCAGTGTGTTATGTTTATTAAAATATGTAGCTGTTTCCCCAGTGTATCTTCTGCCTAGGGAAGTGTATAAAAAAATACTTCTGGTCAGTTTTTCCTTCTTTTTGGATTTAGAAAGTTTTTAATAAAGGAAGTCTTCTCCCACCAGACATCCACACTTGTTTTTTTACATTAGTCAGTCATTTCTTGTCTACCCTGGAAAACTCAAACAGCAACTTAAGAACTAGTAAAGTGATATAAGAGAATGAAACCTGAGAGGTTGTGGGGAGAAGGATTTTAGGCTGACTGTTAAAATTGGTGTTTGCTTTTGTTACCATCTGTTTGATTCCTGAACAAATATACACTGGGATGACAGGCTGTATGCGTTAAGATTTCAGACACTCACCTTTCCATTACAGTATGACAGCTTACCATCAACCTGAGTTTTCCCACACATTCTTATTTTAGAGAATGTAATAAAGCAAACAGATCACTAACAAGTTCAAGTTGTCTTTTTACATCACACAACAGCGAAAAAACAAACAACCCACACACCTTTTTTTAGTTATTTGCATGTCACCGATCTTGCCCACTAGATGGCTCTACTGTCAAAAGAGGATTTCATTTGTTTTTTTTCTAGCCTTCCTGAACAGTAACTGCTCTATTTTGTTTGTCCTTCTCTTTAAATTAAAAGAAAAAACCCCTCAGAAAGTAAATAATATTTTGTTTGACATTTATGAAGGGATTTTCTTCAGAATAATCCATATTTGTCCATTAATGTGTCTAGCAGCCCGTATGGTTAATCACAAGCCAGTACACAGGGATTAGCAGAAAGCACATATGATTCTAGACTACACAAGGCCACACTGAGTCAGAAGCAGAGCTGAGATTAGAACCAAAGTGTGTAGCCCATAATCCAAAGCTCAGAGCCTTATAAACACTCTTCCCCACATTCTCAACAACGTACACAATTCCAACAACATGCAAAAGGGAGTGAGGTCATAGTAAACACAATGTACAAATTGCAATTTACAGGGATGTGTTGCGAGGCACAAGACCTGAGCCCTATTTCTAAAATGTATTCCTCATTGTCCTCTTTTGCCAAGTTATTCTATTTACATTAACACTGAGGCATCTATGTGGAATTAATTTTAATTCACATAAAATTATGTGACAGACACTTGTCAGACCTGTAATAAAGGCTCAAAATGCACTTACTAAGATTACACAGTCCAACTTGTCCTTTAAAAAGAATTGAGCAGACACTGCATCATTTTTCAAGAGAATGTACAGATATCCACAGCTATAATAGGGAAACATCAGAGAGTGGTAATAAAAGGACACAGGTTAAAATCCACCCTGTGACAGTAGTGTGTGTGTTTTTACTGGTGCCTGTTGAGTGATTTAATATTTGACCTAGATGACCAATAACTGACAAAGTTCAATCATGTCATTTGACAGAAAGAAAATACTTAGTTACAGAAAACTATGTTGCGGGACTGTAACTATTACAATTAAATAGAGATGAACCAAAAATCTTGGAACTCAAAACAATGAGGTCTAGCAGATAGTTACTGGACTGGACATCAGAAACTTACTGTTCATTTTATGATAGACCAGAAGCTTGGAGATTTAGCTAAACCACTTGCCAATATAGAAGTGGGTTAAAGGACGTGGTAAGAGTACTAAAATGGAGGGGTAATTAATTCATGCAAACTATGCCCATCTCAAATTTTTAATGACTATATGTTAGTGCCACTGCTGTGACTTTGTGCACTAAAGATGTTTCAAACATTCAACACTGCTTTGAGTAGTGGTTAGATAGTGGATTGAGTAATGACATATCGTAACTCAGACTTCTTGTCTAGTTTCAAACCAATTCTGCAGTGTTGGCATAAGAAGCAAGTCACTTAACCTGTTCTGTTCCTCATCTATGAATCAGGATACCTATTTAAGAGGGAATGTTGCAAATATTAGTTGGTTCACGTGCACAGAACTTGGCCTTCAACTAATTCATTCATAACTGTATGCATAGTTATTGTCAATTTTGAACAAATTATACTTAAAATTGAAGTTGATTTAGGTTGTACGTTAACTGGAATGAACGTAAGTATGTTTGGCTGGCAGTGTATATTTTATAATATTTTCATTGTGTTAGTTAAAAGGTAAAGCTACAATACCACTCAAACGCTGTTTTAATTACACTACTCAATTTAGATATTATAACTAGGGATGAGGTTCTGCACTGAATACAGTGGACACTACAAGTATCAAATCAATCTAGTTCTATTATAGACTATGACATAGCCACACAGTAGTTTGCGAGTGACAAGTCTAAACAAGCTATTACCAAGCAAGATTCAGGGATACATTAAATTAGTTTGGCATTTTCCCAAAGGATTCAAAACCAACAATATTAGCAATATTAGTGAAGAACCATTTAGTTTCAGATTTATTAGAGGGTGGATAAATTTGATCAAGACAAAAACTTATGGAACAGGGAAATAACTAAGTTGGGGCAAATAGGGGGGCATGAAATGTTTACCACCATCTAACTCTGCACTGAGATGTAAATTAAATTGCAGGAAGTCAGACAATTGAGGAATGCAGATTTGAGGGAAGCGGAGGGAATCAACTGGTGAAGCATTCATGATAAAGTCCCTTATGAAACTCAAAGACTTTAATGTTCCCAGTAGCAACCAATCACTTGCATGTTCTACTACAAGAAATGGAGTCAACCAAAATCCTATCAGTGGGCAAAAATACTACAGAATACAAACAGCATGTAAAAGGATAGGGCTCCATTCTCAGTCATGTTGCTTTTCTAGTTAACACATCAGAAAGGAGAACTGGGGTACCAATATTTTATTAATCATTTTAAAATGAGGTCTAATCTTTGATTGTTATAATAGAAGACTTGGGGATCATGGATTTCCTCGTTGCTTTAACTGTAGTCATTGGGGCTGTTTTATATTAGATACACCAGAGTAGCAGATCAGTTCATTTGGCAAGTCCACCCAGGTGTTTATTTGGCACAACCAGGATGAGAAACTTCAAACTGTGATCTCATCATGTCAGATAAAAGAGAGACTAAGTAGTTTGCATTGAACCGCATAATGCTTTTAGATAGGACTCATTGTGAATTACTTGCCAATTTTTGTGGATTCAAATGTTTTTTCCTCCAGAAGGGCTTTCCACAGAGGAAATTCTGACTTTCTTAGAAAAACATTCGCAGACTCAAGAATTTTTAATGGCAAATGCTGTCATGGTGCCTCATGCCTCCATTCTCCTTTAGGGGTCAGGTTCCCCACCACAGAGGCTACAACTCTGTTGATGCACCTCAGGTAGGGATTCTCATGATACACCACTGTGGTTCAGCATGAGGGGCAGCCATGGTGCATCACTGGAGATGTCTGGCTAGAGCGTGCCCAGCTCAGAGAAGACGGAGGATATTAGGCACATAAACTACAAATTCATGAGGCACTGTAGCTGAAACGTTCAGTTTCAAACTGAAATGAGTTTTTTGTCAAAGATTCATGAAGTTCTCAGTATTATATTTTTCACCAAAGGAGCTAATTTTTTTCCATCTAGCGTTGGGGGGAGGAGACCACATTTTCCAACCAGCAGTGGTAGGGTCCACATTGCAGTAGTATCAACACCAGAGTTTTCAAAAAAGGACAGATTTTTTTTTTATTCCCCCCCCCCAGCACAACTCTGTACATAATGTACTGTCGGTGTATTCTATTACAAACAAGCAGCTGCAAAAACCAGGGATAAAACCCAAAAACTGTGTCTTGAGAGAAAAAAATATTATCCATCAGTGGATTCACATTGAGATTGTGATGCTGCTACTTTTGATATCTGAAAAGATTTACATGCAGGAATGCAGAAAAAGAGCATATTCCAAACTCTAGCATGCACTGCTGGGAGAGAGAGACGCTCAAACTCAGTGAAATTTCCCTTGCATGGCCATTGTATCATAAAAAGGGGACGATGAGATTTATAACTGATGTTAACAAAATGATGGCATGTTTCTCCAACGGAAGCACAAGAGTGGTAGTCCTTCCTATGAAAAGCAAAGCCATGTGGGTAGCTTTAAGTTACATTTCATTAATTTAAACTTTATCCTTCTATTACCTTTGGAGCATATGTATACCCAACGCATGACTGGAAACTTCCCCCTGAATTTTAGAAAGTGCAAGAGTCACATGGTTTAACACAAAGCATGTGATCTCAAGGAAAGCCTAAAGGTGAGCATACTCCGGCTGCAACAACTTGTGTAACCTTACTCTATTGATAGTTCAGGTGTCTACATGGCTCCTCCAGTCTAGATATCAATGGTGCCAAAGAGACATGATACAAAGACGACAGCTTGCAAGGAGACAGATGGATACATGAGAGGAGAGACACACACTCCATATAACTTTTCCTAGCTCTGTCTAAAACAGTTTAAACCCTTCTCTAATTGTAGGTCAGTAAGCCACTGTAGTCCATTAGTTGTGTATTTTGGCTAAAAATTGTAGAAGAGATTGGAAAACATCCCTTTTTGAAATATTGAAAGAAAAGAGCATTTTGCACTATAACAATTTTATTTCAGGATCTCAAAGTGCTTTACAAACATCAGTGCCTCAACACTGTAGTGAGGTACATATTGTCTCCATGTTACAGAGAAAATGGAAATTAAAATGACTTGCCCATTACCACATAAGTTTCCTATGGAAGACACAGGAATAGGGAACACCAGTTGCCATGTCCTGTACCCAATCCATGGAATCATCTCTCCTCAGCAGTCAGCAGGAAAGAAAGAAACATCTTCGGAATTATTCCATTTCTTTCTATTTAAAGTTTATATATGAAAAAATAGATGCTGCTGTTGTTTAAACTATGAGAGGTAACATCCTCCAACCTTTTAGAAGTACGCTCTTGAGCGATTCTTTAAGGAAAGAACTGTCTGCTTCGCATGGACATAAAAAAGCCCATGGCAATATATATATATATTTTTAAGAGTAGGTGTTTACATTAGGCCGACAGGCCAGTAAGTCCTCCTCCTGGCATACAGGGTGCCAGTACACATCTGCCCTCCATTCCATGGTGGTTGTCTTTCACTAAGTGTACTTTGGTTGCAAACCACTTTGAGATATCCCTGGAAGCAAATGATTTTCAAGTATTTAACATTAAACATCTATAGCTTAATTGCACATGAAGGGGTTGTAAAACTTACTGCACATTTATTCACAGGCATGTTGCTTACCTGTCAAATTTTCAGACTGCTGAGAGGTGCAAGTCAGGTCACTTTCAACTTGGCATTTTTTTTTTTTTAAATAGCCCTTTAAAAAGGTCAGCTTCCCTATCAGGATTAACCTCATGCCATTCACTAGCACGAAGCTCTGCCAAAGCACAATGGGTTGTATTGTCACACATCATGACAACATTCCTGGGCTGCCATCATTCCATACTTCCACTAGAAAGCATCCCTGCTCCCCCAACTTCCTCTAGAAATATATGAAAACTACTTGTAATGTTGCTCTCTCTTGTACCCCAATATAGGATTACTATATAAAGTTTTAAAATCACAACTGTGATATGCTTTCTACTTGAATTATTTATATCCCCCTCCCACATGGATGCTTTTACTCATTGTCATCCGAGAAGCTCTACAACGGTATCTATTAGCGAGTAGAGATTCCAGTCTCATTTATGTAATATAAATTGTGCCACTTTTGTGAAGCGCACACATTACATTTTAAAAAGTAATGTCGTTCATGCCAGTAATTTCATATTAGAACAGTGCCCACAAATCTATTTCACAAAATAAAAATCTGGTTTCTCACCTTGAAATGCAATGTACTTGTCATCTTGATCTCTCCAGTCTGGATGCTAGCCCTCCCTGCCATCCGGAAACAACCTACAACCACCTCTGAAGGGAATCAAATCTTAACATATATTTACACAATTAGTCTGTTTAAAATTAATAGTATGACAGGTCTCCTGTTAGTGTCTGTTATGAAAACCATCTGTGCAAGGGCTATAAATTAAACTATGTAGATCTATTTTGGCATCTTAGGCCTGGTCTACACTAACCCCCCAAGTCGAAGTAAGGTACGCAACTTCAGCTACGTGAATAACGTAGCTGAAGTCGACATACCTTACTTCGAACTTACCGCGGTTCAGACGCGGTCCACATGCGGCAGGCAGGCTCCCCCGTCGACTCCGCGGTACTCCTCTCGTTGAGCTGGAGTACCGCAGTCGACGGCGAGCACTTCCTGGTTCGATTTATCGCGTCAAGACCAGACGCGATAAATCGAACCAGGAAGTTCGATTTCCAGCCCCCGAACTAGCGGCTAAGTATAGACCAGCCCTTATTTAACCTTAATCCTGTAAGCATTCTGATCTTTACTCAATGATTACATCTTACATATTGCACCCCTGCTTTTGCTTACTCTCAGCACTCCATTTCACAATGGTTTTTATATAGTGATTTTATTGATAGCGTATGGTATAGTTATATTTAAATTTAAGTAATAGTTTTAAAAGGAGAAAAATTTGGCTGTGAGCTAGTTCTGATGATGTATGGCTACATGTTTTATAGGCATTTTAAAAAGTTTAATGTCACATTCAGATACTCCAAAGAGTGTGTTCTACAATGACACACCTTAGGAATCAAAAGGACTTAGCCTGGAGCTAAATGACAGACCCAGGTGTCGTTATTACTCAACAGCCTACAATACAATCATGGCTTAATTACAAGTTTAACCCTCTCGGGATTTCTTCTTGACAACCTATATTTAATCTTCGCACATATTAATTATATATGAAGTCCAGGCGAATATTTGTAATTCCCCAATTATCTAAACTACTTTAGCATTTTATTTTAACAGTCTGAAGCATATTTTAATCCCTCCTACCATATAGTTATTTACTTTCATCAGGATTACAACCAAGCTCACTCTTTATAGCATGGTCCCCTAAAAGACTTTCCCTACATCTTTTTTCTTTAAAAAGTTGTTGCTAAGAAGTTTTGTTAACTTGGCTAAAACGTGTGCTTTTTTCCTGTAAACCCTCAATAACTTATCTATGTCCATTTTGCGAGAGATTGATGCTTTAGATGCAATAAACTATCAGATTACAATAGCAAGAACAAATACAACAGTTTATAACATTAAAAATCTTACCATACCATTCCAACCTTGTTTGTCTTGGTTTTAAAAGAAAAAAATTGCAGTGAGCTTGATCATTGTTAAGAGTGACTGATCAAAACATTTCCTATAAAATATAGGTCACAGTATTCTCTTCAAATTAAGAAATCCTCTATATAATCCTAAAAGTTGAAAACAAGCGACCTGCTTAAAACCTCAACTATCAACATTAAGAGCTGGTGTAAAAAATAGACCTTTATGGAACTCAAAATAAAAGCCCTTTTGTCTGAATACTGTTGAGTGTAACCTTTAATCTTATTGCAGTTCATTGTGGCAGGACGTTGATGACCACCTTAAGATTCCTTACATTTGACAAATGAGAACAACCATGCAATTTTTTTTTAAAATTTTATTTGTCAAAGAAAAAAAGGCAGTAAGCCAATTGAAAACCTACTTAATCTTTAACTCCAATTTATCTTTAAATTTAGAGAAATGACTGATTTTTTTTTTTTTTTTTAAACAAACCCCCCTTTTCCCCTTTAATGTTTACCATCTACTCGTGCTGAATCCTTCCAAGGAGATTGCTCCAGCGTACCTCTCCAGGTCCTCGCTTTGCTCCTTTTACCAAAAAAAATGAAAGAAAAAAATCCATCGTGCATCTTAGGGGCTCCAATCGTCAAAAATAGGAAAAAAAATCTTTGGAATAGCCAATTGAGTTGAATAAAAAAATCCACACGAATGCGGTTTGGTTGGGGCAGGAATCCACTCCTATGTTCCTGGTAATTTGATCCCGCTCCATGAATCCTTGTAATTCAGCCTCCCTATCCTATCCACATTATGATTTGAATCCAATGATCCAGCTCCAAGGATTGGGATCCAGTGAGCCCTCTCCAATCCAAACCTTTATAACCAGCAAAACCAAAAAAGAGGAGGCAAAAAGTTAGATACTGTAATGAAAAAATAGGATTCTGGGGAATGATTAGTTATGTTTGCCATCAATTAATAAGAGATGTACATTAATAACTATCAATTCCCCAAAACAAACTTTTGAATGGTGATGCTCAGATAAATTTTAGGAATATTCATTATTTGGAGAAAACATTGTAATATTTACATATGTCAACTGATAAGGCCAACATATTCACTGCTTGTGAGATGTATTACAGGTTTTGTGGTTGCAAAAAAATTTGTATGATATTGGAAAAGTTTATCACTAAAGCTATCCACCTACTATATGTCTAAACTAAAGCTAGTATTCCCATCTGGAAGGTAACAAAATTAACTAACTGAAGTTTTCAAACATATTAGTGAGTCAACTGTGAATTAGTCTGAAGGGGAAGGGTTGAGATTTAAGGAATTATTGCCAACTAAATTTTCTATATTTTGTTTTCATTCTGATACTTAAAAAAAAATAATGTAATAGCAACGCTGTATCAGTCACACAGAGGACATGCAGATTTTAGCAGTATTGATATTATACTCTATCTGGTTTGAAGATACCCTGCATCTACAAATGTACCAGCACTACATAATATTAACATTTGTAACCAAATGCAGCATGACAAACTGAAACAGTATACCCCACCCTCCCTGATTTTTCTTTTCTTTTAAAATAGAATGGAATAGAGATACAAAAGCAAGTAATTTAGCCACAATTGCCAACATGGTTTTAAAGAAGAGCAATTGTAGTCTACAATAACTAAAACATGCATGTAAAAGTTACAAGATAAGGTGTATGTATATACTTGTTTAACCATGGTATAAGGTCAATACTGCCAATTTCATCTGTGACAATAGCACTTGGAGTCATACCATTGCCTCCATTATTGATCTGATCCTCCTCAATCCTCCTTTTGACAATCCTAAAATGATTGACATGTGCTCCACAATCCTTTAATCCAAAGCATTCTTAATCCATCTCTTCAGATATGTCTACAGAAAGACACATGAAAAGGCAAGATAAAATATAAGATCCCCCAGAAGAAACAAGTTAACCACAAACATCCCAACATCCCCAGCTCGTATAAACCATAGCTGAACACGGAGACATTTACACAGCAATACCACAGTCTGCAGAGTGTGGGTAGTTAACTTTAACTAAATTTAAACAATCCTGGCTATAACATCAATTAAAATACAATTTACCAAAGACATGAGGGGAATGTTGATGTTAAGGAGCAAATACTCACTAGGGATATTACACAAGAATGCAATTCAACACTTCAGCCAATTTGAATAAAACAGTTTGAATTAAAAAATTAAAGACTGTACTGAGTAAAGGAAAACTGTGTACAACATGGGGTTCTACAAAAAGAGAGCATCACTAATCATTTATGTACGAGAACGAGATCTGCTGTGACGGGGAGAGTAGCGTGGAGATCCTCTGCTTCTTCTTGGGGAATAACTGCGGCTTCTGCTGTTGCTTCGACTACGGCTTCTGCTACGACTACGGCTGCGTGACCGAGATCTTCCATAGCTTGGACTTCTTGGGCCATCAACTTTAACACGGATGTAGGCAGTTTCTCCCTATCAAATAGACAGAACTTTCGATTGAAAGGTCTAAGATTTTTAGCTATCTTTTCAGGCATGCTGATACTGATTGCACTGATATAAAAGCACAGAGAAAGATCTCAAATCTTTAAATGAGTATCTTATTATAAAAGACTCAACTACCTGCATGTTAGTATAGTAGAGACTTTGTGTCCTTACCTTCAAATCCTATTGTTAAGCCCTGTGTATCCAATTCTGGCCCCAAAAAAAGCATGAACCTACCTCATGAGATCTAAATTTAGTGTTATCCAGTTTTCGCACTGCGTAGGTCATATCTTCTTTCCGTACAAACTCCACGACACCAGTTCCATCTCGGAAAACATCAGCATAACATACATCACCTGCTTCACGCATGTGATCCTTTAAATCCTGCCAACTTCCACTTGGAGGCAGTCCTGAACAAAAAGCAGGTTACAGATTACTTCAAATGCAAACTTTTATTATTTACTTTCCATTTACAATGCATCACCTCCCACTGTCCAGTAAAGGAACTGCCTACTGGAGTTGAGAGAATGTCTTCCAGCAGGAACCCATATAACATGCATACTATACAAAAATGTTACTATTAGGCTTCTTAGAAGCTAGAGGCTGCATAGCACAATGCTGAAAAACCAAATACACACAGTATGAAAATACAATATGGCTAATTGAAAGGTGTAGCATCCTTTGTTATTAAGGAATGACTGTAAACATGCCACATCGGAACTGATAAGAATCGATCTCATTATCCTGAACGAACCAAGAGTATTAAGCAACTTACCGGAAACTATCACTCGGTACTCAGACCGCCGGGACGGGGGGCCATACCTGCCCCTGGGGGCCCCGCCACCTCCACCTCCGCCACCTCCTCTGCCGGTGCCTCTGCCGCTTCGGGGAAACTCCACCCTCAGACGATATCCATCGTAATCGTACCCATCCCTTCCATACACCGCATCCTCCGCATCCCTGCAAGAGAAAGGGGAGTGAGCAAAGGCCCAGCCACGCCGCACTGCAGAGACCCAGGCCGGACAACGCATCTCCCTCCCTTTGTTCCCTTGCAGCCATTTTCCCGCCCGAACGCAGCCAGCCAGCAGGCACCGTGTAGCCCCGCCCCGCGCCCAACAAGGCCCGGTGGGTAGTAAGCAGAGGGGAGAGCACGGCAACGTGAGGGCCGGGCGGTGCCCGCCGAGGCGGCTGGAGAAAGGTCTAGGCGGAGACGGGGAGGAAGCGCCGTCCCCGGGCCCGTCAGCAGGAGCACGGCGTGTGCCTGGGGCTGCGGAGTGGTGCCCCCAGGGTGGAGCGGGATGTAGCGGTGCCTCGACGGGGAAGCAGCGCAAGTCCCAGGGGAGGGGGTGTAGCGGTATCTCGGCAACGAAGCGGTTCCCCGACGGGACGCCCCCTGCGACTCAGAGCGGCCCATTCGGGCTCCTCGGGGTGCCCGAGACCGGCCCGCCCTGTGGGGTCAGAGGTAGCCCGGTGCGGGAGACGAGCACCGTGGAGGCTCGTTCGGGCTCCGCGCCATGAACGGCCCCAGGGAACAGGGCTCACCTGGGGTCCTCAAACTCCACGAAGGCGAAGGGCGGCCCGCCGCGGCGGTTCTTGAGGTCGATGTCGCGGATGGCCCCGTACTTGTAGAACACGTCCTCGATGTCCTTGGTGCGGATGTCGGGCGGCAGGTTCCCCACGTAGATGCGGCAGTCGTTGTTACCGGCTGGGCCGCGGATCACGCCCCCTCCGGACATGGCAGGGTCAGCAATGGCTGCGGCGGTGAAGAGCCGAAGCTTGGAGAGTAAACGGGGTAAGTAAGCGGTGGGAACGGGCCGGACACTCAGGAGCAGCTACACACGCCGCCTCCCTACAACCGCTTCAAAATGGCGACTGGCGCTTCCCTCGCGCGGCCCCGCAGGCGCAAGGATTCTAGCACACCCCACGCAGCGCTGACCCACCCTCCCTCCAACATTCCGCGTTCAATGGTACATGGTTCGGTATCGTTCCGCCCCCAGAGCGCATGCGCGGCTGAAGAAAATGAGTCCGACACGTAGCAGCCTCGGTTTGGAAGCCCTACTAATTCCGGCAGCGCAGTCCTCGGCCTCGAGAAACCATCCCGTGTAATGAATCTTATAATCTAGGAATAAACGTTCACCACTATCGAAAAAGTTCCCTGTCTGGGGCCGTCACACATCCGGTGAGGAGTCCACGCAAAGAAGATCCGGCTCGGGTAGAGAGGAGGGGTATATCCCACCATGCACCGCGTGGGGGGACCTTGGCGCCAAGAAGAGGCGTTATATCCCACAATGCAGTGGGGGTAGGGTGGGGTAGGCCTTAGGCGTGTGCTGGGCTCGGGCGTGGGTCTGAGGCCCTGCGGGCTTCTCCTGGGGTGTGCACGGAGCGCTAGACGGGCGGGTACCTGCTGCTTTGTGGGTGGCTTCCAGCTCCAGGTGAAGGGGACAGCAGATCTGGAGCCCAGTCAGCAGCAGCGCTTGTTGGGGTCACTTCTCTCATTGCTCCAGCAGCAGAGCTGCCCCAAAGGGGTCTCTGGGCAGCGTGAGGTGGGCCTGTCCCCTGGGCACTCTGCTTCTGGGGCATATGAGGGGAAGTTCAGCTGCCCTAGTGGGCCAGCGGTTCTTCATGCTTGCCAGTATGACTGTCCTTTGTCGTTTGTTTTATGGTAGTGCCTTGAGATGCAAGCTCAGGGCTGGTCCAGGCTAGTCATTGCACAGGTCGGTGCATACTAAGGCCATGTCTACACTACTGAGTTTACAGTGGCACTCGCTATAAACTCACATGGTGGGCTATACCCCTCCTCTCTACCTGAGCTGGATGTGTGACAGCCCCAGGCCTGCAGTGGCTGAAAAGGACTTTTTCTAGTGCTGCTGTAAGATTGCTTGTGTAGCTGTTCTGTGCTGATGGGAGAGAGCTCTCCTGTTAACATAATAAAACCACATCAATGAGCGGCAGTAGCTATGTTGGCAGGAGCTCTCCCTCTGACCTAGCGCTATGCATGCTATCACTTGTGCTGGTGAAACCTACGTTGCTCAGTGGTGTATTTTTAACCTGGTGTTAAGGGATAGCAAGCAGGGCAACTGCCCGGGTCCCCACGAAGCGAAGTTGCTTGGGCTTCTGCTTTAGCCTCGCATGGGGGGGCTCGGGCTTCAGCTTTCTGCCCTGCGCCCCTCGAGTCTAACGCCAGCCCTGATCTCTGGTTAATTTTGGAGGACCCCCCTGAAACCTGCTTGTGGCCCCCCTAGGGGGCCCCGAGCCCCTGGTTCAGAACCTCTGATCTAGACCATCTCTGACAAGCATTTGTCTAACCTGCTTTTAAAAATCTCCAATGATGGAGATTCCACAACCTCCCTAGGCAATTTATTCCACTACTTAACTATCCTGACAGGAAGTTTTTCTTAGTTCAACCTAAAGCCCCCGTGCTGCAGTTTAAGTTCATTGCTTCTTGTTCTATCCTCAAAGGTTAAGAAGAACAATTTTTCTCCCTCCTCCTTATAACAACCTTTTATGTACTTGAAAACTATTATCATGTCCCCTCTCAGTCTTCTCTTTTCTAGGTTAAACAAATCCAATTTTTTCAATCTTCATAGGTCATGTTTTCTAGATCTTTAATAATTTTTGTTCGCTTTTTTTGCAAGAGTGTTACACAGTTGACTCATGTTTAGCTTGTGATCCACTATGACCCCCAGATCCCTTTCCGCAGTACTCCTTCCTAGGCAGTCATTTCCCATTTTGTATGTGTGCAACTGATTGTTCCTTCCTAAGTGGAGTACTTTGCATTTATCGTTATTGAATTTCATCCTATTTACTTCAGACCATTTCTCCAGTTTGTCCACATCATTTTGAATTATAATCCTATCCGCCAAAGCACTTGCAACCCTTCCCAGGTTGGTATCGTCCACAAACTTTATAAGTGTACTCTCTATGCCATTATCTAAATAATTGATGAAGATATTGAACAGAACCGGATCCAGAACTGATTCCTGCGGTACCTCACTCGTTATGCCCTTCCAGCATGACTGAACCACTGATAACTATTCTCTGAGAATGGTTTTCCAACCAGTTATGCATCCACCTTATAGTAGTTCCATCTAGGTTGCATTTCCCTAGTTTGTCTGTTTATGCCTAAGGGTATGTCTACACTACAGGATTAATCCGAATTTAGATAATTCGAATTTGGGAAACAGGTTGTATAAATTGGATTGTGCGCGGCCACACTAAGCACCTTAATTCGGTTTTAAACCACATTAACTCGGTGGTGTGCGGCCACACTACCCCATTAACTTAAACACAGTAATTCGGTGGTGTGCGTCCACACTAACCCTAATTCGAATTAACAAAATCGATTTAGGCTCTACTCCGTTCGTCGAGGTGGAGTACAGAAATCGATTTAAAGGGCCCTTTAATTCGAATTAACTGGCTCTGTAGTGTGGACGGGTGAAGGGTTAATTCGGATTAAGGCAGCTAAATCCGAATTAAAGTCCTAGTGTAGACCAGGCCAAAGTCCCATTTTCAAAAGTAAGGTAGGCACTTAGGCTGTAATCCACAAAAGTATTTATCTCTTTACTTGATTTCTGGGTCTTAGCACCTAAAGTCAGTGGGACATAGTCTTCGAAGTGTCAAAGTCACTTTTGAAAATGGGACTTTGGCTTGGTCTACACACTGTTTGTACTGGTATAACTATTTCAGTTATGCAATTTTTTACTGAAGTGGTTATATCAGTACAACTCCTCGTGTGGATGCAGGTATATGAGTATAAAGGTGCCTTATATGGGTATTGCTTATTCCTCTTCCCTTACCATCTATAATTATACCAGTATAACTGCCCTCATGCTGGGGAGGTGGAGGGCTGTACCACTTTAACTATCAAGGTAGAGTTAAAGCGGTACAACTTTTATGTATAGAGAAGCCCTTAGGCATCTAATTCGCTTAGGTGCTTTTGAAAATGCTGCCTAGCATCTTTAGCAGTGTCCTTTCTCTGCTATGCCTCATTTTTTCATGTGTTAATTAAAAATACACGTTTCTGTAAGAAAACAGCAATCATGATGATTTACCATTAGGAAAATATTTTCAGTGTATTGTCATACCATGCCAATTTGACTATTCTAAATTTCTTTCATTTTTCCCTCATAGGTTAAAATACAGTAATATATTTTTCTCTAATGACTTTAAGATTGATGTTACTTGTCTTTTTTGCTATTTTTTTTTAAAGTTTGCTACTAATCAATGAAAGGAGTTAATATGAAAACTCTTCCTACAGAAACAGTAGTTTGTCTAAGTATATGATTATTTCAATTTTCATATGTTTATGATTTAATAATTGTAGTGACATCAAAATATAAACTAGCGAGGCAGCAAGAATAGTGTCACACTTCAGTTCTGGGAATAGTAAAGTTTTGGATTCAAATCAAGGGCTTGTTTATTTTAGAAAGTTGCACTAATTTAGCTTGAATTGACGTAAACCAATATATTTAAACTGGTGCAAAGGGCAGTGTGGAAACACTCATTTTGGTACAATAGTGTTTCATTAAAGATAGTGTGCATCATCTGAACTGTGTGGTTGTTGAGTAAGTGCATTTTTTAAAATGCAGGTATAATGTTCATAGCTGATTATGTCAATTACTCGAAATATTTTCTATTACTCTCTTTCCTAGCACAGATAAGTCCCACATCATTTGCCTGGAAATTAGACTTTATTATCAAAAGCTTGTTGATTTGCTCTATAAGGCATCATCAAAAACGGTGATTCTGCTTGGTTTGGTAAGACATTATCACTTAATTGTGTCCTCTTTCTTTTATGTGTTGTTAATCCTTAGAACTATGTTAAAAGACTGACTTAATTACCTTTATGAAGTGTCTCTTTATTGAAATATTTGAATGTGTGAATATTTTCTTTCTTTTTACACTTCTAAATCTTGGTAAGTGTTATCAACAGATACTTTAAGTACAAATGGAAATGCTGTAGAATATTTGTTTACCAAGTGAGAATCACTTTTGGCTTTCTGGTAAAACCCACATAGAGAGTCATTAAAAATATTAACTTTGTAGAAAAATAAATTACTGGAAACAGAATGACAAGCACAATGTTATCTACAGCAATCCCCTAATGTAGCAATAAGAATCAGAGTTGTAGAAGGAGAGGTTTTGCTTTCGAGAATGAGGGTGATATGATGCAAGGCTTTCATATTTAAAATATTGAACAGCAAAACCAATATTAACCACACAAACCAATGTTGGAAATGTCTGAGGGTACCTCACCCGAGCAACACTGAAAGGTATTGGAGTAAAATTTGTCCTAAATGCTCCATTGGCTGCTTCTGGCCCTCCCAAGTACAGCAAGAAAAATAGTTAAGTCTTTGTTTAGCCCTTTGTTTAGCAGTTCCCTAGGCCCCCAATTCCACCCCCCCGCCCCCTTCAAATGTCTTCCCTGTTTTGCATGATGCACTCCTGACCTTTCCAAGCACTTTCTGAATTCTCTTAGCTCAGGGGTGGGCAATAATTTTCGCAGGGGGGGCCACTCCACGAATTTTAATAAGTTGTCATGGGCTGCACATTTCTACTATATTAATGAAATTTTTAAATTCTACCCCTCCACTGCAGTGCCATGTAATAAAATAATTCGTGCAAAAACTGAGGGTGCAGGAGGGGGTGTGGGGTCTGGGAAGGAGTTTGGGTGCAGGAGGGAGCTCCAGGTTGGTGCAGAGTCTTGGGGTGCAGGAGAGGGTGAGGGGTGTGGGCTCTGGGAGGGAGTTTGGTTCAGAAAGGGGCTCTGGGCTGGGGGAGGAGATTGGGGTGCAGGGTCTGGGAGGGAGTTTGGGTGCAGGAGGGAGCTCCAGGTTGGTGCAGAGTCTTGGGGTGCAGGAGAGGGTGAGGGGTGTGGGCTCTGGGAGGGAGTTTGGTTCAGGAGGGGGCTCTGGGCTGGGGCAGGAGATTGGGGTGCAGGAGGGGGTGCAGGGTCTGGGAGGGAGTTTGGGTGCAGGAGGAGGTTCTGACCTGGGGTTGGGGTGCGAGGTGCAGGCTCTGGCTGGGAGCTCCAGGCCGGCAGCACAGGTGGCTCAGGCTGTAGTAGGGCTGTGCACTAGTAATTCAAGATAAGTCCAGTTATTGTATGTGAAAACGATCAGACTTGGGTTCTGATCCTGCTTTAGTCCTTGCAGTGGGATTTTAAAGAATACACAGTTGGGCCCTGAGCGTGTTTTTGGTTCTGGCAGCTAAATACCATTACTCTTGTTGCTTCTTTGGGTCTTCTTGCCCTACTCTGAGTCCCCATTAATGCTGCCTGTCCAAGAAGGTCAAGAAACATAATGGTGATGATTATCCAGTAGCATGAGAGAGAGTCCACTGTCACAAAATTCACTACAGCTCAAAAACAATGTTCTCTAATGTGAATCCTCTGATTCAGGATTCAATGTTGTATATATTATTGGACAATTTTCTTGGGGCAAACTAGTTCCCAAAACTTGTAACAAAATTGTGGTACTATCTTATTCTGATACTCTTTCACCGTGTATTGGAGGCTGAGTTGCCTTGGTCAGTGCTCTAAGCATGCGAGTACAATTTTTAAGTATGGATGGGGAAAATCCCTTTTTTCCCCTCCATAACTATGGTCCTGATTTTGCTACTTCTGAAGGAATTGGATTCTTTTGGCAATTCAGCAGTAACAATGAAATACATTGACGATATCCTGAGAGCATGAAATGATACTTAAGGTGACATTTTACAGAGCACTCAGTTTTAAGCCACTTTTTTTTTTCTTCCCCTGGTAATGATTTCCACCATCTCATCTTTATTACTAATTTGCTTCTGTATGGAAAATGTAAAAGTTTGTTTAATTTTTGAACATGACTCACCTTTAATGGATAATCACTGATTGATGTGAAATGTTACAGAATAAAAGTTTTGCTTATATTGGTTCAATGGGAATGTATAAATCTGTGCAAATGATTGTCTGCTACTCTGTGAATATACAAAATGCCATTGGGAATGGATATATTTGGAGAGAGAAAGCGTAACTCAGTGTTCATTTTATATCTTAAGAAATTTAATAAATAATCTCAGTAATTGAACACTTGTAATAGAGCATGGTCAGTAATTTGGTGGCAAAAAATTGTAGCAACTTTGTAGAAGGGACACTGGGATCTCAGTTCCCTTGTGGCTCTGAAGTATATCGGAAGAGTAACATAGCTGAGGGTTTGGCAGCTTAATGTCTTGCTTCTTTGAGAGTAGAGATCAAATTTTTTTTTTTCACATCAGTGTTGGTACGAGTGTTAGTGGAGTCCATTATTTTTCCACGCTGAGATGTCTGGCGTATGCAAAGAAAGTGAAGATGGCAGTGGCATTCTCCAGAGGAAGAAAATGGTAGCTCTGGAATGACGGGTTGAAAAGGAGCTTGAGACTAGCGTTCTGCCTGGGCCAGGTTTGCTTGACAAAGGGTAGCCTCCAGTTTGAAATTGGGGGAGGGAGAGATGGGGACCAATAGTAAACCTTGGATTTGAGAGAACATAGGGGGATACAAATTATGATGATGGATATGGATGTGAGTACAAGGCTGTATTTTATAATACTGACTCTTGGGAGTTGGGGAGGGTAAATGAGAATTTGTGCTTGAAAGCTTAAAATCACTTTCCAGAAACATTCTTCTAGTAAAACTCCTTTTATTTATTTAGATTTGTACATAAGTTTAAAAAATGCATATACACATGCTCTAGGTTCAGACTTAATATTCAAACATAACTAATGTGCAGCTTGACTGCTCAAATGTTTGCTGAAAGCACATGAAAAAGAGCAAACTGCAGGTATAAAGAATAAGCCAGAAAAGCTTCCTAAAAGAAAGAGCGTGCCAAATTCACTGATGTCCTCCTTGGACAGCACTAGATCGGTCTAAATTACTGCATTTAGTGCATTGGAACTCTGTGTGCACCTGAGACAGACAAATAGAAGTGAATTCATTAAATAATTTAAATGTATATTTGCAGAGAAAAATTGATATTTTCTCAGCTCTAATAACTACAAGTGGTCAGCACCTTGAATATTTTTTGTTTTGTTTTTTGCCTTATGTGAAACACATCTCTGAACAGTACAGAACCATTTCCAATTATGACGTATTGGATCAATATTGCTTACATTTGTGCATTGACTCATACTGCTAGTTAGGCCATCATGTTATTCCCTCATGCCTGAATCCACTAGGGGTATTAAGGAACAAACATTCCAATTTTTGGCTATGTCAGACTGGCCGTAACCTCATCAAATATAGCAATGCTTGATGGTTTTCCAAACTTAAGTAGGAAATTCAGACCCCTTAAAATGTAGTATAAAAAGCCACAAATGAGAGGCAGGCTCATAATTAGAAAACAAAAAGACTCAAAAGATTTTGAAAATATTTTTTTTAAGATGTGGGACTGGAGGATTCATTCAGGGGGGTATACACTATGTGCAAAATGGTGGCAATGCTAATTGAAACCACCTAGCTTGTTGTGATGTCTCAGCACTGTTCCTTGCAGAATTTCTAAACACAGTTGGCTCAATGTATAAGTGAGACTGCTTCTCTGAACAGATGCTCTTCAGAAGCTTATTTAATACTGGATGGCTTCTGATTTCATTACTAGTAAGCATGTGACATCATTCAATTTTTAAGTCAGCATCTAGACTTGTCAAGTTAAAGGGAGAACTGCGAGAAGGATTATATCAGGGTTTCTCAAACTGGGGGTCGGGACCCCTCAGGGTGTCGCAAGGTATTACATGGGGGGGTCACGAGCTGTCAGCCTCCACCCCAAACCCCGCTTTGCCTCCAGCATTTATAATGGTGTTAAATATATTAAAGAGTTTTTAATGTATGCGAGGGGTCGCACTCAGAGGCTTGCTATGTGAAAGGGGTCACCAGTACAAAAGTTTGAGAACCACTGGATTATACGCTCTGCAAAAGTACACAATATTGAAAACAATATTACTGTAGTATTTTTTCTGTAACTAGTTGTACCATTGAAGTAAAACAATATTTTAAAATGTATTTTTATATTACTAATACATGAATAAAAAACTTTTTTAAAACAAAAGTCAAACTTAGTTTTCACAATTCGTACTGTTTATGTTTTGCACTTCATTGGGCATGATAGTGAAAGTAGACTGGTTGATTTCACTGTCTTTTTCTAGCTTCCAGGCACTAGCACTGTAGTTTTCAACCTGTGGTCTGCGGACACCTGGGGTTCTGTAGACTAAGATTTCCAAAGGGGTCCACACTGCCATTCAAAATTTTTTTGGGGTCCACAAATGAAAAAAGGTTGAAACCCACTTCACTAGCACAACATTGTGTTCTGGGGTGGGGTGAGAGGAGGGTTGATTAGGAAGGAAAAGTTTTACATTTTAAAAATATTTGTTTTCATTGAACTTTATTTCCATGAAAATATTTATATTCATGAAAGGTTCTGCAATCTCTTTCTTCCCACTCTGCATAGCTCCCCGCCTCCTGATGTTATTAAATATTGTAACAGCCTGTTTCATTTGTTTTCACTTTGAGTCTGAGACTGGTATGTTCCAAGAACCTGACATTTACAAAGAGAAAACGAATGCAAATGTTAATGAAAATACAACAGAAGCTCTCTCTTTGTGGTATTAAGGTATAAATAAATGAAAAGTAAAATTTGTATGTTTGATTCACTTATTTCTTAAAAAATAACAACCGTCTCATATTTGAGAGACAGATTAGCCAGAAAAGTGACCAAACAACACTGTAAACTGTTCTTTCGCGGTGGAGGGGTTCAGGGATCACAGAACGAGAAGGAAAAAAAAAGGGGGGAATTCCTAGTCCTACGCAGGGGCTGTCCCTCCCCGTTGTTGCTCTGGGCTGCCTTTTCTCTGGTAGGCACCCTGGACTTGACTTGTCTGGGGAGGTGAGTGCAGGCATGGAGGCACAGTCAATGCTGCTTCCAGCAGCATTCACATAGGTGCAGGTATCTGAAGCCTAGGGAAGGGGGAATACCATAGATAGCAGCTTTGCCCATACCTACTTCCCAAATCCTTGCAGAGCTTTAGCAGAAGGGCTTTCAGGGGGTTGAATGAGAAAAGGGATGGTGCTCTTACTTCCCCCTCCTGCATCCCCTGCCTGGCCTCTGCTCAATTAAGTTACAGGGTAAAGCAGGGCCATGTCACTGTCTTGGCTTTCTGGATAGAAGAGTACACTCAGAAACACGTATTTGCTGCAACTTTTAATTTGAATGAATGTTTAATTCTGACACTTGTCGGAATGTACTGTACCCTGGGTCTTTTGTAGGGGACAATTTGCAGGTACAAGTTGTTTGATTGTGTGGTTTGATTTGCTCTGCCTTTCCCCTTTATTTTTGCTGTGTTTCCCTTTCCTCTGATATTTTATTTTCTGTTCATTTTCTTTAGTTGGCTTTTTATCTTTTGATTTATTCCAGTGCCTTAGGATGTGCAGCATATGTCCTGTTAAGCAGCCTTCATATGGCTTTGCCAGGGAATTGTGGGTAATTTACTCCAGAGGTCTAACTGTGGGCTCTAAGCTTTGTTGGAGCTGCTCCTTTAGCTCACTTCATTAACAGAATACTAGCCTGGGGATGCTGACAACCTGGGTTCTGTTCCCAATATCAACATCCCCCTCTAATTATAATTAAACTCCGAGAAAATGATGGCATCCTGACAAAGAGGTGCATAAGAAAGAAGTGAGCAACGACAAAATGCTAAATAAGTTTTAATAGTTAATAAACACCCTAAAATTGAATCAGCAAGGGAGAAAAGCAAAGTCAAGAGAGCATTTTAAATTTGTCCATCTGAACTGGCTTGGATAGCGGCTTATATGGTATGCTTTAGGGTAGTGTGGTGTCCCTTGACTAGGGGGTATGAAAACCTGTGTCGCTGCATAGCTTTGATTTGCCATAATATTTAAAATAATGGGCCCACATTTAGAAATCATGATGTCTGTGGATAGGTTCTTCAAAGTGTTAAGTGATATAGCTATATTAAGTGAATTATCTCTATGCTTTACTAGTTTCCTTGCCCTGTGTTTGGTATGTTTCTTTGCAGGCTGTTTTTATTCCCTGTTCCTTATCTTGCTTGTGTGTCTTTAAATATTAATGTTGCATCAAATCATTTGCCAGCTAGGGCTTCATGGGTTCCCAGGGCTGTGCATCTTAGTTCTTCACAACGGCAGCAAGGATAGAACTCAGATCTTTCTGCTCCAAAAGCCAAAAACAAATCCAAACCTCTATTAGTTGTTAGCGGAATAAGGCCAATGGCAGAAGTGAGTAGTAGTTCTGATCTACTGTAGAGGCCAGCGGTACATATACAGTAGCCAATTCATTACAATATTCATTCTGTCCTAGTTAATTGTTCTTAAGAGAAACCCAACTATTTTAAGCCTCCGATTTATGTTGTTTTTTTTAAATAAAAGAGTGTGGAGTACATGGAGGGAAATGAATTTAAAACCCTAATCCAATCAGAAATTAAGAAAAAATTAAATTAAAACTGATTTTTCATTTTAAAAAAATTACATAAACATTTGACTATAGTGTTAGAAACACAAACACAACAGGATTATACGAAGTGCCTGAGAATAAAAGAAGCAAAAATGACTAGAAACAAAAATGGGTGAGAATCTTTTATTTGGACCAACTTCTGTTGGTGAAAGAGACACGATTTCAAGCTCCACAGAGCTCTTCTTGAAACAAGTGAAACTGATCCGCTTATTTTTTACAACCCAAGCCAAATGAAAGGCAAAAAAGTAAAAGTACTTGGTGAAAAGTAGATTAGATATTTAAAAATGAAATTGATGTGGGAGACGTGGCTTTACTTATCCTTTGCATTTCTCCTATTCCTGGCCCGGTCCCTGGCATTTGTTGCAGCAGACTCAGCATTCTCAGGTGGCGCATGACTCCCAAGATGCTGTTCTTGCAGCTAACCGTGCTCTGAGTGTACCTGATACACTGGGGGTTGGCAGAGAGACTTTTTGCTGATTCTGCACCACCTGGGGAACCCTCCTTTCAGGTTGCACCCCGTTTATAGCCTCTTTACAATGTGAAAGAGAAAATTGTGCAGATGATTTTTGTCTAGACAGTGTCTCTTTCATCTTTCTCAGTCATGATAATACTTCTTTTGGGGTTGGTCTTGCAAGGGATTGGTGTCGCACAACATTTTAAATAAAAAACTAGAGCGATATAAAATGAACATGGCACATGTTCAATTAATTAAAAACTGGTTAACTGACAGGTCTCACAATGTAACTGTAAATGGGGAATTGTCATCACGTGGGTCTGTTTCTAGTGGTTTCCTGCTGTTTAACATCTTTATCAATGACCTGGAGGAAAACAAAATCATCTTTGATAAGCTTTGCCGATGAAACACAAATTGGGGGAGTGGTAAATAAGGAAGAAGACAGTCAGTCACTGATTCAGAGCAATCTAGATCACTTGCTAAACTGGGTGCAAACAAACAATATGCATTTTAATACGGGTAAATGTTTACATCTGGCAACAAAGAATGTAGCCCACACTTACAGGATGGAGGACTCTGTCCTAAGAAGCAGTGACTCTGAAAAAGATTTGGGGAGGAGGAGGGAGGATACTCAGCTGAACATGATCTCCCAGTGTGATGCCATGGCCAAAAGAGTTAATGCGATCCTGGGATGTATAAACAGGGGAATCTCAAGTAGGAGTAGAGAGGTTATTTTACCTCTGTATTTGGGGTTGATGTGACTGGTGCTGGAATCCTGCATCCAGTTTCGGTGACTAGAGTTCAAGAAGGATGTTGATAATTTGGAGAGGATTCAGAGGAGAGCCATGAGAATGATTAAAGGATGAGAAAACCTGCCTTATAGTAATAGAAGAAGATTAAGGAGTGCCTTGATTACAGTCTATAAGTACCTACATGGGGAACAAATATGTAATAATGGGCTCTTCAATCTATCAGAGAAAGGTATAGTATGATCCATTGGCTAGAAATTGAAGTTAGACAAACTCAGACTGGAAATAAGGCAAAATTTTTTAACAGTGAAAGTAATTAACCATTGGAACAATTTACCAGCATCATGGTGGATTCTCCATTACTGATAATTTTTAAGTAGAGATTGGATGATATTCTAAAAGATCTGGTGTAGGAATTATTTTGGGAACATTCTGTGGCCTGTGTTATACAGGAGGTCAGAGGAGATGGTCACAAAGGTTCTTTCTGTTCTTTGAATCTATGAATATGAATAATATTTGCAACTAGGCAGAAAATAGAAATCTGTCATGTACATTAAAGCTACTGGCATTTTAGAGAGAGATTCAAAAGATAGAGACACTGATACATCAGAAAAAAGAATTATACTTACTTTTTAAGCAATTGTAAAATAGATGTAATACAGTGATACCATTAAAAGGTCTGCCACGGTTTCCATTAAAAATCATGTTTCACAGGGTTTTACTACCCAGATGTTTCCAACTCCAGTTAAGCACAGATCAGTGTGCACATAAGAGGCAATTTTTAAAAATAAAAAGCAAACCATGTAGATTCAACTGTTTTTAAATTAGTTAATAAAATATATAATCTGAGAAATTAGGAATGAAAAAGACCAATTTTGGCATCTACAACTTTCTACACCTAGGACTGAATAGTTCCCTATGCTAAATTTTTAATGCAATAGAATTTTCTTTTTATGATGGTTCTGACTTTTTGGGTACAACAGTAGCCCCATCTATAAAAATAAATAAATAGAGGGTGAAAAAAGTCTAACTCTCAACAAATGTAATTTTTTAGGTTGTTATATAGGAAAAATAAATAAATAGAATTGTGAAAGATAATTATGTTGTACAATCAGCTACTGAGCATGAATGCTATATATTACAGTATTTAAAACATTGTAGTCCATGAAATACCTTACACAGAGAAAGGACAGAGGAAGTTGAGAGTACAACCTAAGGAATTGTTGGTATCAGGGGAGCTGGGAGGATGAGGATGGAAGAGAGTACCAAAGTGAAACCGCCTGCTTCCTTCATGGAATCTCTTCTACTACAAGAGTAAGAACTCTGGATAATCTTACACCATATTAAATGGATCATCTTGCCATCCTTAACTTGTCTTTACCGTGTCCAAGTCTTCTCCAGAAGAGGGCCACTTTGTCTTTAAAGTAGCACTTGATTTTTACAATAGATATGAATGTATTTATTTTAGTCTCTGCAATGTCATCTCCAGATCTCAAGAACAAAATTTCTTCCCCTACCAATTCTGTTCTTCTCTTTCTAGCCCTTTTTATTTTTCTAGCAACATTGCACATTCTCAGTTCATGGGATACAAAATCTTTACGTATGAAGCTGGCGAGCAGTATAAAAAAAATGCTAAGTTTTTCCAGAGAAGGAAAATGAAACGTTAACAGCCAAGTTCATCCCTGCACCAACCTTTGTACTCCTCATAGGGTCCCCTAAACCTGACCCCTAGTGCAGGCTAGGGTAACTCTCTAGGCCATCTTAGCTTATGTTCCCTGTTGCCATGCACCCATGATCATTGCAGGAGTGAGGAATTTCAGAGGTGCGGGACACACCTCCATACCTCCTCCAGCCCCGATATGCCCCAGGACACCCTCTGTGTTGGAGGCTTCTAGGGGGGTGGCACAGAATTGGCAGATATGGCTTTGTGCTTAGCATAGAGGCTCACTTTGCTGGTGCTATTTACCAGGGTGGGGGGAATGAGCTTGCACCTGCAATACTGCCCCCTATGCATGAACAGTGCTGGTGCAAAGGGGTGTAGGGCAAAGCTGAATCTGGCCCTGCCATTTGGTACTAAAAGGCCCATCTGTAAAGCTGGTTCAAGCACTACAGCATTCCATTGCAAACACGAATTAAAAAATAAACTGAAGGAGCCGCCAGCAATGCAACAGCATCCATGCCTTTGCTGCTGCTGGTCTCCATATGCGGCACTCCTCTGCTCTCGTTTTCTGCCTGTCAGGTTTCAGAGCTAAAATTTCTCTCCTAATTATAAACGAATATGATGCTTAATTATAGCAGGGCAGTTTGCTGTGTTATAGTTAAAGGTCTGTCGGGTTCCATTATAAAACACTTGGCTGCAGCTCAGCATATGCAAGGCCTTAGTCTGCAAGAGTTTTTACTGTTAAATGTAAAGAAAGATAAATCCATTCTGCTGTTTCTGAGTTGCAGGAGCAGAGATAAATAGCAATTTCAGTTACTCTTGTTTGCTCCTATACCATAAAAAATACCTATTTTCCCCCCCCGGAGGCTCTGGGCTTTTAATTCCTCCTTTGCCTGATAGGATGTTCAAACTCCACACCCAATAATGAAAAGGAGCAGTTGAGGCTCCATCCTGCAAAGTGCTGGGTTCCCTGGCCCTGAGCCAGGAAAACACTTAGCACCAGAAAAGCCCAAGAATAGTGCTATGAATGAATAGGATTATTTTGTGTGCTTAAAGTTAAGCGTGTGCGTAAGTGCTGTGTTGGACTGGGGACAGAGTGCCCAGCACCTTGCAGGGCTGAGCTCTTGGTGAACCTCTGGGGAAGGAAGGAAAAATCTTTCCTCTTCCTGGAAGGGGAGCATCGGAGTTGTCAGTCCTGAAGGGAGGGCTTCATTAGTGAAGCAGACTTTTAAAAGCCAGTAGTCGGGCTAGTGGAGAGGCCCTTGTTTTCTAGGAGGAATATGTAATCTCTGGAGCCAGATCGCCTCTTTCTAAGGGTTGGCCTGCATGGAAGGGTTGAGACTGCAGGTACTTTACTTTGGGACTGCTGGACCCTTTCAAGCCAGAGGCATCTGTTGTGAGTTAACCCCTCTGTGAAGTCTGGACTAAAACTATTTCATGCCTAGAACTGCGTCATTTTTCACTTGGTGAATCTCCGTGATCAAGGTGGGACCTTTACACCCACCGTGAGCCTCAGGTGAAGGCCTTCATCTCTCCAGCTGAGGAGGGCAGGAAGCATTTCTCCCAGGAGTCTCAGTGTTCACATCTTGCATTGCTGACAGAGGGTTGCGAGAGAACAAGGCAATTTCAGCCACTACTATTCCAGGGATGAGTCCGAGTCTCAAATCTGACCCTTCCTGCACCCCACACATGCTGCAGCCTCGACGTACAGGCCCTGCCCCCAAACAGCTTTGTATATGGAATAACTGAGCTATAAAACACTAGCTGTTTTACTAGCATGGGAATCTTTCCCACAATGCATGTAGGGTGTGCCTCAGTCAAACAGAGGCTAGTTCTTGAGGAGTCGGCTGCTTGTTCTGGAGTCGCTGCTTTACTGATGCAGTGTTGGCCTGGCAGATAGTTCTGCTTGCAGCTCTTGTTTTCACTATAGTCTGTATAATGCAACATAAGCAGTGCCAGCTCCTCTGATGTAAATTTAAAATACAAAACCCTAACCTGAATCGATTTCCCCTCATCCCCATAAAGTGGACTATATGTCTGTAGATTTATTGCATGGGTTGTAATATGTTTCCACCACATTCTGGTACAGGAGGAGAGGTCACTGCCTTGCAAAGCAAAACAAAGTCACCAGGCGAGTGGGCTTTGAACGGATAGAGAATATCTGTTCTAAAGAAGTGCCTTGGTGGCCAGAATTCAGACCCCTTCCTTTCAGTGCAGCTGGTAAGAACTTTTAAGAGCACTCCTAAGAGCAGCTGTTGTGTCAGGGCCTATCAAATCTATAATTACTTTTTTATGCCAAAGAAATCCTTTCAACCCATTGTGCAAGTCTGGTGGTTAAAGCATAGGACTGGGAGTCAGGACTCCTGGATTCTATTCACATAATGTGTGAGCTTGGGCGTGTCAGTTCACCTCTCTTTGTCTCCGTGACAATGAGAGAGGTGTCAGACATTCACACGCTAGAGCGGAGGGTGCAATGCAAACATTCAGGTAGACCACCACGGACAAACAAATGGATTTCAAGCCATTGTAGTGCTGCTTACTGGATGTATTTTGCTTATCCAGAGGCAATCCAGGGTATAGCTGCCCTCCTAATACGATTTCCTTATCAAATATTCTAAGCAGGTGTTACGTGGACTTAAACTCATAAACTCTGGCAATATATATATTTTATATACTGTAAACCTCTACTCTTTTGCTTGCTGTGGAATGAATTCCTTACACCTCCTCCCCATATTTCAGTGATTAAATAATAACTCTCAGACTGAAGAAAGTGACTGGACTTTGCCTAGTAATTCACACCTGGGTGGGTTGTTAGGCAAGAGACTGAAGATCGAGTGCCATTTATGGCATCCAGGCATGAATTATTACACAATAACTCAAGCCCTGAAATGTTTCATTGCATGCAGGAGACAGAGTGAGAGGAAATATATTGCACAGCCGGCTGTGATCTATATGGCAATATACCTACATCAAGGGGGTCAGACAACATCATGTAAGCCATGAGCATAGCTCGAAGGGTTGTGATCTCATCAGATGACGGTGTAGCTTTGCAGGTGGTGCTGCTTTCTATGTTGGAAGGAAATAGTAAGTCTTTATAACAAGTAACATATGTTTTATTAAAATCAGGCATCAAATGTTAGTTTTTCCTCTGCCTATTTCTTTCATTAGTTTTTGTAAAAGTTGGTTTTGTTTAGAGAAAAATACTGGATTGATTAAAAAAGTTAATTCTGGTTTTAGAGAGATTACTGGGTCTAGAGTGATTCCTTATTCTTAAAGGGCTAGAGTCAGTAATAACTCTAGAACTGGGATGGACTTTGTAAAAGGGCCGATGGTATTATGGACTCCGCTTTCAAAACATAATGAATAGATGATTGTGGAGTGAAAGGGTTGGGATTGAGGCATTAGAGGGGATAGAGCCAATTGCAGACTTAACCCTACCTTATGTGCACTGTGCCATCTTGTTGAAAGGGCTGTGGAAGTCAATACAAAAACCATATTTGTGCAAGCCATATATTTACCCTAGAAGTGGGCCAGGTCAGCACAATTTTGAGGTGGCTCTAAACTTTGGTTGGACTACTCACATGAGTGAAGATACTAACGGGAAGCAAAATTCAACCTGTGCAGCGGGCTAGCACAACGTCCATGCACCAGTTAAGGCCCACTTATGCCTTATTTTGACAGCTGGTGGTCTGTACAGGGGTGAATTTCACCCCGATGTGTGTGTCTGCAGGATTAGATCCAATGCCAGGGAACTCGCATTCAGATGCTTTGAACAGATCCCATCTTATGCAGAGTTAGCCTCAGCTATATCACCAACAATAAAAACAGAATGCGGCCAGTTTTCCACTATCAGCTGAACAGCTGCTCTGTATTTACATGGGAGATGAGTGAATAATTTCAGTCAATTCTTTGTCTGTTTTGCCTCGAGAATACGTGCGTCACTTTTCATACTGCCGTGCCTTCAGCAAGAGATCAAGCCAAGTCAAAAGGGGGGTGGAGATTAGAAGTAAGCTGATCATTATACATTTTTCTGGCCAGCGTTAGAGGTGCCAAGAGGGAAATAAATATGACTCGAACTCTGCTCTCAGTTGCATTGGGGCAACCCCACTCTTGACTTCAGTCAGGCCTTGGGTTTGCTGTTGGCAAAGGCTAGGATCTGAACAACGCTGAGGCCTTCTTAGTGTGGGGGAGTCTGTGTATCATTGGAATTCATTTTTTTAAATTTATATTTTTAGGGCAGATTAAATGTTGGGTATGGCCACTTTAAGTATCCCTCTAATTAAAATGAAATCCCTCAAGGAGTTTTAATCCAAAGAGGCATTACATATTTAAGGGATATACAAAATGTGTATGTATTGATCTGAGCAGCTGTAGTGGCTCCTTGCATGCTATTAGAGTCTATCGTATATAAATGTATTATTGACAAGAATGGCCACGTGAGCACTGATTTGGACATTTGGCTGAATGTCTACTTATGTCAACTTAAATCTGTGACCTATTGAAGGCTATGCACAGCTGCTTGTAACATCCATGTATTAATGATGTGCGGGTAGGTTGTAGTGATCGGTTAGCATGTGTATTAGGCTGTAAAAGGGTCACGCAATCTGGCATCAGACCCTTTCACTACCTCAGTTCTCCCTTCTTGGAATTCCCAATAATGCCCTCCAGCCTCTCCTGGGTTATTACAACATCACAGCTCAAACCTCAACTTAAATCAAAACAAGTCTTTCCCTGACTCTGCGGTTTCTTCAGCTCCTTGCTGGGCTCAATAGCTTTTCCCAAAGCCCAGCTCCTGCTGCCTGGAGTTTCCTTAGGCCTCTTCCTCTTCAGGTTTCTGCTCCTGCCCCTCACTGGCTTAATCTGGCTTGGGTGGAGAGACCCTTTGCTGGTTCTTTCTGATTCTGCGGGACCCTTTTTCTCCTCAGTGACAGAACAAGCTCCCTCCTATGGGATAATCCCACCAATGAACAGCCTCCTACATACTAGGTGATTCTGATCACCTGACTCAGCCAGTGGCCCAATCCCAAATCCGTCGCCTGGGGCCAGATAACTAGACATAGGTCAGGCTGAGCCCAGTTCCCTTAAATGGCTGGCCCACCCTGTGACATAGGTGCTTTTAGTGTTTTTTAATGGGCTTCAAACTTGATCGTGTCCCACTGAAGCCAATTGGAGTTTTGCTGTTTGACTCCAGTGAGACCAGGCCCATGCCCGCTTTGATCTTCCCATTTTCTCCCCACACACTAGTTCACTCATACAGCTGGATTCGGTATTACCCATTAGCCCCTTTAAGGACCCATAAAGAAGGCAAAAAGGCCTCTCCTCTGGGGAATACCACTGATGTAAGCAGCTCCTGGGCCCACCCCAGGAAGCTCCTTCCAGGCTTTAGGTAAGCAGGGGGTGGACTTGGAAGGAGCTGGAGCAGCCTTGGACCTTGGTGATTCCGTGCCACAGGGGCCATTGCAGCAAGGGTGCAATTTAAGGCAGCCCTCAACCTAGACTGGGCATGGATTGGCCCCAGATAGACCCTGCATAGGGGAAGCTTGAGCTTTTTCTGACAGGAATGGGGCCTTGCTGCCCAAGAGTATTCAGCCCTTCCTGCTGCAGTTGCTACCTTCTTAAAAGTGCACAAAAATGCTTCTGGGTCGTCACTTGGGCCCAATTTTGCCAGGTCGGGTACTGGTCTAGCAGAATTTTTTTTTCCCCTCCCAAAACTATCCAGGTCCCTGGGGTCTGCTTCGCTAGGCATTGCGGGAGATGTTCTTGCTGAGCCTGTTGAGGCTCTTGCTATTGTTGCAGCCCTTGTAATAGAGGCAACAAAATAGCATGTGTCTGCTCCTGTTGGGCTGCCCGCAGGAAAGCTACATCCTCCGTGTTCCCCACGGGGGGAAGAAGCCTTAGTCTGTCGATCTGCCACTCATCTTTAAGGTAGTTGGTAGAGAGGGATCCTTTCAATCCCACTTCTAATACCAACATATGGTGGGGCACACTCCCCCTTGGAGCACCTCCTCCTGTCCAGGTGCAGTGTCACTGGTATCTTCAGTTCCAGTGCCCCTGGCTGGCTGTTTGCCTCCGGCTCCAGACCTTCGGTGGCTCAGCCCTGTGGCCAAGTCACAGAGTTCAAATCCCTTCTGGGGTATCATGAACAAGACCAAACAAATCTGAATAATTCTTCTGCCCCCTTGGGCAACGGAAGTCTTCTCTTTCTACTTGCAAAATCCCTATTTCAGGGCTTCCTCTGCAGTAGCCTACCTTGCCCCTATAGCGTGCTTCCCTCTCTATCCTCCTGTTAAACACTAACCCTAGCTCTGGATTTCTCTCAACCAGAAAGACCTACCTCCTGGGCGGTGGGGGTGGATAAGAGAGAGAGTGTGTGGGTATGTCAATTGAGCTCCTTCAATCTACCTATTATGGCTAGGAACCAATTAGCTATTCACCTCCCCAGGCTCACAGCATGATTAACTGGGTGCATTCGCTAGCCTTTCAGGTGATGGGGGTTAAGCCCCATCACAATAAATCATTCTCCATTTGTCCTCCTCCCTAGCAGTGCTGGCACACTCCATCCCAGAGGTAGTGACATTTTAGTAATGGGTGAAGTGATCTATGCACATGCTGTCTCTAAAACCCTTTGGGTTGAAATGTACTAACTAAATAGAAGATATCTGTGCACGCAGGCATGTTGTGATAGGCCCATTCATAAAACAAAGCCGAGCATGCATACTACACTAGTAAAGATAGCGCAGACTCCGTTTTTGAATGATCAGCTCTCACAAGATGTTACCATCAAATCCTGTATGTTACTACTTTTGTGCCACAGCAAATAAAACAAAACATAAACTCGTCAGAGTCACCTCATAGTCCCTGAAAAGGCAGACCTACCCTCAGGCCCCAATGTACGGTATTTCAAAATTGCTCTGTTAAATGTGCTTTGGCATCACTTGATTGAAAAGACCCTCAGTAGATGAACTGAGAGACAACGCAGCGGGGCGTTGAAGACAGTGTTGTCTAGTCGCTAGATCAGGAGAGTTGGTTTCTCATACCAAGGTCTGCACTAGATCTGGTCGGAAAAATGTTCACTAAATACTTTTTGGTGGTAATTTGCTGATTTCTTGACATTGAAATGTTTTGTGGAGAAGGTTTGATTTTGATGAAGTTCTGACAAAACCCTACCTGCCGTGCAGCTTTACATTGCAAACCCACCAGGTTTCCTGCTGGCTCACTGGCAGCCCGATGCGGGGGAGAGGGGCTGAAGAGCCCAGAAGCCCTGGGGACCTGATACTATCACACCGCTAACCACATTAGCTGTGCTTGCAAAAGCCCTGGTAGATACAGTTATACACCTCTACCTCGATAGAATGCTCTCCTTCGGAGCCAAAAAATCTTACCGCGTTATATTGAACTTACTTTGATCCACTGGAGTGCGCAGCCCCGCCCACCCCCCGGAGCACTGCTTTACCGCGTTATATCCGAATTCGTGTTATATCGGGTCGCATTATATCGGGGTAGAGGTGTACCAGCAAAAAAGTCCTTCATTTCATTAGGAGAACTGGTATAAGCTATACGAGCAACAGCAGTCGTTTGCCATATAAGCTGCATCTGTACTAGGAGAGTTTGCCCATATAGCTATATCCTTTCTAATGGAGACAAAACTTAGCTGTGCCACTGACTCACTGTTTGACCCTAGGTAAGTCACCTAGCTCTTGGTGTCTAATTACCACACCTGTCAATCAATTATAATAATACCTACCCACCATTGTAAAGTGCTTTCTAGTCTTTTGATAAACAATGCTACACTTTGAAAGAGCAAAGTGTTATCATTAGGCCTATGAAAACATGCGCTATGCCAGGTTTTAGGTCTGGTTGACCTGCATTCAGCACAGGTTGAAGGGAAATGTGCAAAGGTGATGTAAAGCTCTTGGGGCTGCTGTATGCAGAACCAGCCCCCCTTGTGCTAAGCTAGAGCAGCCTCAGCTGTGTTTTAACTTTCACTAGCTGCTAGCAGCCCTGAGGGGCCAAAATCACAGCTGAGGATTGGTGCAACAAAGGGACATTGGAGCCACGCTGCCTTGCCTCTGGGCATGCCCTCTGTGGTGTGTGTGTGTGTGTGTGTGTGTGTTGGCATAGAAGCCTCTACATCGATAGAGGAAATCCCCTACACTGGGGTGATTCTCCCAGGGCCATATGCAGCAACTTTAGGGCTAGTTTGCACTGGTGATGTGGTACAAAGCAGGTGCGCTACACTGCAGAATCTGGTGCTATGAATTCTCACCCTGTCATAATAGGAAATATTCCTTAAAAGAAATAGGATTCGTTTTGTTCCCTGGCTATTTAAAAAAGAGAACACCAGCCATGACTCTGCACAGCAGCTGCATTGGTATGCAGAGGGGCACTACAAAAGTTCTGACATATTACACGTATCTGGTATTCAACAACCTCTTCACCCATTCTGATTTGTCAGTGGAAGTGCTCGTAATCTCCCAGCAGAACAGCCAGCAATTAGGCTCTTGTTCACACAAGCCATATCAGTGTTGTTGGAGACACAAATAAGACCCACATTTCAAACCTCACATGCCAGTGCAAACCCACACGTATTTTTCCCCCTCTAAGGTGTTGCTAGTAACAGCATCAAAGAGCTGCCAGATCTGAGACAGAACAAAGGAGCTCTGCTGAAAGAGGAAAAGTGGGCAGCATCGACAATAGCTGGAGAAGAGATGCTGGGTTTGACTACGTGAACGCACCTTCAGATTTATATTACTCAGCAGCAACTTCTCCGATTTAGGGCCTGAGGAAAGAAGTCAACCTCTCTATTATCATGCCCATGATGGTAGGGGCCCAGGCTGGTGACTGGCTTTATCCCAGCTGCGTGATGTCATGCCAGACAGAGTGTTAAGCAGTCGCTCAGCCTACAGCCACGCCATCTTGTGTTCTGATCCTGTCAGATTGCACAAACTGAACAGTGTTAGGAATGCTAAGTATCCGAATGGGAGGCATCCAGGGCGGGCCTGGATTGCAGTGAGAGGGGCTGTGGACACAATAAGTGGTGCTCTTTCTTCTGAACTAACAGCCCAGTGTGGTGTGTTAGGGGCATTGTGTTGCTGGGGATGCTGTCATTAGGATGAGATAGGATGAGAAGCCTTGACCTTTTATGGTCAGTAAAGGCTCCCCTGGAAGCCTAGGGGTTGGTGTGTTAAACTCATGGTTCTGGCTCTAGTTTTTGGAAATTACATTAGGCCTCTCTAATGTCCCCCTGCACTCTTAACTGGACATGGAACCCTTTTCCACGTCCTGTTCCAAACAGCTGGCTAGTTTCTGCGTGGTTAAATAGCTGCAACATGCCACCCCAAAGGCATTTCAGCAGTGAATGAGGTGATCCCTGTATATTTGCATAGTTTGTTATATAAAGTGCTCTGAGGCTTGTGAAAGGTGATATACATGATATATAACGGGTAGGCAACCTATGGCATGCGTGCTGAAGGCGGCACACAAGCTGATTTTCAGTGGCACTCATACTGCCCGGGTCCTGGCCACCGGTCCGGGGGGCTCTGCATTTTAATTTAATTTTAAATGAAGCTTATTAAACATTTTAAAAACCTTATTTACTTTACATACAACAATAGTTTAGTTATATATTATAGACTTCTAGAAAGAGACCTTCTAAAAACGTTAAAATGTATTACTGGCACGCGACACCTTAAATGAGAGTGAATAAATGAAGACTCGGCACCCCACTTCTGAAAGGTTGCCGACCCCTGATCTATAGTTAATAGTGTGATCTAATAGAGTGCCGGACTGGGACTCAAGAGACATGGCTTAAGCTAATTTAGAAAAAAGCACTCTTATTCTAGAACACGTGGGGTAATTCTGGAATAGCGATTCCCCTTTAAAGTCACACCCTACTTTAATCTGGAATCATTTTCACATGCCCTTAGACTGGAAGTTCTTTGGGCCAAGAACTGTATTTGTACTTGTACAGCGCCTGGCATGATGGAATGCCAATCTTGCTTGGTGCTATCACAGTACAAATGGTAATAATTAATTAATTAATTAATATTAGAGCTGCCGCACGGTCTTGGAAAGGTAGATTAGTGAACTGAAAACTGCTGGGAAGGAATGTGCAACGTTACGGCTGTCGTGTTTATAAAATATTGGGTGAGTGGTTATTGGAAAGGACTGGCTGGAAAGCAGAGGGAAAGGGGGTGATGAATACAGTGCCACTTTTCTTAAGTGGTCATTCCAGGGACCAACAAAAATCACTTCTTTCATGGAGGCCTTCCACAGGCCCAAATAAAGGTGGGCAGAATTGTCCTCCAGTACATTCGGAGGATCCCGGGGGGTGGTCCCTTACGAGAGGAGGTTACCCATTCAGGGAGATCTTTATTGCAGATTTCACTGGATAGGATTTAAACATGCAGGAGCAATAACATACTACATGTCACTTATGCCCTTAATGAATATTTTAGATGGCAAGATGCCACATGGCCCATATTATTCAACTGTAACTGCAATGTATCTGACCTGAGATCCTAAGTAACATGATTCCAAGGAGTGTTACTCCCAAATAGTCATTCATAATTCAGTGAGATTAGGGAGTTGGTACTCATCATAGGCCATGATGCTCCCAGTGTTACCAATACCAGCCATTCATTGCTGAGGTCAGTTGGGGGGCAGTGTAAGAAAACATACCGTAGTTACCTGCACTGTCTCACATGGGGGCATCAATGAAAAAACCTCATGATCAGTTATAGAGACATTGGGCCTGAGTTTTATTTACACTAAGACTCCTTCGCACTATTCTAGCTATGTCAAGGAGCGTCACTTTAAGGCACACTGCCAGAGTGGTGTAATTGGCATAACTGAGAATCAGGCCCATCTTCATATTCCAGAGTGCAGCTATGTCGCAGATCAGCTGATAGCCAGTGTCAAAAGTATCAGGGAGGTAGCCGTGTTAGTCTGTGTCTACAAAAACAACAAGGAGTCCGGTGGCACCTTAAAGACTAACAGATTTATTTGGGCATAAGCTTTCGTGGGTAAAAACCTCACTT
>NW_020664582.1:12521131-12587609 GCF_002925995.2 Terrapene triunguis
AACCTCACTTTTTTTTTTTTTTTGCATCTGAAGAAGTGAGGTTTTTATCCACGAAAGCTTATGCCCAAATAAATCTGTTAGTCTTTAAGGTGCCACCAGACTCCTTGTTGTTTTTGCCAGTGTCAAAAGAATCTGAAGAGCCTTGCTTTATCCCAAGCAGGCAGTAACCAGCATATATTTGTTTTGCATTTAAATCATGTTATTTTAGATATTACAACAGGACTCTGAACTCTCTGGGAGGGCAAGGGAAAGAACAAGGTGCAGAAATGTTATAGTCTGACTTGGGTCAGAGTCCTAGCAGTGTGTGAGCTTAACTCTCACACAAACAGATGTAAGTTACATCCCTTCCAGGTTAGCCTTGCTAGAATTTCATTGCTTCTCATGCCCACAAAGGAACATGAGTTAAGAGGGAAGTGGGGAGAGAGTGGAGTGGGGAGGTGTTGTCTAAAGATCTGAGGAAATGCCAGGAGCGAGGAACATCTGGCTTTGACACTAGCTTCCTCTTCATCTTGAGCAGGTTACATTAGCCACATCCATAAAACAGAAAATGTCTGTGGCAGTTAGGCATAGTACCCACGCACTCTGACAGCTTCCTTGTAGGGCATTGTACCCTCATACTTTAGTATCCTGCTGCACTGTAGTACCCTAATACAATGCAACCTAGTACCACCGTACTCTGCTCCTCCATAGTACCGAGGCACTCTGACTGCCTCTTTGTAGGGTGTTGTACCGTGGTTCCATGCTGCATTGTAGTACCATAATACCATGCTGTACCCTAGTACTATGCAACCTAGTACCACAGTACTCTGCTCCTCCATAGTACCGAGGCACTCTGACTGCCTCTTTGTAGGGTGTTGTACCGTAGTACATGCTGCATGGTAGTATCCTAATACCATGCTGTACCCTAATACCATGCAACCTAGTACCACAGTACCCTGCTCCTCCATAGTACCCAGGCACTTCTGCACCATACTTACTAATACTCTAGTAGTACCATACTGCACCCTAGTACCCAGCAGTTCTGACTGTCTCCTTGCAGAATGCTTCACCAACCATCTCTTTTAAAGAGGCCAGAGAGACAGACGTTGAATATTGTTGGTGCTGTTCAAAAATATGTCTCAGGAAGATTTTTCTTTTCTTTCTGTGGGAGGGAGCGGGAAGTGGGAATTCCATTTTGGCTGAAGCAGTTTTGCCAGTTTTTGTTCCAAAAAAAGGATGATTTTACTTGCTAAGCTACAATGTGGCACACAGTTGTGTGTGAGAATGTGTGAATTTATCCTTGTGTATCTTATGCAGGCTTGGAAAGATTAGTTTTTTATCTGTAAATGTCAGTAAACATCAATTTCACCGTACGCTCACAAACCGATGAAAACATATTTCCATAGATGAAAATAGAAATTTATAGATAGGCAAAATAAAGCAAATGCTGCTTGAGAACTTACTAGATTCTGGCTTAAGGATATTTACTTTGTATATTTACTTTGTATATTTTGACGTGATGTTGACAATTTGTGCATTAATGGTTATAATGCGTTAACTTTTGGAATCTCAATGTCTACTCATTAAATCATTGTTGTCTGCCTCCCTCCCCCCAAAAAAATTCCCGCAACTTTGAAAATTTAAATTGATGAAAATGCTTAAAACCCATAATTTTGAGCAACTGTGAACATTTAAATAGATAAAAACATGCTTAAAAATAAACATCAATATTATCTGTCAAAATTATAAAAAAACAACAACTGAATTCTGCCAAGCCTGATCTTAGCTATAACCTGGTGGATAAAGGACAGATTTTTCATTGGCTCCTCTGTAGGTCCCAGAGGAACCAGGGCATCATAGACTTTAAGGTCAGAAGGGACCATTATGATCTTCTAGTCTGACCTCCTGCACAATGCTGGCCACAGAATCTCATCCTGTAACAAACCCCTGACCTATGTCTGAGCTATTGAAGTCCTCAACTTGTGGTTTAAAGACTTCAAGGTGCAGAGAATCCTCCAGCAAGAGACCCAGGCCCCATGCTGCAGAGGAAGGCGAAAAACCCCCAGGGCCTCTGCCAATCTGCCCTGGAGGAAAATTCCTTCCCGACCCCAAATATGGTGATCAGCTAAACCCTGAGCATGTGGGCAAGACTCACCAGCCAGACACCAAGGAAAGAATTCTCTGTAGTAACTCAGATCCCACCCCATCTAGTGTCCCATCACAGGCCATTGGGCATATTTACCGCTAATAGTCAAAGATCAATTAATTGCCAAAATTAGACTATCCCATCATACCATCCCTTCCATAAACTTATCAAGCTTAGTCTTGAAGCAAGATATGACTTTTGCCTCCACTGCTCCCCTTGGAAGGCTGTTCCAGAACTTCACTCCTCTGATGGTTAAAAACCTTCATCTAATTTCAAGTCTAAACTTCCTGATGGCCAGTTTATATCCATTTGTTCTTGTGTCCACATTCGTACTGAGCAAAAATAATTCCTCTCCCTCCCTGGTATTTATCCCTCTGATATATTTATAGAGAGCAATCATATCTCCCCTCAGCCTTCTTTTGGTTAGGCTAAACAAGCCAAGCTCTTTGAGTCTCCTTTCATAAGACAGGTTTTCCATTCCTCGGATCATCCTAGTAGCCCTTCTCTGTACCATCAGTCTCTGCCCTTCTCTGCTCTCAAATGGAACCTTCCCCCTGCCCCCTTCGTGTCTCACACCACATGCCCCTGACCGCTCTTGCAGACTCGCTTCTCCACCTCCTACCTATGTGTTTCACAATGTTACCTGTTTGAGAATTAAAAAGAGAACATTAACCCCCTGCAAAAACTCCCTTCTGAGGACTCAGTTCTGCTCTGAATTATACTGGTGCAAACCCAGTGGAACTGCACTGAAATTAGGAGAGTTATTCCTTATTTACACGAGTGTAATTCACAGCAGAACTGGAGCCTGAAAGTGACTCTTTGCTTTCCCCTGGCCCTTGCTATGAGAGTGAGCTCCAGCTTCCAGCATGATGTGAGAGCAGCAATCCGATCAGGATCACATGACACACAGTAGACCTCTCTTATCTCCCATACTCACAAACACACAGCCTGGGGGGTGGGGGTGGGGGGGGGGAGAAGGAAAGAAGCCCAGTTAGATCAGTGGAGGGGTACTGGCTTCTCTCTAGGAACTCCCTGGTCTAGGTTGAAATGATTCTCCTTTATCCACAAGGACAGAAATTAAAATGCTCTCCCCTCATTTCTTTCCTGGATGTATTCCTTTTTTTAGTGCTCTCAGGCTGGCCGGACACTCCTGTTCTGCTCCGTCCCACAGTGAAGCTGTGCAACCTTGGCTTTCCCGTGTGCAGCTACAAGGAGGCCCTCTCTGTACTCTCCAGGAGGGAGAGTTATTGGCATTCTCCTACACTGATTGCAATCATATTCCCCACCACAGTAAGGCACTTCCTCAGTCACTTGCTTTTCCTTGCCTTCCACGGCCAGAGAGTGAGTCCCAAGCAAGTAGCAAATGTGTTACACCTCCCAGCTCCCACCTCCGTTGGCCGAGGGACAGAGTGCTTCACTGCTTTCAGATTAAAGTGCTGCTACAGTAGCTAACTCCCAAAGTGTTTGATTAGCTTGGAAAACGTTAATCAGCCTTGCAGGCTGCTATTAAAGGTTAAACATCCCTGGGCTGTATTATTATTCTTTGAAGGAACTGTTTGCTCGGTGACAGAGGAGTGTTCTCTTTATCTATTCATGAGGCTATTGATTCTAATGCAGCTTTTTCCCATAGTATTGTTATGGAGTGGCTTCTACTCCAGAGCCTGGGGGAGGCTGGTGGTGGAAATCCAAGAGCTACCCCCCCCCCCATTTAAACTGCAGACCTTTTGCAAGAATTGTCTGGAGTTCTATAGGGGCAGCTGCTTACCCAGCACCTGCATTTACTGCTGTCCTATAGGTGCTGTTGTTTTGCACAGTACTCACATTTCCAGAATTTCATAAACTCTCTTGCTTGTGTGGCACCTGTGTTGCTTGTGTTCTCAGCAGCCCTGCAGGTGCTGTTGTTTTGCACTGCATTTGCTTTCCTGAAGACTGACAGTCGCAATCCTCAGAGCATGTTAGACAGTGTAATGTGACCACTATTCTGGTTGGAGTGCATCCAGATTTCCAAGGGCTACAGTTTAGCTCTGAAATGAAACGGGGCCTTTCTTTCGTTTACCATCAGTCTGAGATTTCCCTTTGAAGTAATAGGACAATAGCGGCTTAGCGTTCATAGATTCATAGATTCATAGATTCTAGGACTGGAAGGGACCTCGAGAGGTCATCGAGTCCAGTCCCCTGCCCGCATGGCAGGACCAAATACTGTCTAGACCATCCCTGATAGACATTTATCTAACCTACTCTTAAATATCTCCAGAGATGGAGATTCCACAACCTCCCTAGGCAATTTATTCCAGTGTTTAAGCACCCTGACAGTTAGGAACTTTTTCCTAATGTCCAACCTAGACCTCCCTTGCTGCAGTTTAAGCCCATTGCTTCTTGTTCTATCCTCAGAGGCTAAGGTGAACAAGTTTTCTCCCTCCTCCTTATGACACCCTTTTAGATACCTGAAAACTGCTATCATGTCCCCTCTCAGTCTTCTCTTTTATAATCTATCCATCCTTAGAGGTGGTCCCTGCGGATCAGGGCTGAGGCCCATTTGCCTGTTGTGTGCATAGAGGCCTTCAGTCTCCAATGCCTTTGGTGTGGGACCCATCACAAATGTTATACTCACTTTAAGAAAAGATGGCGGGGTGAGGGATGAAGAAACCTGAATGAACAACAAAATGAACACCCTCTCCAAATAATTTACACCCCCAGTCCTGCAGTCTGATACACATAGGTGGACTTTTATACCCACATAGATCCAGCTGCAGGATAGGGGCCCTTATGTGTGACAGGGAAGATGGTAGTTTTTAAAATGATTTTTCCTTGGTTTTACACAATATGATTTTCCTTGTATTTATTGTTTTTAAAGGTGTGCTCTTTTTTGAAAGAGGATCAGGTTTACAAAAGCGCTCAGCTCCCCATGCACCGAAAATCTGGCCAGAGGGGCCACAATAGGAGCGTCTAGGTGCTTTGGAATATTTGGCCCCAATTGTGGGTGCCAATTATTTAAATCTGGACTTGAGCTCTTCTGAAAGTCGGGCCCATAGAGGGAGAGATTGCATCATTTATGCCCAGGAGGGGGATGGTGTGGATGTACAGCACCCCAGGTACAGTTCCAGGAAGGATTATACCCCATCCTGTCCCTTTGAAGAAGAACCAGAACCAGTCTAGCCTCTTATCGCTTTGACATGTAAAAAGCAGGCTGGAGGGCTCATCCTGGCATCTTTTTCCCATCTCACCCCTCAGTGCTGGTGTAGTTTGCAGAATGGCGCCTGTTACTTCCCTACGCTAAGGAATATGACCCTGCCTAGATTCCAGGCACATCAGAGAGAGATATTTTTATTTATGGATCTTGCATGAAGTGCACACTACAAGTTATGTGCAAAAACTGGCAGAAAGCATATGACCTAAATACATATTAAGTCTGACAAGTCATTTAATATTAGAGATTTTTCTATCATATTCACAAAGATGCAGGGACCACACTAAAGCGGGAAATGAAGGTTTTTTTAAAAAAGATCCCAATTTCATTGATCCTGTTGATTTTTTTTTTCTTGTTTTTTTCATGGAGGCAAAGCTGTGCTGGCACCTGCAGCTGGCGCTTGCGTTCACTTTATTTAGTGCTGTTGATTTGGTTGCTGTCATGAGAAAATGCTTCAAATAAAAAGATCACCGGAGGGAAGGGAATTAACTGGAGGGAAAACAAGCATGGACAAAGAGAGAAATGCTATAATACCGTAACTGAGGGATCAGGCACTGATTTGTCCCACAATGCACATGGGACAGACAATGGGCATGATTTTCCACTGCTTTGTGTAGTCATTTACACCTGCGTAATGCTACGAGGCCAGAATTCTCTGCTCACTTAGACCCCATGTACACTAGAGAAATTTGCACTTGTGTAACTACTTTGACATAGTAGTTACAAAATTTCCTAATAAGAGTCTCTTGAGGATTTGTGTATTATGTAGGGAACCAATCCTTTCTCCAGTCCCACCCTGAGAAGTCATGTTTGGTACCCATCCAAGGCAAAAAAGTAAGGCACAACCCTCTAATGTTGACATGCTGCACCAGTGCAAAATGAGGCTGATGCCACTGCAACATATTTTGCTGGTTTACCAGACTAAGGGCTCGTCTGCACAAGAAAACGGCACTGTTTTAATTTATGGTGTGAATTTAAACCAAGTTAGTTAGGCTGGCACAAACCTCAGTGCAGTCAAAAGGGCTGTAAAGCGAGGCCTACACCAGCGCACCTTAGGTCTTGACTACACACAAATTTGCATTAGTTTAGTTAAAGCAGCTTAATTAATTCTCTTTGTCCCTCTACGGGCCAAAGGTGCAAATCCCACTGTGGACACTCTTATTTTGGTTTTAAAATGGCTTATTTTTGGCTGATTAGGTGCAGGTTTAACTTTTACGCAAAATTGAAAAAACTCTTCATAAACCACATTAAGAGGGTGTGCATACGGGGATGTGCCCTGCTTTTATTTCAGTGGGAGTTAGGTACTTGACCTGCTTGGGCACAACTGAAAATCCCCCTGGGCATCTACCTGCATTTTTAGGCACCTATATCCCTTTGAAAATCTGACCCTGAGTGCTTTTGAAAATCTGTCCGCAATGCTAAGGGAGCTGCTGTGTTCTGAGCATTTTTGAAAATCTATTGGTAGATTATCAAAGAGATTTAAGTGCCTCCTGGGATTTTCAAATATGTCTAGGTGTCTAACTCCCATTGAAATCAAATGGAAATAGGAATTAGGTGCCTAGACTTTTGAAAATCCTACTCAGCACCTATCTACATGTTTAAACAGCTAAATAGTTTTGGAGAGTGGGAGCAAAGCTCTTCTGAAAATCTGGCCTCACATGAAGAGAAGGGAATAGGACTCAGACATTTCAGCTTTAATGATTCCAGATGCTATAGTATCGCAGGGGTGGAATTTTCTTCTAGAAACCTATGCCTTTTTAAAAATTCAACAGACAATGTGGCATGCATTGAGCTAAGAGGCCTGCCTCAAAGATATTCAGCTGAAACAGGATAGCAGGCAGGCAACCTATTCAGGTGCACATTGTTTTTAACTTAATTATATTTAAGTGATTCATAGACCATGCTTATGGTAATACAGTGGCTTTGTGTGTCCCTCGCACTAAATGGGGTTTGTTTACCCAAACTCTGAGCTCCTCACTGAGAATTAACTATCATATGTCCCATAATAAGCCTGTCCTTTGTCTCTGTGCACATGTGTTGTATGCTCTGAGGTTACCACAATAGCAAGCCCTTGCTATGGAGCCCTGGCACTCCATGGGCAAAATGCCTTTCAGCCAGAACCTACAATAAATTCACATCGGCTGCTGGATATAAACAATCAGGCTGTGTATGGGAAATAGAAATAATGGCTGGGATAAGAATGCTACTTAGCTCTGGAGGAATTACTTCCTCGAGAGTGAGTCACAAAGACAGGATTGTGTCTGGGAGGCTGCACGAGACTTTGGGCCTGATTCTCCCTTGCCTATGCTGGTGTAAATCCACTGAAGCAAGCAGAATGATACTACGGTGAAACGGATGTAAGTGAGCTTAGGCTCAGGCCTGGTCTACACTACGACTTTAATTCGGATTTAGCTGCGTTAATCCGAATTAATCCTTAACCCGTCCACACAACGGAGCCAGTTACTTTGAATTAAAGGGCACTTAAAATCGATTTCTGTACTCCACCCCGACGAGCGGAGTAGCACCAAAATCGATTTTGTTAATTCGAATTAGGGGTAGTGTGGCCGCACACCACCGAATTAATGTGGTTAAAATTAATGGGGTAGTGTGGCCGCACACCACCGAATTAATGTGGTTAAAAACCGAATTAATGTGCTTAGTGTGGCCGCGCAAAATCGAATTTATACAATCTGTTTCCCAAATTCGAATTATCTAAATTCGAATTAATCTCGTAGTGTAGACGTACCCTCAGGCCCTGTACTCCCATTGCTAGGGAAGTCACCTCCTCAGCAGAAGAGTTAGATACTCCCTTTGAAAACCTTTCTGCCCCTAGTTCAAAACCTTGTAACTGCTCTGCCCCGACAGCTGAGTTTTACTTCCCAGCACAGAAACTTAGTGTTACGATGCAGCGCTCTCTTTTTATTGCCAGGAAAAGCACAGATTGACTAAACATAGTGACAAGAAAATATACAATCCTTGTCCTTTTAGAAGCTGTAACAGAACCACTAGATGGTTTCCTATTAATCCTCTGGCGTAAGGTGTTTAGAGAGGGACTGTATCTTCCTGTGGGTTTGTGTAACCTCTACCACAATGGGACCCAATTCTGGGCTTCTGGGCACTCGTGTAATATATATTTTTTTAGAGATATGAACTCAGGGAATTGAAATTGGGGCTATTGGACTCAGAGGACATCTAATATGCTGATGGTGATTAAACAACAGCTTTTGGGGATGGAGTCAAATTTGCTTTTCCTTCACACACGCACGCGCGCGCCACTCCTGAATTGTTTTGCATTTGAATCTCTCTCAGTAACCAGGTCTGCCCTGAGACTTCAAACACCCTGGTCTCAGTTCCTCCCTTCTCCAAGACATGTAAGGGCTGACCTCATTACTTCGGTTTAAGTAACAATCTTATTGCATCTCTTGGAGCCAGTTCAGGCTGCAATCCAGTGGCTGCCCTTTATAATCCCACGGAGCTAAAACAAAACACTCCATGTGGTCTGCTCTGGCCTCCAAGGGGTTAATGTTTTCTGATTCCCTGAAGCCCTCCATGCCTTGTTGAAGCATCATGCCCATCTGTTCCAGCTGATAATGTTCTGATGCCATTGGCTTCTACTCCTCTCGCTCCATTTGTTCAATGGCAGTGAGTTTACGCACTGTGCACCTCCCTTGCAGGCAAGACTATCACCGTTTAAACTGAACTGTAACACAGGGGAAGAGAGGGGAGGGATGAGATTAAAGTTGCACTGCGTGATCTTTCTCCAGCAGAAGAGCAAAGAGAGAAGGGAAACTTGCTTCGGGCCCATCTTGCCATGCAGCTGTCAGCGGATAGGACATTCTTGTCTAATTCTTCACGCCATGAAAGGGGTGCTTGAAGTGTGGGGTCCAGTCCTGTGCATCCAACTCTTCTATTAAAATGAATGGGGAAGTCTGCTGCCCCCAGAGGTGGGCAGGCAGATGTGGTCTAATAGATTGCAGCCTTGCGTTCAGACTTGGGTTCTTGTCCACTCATTTGCAGAGTGATTTTGGCAAAGCCATGGCATGTCTCAGTTTCCCCATCTATAGCATGGGGATAATGATGCTTACCCACCTTTATAAAGGGCTTTGAACTCTATGGACGAAAAGGGGTAGGTGCCGAGTATTATTATTTATATAACCTGAAAGTGCCCCTTGTTTGTGAGTTAATAGCTATGCCACAAGGAGTGTGTTAAGCCCACCATGCTGCTATTGATGACATAGCAGGAAGCACCCTCAATTGTGGCTGTGGTCATGATGCTGGAATATTTAGAGATTACAGGCCACATCTTCAGCTTGTGCTCATTGGTGTAAATTGACTTATGCCTGTGAACTCCAGGTGACGGTTTGGTCCAAGGTTTACAAGTTTTTTTTTTTTTTTTTTTTTAATTAGAAGAAAAAGCGGAGGTCACTGTGTTTGTTTTGGGCATATGGACAGTGGGTTCCGAGAGCAGAAGCAAATCAGAGGGCAGGGATGTGCATACTGTACTGATATTGAAACCAGCATATATGATAGCTAATAGCCAGCTGCCCAGAGTATGGTTCCTGAAAACTAGAGATGAGCTCAGTGTGGCATTCTAGTCTGATCTGTGGAAAACATCCCATTCCATTTGGATGATTTATTATTTTCAGATCTCTTGAAACTTCCACTTTTTATCCGTTTCTTCTAGGCAATCTTCCGCCTCTGGGACTGATCAGCCGTGGTATTGACATAACCACATCCATCCTCAGTCCCTGGAGGTTGGCATCTTAATGAGGAAGTATGGTTGGGGCACAGGCCTGTCTGTGACTTGGGAAACCTGGGTTCAAGTCCTTGCTCTGCCACAGACTTCCTGTGTGACTTTGGGCAAGTCACTTAGCATCTCTGTGCTTCAGTTCCCCATCTGTAAAATGGGGGATAACAGCACTGCCCTACCTCACAGGGGTTTTATGAAAAAAATACAGTAAGGATTGTGAGCAGTTCAGACGCTACAATCATGTAGGTCATAGAGGTACTTTAGATAGAGCCACCCTCTGTGAGGGGCACTAATTACTCCAGCTCTCGTTGACTGGAGGAGAATCTGCCTTCGGATTGGGGTGTGAGAGGAAATAAAGTGAGGTTAAGGAGTCCGTACCCTCCCAACGAAAGGAAAACAAATTCTGGGGTCACAGGCCTTGCTCACTCCGAGGCTTTTCTCAGAAATACAAAGGATTTCAGGCTAGAGCATTGGTGGCCTTCTGTCTTCCCCAGTGCCGTTATGACACCAAGCTTCTGCTCCTCTCTTGAAAGCCTCCCTCTTTCTCTGATTGAATGGCCTGGCAGTTGTGCAGAATGCTGATGAGAACACTACGTGACCCAGTCGCATGCAATAATTTCTATGAAGGGTCATTTCTCCCAGTCACAGGACTACAGGGACCCATCTCTTTGTTTCTGAGTAGTTGTTGGGTTGGGTATTTTGGGGAATGCTCATAGCATATCTAGTATTTCAGTCTCATACTTGAGTTCTAACCCTGGAGTGGAAAGCATATTCTGACAATGGGAGGAGGAATCGAACCCTTCTGACCTTCCTCCTGCCGGCTGGATTCACGTTGTATCCATAGTAGTGAACACAAGATAACCTGATTCCCAGAGTCAGAGGGGTGTGAGACTAGCAAACATTTGACATAGAAACGTTTCTTGATCAGAATTGAGGAGCTTTGCAATAAACAGAAAGGTAGGTAATCAAAATGTTTTATTGCTTTAAATTCAGGAACAGTAAATGCTGGACCCTGAGACTGAAATGAATGTTAATGAAATCTTTTATGGTGATCAAATTCTTGAACGCTTGTTGTGACAGTTTCCGACTGGAATTTTATAAAGCATTTCACCGTTTATATACCCAGAATGTACCCAAGATTTATAAAGGGGACTCTAGGGAGATGATTTAACCTAGGCACTGAAAACTGCACCATAAACAGGAATGATCAAAGCAGCTGGAAATTTTTACCAATCCTTGCTTAATGTGGTTTGTAAAACACTTGCCAAAAGTATTGACTCTGGGTTATAAGAAATATTGTGGATATTATCTAGACCAGGAGCCTTGTTAGGCTGCAGCTGACGCATAGCCAGGTTCAACCCTTGATCAATAAAAAGAGCCATCAAGTTCGTATCCGCATTCTGAGCCTGCCATCTCTTAGCAACTACCATTTCAACTGAGCAGCTGAAAGCTTTTTCTCAATTAGGAGCTCTGCCATTGGCCACCAGCAGGGATGCAATGGAGTTTGCTGTGAGTGGGTATTCCCTCTTGCCAAGACTGGACTCTCTACTGACTCTCCTAATAGTTTTCCAGGATCTGCGACTGGAGTACGTGAAGTTAAATCTGGAGATAGTTTCTCTCCATCACTCTTGCCTGGTTTGCTTTAGGAGGCGGAAAAGGTCTCTACTTTTATCACAAACCTCCTGTTCATTCTTGGTGGATATAAACTCCTGATATAATCGGGTTGCATCAGGTGACTATCCAGGAATGAACTGTAGACGAGATTCCCTGGGTATATATTTGTTTGCAGTAGCCAGAGCTATATCACAGAAAGCTTGGTAGGTAGCATTGATGTTCTCCCAAATACCTGATTCCAAGGTTGTCTCTCACTTCGGGTCAATCAGCAAAAACTGGCTCCTTCGATTTCTGAATGGTTGTATTCAGGATTGCAGGATTCCTAAAGTCTGGCAGACAGCAAAGGTCATGGCTGTCCCCAAGCCAGTGAAACTATTGACAGTCCCAAAGAGCTACCGACTGATTTCTCTGTTGTGTGTTCCATACAGTCTGATGGAGACACTAATCCTGATGCAGATTAAAGAGGTAGCTGATCCTCAGCTGCCTTGCATTCAGGCTGGTTCCCGGAGGAGATGATGTACCCAAGTCCAGGTACTTTGTCTGGCCCAATGTATAGAAAATGCATTTGAGTCCGGAAAGAAAGTTGGTGCAGCCCTTATTGATTTGATGGCAGCGTACAACACTGTGTGGCACATTGGGCTGACTGCCAAGCCGCTGCAAGTGATTCCTTATAAGCCGACGGTGCTGATTCACCCAAGAAATGATTAGCATCTGAAGCATCATCCTGCAAGTCCAGTGAAAAATCAGTCACCTGAAACATCTCTGTAATGGCCTTCCACAAGGGTCAGTCTTGGCTCCCCTGTACATACACATACGACCTCTCTGGAACTCAGGCCGAGAAGTATGTGTATGCTGATTGACATCTGTATTGTGGATGCTGGAAATGAATTCCACAAGCTTGAAGGGAATCTCAGCCCAGACCTGGGCATTTTGACCACTTACTTCTAGCAATGGAGGTTAATTCTCATGAAATCAAGACAGTGGCAACTACTGTCCATCTATACAGTCCTCTTGCCAATCAAGCTACCTCAATCCATGGGCAAGGAATGCTGCTGCCATTCCATTCCGCGGTCACTTGGCTGTAGCCAGACTTACTGGCCTCATCTGGAATCCCTGAAAATGAAGATTTCTTCCTGTACCACCTTGATATGAAAACGATCAGGCACCTCCTGGGGAGCAGAGCCTTTGGTCCTTCCTACATCTGTATGGGCCATGGTGGTTGCTCCACCTGAATACTGCTGTGCAGCCATCACACTCTGGTTGCTGACATGGAGCTGAATTTGGCCACTCGTATTATTAGTAGCTGCTTGAATTATATACCAGTTTCCAGTCTCTGTGTGTGCTAACACGCATAGCTCCTCCAGACCTTTGACAAGATGCTATTACTGTTAAATCTGCCTGGAGAGCTGTGGCCGATGAAAACAACCTATTACATCTCCAGTTGACTGATGGACCAGTTTTAGACAGGAAATAACATGCAGCTTCGATTCGACGGTCTGCTTATATTCAGGGGCGGAAACCTGTTCTTGTGTGACACCACACCTGATCTCTCGACAGTTGCTATGGCAGCCCATGCACTCTTGGATGAGAGCACAATTGGCCTTTTACCATGCACAGACAATCAGCACCCCCAGGGAGCTGAATACTACATCCTTACAGAGAGGAAGCATTGGTGGGAAAGAGTCTAACGCACTAAGTACATTCAGGAGTCCATCGCAGCACCTGTCTCCTTGCCCACTTGATCATAGATCATGGACCAGACTCACAGGCTACTCTCTGGCTCATCCAGAGTTGCTGCAACTATCCACCAGCGTGGCCTGGTTTCCTCCCCATGCTGTGACTGTGGAGCGGTGTTGCAGACAATAACTCATGTGGTGGAAGAGGGCCCAACCCAATATCTGGAGGGTGATTTACAATGCCTGGCCTCCCTTGATACAGAAGTCATACTTTGGTCCCGCAACTTGGACATTGAACTCTGATGCCTGTGTACGAGAGAAGAAAAGAAATGCTTTGTCCAAATGAATGCACCATCATCAGGCAGGTGCAGTGCCCAGCTTTAGAAACCATGAAAGAACCATGTCAGATCTCATCTAGTTAACAGAATATTAGGGGTCAGGTTCAGTTCTCTGTTACACCTTGGCAACCTCACTGCAGCCAACAAGACCTCCTCTGTAGATGTGTAGAACGGCCTGACTCTCCCTGATTGCCCTGCTTCCAGCGCAGTCATTTCCACTAGTGCAAAATGCCATTCTGACCTGGGAGCATTTTACACTCTGGCCTTGTCTACATGTGAAAGGTTTCCTGGTATAACTATATTGGTTAGGGGGGAGTTCTTTTTTTTTTTTTTTTTAGTGGTAGAGTTAAACTGGTACAAACTCTCGGCCAGGTCTGCATGACACACTTCTGCCAGCATAGATATGTCAGCTGGGGGGTGAAGAGGTGTGAGCTCTGACCGACATAGCTGCGCAAGCAGAAATCCCTAGTGTAGACACAGCTATACCAGTAAAAACCACACCAACAACCCCCCCTGTGTAAAGCAGTTATGCCAACCTAAGCGTGCTTCTGTTGTCATAGCTAATTTCATTTGGGAAGTGATGTTCCTACACTGGCAGAAAAGCTCCTTCTGTTGACATACGTTGCAGCTATGGTAGGGGGGCTATGCCAGTTTACACTTGGTAGTGTAGACAGCCTAAGTGCACTTTGCTGGTATAAGCTATGTCCACATTAGGAGCATTTTTTCCAGTATAGTCTATTGGTATACCTATACCAGTAAAGTGCGTCTAGTTTAGACATGGCCACAGTGTGGATGCAGTTATACTGGCATATTCGTGCCTTATACCAGTATAGTTTGTTCCCCTTACCATATGGGAATAGCCAGACCAGTATAAAGCGCCTTTATGCTTATCTAATTGCATCCATACTAACAAAGTGGCACAGATTAACTATACTGGAATAGTTAAAGGAGTACAACTGTCTGGTGCAGAGAGGTATTCATTTTACTTTGTTGCAAATGACTCTACAAGGTGCCTGGCAATGGAGAATCAGGCCCAAACGTGGAAGGCAAATGCATACATTTAAAAAAAAAAAAGGATAGAAAAGAAAAACATATATTTGTAAGCGTTTAGGTTTTGTAAACCTTTCCCCCTCCATAGAACCTAAATGCAGGGGTTAAACTAGCTGAGAGTGTCTCTTTTAAACAGTTTTAGTTGTTTCTTTGCTGTTCCTCTTTAAAAGAAGACCAAAAACTGTCAAGCTCTCCATTCAACGTATCAAACACAAAACAATGATTATCAGTGACAGCGGTGTCTCTAAATGAAGAAAAATAACTGTCAGCAGCTCTGAATGTGATTGCTTGTGTTTCAGACATAGTGCTTGAGAGAGATGGTTATGTAAAGTGAATAAAACCCTTTTTTCCTTCATATTCCAGTGGCTACACACAATCACTGAGGAGCCCAAAAGTGAAAGTTTTAGGGCTTGACCCAAGACTCCCATTGACCTCAATGCCATATTCATGTTGTATTTAGGAATATATATATATATATATATATAAAGAGTCGACAGGCAAATTAGAGAAATAATAACTGCTTTTATTAATAGAGATTGATCAAGAACAGGATGCTACTGGAAAGTTCAGCCTCCTTCCAGAACGCTATCTGCCCCATCAGATATAGGGACAATACAGAGAAAATCATCCCCAGATCACACACTCATTGGCTGATCATTCCCTGTAGTCAGAACACTGTTACGTGGCCAATTGTCTTCACAAAGTAACCCATTCATGGGTGCCAGACGTGCTGCTATTGCACAGATTTAGATTCATGAACAAAAGATTTAGAACATCTCCTGAAATTTGTGCTGTCAAAATTACAGTGGCCTGTGGAGATTGGCCTGCCAGTGGCAGCCCAGTGTGGCACGCCATTAACCTGGTGCATGTCTGGCATCTGTCTTCTGTGCTCTTCAACATTCTGTGGGTTAAGATATTGTGCCCACCCCTTGCTCTCCAGCCAGGTCGGGGCTGAGCACGCTCAAAGATGTTGGTAGGAGAGAACTGTCACCTAGCACACAAATGGCTCTCTATGGCAAGGCCTGGGAGCAGTGCCGATGGGCACCAGAAGAAGCTGCTTCCAACCCTCCGCAGACAGAGGACAGGTCACTTGCAACCTGACACCAAGGAGGGAGCAAATGAGGCCAATACTGTGCACACAGGTATGTGTAACCCACTGGTTAGTGAGTATTGGTGCCCAGTCAACAGAGGATGTGAGTCTGTGCCAGAGCTAATTAGCCTGGTTCTTTCGCTTAAGCTGTAGAGACTCATGCTTCTAGCTCTGCAGCCCCCCAGGTCAATCCCCCACGTCAGTCGAGACGGTAGCCATCACAAATGCTCCTCCACAGTTAAGGAGAAGCAATCCTCTTTCTGAAACTGTGAAGCATCAGCCGACCTGGATGTGGCTACGGGATTAACCGTTGCAGGGGCTGCATTACCTTATACAAGAAGTGCCTGGACTGGTAGATCCACAAACTAACAGATGCTCGGGAGCCTTGAAGTGCTGCCCAGGAGTCCCTCTATTACTTCTGCTCTCCCTCCACACCAGCTCCTGATGGCTTTGATGGCTCTCTTCTGCCTGGACCAGAGAAGGAGGAGTTAGCTCTTGTTATGGCTACATGGTCAGCTAATATGACAACCAATAAGTCATGCAAAAAAGGAAATTACTTTTAGATCATATTACAGTGGAACAGGCCTTACACGTCTTCATATGGACATGAAAATGGAGTAGGCGCTGCCCCAGGAAGCACAAGTATAAAGAGACTCCACACTTCACTGTACTTTTCCATCTCTGTCTGCAAGCAAATGTTCAATTTTCCATAAGGCCAACCTCTAAATTTCCTTTAGACAGAACAGAATTGATATGGGGACAGCCTGTGGGTTTACGTTTAAAATATTTACATGGCTTTACGATAGCCAAGCCTGACATACAGAAAAGTTAGTCACAAGAGCAAAGCAGAGGGAATAGATGAAGAATGAAGCCTAAGACAGTAAAAGGTGGCTCATTACAAAATGACACTGAAGCAAGGCTGGCCACATGGAGACTTCTCTTCAGAGAGTCCGTCAGCATAGAGTTCATTTATTTTGCAAAGGCCTTTTCCCCAACCAAGGAAATCCACTTCTGACCAGGATTTGTATGTTCAGTGTTTTACTGGGCTAAATATCAACCACTCAGGAGTGAAATAACCACAATGGAGGCCAAATCTTATTAATAGTTTAGTATAGGATTGGTCAGTGGGTGCTTTCAGTATTCGCAGAGGTAAAAGGCAAATAAATAATAATAAACGGACTGGGCAGTTTTTTGTTGTAATTAACATCATCACCTGCATGCCACTGTTTGACCTGTGGGCATTCTTTACACTAGGTTTTGTTTGCTCTGACCTCTAGCTGCTTCTCTATAGCTGCCACAGTACCTCTGCTGCCAGCCTCACCCACCCTGCCCACCACACTCCTCTTCTTCCTCCCCTTCCCTCTCTTTTCCTCCCCCGACCATCCTCAATCTCCTTTTTTCCATCCTCCCTTTTCCCTGCTGTTTCACTCCTCTAAACTCTTCCCCTTGGTACCACTCCCCACCACCCAACCAAAACGTAAGTGTAGTCAGTGTTTTGAAATTTACATTCTTATAAATCCAACCTTATCAAGCTGTGTCCTGAACATTCAGCACCATGTAACTTCAGTGTCCTCCCTCCCTACCCTTTCTCTTCTGCTTGATTGTCCCTCGTTATGTCACATATTTATGTAGGTCCCGATCCTACAATGAGCTCTGCCTGGGCAGACACTTGTCCACATGTGGAACGCATGGCAGGATGAAAGCCTTAGACTGTAAGCTCTTTGCAGTTGGGACCATCACCCTTTAATATCTCTAAAGTGCTTTCAAGAGTGGACTTGAGGCAGTATAATAAACAGACGATAATTTAGGCCATGATCTAGGAAAGCATCCCTCTCTAGGCAGGAAACTTTTAATCATGTGCTTGAGCACTTTTCTGAATCAGAGCCTTAATGCATAATACACAACGTAAAGACCAATGAGAGGTGCCAAATCTGCAGAAACTGGCCAAATTAATAAAAAGGATAGTGTGAAATTCCATATTTCTGAAAGATGCCTGTAATTAGGCTAGATCTATTCCAGAGGGTCAGTTAATTGATGGGCAATTTGGACACAGTGTTTCCTTGGCAGGAAGTAATTCTTCAGCTTGGAATCTGATCTATGAGTCTTCCCTGCTGATATTGTCTTCTAAGATTATTGGACTCCCTTTCTAGTGAACATATCTTCTTTAAGAATACAGGTGATGATAAGACAACCCATCTCTATAGGAACTGTTAGTAAAGGTGAACCAGCTTTTCAGTCTAGTGTCCGTCAAATCAGGCTTCATATATCTTCATGGCTGTGATGTTTCAAGGAATTGTTCCTCCTTGTAATAAATACAAGATTCAAAAGCCTGTGATTCAGTTAGGACCCATCCTTTTGCATGCTTTCATGACCAAAGGTGCATGTAGTTTTAGGACAATTTAGGGCTGAATTCTCTTCTCAGTTATACTGGTGTGTCAGGGACCCTGCCTGCCTGTGTGTTCATACAGTGCCTGGCACGATGGAGGATCCTGAGGCTTTTGGGCACCATTGCTACTTTGAGATGTGCTGATAGATAGTGCAATATGAGAGCTAGGTATTCTTATTAGTATTTCTGTAATGCAAATACATAATGATGATAATTGTGCCAATATAACTCAGAGGAGACTTTGACCCAATTGTTATAACTTACTGTCACACCAAAGGATTGCAAAGTGTTTTCCAAACTACAGGAACGACTTTACTCCTGGAACGAAGCCACATCTCGGGGTGAAAAATGGAGACTGTTTTGTGCGACATACAGCTTTTACAGTCTGTTAGTACCTACATAGAGAACAAATATTTGATCATGGGCTCTTCAATCTAGCAGAGAAAGGCAGAACATGATCCAGTGGCATTCAGACTGGTAATAAGGCGCAAATTTTTAACAATGAGGGTAATTAACCACTGTAGCAATTTACCAAGGGTCATGGTGGATTCTCCATCACTGGCAATTTTGAAATAAAGATTGGACGTTTTTCTAAAAGATCTGCTCTAGGAATTGTTTTGGGGAAGTCCTATGACCTGTGTCATACAGTAGGTTGGACTCTATCTCACTTGGTCCCTTCTGGCCTTGGAATCTATGAATCTAGGAAACCACGTCACACAAAAGTCTAGGGAAGGGCAAAAGAAAAATACTGCGATTAGGGCCCATTGTGCAAGGTGCTGTGCATACATAATAAGACAGTCCCTACCCCACAGAGTTTACAGTCTGAATGGATAAGACAGATAAAGGATAGGAAGGGGACTAGAACCACAGAAAAGAGTGAAGTTAAGTGACATGTGAATGGTCACACAACAACTCCAGTGCTCTATCCACTAGGCCAGAGTTTCCCAACCTTTTCAGGTTGGCAACTGCCTATTTGAAGTAAAAATTAAGAGTAAAAACATGTATCAATGATAACGAGCAGACTGTGGTAATTTATTTACGTGCGTGTTTTGAGAAGTTGACAGACTACTTCACCTGGAAGGGTCAGGGTGTGTGGGGTATGGGGGAACCAGATTTTTTTTGCTTGAGACTCTAATAAAATTTTCTACACCTTGAGACCCCCTTGATGGCCTTTCAAGACCCCGCCCCCAAGGGTCACGCCCCACCAATTGAGAAACACGGCAATAGACCATGCTGCCTCAGTTGAAAAAGAGGTGAAACCTTGACCCCATTGAGATCAATGGGAATTTTGCCATTGACTTCCATGGATCCAGGATTCCACCCAAGGAACCTTAGGGAAGCTGATGTAATTAGAGTGACCAGGATGTCGGAATTAGAAATGTTGGTAACCCAAACTAGAATCTGGCCAGGGTGCAGGACTTAACACTTGCAAAAAAGTGTGGTGGGATCTTTATGCACACAAGTGCTGAGGAGGACCTGAGTTTCATCTCTAATATGACAAACGGCATCTCCGGCAGGACAGTGCCTCCGTCCTTGGGACAAGAGTTCAGCTGGTTTGTATGAGCGGCACTCTTCCATCCTCCCTCAGGCACTGTTTCCAGATGGCTGCTATTGATGTCAGGTGTGTGGACGGGGGAGGGTTGCTGAACCTGTGAAAAGATGTGGGCACCTGGATAGCTTCCCCCTTTTTTGAATTCATGGACATCCTGGAAGCAGGAGTTCAGTGTAGAATAGCTACTTTTGCGACCACCTTATCACAAAAACGGTTGCCGGGGATTCTTCCTTAATTCATTTCCCCCCAACGTTCAACGTGCAGATGTAATAATGGGCCTGCATGCGCCGAGGCAGATTGTAATTTTCTCAGTGTGAAGAAAAGTCCTGTTTCATTAAGGGCACGAAGGTGAAGTGATTTCCCTCCCTGGTCACTTTTTACTTGTTTCAAGATTACCAGTTCTTGGCTAAGGCCACCTCATTCCTCTGAGAGCCTTCCAGTGGACAACTCCAGCTGCAGCGGAGACACTCCCATGTATTGCCTTCCCTTTGTTTTATACTATTCCTGTTGAAATCAATTTATTGATATTGTGTGTGTGCATATATTGATATTGAATATGTGCATTCTTTTGGCTAGAGCAAGGAAGTAATGGTAAGGGGGCTCCTGTGCTGTGTGTCCATCTCTGGCACTGACTTTCTGAGTGGGTAAGTCACAGGAATCCCTGAGTGAAATTCTGTGGCCTGTGTTATGCAGGAGGTCAGACTAAATAATCATAACAATCCCTTCCGGCGTTAGACTCTATGAAACTTGTGTCATCTCTCCATGCAGGGATGATCTAGATATACTTGGTTCCTTCTCAGCATGGAGGGCGAGGGGCTGAACTAAATGAGCTCTTGAGGTCCCTTCCAGCCCTACATTGCTTTGATTCTCTGCCTTGATTTACCCCTCTGCAATTATATTGTTACAGAACTATTGCTTCCTAGCTTCCTGGTTGTCACTACAGTGCACATCATGATTACGTGGGACCTCCTGGTGACAGCAGGACTAGAACTGAAATCTGATCCTTCGACTCCAAAAGCACAGGTCACTCCCTACCAGGTAAGCTAAAGGAGACCCTCCATTAGTAGCTAATATTAACCACTATGATATACATAGTTGAACTGATCTGATTCCACTTAGTTGATGGCCATGGTACACATATACACTAGCCAGTTACTTACCTATCTCGCCAGAGTGTTATGAGACTAAGGTTTGTAAAATGCTTTGAGTCCCTCAGAAGCACCTGGTGTTGGCCACTGTCAGAAGACAGGATACTGGGCTAGATGGACCATTGGTCTGACCCAATATGGACGTTCTTATGTAGGTGCTACAGTAATATAAATAGTAATAAATATGAAGCTCTTCCCTACTCCACCGTTTTCTCTTTTATAACTCTGCTTCATTTGTGCCAGTCTCCGCGGGGCCTTCCATAGGCTTAAGAGGCTTGATGTCCATTTACACCACTCTGGCAGTGTAAAGGGGCCTTATATTTGGCCTAAATTATGTGCTACCTTAGTGCAAATGGGACTCAGGCCCAAAGCTTTTGCCATAGGGGTCAGAGCTGATGCTGTTACGCTGAAGTCCACAGCAGCTTTTACTTTTTATACGTATGGGCTGAGTACCAAGTCATGCCTCTTGCTTACACCTCTATGTCTATAGAAGTCAGCCAATGCTTCTGAAGCAACCCTGACTGTACGGAGTGTGCTGAGGGAGAAGAGGGGTGCCAGCGTACAAGAGGCAGTGTGGCCAATGTGACAGAGCACTGGACGGGGACTCAGAAGATCTAGGTTCTTATTCCTGCTTCTGCCACTGGCCAGCTGGGTGAAATTGGGGAAGTCATTTCACTTCTCTGTCCCTCAGTTTCCCCATCTGTAAAATGGGGATAATGATATTGACCTCCTTTGTAAAGCACTCTGAGATCTATGGATGAAGAGTGCTCTGTGAGAGCTAGGTATCATTATTAAGAGGCCTGATCTTCCTGTCCTACAGGTCAGAGTTATCTAAGTGACTGTCTCACATGCAGTGCCCCTCCAAAGCAGCAGTGAATGAGCAGTTCCATCTAAAGCTGGCTGGGAACAGAGCCTTCCTTTGGATAATAGTACCAATACCGAGCACTTGATATGTGGCTCTTTAAATCTTCACCGTCGCCTACTACTCACTACCTGACTCTCACAACACACCCCTATGAGGGAGGTCAGCAAGGATCATTAGCCTCCTTGTATGGACAGGGAAAATGAAGCACAGAGACATTAGTGGTCTGATTTGCAAAGGTGCTGAACATTTGACTTAATGGGAGCTGTATGTTCTCAGCATCCCTGAAAATCAGGCTGTAAGTGATTTGCTCGAGGCCACACAGCAAATCATTGTCAAAACCAGGTCCCCGGCCACTGGTTCACACTGCCTTTCTACCATCCGGGGCTGTTCTGTACGTGTAGTCAAGGCTCAAACTAAGGTCTCGAAAATGGAATCAGTTAATCTTTGACTATTTTCCATGATCTCTCCCTTACTTTGCCCATTGATTCATTGGAGTGGCTGGATTTTTTGGCTTCCTCAGTCATATTTTATTTGTTGTTTTAGTTGTGAATGGCATCCCATTGCTTGCAATCATCACTCCAGAAAATAATACACTTAATTAGTAAAAGGGAAGCAACTGGCTGGCTGCTTCTCAGGCAAGAGTACAACTTGAGAATTGAACTCCAGTCTGTCCCCTGGGTGCCATTATCTGCCCTAGACTTGTCTTCCTAGAAGCAACTCTACTATCATGTTCCATAGATTTCAGAACCCCAAGTGGTCTCCATGGATCTCAAGGCCCTTCATGCAATTAAAATTTGTCTTGTTACGAGCCAGATGTGCTCATGAACGTCACACCGATCCATTCTTGGGCATCAAAGGATGCAATGGAGCTTAAGGGGGTGTGTTGTAGCAGCAGCGTGGCGGAGGAGATGGCACTTGCTGTGTTTTTATAGGCTGCTTATCTAAACCCATGACTTCTTGGCACCTATGCGCAAGTGAAATGGAGCAACCAAAATTCAAACCGGCGTGATGCCATCCTGACAGATGGGCACATGTGTAGGCAGCCAAGAGACCAGGTATATATAGAGAGCACATTTATTGAGGGCAGGATTCCCAGGCGGGAAAGACTAAACAGCTGTTCATGTGGCGCATATGTGCCTATAGTTAAAGGTATGTTACATGACTGATCACAGTCCAGGCTGCTCTCCCAGCCAATGTATGCAAGTTATCCCTACCATTTCATCTTGCTAAATCTTATTTACGGGTGTGTAGGAGGCAAAGAGATGAATTCCAACACAACCTTCCTCTCCTTTTCCTTCTTTGTTGGAGGCCTCCAACGTAGCCATTTTAAGAAACTAGGCCCAGTCATGCAGCAGAGTTACCCTGACATAAAATTGGAACAACACAACCCTTCACCTTGATTTAGAGATGAATGGAGAGTTTTCTTCCTAACTTGGGATTTAATAGTCTTATTGTTCCCAGTTCCTTTGTACTACTCTCTTTTTACCTAAAGATGGGATTCCTGTACCTTCTGTGAGGATATAGGGGTGTGAAAAAGTAATTATTTCCATTGCCCCCCGATAGAGTGGCCTCACTAACCTGGGTGCTCTCTGTCTGTCTTTTCAAGGTGTCGCCATTGGCTAGGGGATGTTCATTTCATCCCTGCTTCCTTTAAATGTCCTTTAGTTCAGAAATGTCTTAGGGTTCTTCTGTTTACTGCCACCACAGCCAAGTTTAAACAGCTACAAACTGGATACAGAAGGTCCTGTAGTGACTGGAGATGAAGCTGCTGTAAGCGGCATGTCCCTGTTTGGGAGAGGGACGCTTGTCTGGAGCGGCACCATCTAGAGTTGTGATCTTATCAGATTTCCCATGCTAAGCAGGGCTAAGTCTGGTAGTACTTGGATGGGAAACCTCCAAGGTAAACACAGGCTCCTGTAGGAGGTAGCAAAGGGCATTATTTCCTCCTTACCATCTTTGCTGGGCTAGGAGACAGTGACCTTTCCTTTCAGCATGAAAAAGGAAAAGTGAGAGAGAGTGAAATATGCCCAGAAGGCCAGCAAACTATGGCTTTCTTAGACTGAGTTAGGAAATGAGTTCCAGAGCTGAGGACCTTGCACTGCAAACACTACTTCCTCTAACCCGTAAAGATATGTATCTGAGGACTTGTCTGCTTCAGTATCCCAGCTGATCTCAGTTGATGGGTTAAAGCACAAAGAGAGAGGTAGTGATGCCCAGGACCCAGACAATAGATGGCTTTATAGATCAACACCATAACCTTGAATTGCACAGTACAATCACAGAGTACACGTACATCACGTGCAAAACACTGCTAAGAAAATGGGCCAACTACATTCTGCACTAGTTGATGGTCACTGGCCACTGTTTCTAGGTCTGGGTCTCCCAGGTGCAGATCCCCTATTTGGGCAGTGAAACCCTGCAGTCCAGCCACCTTGAACACTGGAACAAGTGCTTTAGCCCTCCTGAGCTGCTCAGACACATTCTTCCAGAATCCACCTGGCTGTGGGAGTTCTGGTTTTTCAATTAACCTCAATTAACATAGCAGAAAAGACAGGAACACAGTCTTAACAGAGAAATTTGTTAAGCACAGACACTTTACTCTGAACCAAGCACACTGGAGAGTTACAGATCTTTGTATAGCAAAGAGTCCTGAATGCAGCCCTCAAAATCTGATCTCACCCCTCCGTAAGTCCTGGGTTTAGTCAGTGACCAGAGGTGATGCAGCCCTTCCTGCCTTCCTTCTTCTTAGCTTGATCTTTTGGCATGTGTCTTTCCTCCTGTGGCCTATGTGCTTCAGATGGAGGAATTCTGGGTTGTAGCCCCTATCCCATCAGCTGCTGTGCAGAGAATCATTCAAAGTCAATAGCTCTTCTGGTAGAAAACCCATTGTTCTAGAAGGGAAGAGTCATTCAATTTTAATGGCGCTAGATTGTTCTGTTCCAGCTTCTCAGATGCTCGAATCCACAAAAGAGGCTACAATACAACATCAAGGTCACACTGCATAATGAAGATTACAATGCAGAGTAGAACCCCTGAAACAAAATGGGGTTCACCAAGCAAATTCGAGTTCACTATTACACACAAGACACCCCCTCCCCCAACCTGTCACCAGCTCCACAAGACAAGGAATGGTCAGGAGAAGTTGGAGAAGCACTCTTGGCCACCACTGATATCTAGACCTCCAGAAACAGCCGTCCTCCTCAGTTTGGTCAAAGGCCTCACCAGGTTTTTATATGGTGAGGGGTCCTTTTAGTCTCATCGAGACAAATAAGTTCCCAAAGCACTTGATGAAGGAGGGTATCATTATCCTCAGGTTACATAGGAGAAAACAGATGGATGTGACTTGCCCAAGGTCACCCAGTAAGTCAGCATCAGAGCCAAAAATGGAATCCTGACTCCTAGAGCTGTGCCATACCCATTGGACAAAGCACAAACCTGCCTCTCCTACTGTCCTTGTGTATTGTATGGTTTTGAATAGGTGTTGTTGCAGAGTCACTGCAGGGTGTCAACCAATAGTACATTTCTATCTGAGGTGCTTACAAGTGGCTTTTGATATAATGTCAATGGAAGGAGGAGGGTCACATGACGGGGCATTAAGAGACACAGGATCTATTCCTGGCGGCGCTGCTAACATGCTGTGTGATCTTGGACAAATCACTCACTCTCTCTGTGCCTTAATTTCCTCTTCTGTAAATGAGAGACACTGTAATACTGCCTGCCTACCTACCTCACAGGAGCATTTTGTGAGGCTTAATTAATTAATGTCTGTCATACACTCCGGCGGAAGGCACTGTAGAAGAGTGCAGTATCATTACAATTAATTAACACTGGCAAAACACTTTTTACTTTTATGTAATGCCTTTCATCCCAAGAATACTTTACAAACTATGGCCCCGATCCTGCAATCAGATCCATGTGCGTGGATCCCTGAACATTATGACCCTTTATATGCAGGGATGCATATGCATATGCAGGTGCAGGGATCTACATGTGTAGATCCAGTTGCAGGATAAGATCCCGTATACATATGGCACTATTGAAATGCACCAACTTCTGGGGTGAAGAGCACAGATGACTAGTGCACGCCACTGTAAGGCGGGTAGATTTCTATGGCCAAAGATACTGCAGCAAATCCCTTCTTGGATAAAAAGTGCCCTGGGATCTTTCAGAGACCCAGCAATACAATACTGATCTCAATGAGCCAGTGCATATTCCTATTATTAGAGCACATCAAAGTTGACGTGCAGCACTACTGCTCCATGATAAAACCACAAAGCACTATGAATGCATCCAGATAAGCAAACACAGAGTAAAGCAATGGCCCTATATCCTTGCCAGACACAGTGATTGGACTTAAGAGAGCTCATCCTGGAGTAAAACTCCACTGACATCCACAGGGACACATCAGCATGAAACCTGTTGGTGTAAATTAAATTGGAATCAGGCCTTCAGGACAAGTGCTTAGATTTTGCTCCTGGCTACAGCGGTGTAAATCCAGAGCATCCAAAGTCCAAATATGGGGACTGTGTGCGACAAAGACCCAAAATGAGGGACTCCCAAAAACTGAGCAGTGCAGGAAAGGGAAATTGATGTTGGGTCCATTACTTTAGTGCAAATAACTCTGGCCATCACCTCAACTTTTTTTTCTGATGTCAATAACTGTCAGCAATCAACGTGAGAGGGGGACCCCAGCTGGCCTGTCCAACACAGGTGACTCTGAAACTGACCTAAGGGCCACTTGGCCGGTTTATGATCCAGAGTGACTCCACTTCAGTCCGGGGAGGTTTACACTGCATTGGGGCCAGAAGCAGCGTCAGGCCCCAGAATGAGCAACAGATCTGCTGATGGTACCCCCCACACAAAGGCACGAGGCTCCCACAGGGAAGCAGATCTGGCCGAGCCCCTTTGCAGGAGGGTCCCCAGGTCCAGGCCACCCCAATCCCTGAGTCGTATTTACTTCCCTCTCCTCCCCCCCCCCGTTCCACCCCCTCCACCTCGTGAGCCAGGCGCGCTCCGCAGCCTGCTCGTGGCATTGTGGGAGGAAACAAGATGTAGGCAGAGCAGAGCGAGAGGAAAACGCTTGTCGCGGTGGGCCGAGGCCGCGGCGCAGCCAATGGCGAGGGCGGCTGGCTGAGCCACTGCAAGGGGAGGGGCGCCTATTTCAGCGCGGGGGAGGCGGCCGGGCGGAGAGCGAGCGCTGGGCAGAGCGGGGCACACGGCGGCAGCGGAGCGGGTGCGGGTGCGAGAGCGAGTGCGCGGCGGAGGCGCTTCGGGTCCGTTTGCCGGTGACTCCCGCGGGGCAGGTGAGCCGGGAGCGGGAGCGGGGGCGGGTGTATGATGATTATTATTTTGCCTGGTGCATTCACGAGCAGGGGAGGGGGCGGCTCCCCCCCCCCAGCCCGGGGCTGCAGCGTGGGAAGCGAAGCGGGCTGCACCCCCCTTCCCTCGCTAGCTTCCAGCGGGCGGCTGCACCCGCTCCTGGCTTCACCTGGCAGCTCTGCCCCTGGGAGCAGCAGGAGCCGGGGAGCTGCTCCGGTTCCTCCCCCTCCTGCTGCAGCCTCGGAGTTACCCCTTCCCGGAGCCGGAGCCGGCTTGCTGCCCGTTTACATGGTGCATTGATGGGGCTCCCGTGCAGCCCGCCCGCCCCCCCCAATGGCTTTTAGCAGGGAACTTGTGCAGCTGCTGCTGCATCCTCGGCCCGGCCTGCCCAGGCCGAGGATCCGCCTTCTCCGAGGCAAGGTCATCCTCCTGATCCGAGCTAGACGCTTCCCCTGGGGGCTCGGGAAGTGAAGGTCACACCTCTTCCCCCAGACCTCCGCGTGCCTTGGCCTGCTGGGGACTGCACGGAAACCTCCTCCCCTGGGACAGCTTAACAGTGGCCAGGAGGAAATACACTAGGGTGGTGTAGGGACCAATCCTGTGCTAGTAGGAGACGGCTCTGGTCTCTGTTTCAGGAGGAGGGGGGTCAAGAGGAGGGTTCCCTCCCTCCCTTCTAGGAAAGGGCAAATGTTCTACCTGCTCTGTGGCATTAATTCTGGTATCCACTTCTTCCCCAGGAGTTTCAGTGTCAATTTATGCCTGGGCCAGTCTCTCTTGAGGCCTGTTTTGGTGGCTTCTCCCCCCTGGGAAATGCACCAGCAGCCAAGCCTCCTTGAGTAGGGAGTGAGCTGTCACTGGCCCTTTCTAGGAGGATGAGAGGTGTCGTGGTATTGTTAAGGCCCAGCCCTGTGGCTAGGGGAGGAGCTGTCGCTCTGATCTGCAGGTGGAGTAGTTGCGCTTGGCAATGCCAAGGCGAATGATGTTTGGCCTCTGGTGCTGTGGCTCGGCGTGCTGCTCCCTTACCTGTTCCCGCTTCTACCCTCCCCTTTCCAGACGGCAGTGGTTGCAGCAGCCTCACTGCGCTGCTGTCGTGAAAAGGCTGCTGTCCCCAGGAGAGAGGGGAGCATGGCTCAAAAGGGGGCGGGTGGGGGAGGGAGAGGAGACATCTACATACTTAAGCAAAAAGGAGTTGTTTTCTGTTGCACCACTGGCATAACTAGTGCTTGGCAGGCCTGTCTGTGCTCCCAAGAATCCTGTTCTAAATAAGACCAGGAAGGAAGACACTTTCTGCAGGTCTCTCACTGAGTGCTGTAATTACAGAAGCCCTCTGAATTGACTCTTCAAGCAGCCACATGTGGCTTGTCCTGGGTGCACTGCTTGGCTGTCTCTCTAGGGCTTTCCTTTGTGGTTGTTGACATACTTGAAGCTCCAAATCTACCCCCTCCTGCTAAACAGTGATTTAAACCCCAATCATCTGGAGGGGTGGAAGGCACCTGTGACTGGTTTCCTAAAAACTCTTACAAATGCACGTGCTCTTTCCTGGCATTCTGGATGAATTCCCATCCTCCTCCTTTAATGCTATTAGTGTGTGTTAATAATAGCAATGCGCAATTATACACGGTATCTAAAATGTATAAATTAGGGAGCACTATGAGTCTTCAACTGCAGGCAGAATAAAGAATTGAAGTATTGTAGTCATAGGGCTGTTATGTAACTGGATTCTTTCTCTCTCTGGATAGCAGGCTCCTTTAGTTGCTATAACAAAGCTACTCCTTCAGTTTTTCTGGGACTGCTCCAGGAAACAATCATTGTCGCAGACTCTCTCCTTAATGGAGCTAAACATGTATGGGTTCCCTACCTCCAAACATATAGTGCCAGCCTAGTAAAATAGCTCAAGATTTACTAAGTCTTGTTATGGCACCGTAAACTTAATGTGGCTTTGCAAACCTAATGTGACACATTCTCTGCTGTGAAAAGGCATCCTTAAAACGTAAGTAACTTTGTGGTAGTCCTATGGTAAAGCTAAATATGATAATCGGCAACCATGGGCATCACCTAGACAGCTGCCCTTCACTAGTGTAGTCCTTCAAATGAAGGCCCTAAACTGGTCAGATATCATGCCTGATTCTCCACTTGTTCCACCGAAATAACAATGGAGAACTGAGTTTAAAGTGGCTGTATGTTGTTCACGTGCTAGTTGAAATGGGTCATACATCAAAAGTACTAATCAACACAGGTCCACTCTTAGCTCAGGCAAAATTCACAGGTTTGTTGTTAGTGGGCATTTTGGCCGAGTAAGGACTGAAACGTTAAATAGTAACTTTCAGCTGATCTACAAACGGCATATAAAACTAGCTACAACTAGTGGGTGTGCCCCGAGCAGGGGATCTGAGACTTACTTACATATAGGTGACTCATCACTGAGTAGCGTAGAACTCCCTAACTAGTTTTAGCAGAGGGAAAGAGGTTAAACACCCTGTCAGACATGCCACAGTTCAGGCTCTTAAAAGGTCACAGGTAGGCTCACTTCCATCCAAGACAAGAATCATTCCACAGCAGAACTGGCAACCCTAACATCCCAATATTGCAATGTTGTGATGTGCATGAGACCAGCAAAACTGTTTAGGTTTCATTGGTCAAGCTGAGCAAAGTACAAAAGGGAATCCATGACACATGGAGGTAAACTAGATCTGAAACTGCTTCCGTTCTGGTCTGAACTAGCAAGAACAGCTGAATGTATGACCCTTTCCCTTACATTTAAAGGGAATGTACACACTTGAGTGAAATAATAAATGCTTCTGCTACTATATCCATTGAACGCATTCACCTACAATCTGTGGAGACAAACATAGTCTGGGGGCTGCTGTTGGTAGAGCCATATTACTGCTCCACTCCATTGGCTATACCTGCGAGGAAATCCATCTTTAGCCATTGCTGCTCCTGTAATTTAAAGGAGTAGAAGATCTCTGCATAGGATTTATGGGTTTTTAAAGCTAAAAATGTATGTACAGGTGGTGATCCTTGGCTGTCTCTAGTCTAATCGCCAAGTGGTTTCCTGTACTACAGCATTCTACAACCTAATAAATTAAATAAATAAATTAATGGAGATATCCTATCTCCTAGAACTGGAAGGGACCTTGAAAGGTCATCGAGTCCAGCCCCCTGCCTTCACTAGCAGGACCAAGTACTGATTTTTTGCCCTAGATCCCTAAGTGGCCCCCTCAAGGATTGAACTCACAACCCTGGGTTTAGCAGGCCAATGCTCAAACCACTGAGCTATCCCTCCCCCCAGTATATCCTAGGATTACTGTGTAGTGTGCCTACAGCCAGATGTTGGGCAAGACAGGGGTTTGGTGTAACCTGCAATATAAATACAGAACACTGTATCCAGAACTGTTTTAAGTTATGTAGACCATGTAGTCTAATGCATGAAAGAACTGTAGCAGAATCCTATGGGCACATCTTAATACTTTATGTTCTGCCTTAGGTTCACAATGTCTGACAGAAAGGCTGTGATCAAGAATGCAGACATGTCTGAGGACATGCAGCAGGATGCTGTAGACTGTGCTACACAGGCAATGGAGAAGTACAACATAGAGAAAGACATTGCAGCATATATAAAGAAGGTATTGTGTAGCTGCTATAAAATGGCATAGGGATGGCTGGGACATGTTGACCATCTTAAGTACTTATTTGACCCTCATCACCATAGTACCGGCATGGTTCACAACACCCCTGTGAGGTAGGGCAGTGCTGTTATCCCTGTTTCTCCGATGGGAGCTGAGACTGATTCTATGATGTGGTCAAGATCACACAGGCAGTCTGAAGTAGAGAGAGACTTGAACTTGGGTTTTCCAAGTTCTCGGCTAGCACCTTAACCAATGGACCATTCTTTCTGGCTAGCCAAGCTAAAAGGACTTGGTTGCTGTTTACCTTAAGTAGCAACTTCATGTATTGTTGCGCTCTCTCTCTGCAATCTTCTGAATCTTTGGAAAGCGTGACTTGATTTAAACTGTGTGGCTACTGTAGTTAAAACAAAACAAACAAACAAAAAACCCCAACCCATCTAGTCAAGTGAAACTTCCTTGCTTCTGCTTAGCACTTCTAGACTAAATAAACTCCCACTTCCCCCCCCCCCCCCTTTTCTAGGCTTTTCTACCTGTTGATATATTCTTAACACTGAGTTTTTGGAAGTTCTGAGCACCAGCTCTAATTGAGGTGACTGGAGCTGTGGGTGCTCAGCCTGCAGGGATGATGCAACTTAAACACCTCACATCTGTCTGAACCCTTTACCTGGATTTATCTGAGGAACCCTGAAGATTAGAGGAACTGACTGATCAAAGTATCTTTCAGTTTATTCACCTTATGTATTTGATGGAATCTTGTGCATAGTTGGTGTCCCCTGTTTGTGTAGGCCCTTCACACAGCAACAAGGGAGAGAGAGAGCACTCGAGGGGCGGGAAACAAGAGGAAAATATTATTATAGAACCCAAACTAGGCAGGGTGGATTGGGACCCAATGTGGGACCTGAAACTACTTAACTCTGTTCAACTCTAATTCAAGTTGAAATTTGATGGTCTCAACAAGTTGAGAATATCTTTTATATTTTCTTAAAATCTGGCCTTCCCAGGTCAAAAAGTGACTAATCCAGAAGGCTCTTGGGACAGTGCAACGAGGGAATGGAATACAACCTAAGACAACCAAAGCTCAGGGGAAAAAAATGGCTTGTTGCATATTTGCTTCCTTTTCTGATCTAAAGGAAATGGCTTACTGCACATTCCCTGCTAATGGAAGAAAGGTTACTTGCAAAGGACTTCAACTGGTTTTTTTGGTGCCTTGCTGCTTTCTGGTGTATAGTCTGAGGCTTTCTCACTTTGATTTTTTTCCTTTAAATCGGGACTGTTGAGGCTGATATTTCCCTAGTTTTGCCTGAGGACTGGGTCATGGGAGATCCATATTAACTGAAGGGATGAGAGCTCTCAATCCTTACCAGAAACCCTTCCCTCCCAATTGCTAAATTGGTTAAATTGTTTATCCCAATGATACACTACTTCACTTGTTTAGCTTTCAGCTTCGCCGATGTCTTCCCAAGGCAGACAACATGTGAATGTTTCTGCTTGTTTAAATTAGGAAGTCTCCTCACAAACTCTTCTGCTGCTTTATGAAGACTGCCTGAAGCCTGACTTTTTTTCCTTTTCCAAGTGACCTTTAAGATCCAGCGGCTTGCTGGAACACTCATTCCAAAATACTGTTTCTGGAGGTCGGCTTGGAATGGGAGGGTTTAAATGGTTTTGTGGAACAACTGGCCTACACATGTGGCTTGAATACCACTGTACCAAGGGGACTTTTAAAATCTGCAGTTATGGCCTGGAGCTTGTGTATAAATCACTCAAGTACATGGCATGGGACCTCTTCCGCACTCCAGGGCAGCCCCTTTGTCTCCTGCTAATTAGCACATCAGTAAGGTAGTAGTATCTTGCATCCACCTCTGTCTTCAGATTTCCATTTCATTTGTATCTAACAGTAACCAGTTATGAAAGTATACTTCAAACTGTTCTGATGTGGGCTTTCTTGGTCTTAACTACTGTACTCTCTCTCCCTTTTAGGAATTTGACAAGAAATACAACCCTACTTGGCACTGCATTGTTGGCAGAAATTTTGGCAGCTATGTAACACATGAGACAAAGCACTTCATCTATTTTTACTTGGGTCAGGTTGCAATTCTTCTGTTCAAGTCTGGATAGGAAGTCGGAGCAAGTGAAATTTGGACTGTAATGCACTGATGGCTGAAGCCAAGATTCCCTTTAACATGGCTGTGCCGCTGCATGGACTGTATACTATATTTAATGTGTATATGTTGCAGTAAAATCTACTTCTGTTTAGTTGCCTGGGAAGAAGGCGGCATTTTTTGTTACTGCTTTTTTTTTTTTTTTCTTTTCTTTTTTGGTTGTATTGCACTAGGAAAACTGTAAATGCTTAAACAATGGCCTTTCAATGGGAAGAAATAAAACTGTTCCACAAACAGCTCCCCCAGTGGTAACCTTTTCTTTGGCAAGGCGGGGAAAACACTTTTTGTTTAGCAGACCAAAAAGAGATCTTATTGAGTTCATAGTAAATACTCTTGTTAGACTGTTTAAACTTCTGTGTGTGTATCAATGGAGGAACGTCAACTTTCCTTTTCAGTTTTAGTCTGTGGGGTGGATGTGGGAGCTGTGTCAATTTGGCTTCGCTGGTCATCTCAGCAGTTGGTGGGGAGAAAGGCCTTATAATGCCCATGTAAGTTAGCCGGGAGGCTTTTTAACAAGGTTTTCATTCAAAAAGTGTATTCCCATCTTGGGACTGCATGGCAAATCATACAACTGGGCCTTGATGTTTTCTCTAGAAATGCCCACACCACTGCCCTCAGATCAGCCTACACGGATCAACTAAACTCACAGCAACTTAATCTAGTCTGAAACTTATTAAATGTCCCCCCCTAAATTATTACTTTTTGTAGGAGGAAGGATCTCCTGGCCTCAGTTGGTTCGTGGTGGGGTGATCCAGAGCTTAGTTGCTGCCACTGAGACTAACTTTCTTAGGCCATCTGGTCTCTGTTCCAAAATGGACTAGAAAATTTTAAATGTAGTGATTGACACCAGAATCTGAAAGACTTGATTTGGCATGTCTTTATCCAGACAACACTGCCTTAACTCAGGTCTTTCCCTAAAGTAACCTAGTCATCTGGAAGACTTGAAGATGGCCACTGTTGTCTCCATCAGCTACAGTGAAAATCCTCCAAGAATAGCTTCTGTGTTCCAAATCTCTCTCCTCTCTTAGCAGAAGCTGTTTTGTGAGGAGAAACTCGTGAACATATTCTCTGAAGACAGAATGTCGTTCTCTCCAATAGGGTCAGCAGTGTTGTCTTAGTGTGTAGTAACTTCTAGTTCAAACTGCAAGAAGGTTCTTCTGGATCATCCTAGGGTGGTGTCCCCTCCCCTTCAGTCCCCCCTCCCCCCAAAAAATAAATAACCCTCCAAAAACACCTGTGGTGGCTTCTGCAAAACTTGGTGCTTGCAGTAAGAGCTTATTGATTGATGGTTAATATGGGCAGAATTTCTAGAATGGAGTGAATTCTGTTCTAGGGCCTGGTGACTCCTAACTCTCGAGATGAACCAAGTTGATGGTTGAAAGTAACATGTCACTGCTTTTTGTTTGCTGTATTGGGAGAGGGGAGAAAGTGTAGCTATTAATTGTGAAATGACTGAATGACCCAGGCTGACTTTTTCCTGAAGTAAAAGTCCTTGTGTCTGTAGACTGTGCAAAATCCAAAGTATACCTAACTTTGTAATATTGATAGAACCATGTTGTAACTAGACAAGATGTGGTGTCATAATTTATTTCATGTTGACAACAAACTTCCAATCTGGGGGTAAGGTGCCTTGGACTAACCAGGGCACTTTGGCGACTTTTGTCTATACAGAACTCCACTTTTGATCTAAAAAGGAGAATGTGTGTTTGTTTTCCAAGCATGAGTCTGATGTGAACCTGTTCACACTCTTCTGTGGAGCAAGAGATGTTCCCTTCATAACTGCAATTGCTCAAATACCTTTTTATTTTTCAAACATTAAAGGTGAATTGACACATTTAAAAAGCTTCTAGTTTCTTTTCATACCAGATTTACAAATAATGTAGCCAATTTGGATTTGTAACATTTAATGTTAACTGTTTCTCCATATCTACTGAACTCTGTAGATCCGGCAACACTTAATACTGTTTGCATGGTTGAGTCTCCAGCTCATCAAATTAGCTACTGACCTTAAGATGTTGCTTTCTGAAGTGAGTTTATACCCTCTTCCAGAATGTCACTTGACTAGTCCTGAGATGACCTCATTAGGCTGAGGGTCCTAACTGGATGCTGACTGTCACTGGTATTCCAGACATGCTAGCTGTCAAATCACTTCATGGGAATCCTAAACTGCTCTGCTGCAGACTACATGGATGTAGCAACTAAAGCTTTCATTCGCTACTACAACTGGTCAAGCCTTTTGGAGCGTTAACCCTTCCAAACTAGTCCTGGCTCCTTCTTGGGTTTGCTTGTTAGATAAGTAGGGTCTAAAGGACCATTGAACTTCCCCCTTTTTCTGTGCTGCCTCCTCTGTCCAAAAAGGTAATCCAAGTAGTGAGAGGTGTTAGACTTCTGAATTTAAAGATTTAATGAGCTGTCTTGTAACTTAAAGCCAGTGGTTGCCTGGAGGAATTGGCTTTAAAAAAAAAAAAATCCACATTAGGGGGTGGAAAAGGGGAAAACACTTAAGAATATTAAATTGCTTTTAAATATGGCTCTTACGCCTTGCACTTCTATCAGCATGATTCTATACTGGAGCTTCTGGCCCTCTTGCTGTGGGGGATCCATCTTCAAGGTCTCATAGGCAAACATTACTTTCTTATGGAAGAAATTGCTGTATCTTATGCCCCGGAAATAAGGAGAAGCAGTACTCTATGGAGCACCCATAGTCTGTAGACCTCAGTGTGAAAAGTTCTCCCCTTCCCAACCTAGTGTAGAACAGCTCTAAATGCACTGAGATAGAGAACTCTTGACTAATGCAAGGGTGTGACTACTCCAGCAATCGATCTTGCCTGTCACAAGGTGGGATGCTCACTTGAGGCAGCTAGAAGTGATGCATTCTCTCTCTCTCTCCCTTCAACATGTGCTGCTCATCTTGGAATGGCCTAAATGAACCTTCCCAGGTAGAAGGATGGTCCTGTGCAGGGAAGTGCAGCTATGTGAATCTGGACAGCTGTGTTACAGAGCCTGCCCGGTCACAAACTTCCAACATAACTTTAAGATAAACAGTTTCCTTCTTTTGCAACTGAGGGGTAGAATACCGAGGCTGTCAGGGCTGCTGGGAGGTTCAATAATGCTGGGTAGCGCAAGAAAGTGCTTTCTTTGGAGGATTTCCACGTCTTTGTTTCCAAACTAACTGCACTGGGCTTTACTCCTGTGACTGTGTGTGTGTGTGTGGGGGTTGGGGGGGGGAGACTAAAAGACAAAGCAGGTGCTCCCAGCCTATGTGCTACTCTTATCTGACCTATGAATGTCACTTGAATGAGCAGTTGCATGCTGTCCAAATCTGCCAGGAAAGGAAAACCTCCAGGGTTAGACTTTAATCTACAAAACAAAAAATGACCAGTAATTGGTTTGGTGTTTTTTTTTTTAATCCCAATACAGTATTTAGCTATACAATCTTCCTATTGGAAATCAGGAGACTTTAACAGGTATATCAACTCCTTAAAAAAATTTGGGGGAGAAAGTGGATTTATCTAAACCTACTTCACATCAAACTCAGGGGTCCCCCACTTGCACATATTATTACATAGCAAAGGAAAGAGTCCTGTTGATTGAAAGGACTTTGGCTCAGGCCTTCATTGGAGGAGGTAGTGAAAGTGATTAATAAAACCTGGTTCAACCACCCAGCCCACTTTATGCGGTTATGTGACCTCCATACCAGCTTCTGATCTGCTCACTCTCAGCTTTCACTTTAAACAATTAACTCTAGTTCTTACGCTTTCAAAGGACTTTCAGAAACATAGGCTGCCTCTAAACTAAAGCAGTGATTTTCCCCCCCAGGGCATCAGACTTCCTGAAGCTATAGTTCTGTGAGGTGTGAAGTCACCTGACCCCATTACCTCACTGCGGTGTCAACTTTATAGCTTCCTGATAACACTTTCAAGCTCTGACTTTTTGTCAGTGCTGTGTACCTGCTGCTCTCATTGATTTCAACTAGAATGTGGGTGCTCTGCACCTTTGACAATCTGGCCCTTAATGTTAATTATTTCAGTGCTGATTAATTCTCCAGATGGCGTGGGGAAGAGGCATCTGCTGCAGGGGGAGAGATTCCAAGGAGAAGTGATATAGGGAAGGGGAAAAAGAAAGGAACAGAAGAATGGGAAAAGAAGAGAAGAAAAGGGCAGAAATAGCGATGGTCAGTCATAGACCTGAGCCGATTTTCCCACTCAGTGATGGCCAATATTTAAGTCCCTTAACATTCAGGGTCATAAGGGACAGAGGATACTAATGAAGGGTCAGATTACAATACCCTTACACTAAGCAGTGCTGTACTCAGCTGTCCCGTTGACTCCTGGTGCAGGGTGCTGTTCAGTGTCACAGGCTAGCCCCAGAAGCACTGCTGCTTCTCCTTTTCATACCAAAGTTGTTCTTTATCGATAAACTACTGGCACCCAGTCCTGGTCGGTCTCACGTATCAGGGAAGCGAACTCATATCTGGGAGTGTTACCTTTGTAAACAAAGAACATTTATGGAGGGTGATGGGGGGGTGTCAATAACATTTTTGGGGGGAAAGCAGGGGAGTGGAAAGCATATTTCTCTATCTTTGCTTTGCAAATCTTTTGGGAGCCTGATATGCTGTGTACTGATATCAATGTTGTATCCCTCCCTGTTCGCTTGGATGTTACAGCTTTTGTTTTATGTATTTAGGACCAGATTCTGATACCTTTACTCAAGTTGAGTAATAATAATGCCTAGATGGTAGATATAGTCCATAGATCTCAAAGTGAGGAAAATATCATTATCTCCATTTTCCAGGAGTTGAGAGAACAATCCACATTGAACAAAATTCAGAATGGTTCTCCCCTTAGGGCAGTGTCCAGCTGAGGATGAAGAGTAAGTCACTACCAACGAGACACGTAATTGTTTATCACCAGGTCACTGGATGGAAGCCAGCCTAGCTCATTAGTGACCTCAAATGTCCTGCCCATCTGATGACTGTGCCCTGGTCGGTATGAAAGTGGGAGGTCTCAGTCCAGCGTTAAGCAGAAAGCTATCCATGGGGCAATTAGAAGCAGAGAGAGGCTAATGATGCAACAAGCAGGGCTAGCTAATTACCCACTCATCTATGAAGATGTTCTTTCCAGGTTAGGAGGCAGGCATGTGGGTAGGACAGTGTGTCTGCACAACTCTGCCCATGCTCTGCCTGTTTTGGTGACTAGGGGCTTCAGACTCGGGGACCGTCAAGTTTGTACATTTCACCAGCACTGACCCATGTTACCCTAAAAGGGGGAAAATGTCCGTGTTCATCCTAAGAGCAGAAATACACACTAGATTCTCTCTTGAAATCTGTCTCCTTTATGGCCCTTATCACCGTAATGTCTGAGTTACCATGGATAGCATCCACAGTACCTTTTTTAATGGATTGGCTTCCTTTAGCACTCAGTTTCATGTTAACACAGCTGTAGGCTCATGTTTACCTGCAGGAGTCGCTTTCCTATTCTGTGCACACTTTGCAACCTGTACAGCTCTGGTGGCAGCAGGTACAGTCCCATGGAAGCCAGTGGAGCAGCTCCCTGTTACACTAATGGGCTTGGATTTGGCCCACTCTTATGCTCAAAGGACAATTCTATATCCATCTCTCGTGTTGCTCACCTCCTTTTGGCTGGGATGGAGATTATCCTTTAGTGACTTCCTAAATCTCCTCTTGCTATTTCATGTGAGCAGGGCTGTGTGTGTGGTGGGGGGTGGTCATCACCAGGCCCAGGGAGTTATCAAATCCTTAAAGGTATGTAGGCAACTAACTCCCATTGGTTACAATTGGATGTAATTTTAATGGGAATTTGGTGCCTAAATACTGTTGAGGATCTGGGCCTATGTGCTTAAAAGCTCACCTATGGAGCTTACACTAATTAGACTTCAAACTTACATAGCACCTCCGCACTTCAGAGCACTTTACAAACTAAACGTCATAACGCTCCTGTGCAGCAGGTACTATTATTATTCCCATTTTACAGGTGGGGAAAGTGAGATACGGGAGTAACTTGCTGAAGACCCCAGAGGGACTTGGTGTCAGACTAGGATCCAGGAGTCTCAGGGAGCCGGTCTGGCTTTCATTTCCGCTAGGTCACACCTCTATCTGTCAGAATATGACCTTTTACACGTTTGTCTCCTTTAGGCTGTCAGCTTCTTAAATGGCCTCATCACCAGAACTATGTTGACATATGTGATCCCCCACCGTTAAGCTGAGCCACTTTTTGGGTTGGGGGAAGCTTTGCCAAGGGATGTCGTAGCATGTTTTTACCATTCAGCTGGCTTCCAGCACACAGATATACTCCATGCAGAGGGTCAATGTCAAGATCAGTAAAGCCCAGGATTTGAGCTACATTTTCCTCTATGTTTTGTTTGCCAGGTTCATGTAGCTCTACAGACACATCCTAGCTCTGGTTATCCTGCTGCCATGGAAACCTTGAGACAGGTGAGCACAGCCTGGACTCCCGGTTATAGGGAGTCGTGTGGCCTCTTGAAGGCTGTTAGCCAGGCTGCTGCAGAGCTTAGGAGCTGTGCAGAGTGCACTGAAAATGTGGGCTACGTATTGAACACGGTAACAAAGAGATTTGGTTCCCTGTGCTTTGGATAATTGAGGCTTGTGCGTTTGTGCAGATAGTGCCTGTGTTTTGCTTCCCCACCTGGCAAAGGGGAAAATATAAAAAAGCCCCCATGCTGTGTATTTTCAGCTAAAACAAATCAGTGCAGCCTGCTGGCCTGAGCCCTTGGGCACTGCAAGGGGCACCAACACAGCTCTTGCTCGGGACATGGATTTCTGCTTCAGGCTTCCCAAGTTCACACGCTAAGCAGCAGTTTGCCCAGCAGAAGCGAGCATGTGTCCCAAGAGTCTCCCTTGTTAGGCAAAAAGCCTAGATCCCAGTTCCAGGTTGCAAGTTTGAAGCAGTTTTGGTAACGTGGGGCTAATAGGAGGAGGATCCCAGCGGATCTGAGCATCTCCCCAGCTCCTATTTCTTGGTCCCTCATAGACCTCCTTATAATATGCATTGTAACCCCACTGACCTGGTTACACGACTTCCCCAGTCAGCCCCTGCTTCCCACCAGCCTCATGAAAACTTTATCTCAGTGCAGCTGCTACGCTCCTGACTTCTTCCCCTGCTACGGCATCCTTCCATTTCCTTTATTGCCTCAAATGGAGGCAAGTCACAGTGGCAGATTTACAGCTGCTATTCAGCTGTCCAGATTACAGATCACCTGCCATCCTATATCACCTGCTCGGCCCTGCACCCCAGCTCACTTCCTAAGCTGCAGCATTACAGGAACGTCCCCACGTTTTTCTTCCCACTTGCATACTATTCAGAAAGGATTAAAAAAAATCAAGTATAAACTGTATAAAAATGGCCCCGTTGTAGCATCCTTTTGGAATGTAAATGTGTGTGTGGCCTTTTGTTTTGCCTCTAACTTTCCTCCCTCTCACTTGTCTCTGAATGGAATGATTTCAGGAGTGGGAGGAGCTCCCTAAGAGTTGCGCTGTGTCCTGACACTGTTTATGACCCATCAAAATATCCCAGGAATTCACCATGGCAATTCCAAGCTCCCATTCTTCCTGACCTTCCTCAGCTTCATTTAAAGCCAGTTCCTGGTGCCACAGTGTATAATTATAACAGTCAGCATTTATGCCGTGCTTTCCGTCCTGAAAGCACTTTGCAAGCATTAATCAAGCAGTCTATTTATTCTTATGATCTAGACAAGTAAATTCCAACCCCCTCTCCCCGGTCTTGTATAGGCAGTGACTGTTGTAGAATCATAGAATCGTAGGACTGGAAGGGACCTCAAGGGTCATCTAGTCCAGTCCCCTGCACTCATGGCAGGAGGACTAAGTATTATCTAGACCATCCCTGACAGATGTTTGTCTAATAGACAATAGGAAGTGTTTTCTAGACATCTGAGCAGAATGCTGGGAGCTAAGAACTCCTAGAACCCAAAGTCAGAGATGACAAATAGCTATTAGATCTTCCTGTGCCAGGTTAGCTTCTGAGCTCTAATTCTTGCATTGACACCAACGCCTCTTGTAGCCTGGGAAATGTCTCTGAACCTTTGCTATTATTGTTGTCGGTCCTAACAGCCTCAGGGCCCCATTGTGCTAGTGCTGTATGTGGGGAGAAACAGTCCCCGCTCCAAAGGATAAACAATCTGTGTAGACAAAACAGGCCCAGAGAGGCTGAGTGAGTTGCCCATGATCCTGTTGCAGTTCAGGAGAAGTTGGTATTAGAACCCAGGTCTCCTTGGTTCCACTCTCAATGTTCAGTTCACCAGACCAATACTGCCTCAATTTCCCCATCTGTAAAATGGAGCTAGTGGTCCTTAGCTACCTTATTGTGGTGTTGTGAGGTCTACACACAAAAGTTGTACTGCTTTAACTATGCTGGTATATCTAACGTGGTAAAACTTCCCTGGTGTGCCCACAGTTATACTGGTATAAATATGCTTTATTCTGGTATAACCATTAGTAGGAGAAGGGAATAACCTATATGCCACCTTTTTCCTGCTGTAACTGTGTCCAGTGACTTAGCCTGCATCCTCATTGCAAAGTGGGTGGGTTACCAGCCTGAGTGAAAGCACCACCAATTTTAGTCTATAACCTGAGGACAGACCAGCTAGCCCAGGCTGAAAACATCAGCTTCGGTGAGGTTTTGTGTGTGGATAGGAGAGGGGTGTGATATTCCCCAGGGTACAATCTGGACTATTGAATGGAAGTACCCTCTTAATTCTCTAGCCTGGGACACCTCTTACACTGCTTTGCTGCCAGAACAGCCACACCTAACCTGCTCACACACAGCCTCCAGCAGGTAACTTGCTCCCATCCACACAGTATTGAGAGCTATTAGCTAGCCACACATAAATTACTTACAGGGCGACACTTGCATATCCTCAGTCCCAGCCTTGTTCCCCAGAAATGTGCCTCTTGCACTGCTCAGTATTCTCCTGGACAGCGTAAGCTCATAGGAAGCCTGTCTTTCCAACACCGGTTAATGATTATGCACTGTCATTCAAAGTAGAGATTCCCAAACACTTCAATCCAAACACACCGGTTGAGATCAAACCAGTTTATTAACTAGAGAAAGATAGATTTTAAGTGATTACAAGTGATAAGGCATAAAAATCAGAATTGGTTATAAAAGAAATAAAAGGATAAAGCTGCTAGCTAATACCTAAATGAACTAAAAAGCAAAATGTCTCTCTCACCATAAGCTGTAACAGTTTTGGCAGTGGATTTCCTTTCAGCCAGGGATCCCTCCCCCAGTTCAGTGTTCTTCAGGTATTCGTTGATGTCATGAGCAGAGAGATGGTAGAAAGAGAGGGGTGATGTGTGGAGGTAACTGTCACTTATTTTTATATGCTCCTCCCCCCTTTGAGGATTACCTCCCCCTCGCCGTGGTGTAGACAAACAGTCCCCTTTGTACGGGAGATTCGAAGTGTCTCTGGGAGGAAATGTAAATGTCTTGTTTATACCTTCTCCCATGCTGATGGATGGCCAGTTAAACAGGTAATGGCCCTTTAGTACCCTGCTGGCATGCTAGTGTGTCTTTGTCTCTGAGAAACTGGTTTGTGGGCATTACCCAGAACTACAACATATTTCAGTAGCAATCATATAGCAAAATCTCATCATTTTACATACAGCCTTGTTACATGCATTTCAACAGGATAAGCATATTCAGCAGATTATGAGTTTTCAAATGATACCTCACAAGGCATACTTTGTAGAAAATAATTCATACCCATATACAAGTGGTGAACATGGGATACAGGGTGTCACAAGGGATACAGGGAGTCAGGGCTCAATACCTGAGTAAGAGGCTGAATTGAGTGAAGACGTACCCTGAGTGCTTGTCTTCACTGTTGAGTTTGCTCGAGTATGGCCCCTAAATTAAGTCCCATCCACGCACACCCTTAACTCAGTTTGGCTGGCCGATCTGGAGGAATAGGCTGCCGCTAACACAACCGCTCCAAGAAGCTGGAGAGTTATTTTGCAGCATGGCTGCTCCCGCGTGAGCTAGGCTAACTCGAGCAGAGTTAACTCTAGTGTAGATAACTTGAGTTAACTTTGCAGTGAAGACATAGCCTAAGGTAGAAAACAGATTCTGGGTTCTGACTGATCTCCATTTGCACCCGTAAATCACAGGAGAATGGCAGTGGTCTCACACACACTGAAAGGGAAGAGAAGATTGTAGCCCATAGATTTGTTTGCCCCTATTTTGGGGCAAAAGAACATAGTTGCAGCAGTTGAACTCCCAGGAGATTAAATCTCTGGAGTCTGAACTGACTGCGGGCACTGCTCCCAGTTTGGGGTCTCTAGATGCAGATCCTCTATCTAGCAACCCCTCCTGCAAACTGAGATCTTGTGGGCCCCTGGGACCAGTTGCTGACCCTTCAGGCTCTCCCGTAGCTCCAACAAGCCCTCTCTCAGAACTCCAGCCATGGGGTGTTCTGGATCCACTGGTTACCTCTTCAAAGAGGCACATGGTAGATGTAGCACAAACTTTGCACGGCATTCTGAAACCCCATTGCTCTTTCTTTAATAGCACAAGAACTGCACTGAGTTTAAACCAATAAGAAACTGTACACGTTTCCCTGCTTCAATTTCCTCACCGCTCTGGAGCATTCTTCGGGCTGTGATCTGGGTCCACTGGGTGTGTCCAGGACCCTTCTGCTGCAGCTCATGCCTTGACTTCTGGGCCACAGAGCGTCTCTCTGCCGCTAGATCAGCTTGCTTCCTCTGACTTCAGTTGGTCTTCAGCTAAACCATCCCCGCCCCTGCTGCGAAAACTGTTTCTTCCCCTCCTGCCCAAAGATTTTCCATGTGGCTCTCTGAGTCTTCCCCTTGTGAGTCCTTTTTAAACCCCCTGCTTTGTCCCCTCCGTCTTTTTGTCTTGTTTGGGATTTTTCCATTCTCCGAACGCCAGCAGACAAGTAGGATAAAACCGGTTTTCCTAGCTTCTGCTAACCGCTGGTTCCAAGATGCTTCCACCTGAGTAGGTGGTCACTGAGGTCTAATGACCCCCCGTTGTACCTGGTCTGGGAGGGACGTGATACGGCCTTTGTCAGCCTATGATAGAACCACACAGAGAGCTATTCAATGATAGTGCAATTTTCATAAGAACAACTTCACAATATCAATAAGCTGTACAGATGGATTCCCCAAATCATCACATCACGTGACCTGGGTTTGATGGATTTACATCTAGAGCCACCGGTTTTCACATTGCAAAACTACCCCCAGAATTGGACATTTTAAAAGAGAGGCCAAGATAGATGCATCACAGGAACTGAAGGCTTCACTCAACCTCTAGTGATGGTTCCCCCCACCGCAGGGCCGCAGCACGCCGGCAGGAAGGCAGCGCAAGAGAGTTGGAAAGGCCACATGCATTTTTGTAAACAATAATTAGCATGAAAGGAGAAAATATTTTGTGACTCAGCAGATGCTCAAAGCCGAGCCATTGTTTTCATGGTTCTGATTGTACTTCAGCAGAAGTGACACACATGCGAGGCAAGAACAGCCTGGTCCATCTGAAGAGATTATATTACATACAATAATTTATAGAAAATCATTGCACAATTAAATCTGGCAGATCTCTCAGCAAACCAAAAGCAGCCTGCAGTTTGTATGATAAACAGGGCAATTCCATTTTTTTCTCGGCTGTCTTCTTGGAATCTAACTTGAATCCTTATTTCAGAATAACTATAATTATCTTTAATTGCCATTATTGTTTAACATTTTTTAACATTTACAAGTGCAAACTGTTACAGGTTTCCATGCAGATACGATCAGAAGCCAGGGTTCGCAATGAAAGCAATTAAAATGCTGCAATCATTACAAATATGTGTGTATGTTCAAATGCGTGTGTACGTTCAATTTGCATAACTTGCCAGTATGTAGGCTAGAAATTCAGATAAGTTTAGCATTTATTTAGAAATTCAGCATAGCTAGTATTTTCTTGCCATCTCCAGTGATTTGCAGCTATGGCTCTTTTTGGACGGGCAAGAAGGAGGGAAAAAAGCACTTTCTATCTTACGTCCTTGGAGAATACATAGCAAAGATAAAATTATGCACATGAATTATGCATATGAACGATGCTTTCACTTCTGCTTTTGCTAGGGATTAGATCATGTTTGGTGTTAATCCTTTGTGAATATCTATATGTTCTGTAGCCATCTGAACATCCTCTCTGAATGCTACCGGCTCACAGTAATTTCAGTGGTAATGGCTGAAAACTGCCACATTTCACTTTTGTGTGAGCAATAACCTCAGATGGAATTTCAGATCTTGGAAATCAAAAGTATTATTAAAAGTGACATCCTGTGTTCCCTAACTGATTTCAGATTTAGAGCAAGTGATTTTGCTGCCCAATGTGTGATGCTCCTTCCAAACAAACAAACAAACCCACCAACAAAAATACATGCAATAGATAGAAAAAGATTTAGCTATAATAATAATAACAACAACACAAGTCTGTGCTATTTTGTATATACGCTTGGGAAAAAATATTCAATCCTTTAGGCAGATACTTCCTACGCCTGTGTAGCTTTGAAAAATCTCAGCCTGAAAGTCAGAAAGGTGGCTAGTACACAAGAAAGTCAAAAGCCAAGGAAAGTTAATGTTACTGCCACCTCTTCTGGGAAGCAAGATAAGTGGTCATGAGAAATATACCAGCATATCCTGGATTATATAAAGATAAAGCCCAGCAAAGAGGATGATAAAGGAAACCCATCAGATTAAAGCACATGCAACATAAATGTAGAGTATTTATGCAACAGAGTACAATTCAGGCCCAACAGCTTTTACTGACATAACTTAAGGCACATATCATAGTTACAGGTTAGTTTAACTCCCCCTGGCAGCTGGCACCCTCCCCGTATTATCAAATCACCTGACTGAATTTCAAGGAGCTCTTCAATATATTCAACTGGAACATTCAATCTCAAGAGACTATCCGAGTCTCTGGGATATGGATGTCTCAGACTGGAATTATCCACTGTTACGTATCAGAGTTGAAATTTTCTCCAATTTGATATCTGCTAAGATTCAGGGGACTGTATCCAATTCCAGCATGTGCATGGGGGTGTTGGCAGGCCTGGGCTCAGGTCAGAAGTTGTAAAGCCATTGATTTGGCTGAAAATTCCTCGCTGTTAGTTATTATGTATCCGTTATTTGAAATAATAGCAATCTTAATGGATTGAACCTTTCTGTCCTTCTTCAAGGGAAAACTCTCATTTGAAAATCAGCTTGCCTGAGTCAGGACTGCAGGATATGGTCCAATAATAACTTGCCATCACAGAGCACATTTCATCCTGTGTGGTGAAGCTGAGAGACAAGGGAGGGGATCTGGCTGAGGGCGTGATCTGTGCTGAAGTTGTTTCCCTGACCTATGCCATTATTAGTCTGCATCTTTCTTGGGAGTGTTGTTGGATCCATGGCTGCTTCTAGATATGCAGGTGACAGCTATGGCATGTACTCAGTGTGGCTCTACGCACTAGAAGAGGACAAAGAGCCATGCTGGTTAACATGGGTTAATCAGAGACAATGAACCTTCCTCTCTAATGAAGACCTCATCATGCTGAACCACAGCAGCGATGGCTTTAGTGTGAGTTCAAACTTCAGGGGTTCAGTTGCACCCACAGAAATCATGAAACCAAGGGTACAAAACCAGGCAAACGTACACTTCTCCTGACCTGCTGTGGAGAGGAGCCCTGGTGCTGGGAGCATTGGAGAGCTAGCCAGCCAGCCCTGCACTCATCCTGCAGCAGCAGCTCTTGTCCTAGAGGGCTGGCTCCCTGGTCTGGGCATTACGACCTGGCACCCAGGGACTCAGTGCCACTCAGGTTTGGCCTGTCATGATGGAGGCGTGGCTGGGCCAAACCTGAGTGGCATTGCAACCCCATGTGCCAGGTCACAACGCCCAGAGTGGGCCAAATCTGAGTGAGTAGTATTGCAACCTGCTGCACAGGGTTGCCCCACGGCTCAGGTTTGGCCTGTCTGTCATGCCCCTCCTCACCGGACTGGGATTAGGGTTGTGGTGCCGGGTCGGAGGGTGCTGCTGCCCCTTTAGCAGCTTAGTCTAGTACACCCACTGCATCGAGAGGCCACATCAAGGGTAGATTATTGCTGTGTACTGTACCTAGGGCTATTCTTATGAGCTGGTGAAGGAGTTCTGCAAAGAGAACACGGGGTCTGTCTGCCAGTCAAATACTTTTTATCAGCGCGAATTTGATCTCTTGACCAAAAAAAAAAAAAAAAAAAGCCAAAGTGTGACAGCTCTGAAAATCTCAGCTGCCTTCAGGGGGGAATCCCCAAAATGGAGGGGCTCAAAGTGAGAAGCCGCTTTTGCAAACGTAGGTCTAAGTGACTTGCACACAGTGTGTCAGTGGTAGAACCAGGCGTCGAACTTGTGTGTCTAGACTCCAAGGGACAAAATCCCAGCTCTATTGATGAGTGTTTTGCCTTTGACTTCAAAGGGGGCCAGGATTTCAACCCTTGTCTCTTGGCTCACTCAGGGATTCACTATTTCCTCTGCCTGTCTTGTCTTTTCAGATTGTAAACCTCTGGCTCTGAGTTCCTAGCCCAATGGGACCTTGATTTTGGTTGAGGCTTGTAGGTGCTACTGTTAATACAAATAATAATGAATACATCATGTTTTTCATCTATGGTGTAATAATCCAGGTAGGAACATTATCATTATATATGATTTTTTTCAGTCAAAAAGTGTTCCTTTATGCAGTATGGAATCAGTGCAGGAGACTCAGCCAGGGTATAAGTAATTCTCTACCTAATCTGTACTCAAATCTATGGGTGGGATTTTCAAGGAAGCTGATGGGAATCAGCCATCCCATTGATTTAGGCTCCTTTGAAAATCCCAGGCTAAAATGTTAATGATAGCCCAGTATGATACATGCGCAAAGAACCCACAGGCTTTGGATTGTAAAAGCTTTGCTCTCCTGAGAAAGCAGTTTTGATGATTTATTAAGACTTTCACTTTTAACAATATTATAGCAGTTGATACTGGAAGATGTTCACACAATTAATGAAAATTTCATAGATTGACTGGGGAAGAAAGAGACCATTTTATGTCCCCTGCCAGATGGCTTAAACCAGCTGCTCACTTTTTTCTTTGAACTGTGAGTCTAATAACTGTGAAACTTATATGTCCTTTGAAGTCTGTTTCTCTGCTGCTGAACCAGATGTATTTATATGAGAGTAGCAGAGCTTATTCAACAATTGCAAACTTCTGCCTCTCCCCCCACCCCACCCCACTGGATATTGTGTAATGTTTGTTCTGTTTTTTTGGTCTTGGAGGGGAGAGCAAACATTGACTGATCTAGCAGACATCGGTGCAAATTCATCCCTGGTACAACCCCACTGGCTTCAGTGGCATTACAGCCACAATGAATTTGGCTCAGTGTTTTTATATGGCATGATGTCTGGTTTTGTTTGTTTCACGAGTCCACAGAATGTTTCAATCTTGTGCTCAAAGATTTGAGTCAGGGAATCAATGAACTCAAAGGTAAGGGATCCCTGGTCATGAATGTTTAAATGCCCATTTTAAGCAAGAACATTGAAAAGACAAAAGGAACTCTGTGGTTTCAAAAGCAGAGAAGCCCTTGGGCCCATTTTCAGCTGGTGCAGGTCAATGTAGCTCTGTTGGAGTCAACTGATATACATGAGCTGAAAATCCAACCCCCTTATGCAATTAGCCCATTGGGTTAAATGAGGTTACTCACATAAGTAAAGATTGCTGGACCAGGCTGTAGAGTTGAAACTAACAAGAAAGAATGCTCAAATTTGTTGATCATGAGTGTTGACTAGATTACAGAGAATTCTGACTTGGTTTGAAGCTTTGTTTTCGAAGATGTGCCTGAGACAGTCTATAGTACCCTTACGTTGATCTTTTTTTTTTACAAGACTTTAATAAATTTTGTATAAAGTATGCAGTGTGAGGTATCATTTAAAAGTTCATAATCTGCTGAACATTATTGTCTTGGTAAAATATGTGTGGCAACATCATATGTAAAGTTATAAAATTCTACTGTATAAGACATGTTCCAAGTCTATGGAAACAGCTTCAAATCAATTCCCCAGAGACAAAAGGCTAGCCATCACCTTAGACTGGTATCAGCATAATCAAATGGACTATCACCTGATTAAGGGGCCATTCTATGGCAGGAAAAAGGGTGTGAGCAAGAAATTTACATCTTGGCAATGGAACCTACGTAAACAGACTGGCTGTTGCCTGAACCCCAACTGGAAATGATTTTCAAAGAAAAAGAGAGCTATAAGAAAGGAGAACAGAGCCCCCAAAATATTCCTCCTTTCTCTCTATCTATGGCAACCACAACACCAGAGGAACAAAGAAACAGCTTTGAACTGGGGAGGAGAGGGGTAATCCTGTCTGAAAGGAGTTCGGCAAGTAACACTGCTAAAGCATGTGGTGAGATAACTCTTTGCTTTTAATTCACTTTGGCTTGGTACATTAGGTATTAGTTTGTGTTTTACCTTTTATTTCTTTGTAACCAATTCTGACTTTTATGCCTCATTACTTGTAAGCACTTAAAATCTTTCTTTCTGTAGTTAATAAACTTCTTGTATTGTTTTATCTAAACCAGTGTGTGTTTGGATTGAAATGTTTGGAAAACACCATATGAGATAACAAGGTTTGTGCATATCATTTTCTATTAATGAAATGACCGACTTATATGAGCTTGTATTGTCCAGGAGGTACTGAGCAGTACAAGGTTTCAGAGTAGCAGCCGTGTTAGTCTGCATCTGCAAAAAGAACAGGAATACTAGTGGCACCTTAGAGACTAACAAATTTATTTGAGCATAAGCTTTCGTGGGCTACAGCCCACTTCTTCGGATGCAGTGGGCTGTATCCCACGAAAGCTTATGCTCAAATAAATTTGTTAGTCTCTAAGGTGCCACAAGTATTCCTTTTCTTTGAGCAGTACAAGATGCACATGTCTGGGGACAAGTCTGGGACTGGGAATTTGCTGGTGTCACTCTGCAATATAATTCAGGAATGGCTTGCTAAAAGCACTCATATTACTCAGCTGGGAGTAATTTACATGCTAGAGGCTGTGTGTGAGCAGGCCAGGAGTGGTTGCTCTCACAGTGAAGCAGTGTAAAAGGCACCCCAGGTTGGAGAATTGAGGGGACACAGCTGTTCAGATTACACCCTGGGGAATGTCCCAATGCCTAGAAAAATATTTTTTCTTTTTTAAGGGGGGTGGGAAACAGGGAGAAGATGGCACTGAACATGTATTTCAAAATTAGGGATTAGCGAGAGTTGTCAACTGCTGCAGAAACAAGCGCATTAAAGCGTGTTTCCATTCTGAGAAATTACTCTGAACAAATAGCATTCTGAGGTCCTATATCTATGACTCCCAAAGAGAATATGCTCAACTTCCAGATAAAAAAAGTAGCTGCCAGCCCTGGAAACTCAACTTGTGAACTGAAAGTTGACCTTGGTGTTTCTGGTTTATGCCTCACCAACAATTGCTACAATCGGAACGTAGTTAACACTTATGTCAAAGATGTGTGAGCTATCTCTGTAGCTGCATCAATTTTTCAGTGCCAGCAGCAGTTAACGGTAGTCAAATCTTATTTTAATCAGTAAAGTGAGCAGAAATGACAACAGATACACACAGGGGTTGGGCAAGAGGTTGCCATTTTTGCGTAGTCACTTTTTAGAAGCGAGCCGGGCCGCATTTGATGTCATCTTCTGTTATTATTCACGAATGTGTCCTGGAGTTTGATGAAGTTCTTCTGTGCAGTTTATATAGGGCCTCATCCAACTTCCATTGACATCAACGAATACTGAACCCTCACAGGTCTTAAAATGAAGACTTTGACTGCTGCCTTATAGACACGGCCCTGTTCTAAGTGTTAAATCTAAATAGGCCTTTATGTAACACCCAAAGACAATGCTCCAAGAACCACAGATCAAGATTTTAATATGTGACTAGTGATTCTAGAGCCTTCAATGTTTGGGTGGCCAACTGGAGGCACTTAAAAGGGGTCAGCTGCTTAGGACTGTCTGAATATCCGGCTCCTTTAGGTTTGTGTTAACTTGGGCACCCAAAATCTCTAGCATATTTGAAAATGTTGGCCACAAGGTTTAGAGGAACGGAACACTGTACTCAGATACTGAGCACAGACAAAAGAACCGCTGCATGTCGTCTTTCCAAAGTAAAGATGCCATTGCTGGAAGCCATGCTTTCCAAAAGAGTTTCATAAAGAAGTACAAATCCATGTGCTTTCATCATACATATTTTCCCTTTTTGCTTACTTGAACATAGTTCATGATGTATAATTTTCCAGCTGAAAACATACTGATCTTGTGTAACTTGAATAAGACTTTCACTTTATAATCTTTCTTAATTACCCCAAAAGCCATGGCATAGGTCTGGGGAAAATGGGGGCTCTAACTAATTTCAAAGTGACATGTGGGGAATTAAGCAACTTTGGTGTTAATGGAAGTTGCATAGCTAAATTCCTGCATACATAGCATATGGGACTCATAGATATTCTGAAAAGAAGGAAAGGAATGACACATGTTTTGGTGTTTAGTACTTAAGTGTTTTTACTCTAACATGGTAAGCCCCATAAGTCTCCATTCCCAACTATTGTACTAGAAATTGTTCCTGATCTCTGTCCACGGTGAATATAGTATTTGCAGAGTGGTATCTAGCTGAATAAAGCATTAACAACTCCCACAAACAATCTGTGAGCACTACAATATAACTATAGCTCTATGTTTTACAATCCATGGCTTCTATGCAGATTTAGAGCAGAGAAGATGCAGTCTTCCATGCACTATTTACAAATGTTGCATCGCAGCTGAAGCACAAGAGATTTTTAAATTGCTTCAGAATAAAAAGAATGAAGCTTGAGGGTGTATAAAATGATTAAAATTAGCCTGAGACAAAGGCTGCACACTGGCAGAGGTGGCCATATGCTCTGCTTTCTAGTCCGCCTCCCAGCATATTTATGTTACAGGAAGCAGATGCTTCACCTAGAGCAAGAGTCTGACGGGAAAGGTAAAAAGCTCACTAAAATTGCCTTAGTATAATGTATTAATAGTAAGGTAGCTCCTGCGGCAGAGGATGCTTTTCATTATGTGTTGTACAGTCCCTAGCACCCTGGGGCCCTAATCAGGACCTTTGGGTGCTATTGCAGTATAAATAATAATTATAATTACAAAGGTAATTAGCAAAGAAACGGAACAACCCTCCCCCAAAATAAAAAGGCAAGAACAAATTAGAAAACAATGCAACACTTTTGGTGTTAAATCATGTGCTGTTATTGTTTGAGATGTCTGGTGAATTTAAGGCAGGTAAAAGCCACTGAATTTGCATCCATAAATCCAGGGGTTGAACTGAGAAGGGGGGGGAAAAAAATGTAGTGATGATCTCCCAACCTCTATCCAAAACCCAACTTCCACTCACTTGTGACACCAGAGAGTGTCATAATACTTATGTCCCTCTTCTTTCTTGGTTCGATCAGCAGGGAAATAGTTAACCACGTCTACGTTTAACTTGTTAGGCTCCACAGTTGACATCCCATTGAAATGAACTGGAGCAGTTCACAACTCTCAGCGCTGTTGATTCAGGCTGTCTGCGGGTTCAGGAAAGCCTAGGTTCAGGAGTGCCGCCAGCTTTTCTGCCGCCCTAGGCGGCAGAAGGTCCCACCCCGAAATGCTGCCCCCCACAGAGGCGGCGGAAGGTCCCGCTGCCGAAATACCGCCGTGGTCGCTGCCCCCCAAATTGTAGTGCCCTAGGCGACCGCCTACATCGCCTAATTGGTTGCGCCGGCCCTGCCTAGGTTCATGCTCAGTTCACATTTGGAAGGTTCTTTTTGCAACCATAAGGGTTGGAGACTCTTTCTTTTCAAATGAGAACTTGCCATGAGCTGGAGCACAAGATAATGGCTACCACAAAACCAAACCAAACAAAACACCAGCTCACTAAACCACTGCAAGGTGTCCCGTTCTACCTCTGCTTGAATTCCTCTATGCACAGAGCAGGTACAGCATGATTGGTAGCAAGTACAAGCGTTGCTCTAATAGGCTTTTTAACCTAGAGGGACAACCGCCCCGCCCCCACTTCAATTCCTTGGCTTCCTGCTGAAATTTCTTATTCTCTAAGGAATGGAATGAGACCACCAATTCCCTCAATGTAACCCACCAAACAGCCATCAGAAAAGGAATTACTTTGTTAACCTCTGTCTAGGCCAAATCTAGACCAATGTCCTAGAGATGAAAGATTCTGTATCCCGATTCCAAGTTCCTTAACTCTCCAGTGCTGTGTATCTGTCACCTTTTATGAGTATATTCAAGTCAGTTATAAAATAAGGGTAACAGGTGGATAACATATGAAGCCCCGTGAGTGATGGAGGCCAACAGCCATGGACTGTGGCCTTATTTCCTGACATAATACGTATAGCCTTTTGGTACCCAGTTTGTCAATTCTCCTTTTGCTACAATTACATATAAAAAGGACGTAAAAAATTCCTATCTATGATCAATAGCTACATGATCCTTTTCTAAACAGTTGATCTTAGAGTTGTGGCATCTTGTTAAGCAGAGAAAGGCAAAACCAGGCACCTCTCCACTTTGTCTTTCTGACTGAAATCACAGGGAAGATTCTTTGCTTACTCACCTGGGGCTTTGTGACAATACAGATGGGAAACATAGTCAGTTAGTGCCACCTACTGTAGATTTTTCTGCAGATGCTTGAACCTAATCTACCTATCAGCCACAACACTTTGCCACTTTGCAAACAATGCAAAAGCCCTGCAAATAGTTCATCGTGTCCTTTCTTCTCATCATCATTGGCTTCAGAATCCCACAGGGAAGCACCCATGTTTCAGTTGAGAAGTAAAACCAGAATCCTGATCATTCAAGTGCATTAAAAATCCCCTGGTACTTTTTGTGATAATAAGGGTGTTAGCCCTAACATCATAGCTACATTCCAGTTCAAATACTTATTCTTCTACCCTAAATTCTCTCTCCACTTTCCAATGGATAAAGAACTCATCTTCACACACTTTCCTAAACCGCTGCGTAATATAATTGTGCACTGTTAAACAGCGGCTGGGTTTCATCCTAGATGTGACAGCCTTTTGGTGGTGTATGAAATGATCCTTATGTAATTTATAGAGCAACTGGTTAATTGATAAAGCACTTTGAGATCTATACAGTTTGGGAGTGATAATATCCTATATGTATATTACATTAGCTGTAACAAGGTAGCTGCGTATAAGACCCTATATAGGAACGTAGGGCTCTTCTGTAGTATCTCCCTAGGCTTTAGGTGGTAAATCTTGCATTAAGATTCATGGTACATTACTGCTGAGTCATGTCCATTTGGATTTAACCAGGATATAAAGAGGGAGGGAGTGGTTCTTTGGGCTAGAGGAAACTAAGGCAGATGAAGTCCAGTCCGTGAAGCTGCAGGGACAGGTGAGCTTGGGTGGGAAGGTTTGTGTTGTGTTATTGTTTCTGAGTTTTCCAATGGCTTATCTATAGGAGAAAACTGACCAGAATAGCTATTCTGGAATAACTCCCTGTGTGGACACTCTTGTTCTGGAATAAGAGTCCAAATAGGGAGTTACTCCAGAATAGCTATTGCACATGAAATTCTACCTCATTCCGGAATAACCTATGGAGTTATTCCTGATTAACTATGAAAGTGGATTAAGATAAACAGAAAGAAAGCACGCTTAGGGCTTGTTTGCACATGGAATTATTCATGAATAGCTATTGCATTTTAAATTCATACCCTACCCTAATCAGAATTAGTTGTCAAGTGTAGACAAATCCTTATCCCAGAATAAGAATGTCCACACATGGAGTTAACCAGGAACATCAGGAATAACTCCATGCAGAGATAAGACCTAATAAATCCAAATGTCAGGAAAGGGGTGATTTTGAGAAGTTACTCAGGGCTCCGTGGTCTGTTAAGGACAGGGAGGACTTAGAATGAATGGTCTATCTATCATTACATTTATGAAGCACCCTGTTGTGCACTAACTAGATGCCATATACCTAGAGTCACAATGCCTCCTCCCACAGACAAGAGATAGACTGTCCAATCTGTCCTTTATTTAGGTGTTTAGTTGGGCAAACTTTCAGTGGGCTGATGCTGGGTCATTCCATTGCTCTGTTCTCAGATTTGGGCCTGGGTAGAGAAGAGAGTGTTGTCCCATGTTTCCTTCATATCTGTTAGCTTAGACTCAATCCCTCAAAGTAGTATTTTATAAATTATGTGTCATATATAAACCACATGAGTTGGATTTTGAGAGGTACATGAATAGCATCCCATGCCCTATCCATTGTTTCCTACTCTCATCTCCAGGGCTTCCGCATGATTCACACCTACCACAACACCCCATTCAGTTCCAAACCTGGCCTGTTTTATTTTCATCTGTAAAACCAGAGCTATGAAACAAGGCAAACCCCTGTGAAATAGTGCTGTTTAACAATGAAATAAATTAGAATTCCATCGAGGACATCAAGATGTCACTTACGCCTCGGCTTGGCAGAATTTGATTTTAATTTTTTTATCATTTTGACAGATATTGATGTCTTTTAGATTTGTATTGATTTAAATTTTCACAGTTGTGGGAAATTAGGGGTGGGACAGACAAATATTTAATGAGAGTAGACCCTGAGATTCAAAAAGTTAAAACTGTATAAACCATTAACGTGAATGATCAACATCACATGCCAAAGTATAGAAAGTAAATGTCCTTAAATCCAGACCCGTTTTTACCATTCGTTCACTAGTCCATTTGTAACAAGCCTAGTTCAAAAGTCTAAATCACTGGATTTTGACTCTTATAAGTTCTCAAGCAGCATTTTTCTTACTCTGTCTAGCTGTATATTTCAGTTATCAACAGGATTATTGTTTCTGCAGTTTGTGGGTAGAGGGGGAAATAGATGTTTACTAACATTTAATGATAAAAATCTAATTCTTCCAAGTCTACTTATGCCTGTACAAAATGACACAGGTACTGTGCTTCTAAACCTGTCAAAGGAAATGGAGTCCTTTGCTAGCTGACTTTGAGGAACACCCTTTTGTTCTGTAGCGTTTACTTTGAGGTCCTTCTCCTTTTCGTGTTTGTTTTTTTTCCTCTCTCTCTCTCTCATCCGTTGGGAATTGATTTTTTGCTGAGGTGAGCAGATTGCCTTGTGGGCCGTTAGGCTCCCACCCAATCCCTCTGGTGTACAGTTGGCTAGAGTTTGTTCTTTTAACCAGTGTTTGATGGTCTGGCTTTATCGTATGGCTCATGATAGTTGCCCTAGAAATGGGATAGGTAAATAAACCAACACACTGACATTACAAAAATGCATAGAAACTACAAACACAGAGCCCCAACCAGAGCCACTGTAATATCCATTAGAAAAGGCACAACACAGCTTCCCTGATATGGAGCCACTGTTGGCCTGAAAACGATTTCATTAGGGATATTTCTAATCCAACTAGCAAATATAACCAGAAACAAACATATTAAATAAAAGGCCCTTTGTCCTCACAACATGTCATATGCTTTTTAATATCCTGGAAAATTACAACATCAAACACTCAATTGAGAAAACCATTGTGAATGTTAGACTGTAATCTCATCATCTAATCCACTAAACATCTGTTGGCCCTAAAAATCACTCTCAGCGAGGCTAAACACATTAATTTTTTTTCTAAATAAAGAAACAGTGTGGCATGCTATTCCCTCCAAGGTGTTTCACTAAATTAGATGTAAGTGCTATACAGACATTTGTACGAGAGCTGGGCAAATGCTGCGTAAAAGTGTTTGCAAACACTTATCTGTATAACTGCAAATTTGCTAGAATAGCAAATATATAGCATCATTGTCTACTATTGTTTGCTTTCTATGAAAAATCTGTCCCTTTCGATGTATTTAGACAAAGCCTGTGGAGCTCTGGTCATGACTGGGGACTCTGCATACTATGATAATATCAGTGTTAAATAATTTGTGTGAGCAAAATTTTGTTCATAGGGCTTTTTGAGGAAAGGGAAGATGCTGTGATTTCTTGTGCAAATATGTATTAACACAGAGCATTCAAATGAAGCATTCACATGACCATCCTGAAAGCTCTTTGTGTGTTTTGAAATACTGTAATCAGGAAACAAACACAGCCATCTGACTTAAGTGACCAGTCACACAGCATGAAGAGAGAGTATTTAACGCTATAGGGCACTTTCTCCTCTTCCAAACTGGAATAGCAGTACTGTAGTATGTTTCTGCTTTCCTTTCTTGAAGGCAGATGGAAATGTTAAGACACCTTTTAAGAAAGAGGCATATGTTGCCGCAGTTTGGGAAAGAATTCTTGCTAACCTTTGCTTCCAAGGAAGTCAGTGTTCAAATTGACATTGATTTCAGTGAGAGCAACTGCTGTACTTAACCATAGCGAGTAGCCAGCTAGACCTGGTTTAAAACATTTTTTCAATGAGAAATGGCTTTTCTTTATTTTTTGTTTTAAGTTTTCCAGCCCACCCCCGCAAATACTGAAAAACCCCAAATATTTGGTTTTCACCAAAAATTGAAAATTCTTCACTTTCTCAGGGTTTTTTTTCCTCTCCCCTTTTACATTTCCCCCCTTTGTTTTAGTGACAAAATGGAAAAGGGAAACAATGAAACACCCAACAAGGGGAAAAAACAAAACCTGAAAACTCAGAATTTGGGGTCTGGTTTTTTCCTTTACAAAATTCAAATTCTTTGGACTCTTTGGCCCAGATCCTCAAAGGTATTTAGGTGCCTAACTCCCATTTAAATCAATAGGAGTTAAGGGCCTAAATACCCTTGAAGCTCTGGGCCTTTCTCCCTGCAAACAAAGGATGAGAACAGTTCTGACCGGCTGCAGAATATTGCTGGGGAATACAACCAGGAAGCAGCTCAGCTATCAAGGGCGACATGAGCACTAGCAAATATGGCTGTGTGCATAGATTATTGATAACAAATGTGTATGTGAGTGCGGTATCTGCGCTCCCAGAAAGCTGTCCACAAGTGTCAGAGTAGTTGCAAACTACAGGTGCTCCTGTCCTCTCCCCTGAAGCATATAGGTTCCTATTAGTATCCTGTGCTCTACTGCATATCTGTCCTATAATAATAATACCTAGCTTTCATACAGAACTTTTCATCAGTAGTTCTCAAAGCATTTTACAAAGGAAGTCAGGAGCAATATCCCCATTTTACAAATGAGGAAACAGAGGCACAGAGAAGTGAAGTGATTTGGCCAAGGTCACCAGCAGGCCAGTGGCAGAGCTGGGAATAGAACCCAGGGCTCCTAAATTCCAGTCCAATGCTCTAGCCACTAGGCTACACTGCCTATGGAGGAGGACATCATCGTTTTAGATTTGTTTTAAGGCAGTTTTTAAAGTCTCCGTCTATTTCCTTTCTCCCACCCTTCATCTGTCTTGTCTATTCAGATTGTAAACTCTTTGTGGCCTTCTGACTCTGGGTAGAAACCTCCAATGATTGGGATTCCACAACCTCCCTGAGAAGCCTATTCCAGTACGTAACTATCCTTATAGTTAGAAAGTTTTTCCTAATATCTAACCTAAATCTCCCTTGCTGCAGATTAAGCCAATTTCTTCTTGTCCTACTTTCAATGGACATGAAGAGCAATTGACCACTGCCCCCTTTATAATATCCCTCCACTGCCCTCTTTATAACAGCCATTAACATATTTAAAGACTGTTATCAGGTCCTCCCTAAGTTTTCTCTTCTCAAAACTACACGTGCCCAGATTTTGTAACCTTTCCTCATAGGTCAGATTTCTAAACCTTTTATCATTTTTGTTGCTCTCCTCTGGACTCTCTCCAATTTGTCCACATCTTTCCTAAAGTGTGGTACCCAGAACTGGACACAGTACTCCAGCAGGGGCCTTACTAGTCCCAAGTAGAGTGGGACAATTACCTCCCATGTCTTATAGGAGTGTTGTATGCAATACACTCTCAATGATATTAACCTCTTTTGCAGCTGCACCACATTGTTGGCTCATGTTCAATTTATGATCCACTACAACCTCAGGTCCTTTTCTGCAGTATTACTGCATAGACAGTTACTCCCCATTTTGTATTTGTGCATTTGAGTTTTCCTTCCTATATAATAAACAAACTAATAAAATAAGAACAAATATTTTTGGACTGGATGTTTCAATGAGGAATATAAACTCTTCTGAGCATAAAACTGTGAGCTGTGTAAGGGAAGAAGTTGTGTATTCATATGTGTGAGGAGCTCCTTGCAGGATCAGGGCCTATGTTTGTACATGGATGACTTTAATAAAGTCATCTGGGATTTTATTCGTTGTTTCAGTCATCGGATTTCCAATCAAATAGAGATCCATCTACTGTATTAGTTGGGCAGTGTGTTCTCAGCCGAGCCAGAGACTTTTTTCTGCATTAACATGGGGCCACAGTACAGAAAAGGTTAAGAACAACTGAGTTAGGGACCAATCCCCTGCTGTGTGTCCAGAGAAGGGGGTTCTGTTGAACAAAATTATGGCTGTCCCGAATCTTAATAATCACAAATGATGGGCCCCCCAAATTGCAGGCACGCTAAGTGACAGGTACATGTGTAGAGCTGGGGTTGACCTCCATTGGCCATGTGTCCAGTGGGGGGAGTGATGGGGGCTGCGGCCCATGGGTAGGGTGACCATATGTCCCGTTTTGGCTGGCACAATCCCTTTTTTTAACCCCGTCTCAGCCATCCCAACTCTTTTGATCAGTTGGCAAGAGCAAACGGGACAAATGCCCACTTTTGTCAAAAAAGTGGGGTGCAGAGGAACGGGTGTGTGTGTGAGCAGCAATGCCAGCCTTGGGCACGGGGGGGAGGCAGGGCTCCAGCAGGGCTTGGGCAAGCAGCAACGCCAGTCCCAGTCTTTGGGAAATATGGTCACCCTATCTAGTATGTGCGTCGCTGCTCGCCCAAGCCCTGCCTGCCCCTGCACAGGGAAGGGAGCTTGGGAGAGCAGCTCGGGACAGTCCCGGGGTGGGGGGAAGAGCTCAGGCCAGCCCTGCAGGGAAAGATGGTCACCCTACCCATGGGGTGCAATTGAACTGGGGCGTGTGATTGGGGCTGGGGAACATGGAGATCCTCAGGGGCATTGGGGCTGCAATGGAGTTGGGGGGGTGATGGGGACTGGGGCCCAAGGGAGCTGGGGGGGGAACGACTGAGGCCCAAGGGAGCTGGGGGGGATGGGGACTGGGCCCCTGGGTGCAATGGAGCTGGGGGGTGTGATGGGGACTGGGGCCCAAGGGAGCTGGTGGGGTGATGGAGACTGGGCCCCTGGGAGCTGGGGGCCAGAGGAGCTGCGCCCTTAGGTGCAATGGTGATGGGGCCCCTGGGGGGTGACTGGGGGCTGGACCCTGGGTGCAAAGGAGCAGATGGCGAGGGGAGGAGGGGCGCCCAGCCACCCTGACCCGGAAGTACTACCCGGTTGCCATAGCGCTGACGCCGGCCCGGCCGGGGAAGATGGCGGCGGCTGTGGCGGTGGCGGGGCCTGGGGAGGAGGCAGCGGGCCTTGAGCCCGAGCCCAGCGGCTCCATCCGGCGCTACCTGGCCCGGCTCGGCGCGCTGCGGCCCCTGCCCGGCCCGGATCGGGAGGGCGAGAGCGGCCGCCGCACCGAGCTACACCTGCTGTTCGACCAGCTCATCTCCGAGAACTGCGGCCCGGGGGCGCCGGGGCCCACGGGGGCGCCGAGCCCTCAGGTAACGGGGGCCCGAGCCTGACGGGGGGGGGCGGGCCCGCAGGTGGCGGGGGGGCGAGCCCGACACAGGGTGGGGCGAGCCCGCGGGTACCGGGCTGGGGAATGAGCCCGACACGGGGGGCGGAGACCCCGAGAACAGGGGGTGGCTCGCTCGCGGGGACGGGGGTGGTGCGGGGCCAAGCAGCTCCAGGCGGGGTCGAGGGACCGGCAGGGGGAAATGGGGACCGGGGTGGGGTGGGAAGGGAGGAAGCTTGGGGGGCAGGATGGGACCCAGGTGAGTGTGGGGTGGAAGCTGGGGCTGGGGCAGGGAGGGGCTGCACCAGCTCGGAAGGGTTGGCGGGAGTGAGGGTATGGAGTAAAGGAAGCTGGGTGGGGTGGGACTAGTCCTATCTCCTAATACTCTGCCAGGCTATCACGGAGGGTGCTCCCTTGCCGCCCCCCCCCCCAGGTTTGCTCTCCCTGTGGAAATGCCACCTGCCCCCAGAGACTGATCATGATTTAAACCATAACATGGAGGGGGATGAGTGTTGCTGCCCCAGTTGAGCAATGATTCAGTACAGGCCTGTTCTCAGCCCACCTGTAGGATGGAAACGTTCAGAATGGCCATGTCTACGCTAGAAAGTTGTACCTCTTTCCTACTATAACGGTGTAGGTAGTGGTACAGCCCCTAGTCTGGATGCACTTCTCTCAGGATAGTTGTGCTTTATGTCAGTATAGCTATTCCCATATGGGAAAGGGAATAACGATACTGGCATAAGTCACCTTTATACCAGCATGGGTATATCTAGAGCTTTTACTAACGAGTATAACTGTTTAGGTTAAAAAAAAAATCATCCCCTAACCAGCATAGTTATATTGGTACAACTTTCAAGTGTAAACCAGATCATTTTGGCAATCCACTGTTGAACCAGTTTCCTTGCTGTTGCAGCCCCACGTGCTTACTGAAACAACAGTCAGGGAATTGTAACATTAACATTAGCTCTGCTCCTCTGCTGCAATTCACATATGGGTCAGGCGCCCTTTGTCCACTTCCTGGTGTTATAACCATGTTAACTCTGCCTGCTTCCCCTCATCTACCCTCTTTATATGGCTGATAGACCTACTAGCTTATCTATAGGTCACAACACACTAGAGCTGGCCAAAAATTGGAATTTCCAGTTCATGGGAAATTTTATCATTTTGAAGTTTGGTTTCAGACCAAACCCAATTTTTTTCAAAATTTCCCAAGAACTAGAAGTTCCAAAATACATTGTTTCTGAAAGGAAGTACATTTCCTGGATCCCCACCAGTCCCTCTGTGAAATTGACATTATTCCTGTCAGTTTCACAGTCCTCCGCCCCTTTAGCAAGTTCTGGGACAGGTTGGCCATGCCCACTCTCCCAGGACTGGGGACCCCAGAGCCTCCAACCTCCTGGGCAAGTTGGCTCCCTGGGCTGCCTGAATCCCATAGCCTGGGAAGCCAGCTGCCCTGAGAGTTGGGAATCCTGGGGAGCCCAACTCAGTAGCAGGAATCCTGGAAGTCCTGAGAGCCCCAGGTTGAGTTTAGCCTCTCAGGCTCCTTACTGTAGTGTCAGAAGCCTAGACCCTGCAGTTCTGTCTACACAGCAGCTGGGAGGGCACTTCCAAGTGCATGTAGACAGACATGCACTAGCTCTTGCAGGCTAGTGCTCAAAAAATAGCGGTGTGGCCATGGTAGCATAGGTGGCAGCTCGGGCTAGCCACTCAAGTGAGTACCTAGGGGGTCAGGTGGGCTTATACTCAGGCAACTAACCGAAGCCATCATGACTATGCTGCTGTTTTTAGCATGCTAGCTCAAGTCTGTCTATCCACCCCGGGGTAGCATCCTCCAGCTGCCACATAGACATACTCTGAGAGTCACGGCTTTTAGGAGTGCCATGCTTCCAGCTCTCGCAGCAGGGAGTCTGGAAGCCATGGCCGAGTTGTGTTGTAATAGTCGTGTGCAGTGGGGTAAGGTCAGTGGTAGCAGACATCTCTGGTTTATATGCCGTGGGTAGGAGAAGATGATGGACATAATTAAGGTGGTTGTTAACACTTTCTTTGACAATTTCCTGTCTCTGCAGCATTTAGATTCTCAATTACTGCACAACATCTTAGTAATTGTTTTGTAGGGGGAATAAATTAACTATGCAAAAATGAAGATAATTTATTGCGGGTCCATTGTATATAGCATGCTACTCTGACATTCAGTAACAGTCTTTAATTACCCATTAATCTTCCTATTCGTTTTTCACAGCAGTCGCCCAGCTTTTCTTTTCATTTTGGGAAGTGCTTAGGATAATCTTCTCCTTTCACCCTAATATTTTAGACATTGCTCCTTTTTTCTTTCCTCTGTTCCTTGGTTTCCTACCACCTCCTTTTTTCTTTGGCCTTTATTATATGTTATGCCTTGGTCTTTAAATATTATTTCTCTCAGTGCTGGTTTCTTAAGTGGTATTTTGCATATTTAGAGGCAGTTGGATGCCTATGTCATATGGACAGTCAGTGGGACAGTCTACTCACTAGGTGCTCTATTGACTTCAGTTGTGCTCCACACAGAATCATAGGACTGGAAGGGACCTCGAGAGGTCATCTAGTCCAGTCCCCTGCACTCATGACAGGACTAAGTATTATCTAGACCATGGATCCAGGTGTTCTGCCCATGCAAATCCATTTGCACAATTGAGACCTTAGCTGGTGGGATGGTCTCTACTCTGGAGCCACAATTTTGTATTGTCTCAGTGATAAATAATCATTAAAGCTTCTGCCTCTTTTTTTTTTTCTCCAGGATGTTTGTGCTCTACTTGTTCAAGCCTGTCAACTGGTTCATCTCAATCAGGAACATCTTGTCAACAAAGTTTGTCAGCTCATTCATCATTTACTTAACAGATTCCAGGTATGGAAAATTTGATGGTTCTGTCCCTACCCTTCCAAGCACATGGATGTGGGCCAAAAGGGCTCTCGCCTCCATGAGGCAGAACCAATAGAGAGGACCTAATGTGAATGTGCTTGGATTTTCACCTTCCTATTCATCCTGCCATTCTTCTGATCGACAGTCCTAGCTTGGCTATGTCTGGCTAAAGGGTTGCTGATGTAAGAACTACATGTGCTGACCCTCTCACAGGAGACGGAAAAGCTTGTGTATCATGCCTTCGGTCTTGGGGAAAACAAGAATCCCGTGGCCGTTTCCTAAATGTAGGCTGTTTCTGTAGCAGCATGAATTTCTAACAGCCAAATCATTTGAGTCACCACCCAGCTAGAGGAATGTTACCCTGACTTGAACAATGTGCAATATAATAAGGATGCCTTTTGGAAGTTCTTTTTAAATTCTGTATTTTTATATGATGACAGGTAGTGGTTGATGAACAGAATTTGGATTTTCTTCTGTCCTATTCCATCTCTGCTCTCAAACAGTGCAGCTCTTGGACACACACTGAAATTCTGCAAGCCTTAGCAGCTCTTGTTTACAACAATGGACCTAATTGTCAGAAGGTAGGTTGAAAGCTGTGCTGAATTTATTGCTAAGAGACAGTGAACTCCAAAGCCTCAGATTCCCTACACTTCCTTTCCTCCAAAAGAAAAGAAAAATGTCATATTCCCAGACACACATCCTCTCAACATTAACTCCTAACATAGTGTCAGTAATTGAAGGGTAAAGCACATTACAGGGATGTTACAAATCCATGAAATCCATGTTACAAATCCATGAAATTCAAAGTTAAGGTTACACTGAAGAGAAATCCAAACATATTAAGGCAAGAAATTCACAGTGAAGGCACCAAACAACTTTAACTTTGCCCTCTTGTGAGGCTGTACAATAACCATAGCGTTATGTTTTACTGTTTGTTGTTCCGGATTAGATTAAATTGTTTTAATATACACTTCAGATTTCTTTTCATATTTTTTCCACTTTTAGCATCATTATAAGGCAAAGTAACCCCAAAGCAGCCAGAGCACACGAGCCAGTTAATCATTATCTGCTTGTACAGCTGCTTAGCGTTGCCAGATCAGCACAAAGCAGCTACAGCACACTGGTGAATGTGGACCTTAATTTGCAATTGACTTATTGGTTTAGATGGTCGTGTGAAGGCAGGTCGGCCCCTGGTGTCCCCATCTCAGCCAGATGGAGAGGTGACCCTAGACAGAATTGCCCTTCTGCAGCATGTGCACCGCCTCCCTGTGAGAGCCCATTTCCTGCTATAAGGGCAGATTCCTGTGCAGGAGTGGGCTTTGGATTATGCACCACTCTCCAGGGTGTTCAGCACTCAGGGCCGGCTCCAGCGTTTTTGCCGCCCCAAGCGGCGGGGGGGGGAAGGCGCAATCAAACGATCAGCAGCAGCTCTACCGCCGACGCTTCATTCTTCGGCGGCAATTTGGCGGCAGGCCCTTCACTCCGAGAAGGACCGCGGGACCTGCCGCCCAAGAGCCAGATGTGCCGCCCCTTTCCGTTGGCCGCCCCAAGTACCTGCTTGCCGCGCTGGTGCCTGGAGCCGGCCCTGTCAGCACGCTCCTTCAGGGCTCCTTGCGCTCAACGGGAACCTGAGATTGAGGCAGCAGCAGGATCAAACCCTCATTGTACAATGGAGCTGAAATAGCAGTGCCATGAGAGTCTTTCAAGCACTGATGCCTAAGTTAGCATGAAGCTATCGGCTCTTTAAAGAGCAGTGACAGCTGCGCTAAGTGGCCTACCACTGTGAACTCCTGACACCACCGACTCATTACAACCAATATAATTTTTGCTTGCAAATTAGCTGTAGAAGAAAGGTATTAATGGGTTGAGTTACCTGTGATGTCACAATGATACCTCTTAAGAGTTCCTGAGCTGTTGACTTGAACCTGTCTGTAGGCTGTATAACAATAGCAATTAGATACAATTGTTAATAACTTAGCTTAATTACAACCTAGTATCTTCAGATATAGTCTGTGTACAAGATATTAATTAACTTTAATTATCTGCAAAATGTGAAGTGTCTATGTTGTTCCATTGTTAAGAACTTTTGGGACAGAAAAGACAAACGCAGACAGTAAATTTCTTAACGCATTTTTAAATTAATTTTACTTTATAAACTAGTTAATGGATTTACTTTTAAATGCTCAGAAAATTCATTCTGTACCCAAAGAGCAAGTGCTGTAAATTTGGGAAGGGTGTGCCATATTTTTCATACAAAACAAGGAGGTTGCAGCTCTGTTTAAGTACAAAATGGAACGTAGTCTGAACTATAGGGTCATGACCAATGCCTCCATAATAATGAATGACAACTTTGCAACTGAACATCATTTCTAATCAGAGGATATAGAAATCTTAGTTCTGTCTGAATATCAGTCCAACCTATTCTGTAGTTGGTATATCTATATCTAACTATAAGACTTAAGGAGTAGCTTGATTTATATCATATTGACTGTAGATCTGTTGTTCTGAAGTAAAAAGGGAATTTGACAATTGATTTGCATTCACCAGACCTGACTGTGTATCTTGTTGGCCCATAGTGACTGTTAATGGTTTATTTTAGTATCTCCCGGATTTGCTGGGGAAGAGCGGACTGTTGGTACAGTTCAGTGATCTTGCTCAGCCTGACGTGGAACTCAGGAGGGCAGCAGTACACAGCATGGCAAATCTATGTCTCAGGTATTAAATCAAGTCTTTTAAAGTGATTTGTATGGGTGCTTTAAAAGATGGGTGTCTGGAAATGCTGACAGCCAGCCTGTTCAGTCCACCTGCTAAGCACAGTAAAGGCGAGAGCAATGCGATGGTTTCAGGGCCACGTTGATTAATGGGACTTTGCCTTTTGATGAAAGCCAAAAGAAGATGATTTTTTTCCCCAACA